>NC_081409.1:363740478-364432978 GCF_030272615.1 Cryptomeria japonica
TAACCCTAAAAAGATCAGAAAGGTGGAAAAGAGATTGAGTGACGTAGATTTGTAGAAGATTAGGGAATTTGATCATAAAGGATTGAATCTATGGACTGAGTTTCCCTAGTTTGATGATGAGGAGGTGATTAGAGTTATTCTAAGTCATGTGCAGAATGATTGCATTGTGTTGGATAAATCTTGTCCAATCACAAAGGATATTATTTTAGTTGTTACTAGTTTATGTGATAGTGGATCTATACTAGTTAATAAATCTATAAAGAATAAGGAATGTGAGACCCTAACTGTTGTGACAGGTGATCAGAGAGCATTGTTGATCTAAAAAGTTATCAATCTCATTGTGAGGTATGTGGCGTATGGTAGTTCTTACAAGATTTATTTTAGAAATAGGGGAGGTTATGGAAGAGCTATTGTTGTAGACATGGCACATATGATTGTTATGGAAGATAGAGTGTTCGATTTGTGTGAATTATTAAATAATCTTTTGCTACAGAACATCAAGATGACAAAAGAGCAAGGTTACCCCTTCCAGTTTGGATCATTGCTTGTATGTTTATCTATTATTGTTTGGGATCCCTTTCAGCTAAGGAGAACATGATATGGGAATCTGGAGTACCGGTTGCAAGGAAAATATTTCGATATTTGAGTGGATTGGATAAGAGAGAGGATACATGCAATGCTTATTTCAAATCATTCCTAGATATGTGGAGTGTCGGTCTGGTATCCCCTGCTACCGATTCAGCTAGAGAAGGTTCTTCCTCCGGTAAGAGAAAAAGGAAAGAGTTTAAACCTACTTGTGCTATGGAATCTAAGAAGCGAAAGAAGGATCAAAAGGAGAAAGACATTGTTGTTATTGAGAATCCAGAATCTCTTGTGGTTAAGGGAGAAGTGGTTGTTGCATAGCAGAAAGCAAAAGTATCTAAATCTAATGATGGGTCTAATTTGTGGCTTACTTCTATTGAGGCAAATAGAATTAAGTGTGTCTTGATGAATCATTCACTCCAAAACAATATCAAGATTGAAGATGTTAGTGATGTGCTTCCAGAATCCCTGTATGAGATAGTTAAAGAGAAATTGATTGAGCAGCATGTTAATGTAGAATATTCAGAAGAAGATGATGATGATATGCAAAGTATGTTGGAGAAGTGAAATGATGCATAGAGGGATCTATCTGTATGCATAAATGAAATTAGAGATTGTATTGACAATGCTACCAGAGTTTGCAGGTATTGTCTTTCATGGCTAGCTGCTATAGTGAAGCATAAAGCAAAGATCGAAGTTGTTGAAGAAGAACTGTGTTCCTTGGGTAAGTCATTTGATTTTTTGAGTGACAAGGATACAGAGCTAAGGGAAATGTAAATTCTCTTCAAGGTGAGTTTTTATTGTTGCAAAGGAAAAGAGAAGATTATGTGAATGTTTTCTAAAAGGTGAAGGAGATTGTTGAAGCAAAATTGGGACATTTCTTAACATTGCTTAATAGTGCAGTTGAGTATGAGCCAAGTCCATCTGCTCCAGACAATTTTTCTCATGTTGTTGAATTGTTGGTGGAGTGCACGAGTTTATCTATTAGTATTAAACTAGGTGTGCATTCTTAGGAGGTTCTTCTTTCAGAACTAAAGGAAAAGTACAAGTAGATATTTCAAAAGAAGAGCAGTTAAGGAACTTTTTTCTTGCTTACATTTTTTTCTTTTTGTTGGCACCTTTTGTCATTGTTGTCAAAGCGGGAGAGGAATGGACATGGAGATAAATAAAATATGGGGGAAATATAGAGATAGGTAGAGTATCAGAGATATCATTTATATGAGTAAGGGGGAGTTTCATGCATTATTCTTCTTTGAGATGTTTTGCCATCAATGAAAAAGGGGGAGATTGTTAGACTTAAGTGAATATTGTCATTGTTGTCTTTGATGCCAAACTTGGTTATCTAGTTACGATTGGGTGTTGTATGCTATTGGAATTAGTTTTGGTATTGTTGGTCGAGCATCAATGTGATATAAAGCAGTAAGGCATAGGTGATCTACTAGAGTTATTTCCGGAAGATCCTCATCTCCAGAATCCTAAGTTGTGCTTATTTTGGTTTGTATCCTGTTCCAGTATTAGTTGTGTGAGTTTCAATATCAATTGTATTTGATTGTATCTATCATGATTCATGTTTTGGAATTTGTGGTATATGTGGTATCTATATCTTGGAATTAGGAATTGTTGTGCTTGGAGTTTTGTTCTTATGGGCTCATTTTTATGGGTCCGATAGGCCCCTATTCTATTCCGACAATTAATGCATGTGTTTCGGTAAATGAATTATGTGAAGGAAGCGTGTAGAAGATCAAGTGAAGGCCAAATTTGTTATCATGTTTTTGGTTAAGGATTTATTGGATAACATGTTTATCCGAGTAGTATATTATTGTGTACATCATTTGTGCTTGGCCAACATATTATCTCAATGTATGAGCTTTTCGATATATATATATACATTTAGCAAATGCAAGGTATGGAATAGTGAATGAGAGTGCAACATTTGTATGATTTAGCAGAGTCAGAGGAGCGTGAATTGTGGACAGCGAAGCAATTGCAGTAAGAGAAGCAAAGAAGGAATACATATAGAATAGTTAGAGTTAAAACAGTGTTAGAGTAATCATTTACCGGATTTGCTGCAAGTGATTGGTTCGACAAAGTAGTGCAGTAATCCCTTACCAAACTTGTTGCGGGTGATTGTGGACAATAGAACAACGATCTTTTACCGAATGTGCTGTGAGTTTTGTGAATTGTTATCTGAGTTAAATCTAGAACTAACCTCATGCATTAGAAGATGCAATTTTTCCTCAATTCAATTCCTTTATATTGCAGTGAGTTGTTTTTGTAATTTGGCAGTGAGCCACCCCATTTTGTAAATACCATATAACTAGATATATTATCTTGAGAGCTAACACTCTTCGTGGTTTTTCCCATTTGGGTTTTCCATGTATAAAATTTGGTGTTCCTTTTGTGGTTATGTTCTTTCCTTTTATGCATTTTCTATTTCATGTTGATGAGCCTAAGTGATTAAATTGATATATTGGTAAAACTTTAGAAATTGTGGGAATATTGATCACCCCCTCTCGGCATTTCGATCCATTCAACCAATTCAACACTGAGATATAAATATGTTGTTTTGTCATGAAATCAATGAAATATTATCATCTTCATTATTTTGATTTTTAAAACAACAGTATATGTATACATATATTTGTTTGTGTGTGTGTGCATGCACAATACATACATGTATATATACATAGATGTATAATTTAAACAAGTAAATGAATGTAAGATGATCTTTTCTCAAATATTCATCTCAAATTTGTTTATGAGTATGAAATCAATAAACTAGTCCCTTTTGAAATAATTACATATAAGGTAGTTTATACATACATATACCCATATATGTGTATATATATACATATGAAAATGCATGTATATACTTTCATGAGACAAGTACTTGTATCTTTTTCTCGATGAATGAAATCTCTTATTTCTTGTTACAAAAAAAAAACATGATTAGGGTTAGAAAAATACAAAATTAGATATCATATGCATTGAAATAGACATTTCAAGAAATTCATACGAGAAGATCAGATTGCATAAAGAATCATGTAGATCTTATTATTCTTGTGCATGGAAATCATGTAAATCTTACATAATTCATAGTAGGAAGTGAATGCATGAAGTATCATATTGATTATCATTGCATGAAAAGAAAGAGATACTTTAAGGAGCACATGCAAATTTTGCTACATTTGTGTTTTATCAAAGAAAGTAGTTTACTTTTCTTTGTGTGTGTTAGGTTTACCTTCCAAGATGGGTGTTGGATATGGGCTAACAAAGAAGGTTGGTCCTCTTTTTGAGATCTACCAAAATACTTATAAATGCTTGTTGGTAAAACAGATTTGTCACTGCGATTGATTCCCCGAATCTAACACTGTTTGCCCAAAGAGCAGTGGCAAACATTCCAACAGTTGTAGAGATTGCGGTAAACCACAATCTTCCTCTGCGTTTGAGAGGGACAACGTATGATAGCCCTAGTATTTAGGATTTTTGTGTACTTTTAACTGGAAAGTACATAAAGGAGAAAACACAAAGCTAGGGAAAGATGACTAACAGAAACCCCAATGATAGACACACGAATCTCAACTAAGATTTCCCAACTAGTAACAAATTGCAAGGGGAGTTTAAAGAAGAATGACAAATATTGGCAAATATCGACATTCAAATTGAGTTACCAAAGGTTGCTTGTGTATCATCACATCAATTGTACAAAGCACATATGCATAAAAAGACTGTCAATTTGACATACGAAAAATTGACAACAATAACACATGAATACATTTAGAACACACGAACTAAGATGCATTCTTCATTATCCTTTTGGAAATATACAAGTCCAAAGTCCTTTCTATACATAGTACAAGATCAATTACAAGTTTCTCCAAAAATTTCGACAGAATTTCCCCCTTTGCAAAAAGTCTCTCTTACAATGCAAAAAGCCTTGTATTTATAGACTTGAGAAAATAACTACCTCGCAACTACTTAACCTAACCACTTAAGACAACTACCTAAGTAAACACTTAGAATAACTACCCTTTACAAATAAGTTGGGATTTACCCAACTTTCACAAAAATGAAGTCCACCATCTAACTTTAAGTTACAAGTAGTAACATAAATCACTTTTGCAAAAAGATAATTTGAAACTCATTATATCAAAAGAAGAGGATGACTTTGGTTTCTTCGTTCGCAAGCTGATACAAAGCTCACATTTTGGTGTAGACAGCAAGAATAGTGGCAAGGGTTGTGAAATTTAGCTTTACGCCTGCTAATTGCATTTGTTTGAAAGTTAAGAAAGGCCTTTATCAACACGTCCATTTTATTCTTGCCTTGCAGTCGTTGCACACCATGAGATGTCGCCTATCTGAAGCATTCTGTCAAACAATTTACGTGCCTCATATATGCTCCATTGATTCAAACGGTTTTGAGAGCTTTCTCGCAGAATTCATTTTGTGCACAGCTTGCAAACGTTTCATGAGATCACATTTCGTTGAGGAATTGTTAAACAATCCGCATCCTTGTATATGCTTCTACATTTCGCAGGTTGTGAGGATGTTGAAAAAGGTGGAGGAATTGGTCTTGTCGCTGCCAACTGCATTTCATGAAAGAGTTCATGTCTTTCAATCTACATTCCATTCGATGATACCTCTCTAAGCATTCCCTTTGAAGCGTTGTATCAAACAAGCTGTGGGCCTTGTCTAAGCTTCCATAGTTTGCATGCATATATTTGGTAGCATATTCAACTGTAACACTGCAGACCATAAGATAAGTCTCTTTGAGGCACTCGGTTAAACAGTTCGGGCGCATGGTCTGTGCTTACGCATTTTGGTGCCTCCCTAATTAAATGCACTTGTTTGCCGCAAATGTTTGGCAACTTCATAGTTTGCATTAGGTTAGTACTTGTCGGTGTTCTGGTAAAGAGAAGCAACTTTTAAAAACACACAAACTAGCTGATAACACTGTTGTGCCAATACTATTTGGAGAATCTCATCGGATTGACAATTTAACATTATGCACTAACTTGTCCACAAATGACGGCCATCGACTTTGACTCAATGAAGTCTTTTTGAATGAAACCATATGACAACCAATCTTCAATATTCTTAAGAAACATAGGTATTTGACTGGCCAAGTGATAAATTTAATTCAAAACTTCAAATTTTGACTAGTTTAAAAATAGGTCTAACAATGCTTTGCCAAAGTAATGCATTCATTAAAATAGATGAATCTTGCCTCTGATACTAGGAATTTGCTAGGAATTTTGTGCAATATCAGTTATTCTTTGTCTTAGAAGAATTTAGGGGAAGCATAAGCTTTGTGGTTGGGCACAAAAATGTCTGAGTCATGCTCTCATCTCTCGGATTTGTGAATGACCATGTGTGGGTTAATGGTAGCAAGAGACTTCATTCCTTATACTTCATATATCATTACTTGTATATTATTGGTATTTGTATGGTGGTGACTACATGGCATGAGAACTTAAGTTGTACTATTTATATATCTCATTTCATGTGCTAATATCTGGATTAGAAACTTTTACATGTGAGATGTTATATATATATATATATGTGTGTGTGTGTGTGTGTGTGTGTGTATGTATATATATACATACATATACATATATATATATATACACATACATATATACATATATGTGTATGTATACATACACATATATGTATATATGTATGTGTATATATATATATATGTATATGTATGTGTGTATATATATATATATATATATGCATATATGTATATATACATATATGTATACACACACACACATATATATATATACATATATATACATATATGTATACATATATATATATATATACATATACATATATATACATATATGTATACACACACATATATGTATATGTATACATATACATATACATATACATATATATATATATATATATATATATATATATATATATATATATATGTATGTATGTATGTATGTATGTATATGTATATGTATATGTATATGTATATGTATATGTATATAATTTCATTTCCATATTTATCTGAAATTGAGATATTATTTTATTTTATGATATAGTTAAGGGTTGTGAACCTTACACGAGGATATGTTGATTAAGGAAGTTGGATCAAGATTTTGGAGGATGGAAATTAGGAGGAATTAAAAGTGAATTGGAGATTTAGAAGAATAATATTTAAGTCTGAAGTGAAGGATGAAATTGGATTTGGATTGGAGGGGGATAGGTTAGGTTAGGATGTTATATTTTGGGTAGGAGGTTGGTTTGATGTTTTTGATAAAAGAGTTGGACTACAAAAATTTGTGGTGATTTAGATGGAATAGGAATTGGATTTGGGTGATGAATAAGATACTTGTAGGAAAATATCAGATGGTTGATATAAGATAAAGGTTTTCTTGCTTGACTAAGGGAAAAATATAAAAGCACACAAAACAAACAAAGTGGATAAGAGGATTTTGGAATATAAGGTAGCATTGGTTTTTCACAAGAAGATACACTAACACTAGTGCAAGCCTATATTATTCAAGAGGGAGTGTTATCCTTATGTACTCCATATGGCTATTTCCATCTCCACTTCATCAAAATATTGATACACATCTTATTAAATGCCATTTACCATATGATTGGATAGTCAGGACATTTAAGGTCATGTACCACCTTACACCTCTTACATTGGAGAATAACACCTTCCCCAAAGTGAGCTCTATCTCAATAAATGGAGGTACATGTGAGAAATTTTCTCTCTAGTAGTGATGCACCACAAGAAATAATGGTTTAAAGATCTAAAGCTAGAATGAACAAGGTTGTAGATACAAATACCTAAAGGGTACATGAGGCCCAATCCATCAATGAAAGGAAAAAATGTCAAACAATTGGAAAGAATGGGTATCCCGCTCTCCATATTCACTTATTCAATGTATAAATTTCTTGGAGGCTTAGACAAGATTCCACTTCCAAAAGGGGTGTATTTTAGTTCACCCCTCGCTCTTTATATTGTACCATAACATGAGAGTTGAGGTCATCCCCTAGGGTGATAAAATCCCTAGGAAGACCCCCTAAAAGGTATATGATCCAATTGTTTTTTGTCACTCAAGATCAAATTCAATGCAAGGGAGAGCATACACACGTTGGATTCTTTAGGATAACAATGAAAAGAAAAGAAAAGAGAGTAAGTGATGTTTTTTATCCTCATGGTCACATAGTCACAATAGTAGAGCATACACATCAACCACCCAAAATAGAGACAAAAAAAGTTTATTAACCTTTAGGAAAAAGTGTTCAACAAAGATTAGTCAAATAGTAATACCTTAGCCAAACATGGTTGCAACACAAATATGTTAGTAATTTAAAGACTATCTTTGAACAACATATTTAAGTTGCACATATAGAATTGTGCTACAAAATGGTTAGAGAAAATTATGAAAACCACAAAAATAATGAAAAAACTTTATTAATATCAATAGTCATCAATGAGTTGGGAAATCGAAAAAGTGTGTTGGCTTGATGTTGATTGTAATGTATTTATCACTTGTTGTCATTGATGAAACACTCACACACATATATGATAACATTGACTATAGGTATATATTCAATTGGTTTACACTACCAATCGGTATGTTTAAGGTCTATCTCTAACCGGTACTTTGTGTCAACCGATATGTGCCTAAGAGATAACCTGTGGTAACACTAAGATGACATCAAAATGAAGATGAAGCTGAAGGTGAAAATCAAGTGGAAGATTTCTGAACAATGATTCACTGGTTTTATTCCAACCGGTATATCTGTTTTTGTGATGAGTTACCAGCACCGTTTGTTTGGCGGTCATTTTTGTGATGAGTTATGACTAAATGTCTAGATACACTGCACCTAGGAAATTATGTTCCTTTGACTGACATAAGGTCTGAATGCCTATTTAAAGAAATCTGAGTGAAGTATTTTGTGCGAGAAAAAGAAAAGGAGAGAACAGATATAGTAGAGGTAATCTATGCGAATACTTTTGCTGAAGAGCGATAAGTGTTTAAATGGAGAGCAGTGCTAAATGAACTTAGAATGATCTGATCAAGCAAGTTTGTGCTACTTAGAACAAATAAAATATTTCTTGTTGTTTTCTAATCATTACAACATAACTAAATCCCCTAACCGGGTAAGCTCTAACAAGCTTCATTGTACAAATCCTCTGACAAGGTGATCCATTAGTTTGGATTCTCAAATCCTCCAACGAGGTTACTCTTAACAGGGTAGTACTCTTGATAGGGTATAAGCTTATAATCAAGCTTGGAATCTCTAACAAGATTCGCTCCTAGCAGAGCTCTTTGTAAGACCTTAACCGGTCAATTTTCTATTACTGCAGATAGTTAACTTGTGAGTTTCATCTCACCATGGTTTTTACCTACTTGGGTTTTCCACGTATAAACACTTGTGTTATGGTGGATGTTCTACTTTATGTGGATGTTGTTATTTTATTTTGGATAGCATGTATTTTGTTTAACAACTTGGTTAAATTCATATATCGGTCAGTGTTTAATGTAGTGTTTGTTTTGGAGTCACTGATTCACACCCCCCCCCCCTCTCAGTGACTTTCAAGTTCATCAATTGGTATTAGAGCCTAACTTCTTTGAAGCCTAACCGCTTAGAAGGGAATCTTGAAACTACCATGGGGGACAAAAGCTACTTTGAGATGGTTAGAGAGTTAGAAGCCAGCGGAAATGAAGTTGAAACCCTTAGGGGCAAACTGAAAGCTTCTCAAGTCAAGAGGAGAGAGCTATCTAAAAAACTGTTAGAAATATATGACAATAGTTCTTCAGACGAAGCTAATATTGATGCTTTATCAGAAGAAGTTGAAAATTTGCAGGGTGAGAAACTGAATCTAAGGAGAGAACTGGAAGGTCTCACTATTCGCATGAGTCAGGAGCTGGAAGCAAGAAGAGCTGTTGAAGATCTTATCAAGGTAAGAGATTAGGAAATCATAAAGATCAAATGAGAAAAAGATACTATGCATGAGGACTTAATAGCTGAAATAGAAGAAAAGGAAAACCTAAAGCTAGATCTTGAGTTGGCATTATCTCTGAAAGAGAATATGTCTAAGCACAATGAGGATCTTGTCAATAAGCTTATTGAAGCCAATGAGAAACTGGAAAAGTTTGTCAAAAGTTCTACCATGCTAGAAGAACAAATTCAATCACAGAGAATGAAGGGTGATATCTCTAGACTTTGTTTTCATACAACTGAAAAAGGTGAATCCTGTAGGACAAAGAGAAACTATCCAAAGAATAAAAATGCTTCAAAAGTTAATAAGACTACCGATAAGAAGGCCTTTAAACAAGTTTTGTTTGTTTGTCATAAGCCTAGTCATACTGCAAATGTCTGTAGGAACAAACCTAACATGAATGTGAGTTACAATATTAATGCTAGGTATGTGTCTAGAAAGTTTGAAAGACATTGCTACACTTGTGGAATGTATGGGCATAAACATATTGAGTGCAGATATGGATAAAACAATCCTATACCACACATGCATCCTAGACCATATGCTAACCAGACAAGGAATTTTGATAACCAAGTAAACAGGAACTAGCAAAGATCCTATGGCAACCGGTTTAGTCTATTCAAAATGGAAAAGGGAACAAACGTTGTTTGTACCTTTTGTAATAACCTTGGCCATGTGGCTATGAACTGCAGAAAAAGAACAGGAAGAGGAAATGCAAGACCTTGGAGATCATCTGGTATGGTTTGTTACCACTGCAACAAACCGGGGCACCTGGCAAAGTTTTGCAGAACGTGAAACAACAAACCGGTCAACTCTACTAAGGATCAGAAAGGCAAGCAGAAAATTGATGTTGAGGAAAAAAGAGAAAATATGAACCAGACTTGGAAGAAGAAAAGTGAAGAATTTCCTATAGAAGAAATCACTCATTCACCCAATGAAGAGAGTCCAGCACCGATGACTTAAGCTTGTCTAAAATAGCTAAGGGAAGCGTAATGCTAAAACATATTTCGGAGCCCTTTTTGTAGAATAAGCGAGAAAGAATCTTTTTGAATTTTGAATTTTGGTGACCTTTTGTGCTAACATGTCAATCAACTAGTATTTCACTTAAGCGACAAAATTAGGTTTTGTAACCTAAAAGTAAGAGTATTTATTACGGTCGGTAAAAAGGATAAAAACAAATTTTACCTTATCGTTTTTACCCTAACTCTTTCGGAAAAGAAATTGAAGCGACTGTAGAGCAGAGCAAGATTGTTTTGGTATGAATTGGCGAATTGCTTTGTGATTAAGAGAAATCAGGTTGAATCGAAAGTTGCAGAGAAGCAAATGGGAGTGCATTTGATCCGTCCAATTGGGAATCGAAGTGACGTGCGAAATTCTTGCTATTTTCTTGTATACCACCTTGAAACTTGTTTATCTAGAATGGCATCTACTTCTAAATCTATAGGGAGGTTGATGATCACTGTTGAGCCTGAGGAAGCTCTAAAGGTAGATTAAATTATGTCTTACAATGCATTGTTGCAAGTCCCAAGTGGAGTTGTAGTCAAAGGTGATTTGTCCAGCTATATAGATTGCAAAATTGAAGATTTGGGAACTCTTCATATCTTTACTCAGCTGAAATCACTCTATAATAAGGATGGAAATATTGAAGCTGAATATGCTAGGGTTTATGAAAAAGAGTTTCATAATGTTGCCTACTTTCTTGAAGAATTTGAGGATGACCACATAAGAATAATTTTGAGTCGAGTCCACGACGAAAATATGTATCTAGAGAGGACTCACACAATAACCAAGGAGGATATTAGGGCCGTAACGAGTTATTGCTCAATCAGTAAAGTCACTGAGTTGAGGAGAATTACAAAAGACACTGTCTTCAAGCTAACCAATTCTACCTCTGATGTGCATGCTTTCTCTGTTAACAATATCAGAGATCCTGCGGTGAAACTTGCAGCAATGGTGATAGGCTACAAAGTATTTTACTGTAGTAGACTTAACAGTGTTCCATCCGCATCAATTCATATAGCACATAGTATGATTGTTGGAAATGAAGACTATGATGTTTGTGAAGCTATCAGACTCCAGCTATTTCAAAATTTGAAATCCATTAAGAAGGACAATACTCAGAAGTTCAAATTTGGTCAGCTGTTGGCTAGATTATTTTTCTATTTTCAGAATTTTCTACCTGGTATGAATGGTCCAAAGAACAATCGGTTAATGCACAGATCAAGAACAACATTAAGGATGTAAAGAATACCTTTTTAACTGCCACGAACAGGTACTTTAATTAATTTCAGAAAAAGATGAGCTTGAGAATGAGGTTACCTGAAGATGTGGTAAAACACTTTGAGAAAGACATAATCTTCATGGTTACAACTGACTTTTGCTTGATGCAAGCAATTGAACCAAGGGAAGAAGAGATGGAAGATATAAGCTACGAGATCAATCATGACTTACTGGTTGGCTATGCTAATACCTTGACAAAAAGAAGGCAAAATTGGACATTCTAGCAATCCAAGCTGCACGTGCTGAATCCGGTACTGCACTTGTAGCTAAAGCTAAAGGAAAGCAAAAAAAATTTGAAGAAATATCTCTTGTGAAGAAAACTACAAGGGTGACTTGGAGTGTCCTAAACAAGAAGGAGCCAACACCTAAAATAATTGAGAAAAAGGAGAATGTACCAAAGAAGAGGAACATGAAACTAATTTTGCAATCAGAGTCTGAGGGAACAGAGTCTGATGGAGAACCTAAGAAGGAGAAGGCAACCGGCAGAACACCTAAGAAGGCAAAGGTAGTGCCAAAGGCAACTACATCTATAGACATCGCCACCTACAAACCTACAACAACATTTGAAATAACAATGAAGTCATTGGGAAGAAACAAGTTTGACAATGTCAAAGAACATTACGATTCTTTTACTGAAGATGAGCATAAGCAAGTACTTCAACAGGTAATAACCTATTTGGTTCATTACAGTAGATCGCCACATGAATTGGAGAACAATATTTTAGTCTCTTTGTATAATACTTTGTTAGATAAATGGGAAGAAGCCACTCAAATAGAAAAGAAGATTTTTGATGAAGTATTTGTACAGTACTTCCCCAATCTATCATCAAATAGAATTAGTGCTTTAATTGAGAAATACAAAGAATATTTTGATTTCACAGTAAGAATATTGAAGCTTCTAAATGAAAAAGGTCAGTTGTTGAGTCTGAGACACATCACCTAGCCTGTATAATCAAACAGAGGGAAGATGTCATCCACTCAAGCAATAAGGATGATACCATAGAAGATGTTCCTCGACCAAAAATGGATTAAGAGGAAATTGTTCCAGCTGATATAGTCTATTCAATCAAGAAGAAGGATGACTCTGTTATTCTTGTTGATGAGGATATTTAGGATACAGTGGACCTATCTGAAGATATCACTGCACCAGATATGGATCCTCCTTCAATCATAGAAGTACATGGTACAACAGATGATCAACCGGGTACTCAACTAAAGGAGGTCAGTATACCAGCAACTGAGCAACTGAAGAAACCCCAATCTCCACCGGTCACTGAGATCACTAGAACAGAATCCACTGAGGAAGATGCTACTCAGCAAGCAAAAGATGCAACAGAGAAGAACACAGAAAGAGCCATCATTAAGAGTACACCCCCTGAACCGGCAAAGCCAGAACTACTTGATGATGATGATGATGAAGACTGTTTAAGTATTACAGGACCTATTGACATGAATACCTTAAGTGCATCTGAAATAATGAAGATTGCTAATGTTATGAAATCTCATGCACACAAGAAGAGGTTGAAAGAACAAAGAATTGAGGCAGAGACAATCCAGAATGCAGTAGAAATTTTTTCTGGATTACTACCGGAAACCTCTGTCGCACATTTTCCCACTCCTATCAGCAAACTTGGTCAGTTATTTGCAGAGGCATCTGATCAAATCAAATCACTTGAAGATGTTGCTCAAATATCTACTGAGAAGAGCCACAAGAAGGCATATGTAGACAAGTTGGCTAAGCACATTGAGAATGGAAAAATGGCTTTATCTCATAATAGTAGTCTGTTGAAGAAAGCTATTGAATCTGGAGGAAAGTATCTTGCCTCTACCTCCAATGTTACTTTCTTCTATTCTGATATTTCTAAGAATCAAGTTGAGACTGAGTTGGAAATAGAAAGGTTATGCAAGGCATATGTCCCACTTCAGGACTCCATTCATGTCTTTAACCGGTCTATAGATGAACTGCATGACAAATTGATCAGGAATCATAATGAGAGAGCTAAGAGATTTCAATCTCTAAGAGAGCTCAAGAGTTAGCTCACCTCACAATTCGACATTATTCACAGAGCCTACACCAATGCAGAAGCTATTCTTGCTACACCTGCGACGTGCTCGCTTGATTTAATGGAAGAATTATATTCTCAGCTGTTGTCTACTTCAGAGTATACGAATCAAATACTGGAATCATGGTAGAATGATCTATCCCAGATGAAGCAGAATTTCAATAATATTTTCATGAGAATGGCATGAATTTGTTTTAATTTGTTTTATATGTTGAACTCTTTGATACAAATTTTCTATATATATGTATATATTTTACTTTATCATTTTGGCATTGTTGTCAAAATGGGAGTAATAATATGTATGTGTGTTGTTTGAAATTTGTGTATTTATGCATACATTAAGGGGGAGTATTGTAGCATTAAGGAGGAGTGTTACATTCAAAGGGAGTATGTGTATATATATGTAGATATGTTGTGTATGCACACTTAGCAGTATTGTAAATTACTCAAAAATTTCTAAGTGTTGCCATCAATGCCAAAGGGGGGGATTGTTGGCTTGATGTTGATTGTAATGTATTTATCACTTATTGTCATTGATGAAACACTCACACACATATATGATAACATTGACTACTGGTATAACTTCAATTGGTTTACACTACCAATCAGTATGTTTAAGATCTATCTCTAACCTGTGCTTTGTGTCAACCGGTATGTGCCTAAGAGAGAACCTATGGTAACACTAAGATGGCATCAAAGTGAAGATGAAGTTGAAGGTGAAGATCAAGTGGAAGATTTCTGGACAACGATTCACTGGTTTTATTCCAACCGGTATTGACTGCTCTAACCGGTATATCTATTTTTGTGATGAGTTACCAACACCATTTGTTTGGTGGTCATTTTTGTGATGAGTTATGACTAAATGTCTAGATACACTACACCTAGGAAATTGTGTTCCTTTGGCCGACATAAGGTCTAAATTCCTATTTAAAGACATCTGAGCGAAGCATTTTGTGTGAGAAAAAGAAAAGGAGAGAACAGATATAGTAGAGGTAATCTATGTGAATACTTTTGTTGAAGAGCGATAAGTGTTTAAATGGAGAGTAGTGTTGAATGAACTTAGAATGATTTGATCAAGCAAGTTTGTGCTACTCAGAACATATCAAATCTTTCTTGTTGTTTTCTAATCATTACAACAGAACTAAATCCCCTAACTGGGTAAGCTCTAACTAGCTTCATTGTACAAATCCTCTGACAAAGTGATCCATTAGTTTGGATTCTCAAATCCTCCAGCGAGGTTACTCTTAACAGGGTAGTACTCTTAACAAGGTATAAGCTTCTAATCAAGCTTGGAATCTCTAACAAGATTCACTCCTAGTAGAGCTCTTTGTAAGACCTTAACCAATCAATTTTCTATTACTGCAGATAGTTAACTTGTGAGTTCCATCTCACCGTGGTTTTTACCTATTTGACTATTCCACGTATAAACACTTGTGTTATAGTGGATGTTCCAGTTTATGTGGATGTTGTTATTTCATTTTGGATAGCATGTATTTTCTTTAACTGCTTGGTTAAATTCATCTATCGGTCAGTGTTTAATGTAGTGTTTGTTTTGGAGTCACTGATTCACCCACCCCCCCCCCCTCTCAGTGATTTTCAAGTCCATCAAAGTGTTGAAACACAAATCGCAATCACTAAACTATGAAAGCACCAAAATATAGAGCACGAGCTCTATTCTATACTTGAGAAGAAAAATTAAAAAAATAGAAGAACAAAAATTGGGAAATAAAAATGTGAATAAATTATAACCTTATCAGTGGAGATGTCATTTTGTTGAGCGTGAGGCGACAAAAGTGTAAGTGCAATGATAGAAGTAGAAGTACAATGATAGAAAAACAAGCATGATGATAGAAGTAGAACAAAGTGATAGAAGCAAATTCACAATCACAAAAATGAAAGTAAGGTGTCAAAATAAGAACCACAATGATAGAATTATAGGTGCAATGATAGAAGCATAAGCACTAACAGCTTGAAAGTGCAAATTTAAAAGTATAAAAACAAAGGTATGAAGAAAGCATTGATCTATAGGGTGAAAGTGTGATTCTAAAATTGGGTAGCCACATTAGAGAAAAAATAACATGGAAAACAAAAACAATAGAAGCATTGATCTACCAAGCAAAAACATCAAAAGGGATGATCAAAAAAGTTTAAATTGAAAGTCTCATTCTAGAACAAAAGCGTTAGAACGCAATCAAAAATGCCATTTTGGAACCTTGTGATAGAAAATCTAGAAAAAAAATTCATGAAAATGTTAGATTCAAGGTGGAGGTTCCATCGAGTGTGTCAAAAAGAAGACGAGAAAATAAAATAAGGGGAATAACATAAATATTCAAAGCAATATGGAATATTTTACCTTATTTACTCATTTTTCCTCATATAGACTTGAAGTAGAGTTTCCCCTAATACTCTCTTGATTTTCTCTTTTGATGTATGGAATGTGGTTGCTTATGAAACCACTAGCATGATATTAGGATTGAGATAATGAATATCATAAGGATATGATAAAAATGGATTAGATATAAAATGCAGCAACATAAGGATAGCATGAGAATGGATGCTTAAATGGGATAAGGAGCCTCTCACTTATAAAGTTCTTAAGAGTGAAATCAAGAGACAATATGTTTTATTTAATGAATGACTAGGATCTGTTGAGGATAAGGGTTTAGAATAAATTTGTAATCATGTGAAAAGTGTCCCATGAGGTGTAAGAGCTACTTTTAAGGGGATTGAGGGATCACAATTGATGAAATATCTCAAACAAGGGGAGATTTAACATGTGTTAAAAGGAGATTAATTAGAAAAGTGGCTAGGAGACCAATGATGGAGATTGGACATAAGAAATGTCCATAGAGATAAGACTTGGTGGGATAAGTTAAAAAGGGTATATTGGGATGAAAGATTTGATTTCTAGAAAAGACAATATCTGACTTTTTACACTTTTTAATGGATATGAGAATTTAAAATTAGGATTTATTTGAAAAGGAAATTTTATCAAATGTGAACAAGATTAAGAATTAATGAGCTGATTTCTTTGGAAGACTTTGTGGATAAGGTTGACTTAATTAAATAAATTATTTATTTTTTATTAAATTCAAGGGATAAAATATGAATAGCTTAATTAGATAAATAATGTTTATGGTTGAGGGTGGACTAAATTTAGGTATGGTTGAGTGTAAGCTAATTTAGGTGTCTACAATATTACTTATCCAAGACAAACCTTATTGGTAGAATGGAAAAGTGGGTTATGCTCCTTAGTAAGTTTGATATTAAGTATGTCCATTAAAAGGCAATAAAAGAGGACGTGATTGTGGATCAGTTAGCAAAGGCTCCAATATTTGGTCAAATTCCACCCACTTATCATTTGAGCTAGATATCGAACCAACCTTTACCTTTAAGTCATATGATTGGTATTGCCCTTGCTAATCATTAATGATTGTGAAACTTGATCTCGATCATTGTTACCTCAAAAAAAAACTTAGCTTCCCTCAATCATCTTTTGACCACAATTTTTTTAGATGAATACATTCTTCACATTAAAGAGTGCACACCATGGAAACTATATTGTGATGGACCATTTACCTCACATGGCTTAGGTGCCAACATATTTTTCATCACCCCTTAAGGTGATTTCATACCAAAAGTATTCTGCATTGGCTTCTCTTATACAAACAACATAGCAAAATATGAGACACTAATATCTATTTTTCTTGCAGGTGTGCACAATGATGTTTTTATTCCATCCTTTGCGGGCAATGCAAGATTAAAAGTCATGAAAGGTTAATGACAAGTTGTGGCTACTTATTACTATCCTCTCTAGCTAAGAGGGAGTGTTGAAAATTATCTAGTTCGGATAAAGAAAATTTCCAATTGTATTTGTCTAAAATGTTGTACGATTTATTATTGGGGTTGGGCCCAAATCAATTATAATAAATAAAGGCAATAACTTCATTATGAGACAGGACCTATTGAGCGGTCTAATAATATTATTGTAAAATGTAAAACATATAAGCAAGCCGACTTGCTAACTTGACACCTCAAGTCAAGTATATAATCAAGTCAATTGTATGGCATTAGATGCAATCATATCATGTGAATCACATCTCTCAAGTCAGTGAATTTGTAATGAGCCTCAAGTCAGCGAAATTGTTACCTTAAGCATATTCATCTTCTTGAAGGTTAGCGCACATCCTTCTCCATTGGCAGGTCTGATATACATGTTGCTAGGTCTGCAATAGTCACCTTAAGTCTGAGATAGACTTCTGGAAGGCCAGCGAATCATCCCTATGAAAGTAAAATCCTTCTACATATTAGTGTATCACATCTCCAAGACAACAAAGCATATTTGATACATTTCAGTCTCCACATAGATCAAGTGAATTTGGTTGAAGATTGTTTTGGCAGCAAACTGATCTTATATTGAAGATAAGTTTCATGTCTTGTAATTTCCTTCATATTTGACATAATACAATTGGATTTTTGAGGTTGGGTTTTTCACCTCCAAGAACATCTAGCACTCATAGGTCTTCAATGATTCACAATTAGTGATAAAATAGGTCAATAATGAGTTCCTTACAAAGGATGAAAAACTTATACCTTATAAACACATGGTGGACAATTTTAAACAATATTGCTTAGATATATATTTTGAGCAAGTGCATCAGCAATAAAGTTGTCGATGCAATGGTTTCTATTAGATCTCTTTATATATGTTTGATGAAGATCATGAGTATCACTTCCTTGTAAAGTAACTCCTCATACCTACTAGTGATATCCTAGACTTTGACATGGTATATGATATTGGTCCTAGAACACCTTGGTATAGAGATATATATGCTCATCTCCAAAGAAAAACAATTCCTCAAAAAATTTCACCCATCACATATAAATCCCTTATTTAATGTATCTCATATTAAACCATCCTTCATGGAATGATCCATCATAGGTACTACAATAGTAATTTGCTTAGATGTACCAAGTCAATCAAAGCTAGCCTTGCACTTCAAAAAGTCAATAATTGTGTTTATAGATAACCTGATTCAATAATAGTGGAGTGGTGGATTAGCATATGTGGTTATTTCCACCATAATGAGATAATGAAATGTGAAGAACGGTTTTTTGTTCTAGAATAACAACATACAAATCTATTATGGAAAGCTCAGATGTGTTGTTTTGTGTCTTAATCTCTATTCTATATTGGATGCCTTCTCTGTCGTAAAAGATGTGTTGAGGGAGTCCCAGGAGCTTCAATCAAGCCCTACAAGTATATTGGACTAATTAATTAGAGGATTCTTGATATTTGTTTATTCGCTTATACCTGTATTCTAGCATATTCTAGTAGGTTTTACTAATTAATTAAGTTCTATCCCCCTACTATTCTAAAGGGCCCCCTACGCCAACCAAATTGGTTGTTAGCCTAGAAATAAGTTGAGGGAAGATAATATGTTGACCTAAAGCTATCTCAAGGTCCCAAGGTAGGTTCTCCAAAAGAGGTTATATCAAGGTGATAAATATTGAGGATATTACAGTCACCAGCGATAATATAATAAATTATTATTCAATGGTAGATTCTCTTTGTATGGGCCTATTTTATTTGGTTGGAGGGGATATTATTTGTCAATGGGTGAGGTAGCGGTCTAACTCAAGGTATTTCCACCTCACATTGCTTTCTTTTACAAGCTCAACTTCTGAGTTAAAAGGCTTGCTTGCCAAAGACAGATTATATGAATGGAATGATCCTAGGAAAGAAGCTCCTTCATTAAAAATATTATGGGCCTACCATGGAATTGGATGCCTACCAACATGTGAGAAAATGTTTTTCTTATTAAATACATTAAGTTTCTATAGTACATGTTAATAAGCATTGAAGGCTTCTGGATTCAATTGTGTTTATCTTTTTGAATCAATGTTTCATATCATACTTCATGATTCATCATCAAAATATTGAGCTAAAGAAAAGAAAATGAGTATGATTTGAAATGTCAATTCAGAAAGGTAAACACAATTAAATCCTAAAGCCTTCAATGTTTCTTAAATGATTTGCTTGTCAGAAACATGAGGACCTCATTCATGCACCATCACAAGCTCTATACCCCATCACCACTCCATGGCCCTTATTTACATGGAGCCTTGAGATTATTGACAAAAGTAATCATGCCTCCTCTAATGACTATAAATTAATTGTTACCATTATTGTTCATATTTCACCAAATAGGTTGAAGGAGTTCCACTCACCTTTACTACAAATATTCAAATATTCAAATTTATCCTCAACATCTTATTTTTATTTTGGAATTTTATCCACTATCACCAAAAACAATGACAAATCCTTCAATTACCATGAAGTGCAATCCCAATGCAATAAATTTCATATCAAGTGCAAGTGGTCGAACCCTTATTACCCAAAAGGTAATGACCAAGCTAAAGCATAAAATAAAACCATCATAAAAATCCTCAAGAAACAGTCAAACATGTTGGCTATAACTGACACCTTCAACATTGCACTAGTATTTGCACTCTCAAAGGTGCCACTCCATATTCGTGTTAATATATTTTGTACCACCTTTTTCTAAACATTCAATGTATGGGAACTATTTGCCTTTAGGTCTTTAGGGTCTTAGTTTGGGTCCATAAAGCATGAATTATTTTGTCAAAAGTCTTAGGTGTCATAGTGTCAAAGGAGAAAAAATTAGAATTTTTATTTCTCACCAAGTCTGAATGTTGAAGAGAGAGAAAAAAAATTAAAAATAGGTTTTGTTTTCCCTTGCAAGATTTCACCCACATAGCATGAGGGATTTTAGGGTTTTCTAGTAGTTTACATTGAAGAAGCTCCCATTTTTGGCATGGAATCTACACATATTTTCTTGAGTTTTATCCATATTACAAATATTTTCAGGAGGTTCATGGTACGTTGTAGGAGTTCTAAAGAGTCATCCTTCATCCTCAGTGTGGAGGAAAATACTTGTTTCATATTTCACATGCATTGTTGATTCTACCAATTTGTATTCACAACATGACATGCATGTTATGTCTTGGTCAATATTTCAACGAGAGATTTTTATAGAAGCCTACATGGGGTTTTCAAACTTTAAAATTTTGTTCAAAGTCTTTGAGGTTAATGAAAGTATTTGACTAGCATAAGGAAAGATTGAAACTTCATCTTAAGATTGTCAAAGAACTACCTATCAAATGTTATTGAGTTTGTACAAATATCATGAATAATACTTTCATGGTGTCAAACAATTTTATCAAGTGACAAGAGAGGATATGGTCATGTCACTATCTTTGAGCCTCATAAGCAATTTATGGCAATGTTCTCTAAGGGGTTAACTAGTAATAGCCTCAAATGATGGTCATAATAACGAGTATTGTCAAATCATGTATGAAATTTCATATGAGATTAATGATCAATCAAAAATTCTCACAGGACATTGCTCAATGGGTAACTCTCGACGAAACACTCAATCCTTTCATGAAGTTAGACATGACAAGGTAAGACAAAAGGGATATTTATAATCAAAAAGGTAGTTCAAATCTTATGAGATAGTCAACTAAGACAACATCCATTAAACAATTATGCTAAGGACAATGACATTTTGCTTCACGAATCACTTGCTAAGGGTGTAATGGATATGGTGCGGGTGAGTATGAAAAGAATGCATGATAAAACTACTCTACTAATGCATTGTTAAAAGTATCAAGGGTATTGATAAGAGAGCATGAAAAAAGCATGACTGCATTTAAGTCATAAAGACTAACATAGGTACAATCATAAACCTTAGAATGATAAAGGTGACATTCTTTGTATTGAAAAGAGAATGAGAAAATGATATAAAAAATTTAATCTAATAGAAGAGGGACAAAATTGCCCTCTATTCCTTTTTACAACTACTATTTGAGTAAAATTGCAAAAATATTGGTCTATTCAGCCGATTTGTTGAGTTTCAATTGAGTTTTGCGAAAAAATAGTCCCTTTCATCAACCTGTTTGCAAGTTTTGGAGTTTGTTTCCACTAGTTTGCACGATTTGTGGTTTTCATTATTTTGTGCAGGGAATTGATGGATTTATGGATATGTTTCAAGCTAATTCTAAGCCATTTCTATTACACCTTCATCCACCTACACACCATTGAGCTAAAAGGGATAACTTTGATTTGCAATAGAAAAATATTTTCTAAACATAAATGAGCCTATGTTTACCTTGTAGCTTTTGTTGCTCCTGAACCCACATTTAAATCAACCTTTCCATAATTAACTGCAGTGTGGTAAATTGTATCCTTATACAATTCACACTTATTTGGGGCTCACTTTCATGTTTTTTCCTTCACACCTTTGATTCTAACTAATTATGCCCAAGATATTGCCAAATATAGAAGCTCAACACCTTTATAGGCTCCTTGACCTTGATTTCAGCCCAAGAGGTCAAGACTATCGCACCTAGCACCATTGTCCAAACAAAAGGGGCCCAAATTTGAACCCTCAATGATCGATAAATTGTCCAATGGGAAAGTTCTCCTTGATGTTGACCTTTTTCAAAATTTCAACACATTTTATGAGGTTGAGTGTAAAGCAAGTCTCACCCGCTCATTTGAGCATCTCTTTATAAGTAATTTACTTCCAATTACACTCCAATTGACCAAGTAATCGTTCATCTTCAAGGAAATGGATAGATTAACCATTCAAACATTCAAGAATTCAAGTTAGCATACATGATCAAGTTTATGTGTTTCCTCCATGAGTGAATACATGCATGAACTCCTACCTAACAATATCAACCTTTCATGAGTCTTCAAGGCAAGAAGATCATATAAAAGGTAACATTTTCAATTTAGCATTTCCTTATGATTTTTATCCTCTACCTAATCAAAAGCACATTCTTTTTTATCATTATTGTCGTAGGGGAGGTTTATTCTTTCTCGGGGTTTGACTTAGACAAGCCCCTATATAACCAAGCACTTTTCCCCTTTCTTTGTGTGTAGGTGAATGAACCGACTAAAAAGTTTGCAAACCTGGAAAGTGCACACAAAGATATAGAGTTTCAAATTTAGGATAGGGTAAAAACATGGACACGATTTTATTGTTGGAAGTGTCTAACACTTTTTTGTTGAAATTTTGGGAGGACAATCTAGAGATCATCCTGATTTGTATTCTACACACCTGAGCTAAAAAAACACCCCCTAGATAGTAGCGCATATACATAGTGTCTAACACTTTCGGGCCCAGATTGCAAACACAAGTCCCTCTTTGTATCTCATATCTAGATCTACGCTTTCATTCTTATTTATAGTTATGTATGTTCCTATTTATGTTGTTTCTTGTCAAAATCCCCAATTCTTCCATCATTTCTCAATTTATATTATCCAATCATATCAAAATCACAAAAAAGGAATAATAAACACTAAGTGTCCAACTCTTCTAAGGGACTAAAGTTGGGCCTAATTAGTTATTTTTTAATGAATGTTGATGTGAATGGGTTTGATTCCTAGTTTGCATATTTAGACTAGTGAACCCTATTTCCTCATCCATTTCATTAAGAAATTACCAATATGCAATGGTTAGTAATAGGTAGTTATTGCAGGTGGCAGATCCTTTGTGAGGTTTAGATAACTCTTTGGATGATTTGGGTTTGGCAACACCCAATAAATTGCTTGTTACAGGAAGCTCTTTTATTCCAGCAAATAGTAGAGGCATTTCATCTTGCATTTAGCATGCCAAGGCATTAATCTCAATGACCTCCTTCTTTCTAATGCTTCCAATGCATCATCAACTAGTTTCTTTTTTCAAGAACTCTCTCTTTACTTGGTATAAAGACTTTTGATCAATTAAGCTTGTGTCACTTGGCACAACATAAGACAAGGCTCAATCGAGACCTTCAATATGATAACGTAGCTTTGACATAGCCTATATCTCTTTCTTGCATTGGTGGCTAACACTTGGCATGGATTTTTCCACCTTTAATATTAGCACGTGGAAAATAGAAAGGCCTGAAGAATATAACAACAACCAACAACTCTAGTATTTCAAAAATTTGTGGGTTTACACATCCCACATGACCTCTGATCATTCAAAGCACCCATTTGACTTAGCTCCCTACTTAGCCACATGCATCTCCACTCTCTCATCGCCCCTTTATTGGTGGTCAATTTTTTTTCCACCACTTCATTTGGATAGGTATGGTAGTCTAATATTATCATTACATTAATTGTAAATGTTAACATTTCTTATTATCTGCTAATAATTTATACGGAATATTTGGCACTTGAAATTATGCAAGGGAGGAGGTTTTTTTTGTCAATTAATGCTTGTAAAGGGGGGAGTGTTTTTCTTTTTTGCATATCTTGCAACTGAAAAGTCAATTTCAAGTGTGGATAGTTGAAGAAAAATTCATTTTGTCTTGATTCCAACGAGTGGTTGGATACCTAGATGTACACACCTAAAATTGTCCTCCTTGATTAAATAAATATTCCAACAAGTGGCGATTTGCATGTTCTTACGTATATTCATTGGTGTATGGTGAATGTTTGGTTGTAGAATTAAGGGTTTATTGTGGTTGGATATTTATGGTTTTACAATAGTTTCATCATCATTTTTCACCGCATACATTTTGGCACACCCGGTAGGACTCTTGTCCCTTTTATTTCTAACATTTTGTTTTTAGATCTATCTTTTTTGTGAGGTTGCACAATCCTGATTTATCATACGTCTGTGACTGATCTTTCCTCGTCTGCATTCTAATTTCGCATATGTGATCTTTTTTGTCGCGTCTATATTTTTTTGTTGATTTTGCAAGTCTCAGATTCTGAATTCGCGTCTGTGAATCATATTTCATCTATGATCGAAAATCACGCCTAGGTTGGATATTTTCATGTTTTTGCATTTTTTATTTGTTGTAGGTGTAGGTTTTCCTAAAATTGCATCTATGACTCATTATACCATGTCTCTGCCCAAAAAGTCTAATGTGTTTCCTGTTATCGTGTCTCTGTTCAGATCTTGTTTTGGAAGTTCCAAATTCAAAAATCGCGTCTCTGTTTGATATTTGCATGTCTGTGTTTGGAAATCGCGTCTGCATTCGATATAACCATTTTTTTGTTTTTAGTTTGATTAGCTTTTTCATTTTAGGGTTTTTCAATTTGGTTTTTGGCCTAACCCTTTGATTGGACTAACGAAGTGATGCAACTATTTTGAAAAATATCGTATTGTAGAAGGCCTCCTTTCACATTTGGATTTGGACTTCTAAAATTTACCTAACTAGTGTGATTACGAGTGCGGGTAATTACCAAAACTACTAATCATTTGTTGCAGGGGTAGGGTAAAAGTCCTAACTTGTGTCTCACTTTTATAAAGGAAAAGGCTAACAACAACAAAACAGTTCAACTTCAAAGGCACAAAAGTGATATTTCTATTTGGTATCTGAAGATGATGTAAACTGATAAAATGTGTAAAAATGGATGAAGTTTATGCCTATTATTTTAAAAAAAAATTGGAATAAGAATTGATATGTTTTTTTAATTATTAAAGTCAATTTTTCAATTATTGAAAAAAATGCACAAATCAGGGGTATCACCTCCCACCACAAAACTATATGTAAATAATCTTGTTTTCCTTTGATTTTGAAATATGTTTTAGATGACATCCATAGCCAGAGCAGAAAAAATAAATATGATTTCGATGTATATTTTCATCGTTATAACAATTCAAAGTTGAAGTTTCCCGAAATCAACAGTTTTCGTCTCCCACAAAATTTCCCCTATCAAAACTATAGCAATCCCAAAAAAAATTGCATATTCTTGAAGAGGACTCTCTCCTCTAGTGTTATATATGATTTTAAAAAATTTCTAATATGATTTACTATTTTTTTTGTTTTTTTGAATCAGATTCTTCTCGAATGTTAATATACCTACCTATAGTATTTTGTAATTTTAATATACTAATTCTAATTGAAATTCTTTAAATATTGTATATCAACGTTCCTCACTCTGAGCTCTCGAAAAGGGTATTTTTTGTTTTTTTTTTAAATTGATGGTCTAATTCTTAGCAAAACTTGAAAGTTCTACAAATTGGAGGGGTTTTGCTGAGTAGGCTGCCATGTGGGATGCCACATAGGCAGCCTTGACTGAGTGGGACTCGGTCGAGTCCTACTCGACTGAGTAGGGCTCGATCGAGTCTCCCAAGCAGCGGAACCCTCCAAGAGCGGCCGCATGGGGAAGCGATTGCTCGCTTCCCCACCCTTTCCCTCATATATTAATGAGGCGATTTTTTAATTTTTTAAAAACAAATCATGAAATCTTCAAAAAAATTTCTAGGAAGTTTTTTTTTTCAAGGAAGGATGCCATTTTTTCGAAGGAGGTGATTTTTTATTAAGGAGGTGATTTTTTCCAAAGGAGTTGATTTTTTTGTTGAGTATTCACTTGCAATTTTAGGAAAGAAAACTTCAATACTTTGTGTAATGGGGAATAAAATAAATAGAGAAAAAAAATATGATCGTATAAGGGATGATTCAATGAAAGGTCATACAAAACATAATCAAGAGCAACATGTTTATGTTGAAGAAGATCATGTTGATGTTGAAGATGATGCAACTGAAATAGTGAAAGAAATCGATACTAGTCAAGGTATAAATTTTTCTTGTGTCATGAGAAATTTGATGGAGATGAATGAGGATTCTCTTTTCAGTCAAATTTCATCTGAACACATGGTACTTGGAGCACAATTAAATTGCATTGCAAAAACATGTGGGAGGAATATTTTGAAAAAAAATCTATGGTCGACAAAGCACAATTATTTGTAAAGTTATTCAGGAAAAGAGAAATGACTCATGTTTTGGAGTTGTTGGGTGTTGATAATAGGAAAATCTCAAGAGGTCACGTAAGAGAAACAATAGTTGAAAATTTGCAAGATGCATTGAACCTTATTGATACCACAAGTCAAGGAGTTGATTCAAGTGTTGTACATAGAGCATTGATGACTACGATTTCTAGTAAGAGGTTGTCACATAAAAGACAAGTTACAACAATTTCTAAATTACTGCATATATCTAGAAAAATTCTTCAAAGATATATTAGGAGGAGAAATATGTTAGATGAAAACATTGAAATGAATTGGGAAAATATTTGTAGACTTCCTTGAAAGGACAAATTTTTTGAAGATGTAAGAAGACTGGTCATTGAATATTGGACCAGCCACTCCCATGTTTCTTCCAATAGAAGGGACACTATACAGATGAAAGATGAAGAGACCGGTATGAATATTTCACATCCTAAAAAAATTGTAGATACAACACAAAGTGAACTATTTGAAGCATTCAAGGAAGAATTTTCAGATGTGAAAATATGTCAGAGAATGTTTGAGAGGTTGCACCCTTTCTTTGTACACATAAATAAGGTACGTGAAACTTGTTGCTGTTGAAATCATGTTAAGTTTCATCTATACTTAGAGTCATATAAAAAGGCTATGGAAGTACTTAATCTAGATATGGTCATCCCTGGAAGTACGACACAATTTGTGAAATTAATTTTATGTGATAAATTAGAAGATTTTGATGACTTCAATGTATAGTGTATAAAAAGTACATGCATTGATTGTAGAGATTCGCAAAAATTTCCATTACAAATTGAGAATATTGATGTTTCAATGCCAATTTTTTGGAAGAGATTTCAATATGAGACATATCAAACTAAGATAGGAGATGAATCCAAAAAAAATTCATTGAAGTAGATTGAATTGCCGTACCTTGAATTTATGAACAGATTTCATACTATAATTTGTCCACATATCCAACATTATCATGGTGCACAATGGCAAGCTAAACAATTTTATGATTCCAAAAATTGTTTTCCACCTGGTTGCAAAGATTACTTTAGTGGCGAATATTCGCCAATGGCGAATTTTTCATGTCGGTGACCTGGGAAATGGTGAATATTTTGTACAAACTGGGGGTGGCCATGTCGCCAGAACATTATCAATTTTCGTCAAAGTCACGGCCTGATCGCCATATGTTTTATGCAATTAAATGTTTCTATGCGATGATTTCGCCAATACAATATATGGTGGACACACAGTAAATTTAATTTTTTTCGCCTACACTCTCTGAGGTTGCCTTAATAGACGACCATAATTCTCCTATAGCCATGTAAAGATTTGTTAGCCAGGAGGACCCAACTCGCCCGACATTTTACCGATGCATGTCTTCATTCACCCCAACTTTCGCCAACTATATTGTATTTTCCAATTATTTGGACGACCTATAATCGCCTAAACATTACATAAATCATATTTGGATGACCTATAATCACCTCAAAAATTACATAAGTCATGTTATAGTTACGCAGGATTCGCCAAATATTTATATACCATATAAAATTCCCGCGGACTTTGCCATATAAGGATTGGTATAAATACATGCAAAGATCAGATCTATCTCAACACAATCTAGTGGGTTCTAGGCTCTGAATTCTGATCAATAGCGAAGTTTCAAACCAAGGAAAATCATTTTTGTTGACTACATTGGCAACTGCTAGTGACCTAAAGGTGAGCAATCATATTTTTGAAGTGTTATAATATTATTCTAAATTTATCTATATTTGTTTGCATTGTTGAGTTCATTTTTATTCAGTGGCGACCCATCAGTGCCAAGTAGTCAGGACTCAGGGGGGACATTCAGACCTTGGACATCTAGATTGTAGGTCGTAGGGCCAATGAAACATAGATTATACATTATAGTCTATTATTGCTTCTTCAATAAATTGATTTTTTTGGGCAGCCTTTATTTCGTTGGAGATGTCAAACATGAAGAGGAGTAGGAAACATGAATATGGGGAAGGCCATGAGAGGCCAACAAAAAGAAGAACATTGTCTTTGTACTTTGGCATTGGAAAAGATTATGGTGAAAATCAGGAAGGTACATCACTACAAGTACAAGTACAAAATTTGCCACCTACACCGCATGTTGAAGACGGTTGCGAACCTGATATCTCAGATCGGGATGATCTTGAAGAAGATTATCTGGTAGATGTCCAAGTTATCCAGAATGATATAATTGACTTGGGTGATAATGCCATTGATGATAATGCATGAAAGGGAAAAAGAAAAGCCATATCAAAAAAGGGTGAACCGCAATCAAAAAAGGATCGGGAGTGGGATATGTCAGTGAGGAATTTTCAATTTAATTGGGCATCAAATTATCCATTCATTGAACCAGTGGAGAATCCAATTGAAGGCGAGCCTCCAATAGAATGCAAGTGTAAGATTTGCACTTGGAAACATAACAAGGAACTTACGTTGTAGCTAAAATTTGACACCATAGAAAAGCATATGGGTAAAGTTTATGAAAAACAAATGATAGACGGGTTTGAAAATCAGTGATAAGATGGAAAACAAAGGAGGAATGTAAGCATGTGAGGATTGCTGAAGAGTATTATTTTCATAAGAAAATACAGACGAAGCCTGCTGAAGTTAAAGGTTCTATTGAAGCTAGTTTTGGAAAAGCAATGCAAATAGAAAAATTGGGAAAAGCTATTCAGTTAAGCGTTGTTTTTTATATTTTGAGCAGAGGGTGTGCTATGACAAATTTCCCGTCAATTAGTAGTTTATTACACTTTTTGAAAGTTCCTAACTATCCTAATAGACACTGGTCAGTAAACAGTGGATGGGAATGGGCAAGTTGTCATGTTGAGGTTGAAAAAGAAGATGTAAAGGAAAAAATAAGAGTCAAACTTTATTGCATTTTCTTTAGATGAAGTTATGGCAGTAGACAATACTTCATGGGTATGCATGCATGTTTATACTGTAGAGAATCATACCCGTCAACCTCATCTACTATCTGTTGCTAAAATGAAGGAGAGTGCGACATCGAAAAATTTATTTCAACTAGTAAAGAAAAGTTTAAGGTATGGATGACATGACGGTAGCCAAAAAATTGGTTTGTGTTGGAGCAGATGGAGCTTCAGTAATGCAAGGTCACAAGAATGGTCTTTGTACAAAGATTGAAACTTCATTTGCACTGTACATTACTGCAATTTACTGCATGGCTCACAAAATGAATCTAGCTTTTGGAATTGTGAGCAAGTTTGCTTCAGTTAAAAAAATTGAAATTTTAATCAGAGAGCTATACTCACACTTCTGTCGAAGTCCCAAGCAATTTATGGAATTTAAACACTTTGTTGATGGAATAACTGATGGGAACAAGCTTCTCAAGGATAATGATACCAGATGGATCTCTTTGGATGGTCCAGCACACCGAGTGTTTTCAGAATATCCATCCTTGATTGGACTATTTCACACAACTCACGATGAATCAAATCAACTGAAATTTCCTGACCTTCTTCGGAGGTTAAGTAATTTAGAGACACTCTTAACTTTAGCAGCTCTTCTACCCATACTAGAGGAAATGAGGAATATTATGAAGGCTGCCCAAAAAAAAGCTTTGTATATTGTTGAATATGCTACACTATGTAAGATGACATGCATGACCCTCAACAATCTCTATCGAAATCAACCAACACTATCTGATGAAAAATTTGTTAAGTGGTGGACATTCATAGATTTGAACAATCCTAATAACTTTTTACAAATCCTTGCAGATGAGGAGGCATGTGACAATGTACAGGGAGTTGAGATACCAATGCACTTCTATGCCATGGTTAACCCCGAGGAACCAAGAAAGCGCCCCAAGAAGCAACTAGCAAGAGTTACAAGGGAAGATTTCGACAAGATTGTTGAAACTGTAACTACTTCTATGAAGAAAATTGCGTATGATCTTTCCTCACAAATTAGAAGCAGATTCCCTCCTGATAACCTTCTCGAAGCCACGTCTATTGTGTTTCCTCATTATTGGAGCCTCAACATTGCATCTGATTTTTTAAGTAAGCTATAGATTTTGATAAAACAATTTTGCATATCCAGAGAATTGAATGGAGTAACTATAAATGGAATATTAGACGAAACTCGTCTTTGAGAGAAATCATCTTGTTTTCCATACACTATGAGAGAACAATATGGAAAAAATGGAGAACCCCCACGAAGAGGGATTAGTAACAAGGCTTTGGAAAATTATAGCTGAGAACGCAGCGTTGCGTGATTCAATGCCAGAATATTTGAAGCTTGTTGATTTATGTCTTACCATGATATTGGGTTCGGTGGAAGATGAGAGAGTTTTTAGTGCTTTGGGGTTCCTAAAATCAAAGCTAAGAAACAAACTAAACAAAAATTTGGAAAATTTCTTGAGGCTCTATACATCTAGGTATGATGTCCACACTTTTCCTTACGATAGGGCATTGCAAATTTGGAGGTCCAAATGTGAAAGAAGAGGTTTGGGAAACACTTCAAACCAAAGTGTCAGTGGGACTATTGACTCATGTAATGGACCTACTAGTAGCATTGAGATGCAGTTCAACGAAGGTATGTAGACTCAAAGTGAAGAAACCACAGACAAGAATCAAGAAAGCTCTGAATTTGATGAGGATGAATGGCAACTATAATAAATTGATATTTATTAATCTTATTATTGTATATCATCATTCATATTACAAAAGCATATTACTTTTTACAATTCTTTAATATTGGTTTTTAATTGTATTTTTCAACTTTCTATTTCCAGATTTAAAATAGCATAATAAAAAAAAGACCATAATGTGTTTATTGATACAGACATGTTTATTGTTTATTTAGACATGTTTGAGTCTCAAATCTGTGTGATACATTTCAGAACCATATGATACAATTTATTCAATAGTAATACACATGTCGAGAACTTGATTTTCATTAATTCTTTCAAAATATAGCCATATGATACAATTCATTCAATAGTAAAACACCAATCTGTGTGAATCTCCATGCAAATTGCAAAAGTGAATACAAAGTTTTAGAACGCTTTGCAAATGACCCTGAATTCCTTTTTATAGAAACAAGAGAGAAACAATAGCTCATGTGTGATTCTCCAATGTCCATGCAAAAGTAAATACAAAGTTTTAGAACCCTTTGTAAATGACCCTGAATTCCCTTTTAATGAAACAAGGGAGCAACAACAGCTTCAGGTCGAATTGCAAGTTTGCAACATGTGAAGACTCAACATCAAAATCACAAACTTGACACAAATTTATATGGCCATCATAGGCCATATTAGAAATTTAACATCTGCTACATGTTTGATGTCTCTTGTTCAAAAAACAGAGTTCAAAATTAAATATTAATTCACGCCATGACAGATTTAATATAGATAATAGCAGTGCCTAAAACCTAGTAATCAGAAATAGAGAAATGCATAAATGTTAAAGCAAGGGAGAATTTGAGAATACAAATTTACTAGTTGAAGTTTTGCACTATGCATCATAGATTCATAGGCTGGATTAGCAAAATAGCAATAGCGAGTGCTGGTTTTTCCTATTCACAAAATAGAGTTATTTCAAGCGATGCCTAATTCCAAATAGAAAAAACATAAAACCTTGAAATTAAGAGTAAAAGAAGAAAATTGTGCAATACATACTATGATTCTTAAGATTTTTGTGCCAGTTTTTGTAGGGTGCTCCACTCTTCATCTGATGGAAGGTCAATATTATGTAAACTATAGAAAGTCAACTGCAACTTCGTCAACATTCCATATTTAGAAGATTGACTTGACATCACTATTTCATCCAATACCGAATTTCGAGTTGTAAATGGTTGGATGAATTCCAGAAAGCTTTGGGGAGTTGTGTCCTTAGGAAGCAAGTCTAAATCGGACTTCATTCTTATCTCCATGCTTTTTTTGTAAGATTCTTTTATAATGAATTTATTTGATGGGTCAACGATCTTAGACAAACCAAGTTTAATCAAATTATTTTTATTTTCTTGTAGCTTCAATATCTTTTTTCCATAATTTTTTTTAACTTCTGATGTTTCCCTTAGTTTCTAGCATTTTTGAATGATAGATGATGTCTTAACTTTGGCATCAATGCGGCTCTTAATTCCCTTGGATGTCAAGTAGTTGTCACTGGAACTGTAGACTACTTGCAGAATCTTTTTTGCCATATCCTCTTTTGAATAAACATGTATGCTCTTCTCAAAGTTCCCTTTGATTTCCATATAAATTACTCTCAGACTTTCATTCAATTCAAACCATTCACACAACTTGTCACTCCTCTGCATTATTTGCCACCAAATGTTTTCTTGTATATACTTCGTTGTATTTTTCATATTATTTTTCAATCTATCCTCCGAAGTTTTTATTTTATCATTTGCATTGTGCAGGTCTTCTTTCATTTGTGCACATTATTTTCTTTCTTCCTCTACTTCCTCTTGCAAATGTTTTTCTTTTTCCATCCCACGACCCAATAGGTCCTATATTTTTCTTATTTCGGCAGCAACAGACTCATAAATTTTGTATTATTTTTTAAAACTGGCTCTTTCCTCATCAATTTTTTTACTGCTTTTAGCCAGTTTTTATGTCAAATCCTTCAATTTTGCATCCATCTTCTCCTTCTCTGCAATTTCTACTGCAGAGCCCGAATTTTTTATCGTTTTCTATAAATCATTGCACTTGTTATCTATTGCTTTCCTCCTTGATTTTTCATTTGCCAGGTCTTCTTGTAACTTTTCTATTTGTTTCTATAGTTTATTTTTTCCTCTCTTCACCTTTAACAATGAAGTGTAGACCACTTCATTAGTCCTTTTTGACATACTAATTTTGTCCACATTATGTACTTTGGAAAAATCCATTTGGAGGGTGTTAACTTGAAATTCAGAGGGATCTATCTGACTATGTGGTGGATTTTTATCTTTAGTTGAGGCCGGGGGCATAACAACCATGAACTCCATCATATCTTTCTGTGGGTCATATGTTGGAAATACCCTATTCCTTGTAGGTTGTTCGTCTAAAACTTCAGTCAAGGAAACCCTATGAAATGCTTTCTTTTTTTCTTTATTTGCTTTTGTTGTGTGTTCATATTTTTCATAGTAATCACGAAATTGAAAATTTGGGCTTGCTGAAGCAATTGAATGTTTGAAAGGTGACATAGGAATACCAGAGACTCCAGTTCCACTTATTCCCGTGGTTTTAATTAATGCTTCACTAGGATTACCAACAACAATTCTTGATCCTATCCCACTCCCACTAACACTTTCATGTGTATTTTTCATAATCTTTTTAGGTGTGTGATCTGAAGCTGCAAATGATTGGTTTGTAGTGTCAATGGCACTTGATATAGGATTCTGAATAGTATGAGTATCTACCACTAGTGGCCTCTTGCGAGAGATATTTTGTTGTAGCCCTTGTCCAACAACAAGACAACTAGTATCAGTAGTAGTACCCATGCCAACCCCACCAATCACAGCGTCACTTGACTGAACAATAATGGGAATACTATCCCAAGATTCCCCACCTGTGGCAGTGGCACTTGATTCACCACCAATGGGAATACCATGATGTGGTGGTGGTTGTGGATTTGAACTTGAAACAAATGTAGGTGGACCCTGAGGGTAATTCGTAGTACCTATCTGTGATGAATCTAAAGAATCAAGTCCAATGACTAGTTTAACAGGAGATTTTGATTTTGAATCTGATGGAAATTGTACCTGAAGTGGGTACCAAATGCCCTCTCCTCTAGGACCTAGACCACCACCTTCAAAACCCATTTTTTCCATAATGCTTGCCCCTATGCTATATTTTTCTTTCATGGACTCATTGACTCCACCTAATATTTTAGGGACTGTAGTAGTTGTTGGAGTGGGCTCAGCCTCATACTCATCATCATCTTCACTCCTGTCATATGTTATTGTGGGATGCTCCATATTCCACAAATTTCTAAACTCTGCATCCTCGTCGATGGTCTCAAATTCTGCACTGGTCTTTGGTTCACCGAGATTCTTCCTCATAGTCCAAAAATCATTTATTTTGGTTTCAGTCCAAAAACTTTCTTTACATTCTTGCAGAATTATTTTGGGAATAGATTTGTTAGATGGATTAGCAGATTTTTGGTAGAAATTATAGGACCTCCTATTTTGGATGCCCTGGCCCTCCTCTATTGTCCTTTGTCTATGTAATGCCATAATTTGTGATGAAATTTCTTCTATTGAAATGTTATTGTCAGCTGCAATTTTCTCCATCTCTTTTTTTACCTCATCCCTGGAGTCCATGTTTCTAAGCTTTTCTAGCAATGGTTTACTTTCATGTTGACATAAAGCTGAAGAGTTCCCATTTTTCTTAAGCCTTGTTTGAACTACACTGATTGGATCATACTGCCAGAGACCCTCTTCACCAAAGTTAAAAACTGTCAAAAAATCATGTACCACATTGAATGCTTTTCTCTCAAATGTGAACCCTCCACATGAGAAAGGAAAGGAAGGAAATATGCTCTTCTTTTGCTGACCATGGAAGTGCCTATTTGTGCTCTCCAATTGTCATACATACTCCAATGCAAATACCCTCTCTGTCACATATATTGGAAGTCTGTATGGTTTTACTGCCGATCTGTAAAACCTTAACACGGTGAATTCTTCCATGAAGAACCAATCAACCAATTCTATTTGACTTCCGAGTTCAATGCAATCTCTACAAGACACGGGCAACCTAGGCATTGGAGTGCTTGTAATTTTATTATACATTGGTGCCAAAAAGAAGTCTACAAAATGGTTGTAGTTCTTTCGGTTATCATGCATCCTTATCTTTGGTGTCCATTCTTATAATGGACACTCTGTTCTATTCCAAGTCTTCTCATCAATCTTATAGTTCACAATTTGAAGCTTGTTGGTCTCGAATATTTCACAATACTTGGATAGGAGATAACACAAGAAGGATGAGAACCTAAATGTCTTACATGAACCTTTTTTTATCATTAGTAATTGTTTTTGCATGGATTGAACAATGTGCTCAATAAGTTATATCTTACTGGCTGACCTACACAATGGATATTATAAATCATTTCAAGAAGGCTTGCACCCACTTCCCTATCATTTTCTAATCCCAAGCAAAATGACAACAAGGAAATAGTATCCACAACCCATGGAACAAAAATGTTAGAATCATAAGGAGGCTTATGATTCTGATCCAACAGAATACCAGTACCACTCTTTATTAGAGCTTTGATAAATGAATCTTTGCGACTTGGATTGAGACTCTCATAATTCCCTGCCAGCTTTCCAAGGTCAATTTGGACGTTTGAGTTTTGGGCTTCAAATCCTAGGTTCAACAAACGAGCAAATTCTCCCTCGTTTATGGATAGAATTTCCTCTTTTGTATTTTTATTGACAATTGCTTTTTTATCTTCATCATGATTTTTCGGTGCAGACCATGACAAAATTAGGACAAGAGAATACTTCAGGTAACACCATGCTTCCCAATCCAGCATCCCACAATGCGATTTTATTTGTTCTTTGTTTTAACATTGGGTTGAAAATAGTAAATTTTGCCCTGGATGCATTTGCCGCCTTACTAGACAATGCATATCTAATATCTATGATACACTTTTCACCATGGATAGCAGGGTCATAAATATCATGGTATTCATCAATGAAACCTGGTGTTTTAACCAGTTCGGTTAGGTACATTTTGTTTTTTACTTGGCTTCCTGTTGAACTGCTGCTTCCCGTTTTCCCCATCGTTGTTATTGTTAATAATTCAAAATAATGCTAGATAAAAACCTGAAAATACTAACCCTCAAATTGGACCACGAGATTAAAAAAAAGCAAAAAAGGTGGGATGTAGGTGTTCTAGATTTTACCCAGAATTTCTATTTCACTAGATTGGCGTAGACATTCTCTGTTGCAACTTGCATTCCTCAATCTAGTAGTTATTTATGAATCTCCCTCGATTTACTGGTTTGTCCATGAAATGAAATACGATTATGATTTACGAGTCTCTTATTTTGAAAACTCTGAAAAGTACAAAAGTAATACCTAAAGGGCAAAATATCTATGATGTTGTAATTTTTTTAATTATTATTAATAATAATAACTATTCGATGCCGAAGGACAAAACATTCATTACTTCAGTATAAATTCTGAGGACATTAAATGTCAAACGTTCAATTTTGGGTGAAGTTCTCACAAATGTGTTCACTTCCCACATTCAGGCCGAAATCCAACCTAAGTCGTTGATCTTTTCTCATCCAATGGATGATGGTACCTGTTGTCAGATGTTGTGGATCCCATGACTTCTGCCAGTTTTCGGGCACATCACCATACTCGTGTGACTTTATGGGTCTATTTTTTAAGTATGTTTAATCATTTTAAACTTCCGCCCGAAAAAGAGCTTTATAGACTTAATTGTATTTAATTAAATTTAAAACGTTCAATTTCGGGCGAAGTTCTCACAAATGTCTTCACTTCCCACATTCGGGCCAAAATCCACCCTAAGTCATTGATCTTTTTTCATCCAACGGATGATGGTACCTGTTGTTAGTTGTCGTGGGTCCCATGACTTCTGCCAGTTTTTGGACACGTCACCATACTCGTGTAACTTTTCGAGTCTTTTTTTTAAGTCTGTTTAATCATTTTAAACTTTCGCCCAAAATAGAGCTTTATAGACTTAATTATATTTAATTAAATTTAAAATATTCAATTCTAGGCGAAGTTCTCACAAATGTGTTCACTTCCCACATTCGGACCGAAATCCACCCTAAGTCGTTGATCTTTGCTCATCCAACGGATGATGGTACCTGTTGTCAGATGTCGTGGGTCTCATGACTTATGCCATTTTTCGGGCATGTCACCATACTCGTGTCACTTTTTGGGTCTGTTTTTTAAGTCTGTTTAATCATTTTAAACTTCCACCCGAAAAAGAGCTTTATAAACTTAATTATATTTAATTAAATTTAAAATGTTCAATCCCAGGCTAAGTTCTCACAAATGTGTTCACTTCCCACATTTGGGCCGAAATCCACCCTAAGTCGTTGATCTTTGCTCATCCAACGAACGATGGTACATGTTGTCAGATGTCGTCGGTCCCATAATAAAAGACATTTAAAGATGTGCAATAGTTTGAGATAACTATTAAATATAATGTTAATATTATTTGTAAAAATATGAAATTCAAAAATAGTATAAAACATGAAACTTAGTTTCTAGAATAAAACCAATAACTAAATATAAATATAAATTTTGATATACAATTTGAAAGTAAAAGTTTAATATAAAAAAGAAAACATTCAATATTAAATCTAAAATATTAATTTAAAGTTTAACAAAATTCTTTAAAAATATGTTTACGATATATAATTTTAAAAAATAGTTTTAAAATATATATAAAAGTTCAACAGAAATTTAATGTAATATAAATTTTAATTTAATAAATAAATAAAGACTAAATATAAATTTAGTTTAATATAAATTTTAATTTACTATAATTTTATTGATAAATAATGTGGTGAATCTTATTGATAAACCTACACCTCCTAGGGACCTATGCAATATGCATTACCTTTGATCCTAGTGAGACTATTGGAATTTGAAATTTGAAACCCCTGATGGCCCATTATAAGTCTATATATCACAGTATAAGTCTATGTATCACCTGCAAAGATCAAAGACATACTCTCACGAGGGGTTCTCATTGATGATTGATCCAACATGTATGGTGAATGTAATAAGTTAAGAATATCTTTATACTTTACAATTGCATGAAGTAACATATTGATATGATAAATTTGATTTAGTGGTTAAGATCTTAGATGGTTTCTCTTGTCCTACTATAGGTTCTATTACTCTTCCAGCTCCCGTTAAGGTTGGTACTAAGTGCTTAGATGTCATTTTTGCTATCATTCATAAATCCTACTTCAGATCAATTTTGTGTGAAGTTGGGACATCCTTTCCCTTTGTTCATGAAAGTGATCCCATCTACTAGGTACCCTTCATAAATGTCTCAAATTTCTTCATTATGACAAAATCTTAACTATAAATCATAGCATGTACCCAATACCAACCCATGCATACACTAGTTCAAACCTTCAAGTTCAACAACAAGTAAGGTGGAGTTTTAGTTCAAATCTTAACTATATATTTATAAATTATAATCAACCATAATCAATGTACAAATAATTAATAGCGAACTAAATTTTTATATATATATATTAAATATAGAGGAAGAAGCATTACATAAAAAAGATCACAGTATTAAATTTATTTCCATTATTTAAAAAATTATTGAAATAACGTAGCTCATATACAAAAAGCATTTGAAAAACTTTAATTAATAAAAATGAAATAGAATTATAGAAAGCATTTTTATATCCATAAGACTCTAAGAGGCAAACTGAAACAAACTGGAATTTGAAAAATTATCATTAATATTTATGCTTTGGAAATTTATAATTTTTATGTCTGAGACTTGAATCCCTCAAAAACTTAAAAGCCAAAATGAGTGAGCCACTGAGCCTATTAGGTTTCAAGGACATAGGAAAAAAAAACTACTAGGGGCCCAGGGGGCGGGGCTAGGGCACATATAGTGGATGGTTTACAACTTTGCCCTAAGAATCTGGCCCTCCTTCCATGTAGAATTCTTCAGACAGCATAAGCTAAGATAATTCTTCAAGCTACATGTAGTTTGGAAAGTCATCCAGGAGCAACCATTTCCAAAGGAAGTCCCTGCCAATCCACGTCCATTTCCTGTGACACGTCAAGTGCTCCGCATTCAGGTTTAGGAGAAACCGTTGCTTGGCTACTTGCATTGTTTGGTCAGGGAGGAGAAGCTTGGATAATTCTCTCGCCCAAGGGATCCCCACCCCTACTTCTACAAGGATGACAACAGTAATGGCATCTCCAAGGAAGTCTTCCTTAAAAACTTTCCTCGACAGCATCAACATATCCACCTTGTCTCCTCCCAGGTCTAGAAGAGACGCTAAGAACCGGGATGTAATGTTCGTGTTAACATGGTATCTATTTTCATTTTGCAGAAACTCTCTGCCCAGCACCATCCACACAGCCTCATTGGTGAACGACCCAACCTCCTTGCAGACTGATTAGAGGGTTGGGTTTCTCACGGAGCCCAGAAAGGCCCTCTGGTCCTCTGCAGAAATGCTTCTCAAGCAGATGGGAGTGTCCATCTTGAGAAATAAGATTAAAAAATTAAACAACTTGAACCTATAAACCTAAACCAGAGGAAGAATTTAAATATCGTGAGCTCCGACGGTTTATCTAGCAAATGGCAAAGGCTAATTGAAGATGAAACAAGCAGAGATCGTATATAAATAATTGAAGCTCTTGATTGTAATAATTACTTCTCTAACCATATTAATTTCTTTAAATTTTTTTAAATTTTTCATATCTCTGCAAATCTTTCCCATAAATTCACGAGTGTACGAAATTGGAAACAGTTATAAACCAGTACCAAGTTGGCAAGTACCACATTGGAAGTTGTGGGGATAGAGTGGATTGCAGTATTTGAATAGATATATATTAAATAACCAAAATTATCGATCATGATTCGTGACATTTGATACGTTTCTATTGAATCCAATTCCATTCCGAGCACTTTCTAGTGAGCTATGTTCTCTTCAGAAAATTGCACTGAAATAAAACTTCAGCCATTGATCTACGATCATCAAACGGTTTAAAATCATTGATGGATTTTAGGTATGTGTCACCCTTCACGTATCAAAGAGGTCAAGCTTATCGATACATCATGCAAAGTCCAGACTCAATGTGATGTACTGATGTGATGTGATGTGCCTTTTCTATTAATGGCAATGAATTCATGAAATCGCCAATAAATTATATATTTTTCCATAAATAACAAAATATTCACCAAAACAAATTCAATAATTTTCAAGCGGTGGATAAAAATCGCCAATACATTTAAATAATTTTTCCTTCAGAGTAAAATTTATGCCCATACAAATATATATTTGTTCCTTTTAACAAAAAATATTCGCCTCCTACAATATATATTTTCCCCATACAACAAGGTATAATTCGCCAGAAATTTATGGAATTTTCGTACCCTAGAAAAAAATCGCCAATACAAAATAATTTTTTGCCCTATTTTGAAAAAAAAATTTGCCATCCATATGAAAATTTCCCCCCAAAAATAATGTCTGATTCGCCAATAATGTCTGTTTCGCCAGGATTTTACACAGTTGCCCGGGGGGTGGTTTCTTAAAGTTATCTCTGCCTGGTTGTATTCTGTCAATTGTAGGTTTCTCCGAGAACTATACATTTTCCCCTCAATCGCATATTCAAGCTCAATATTATCATTTTGATCAAGTTGCAATATTTGTGCAAGTGACCTATAGACATGCACAATTTGATGTGGATGGGGTAGAAAATTTTACTTATCCAAATGAACACATTATCATCAAGAAGGTTCATTTCCATATCAGTGATGATAGGGTTCATGATAGGAGCTATGTACCTCATTGTTTTGCAATTTTTTTTTAAGATCTTGTAAATCGTGGGATAAATGTTTCACAACACTGGATTTGGTCGGATGGTTATGCAGGTGAGTACATAAGTTTCAATTCATTTTCATTTATATGTAAATTTGTATTTGATTTCAATTTGATATATTTTATTTTAAATGTTCAATTGTACATGTACATGACATACAACTTTATGGAGCAGGACAATTTCAATCTTCAAAAGCCTTTAATTGGCTATCTATGCAACATACTAGACACAACGTTAAGTTTCTGTGGAAATTCTTTGAAAGTGGACATGGAAAAGGAGAGCATGATGGAGCAGGAGGATGTGTGAAGCGTGCACTTCGCCAACATGAACTTGCAGGTACTGTTAATTTTGTTTTCAATTTGTTTGTATCTATTAATTATTGAATTTGTTTAATTAGTTGTGTTACATGTTTATAGAAATATTAAGGAAATGTGTTGATGAATTCGGAGAGAGAGAGTGTGCACCTAATTCAGAGTGAGAGCACATGATAAGACATAAAATAAACATGTACAACACGTGAAATGTCTATAAACATGTAACATGTATGAAATGTCCAGGTATAATGTCTAAAATAAGGCTACAAATGCAATGTCCACAGTTCATGTATAATATCTAAATGTCCACAACATGTATAATAGAAATATAATGCTCAGAACATGTATAATAGAAATGTCCACAACATGTATAATAGAAACATCAAATATACATAATAAAAGAAGCAAGCGTGTATATAACAATAATGAGCTATGTCGCACCTTGTCCCGGTCCCTAATATGATATGTCGTCTACTCCAGGGGCTTCCTTGTGTACACAATTTTCATGTTAAAAAAATTATATATATAGTGGATGCTAATGAATAGGAAAAAAATTAGACACATCAATTTAAATATAAATTTACATGTGTATCCTGATGAATAGGATCACCAGGTGCCTGCAAATCTCCATATCTCATGGCCATCATAATCTCTTGTAATATATATTTAAAATTAAAAAATATGTCAGTGGTAGTGAATACATAGAAAATTTATATATACAGCTAAGTTAAAATCAAATTTTTGTTTCTTACCTTATTCCTCTCCTCAAATGCACGCTCGATGCCAGATATCTCTAAAGAGGGTAATGACACAGCATCTGGATCAATAAAGTCATCCATAAGAAGAGATGAAAAACCTCGTCGCTGAACTCCTAGAGTCTGTGGTGTAGGATGCATTGTAGTCTCAAAAGTTGTAGGAGGTATCAAAATATCCTCTTGCCTGGAATTACCAAACTCTGAATCTCCTCCACCATGGCTGGTACTAGTCAAAGATCTCTAAAGTACTCATCCAATGAACTCAGGCAACTGTTGAGGAGTGATCCCATGTAATATAGAGAGAGCCTAATAAGCATCCACAAGATCACTCATTAAATAGGAGCTCGTTTAGCACAAGCGATCCTTTGGTAACCATGTGATATCTGTAGGCAACGATAGCTCATAACGAATATATGGGTCATAAAATGGATCCGTCTCATCAACAATAGGGGCAATACGAGAACGCAACATATATCTCCCCATGCGATCAAAAGTCATCTCATCAACTTGAGTAGAAATGTTGGCAATGCTAGAATACATGCCAACGTGTGCCTCCTCAGCTGCCATATCACAAGCACCACCTGTGACCAAATCCAAACCTTTCGAAAAAACTAAAAGGTTCTGACCCACCATTTCCCTTTTACTAGGGGGTTGTGTATCATGGTGTCTAAATCTATCTGCAAATTTGCCCCTACCCTACCCAGCGTGTTGTGGAAAGTCTGTGTAATCAACATCATATCCTAGATGAAATTTTGCATATAATTGTTTGCAAAAATACGGTGGCAGCTCATCCTTCTACGACCACCTATGATGTGTCGCCAACCATCTAGGATATATGAATGGTGCGACAATAGGATCCTCGCATCTAGTGACCCGATATCCTCTAACCACGGCCATTTCCATGTAAAATGGGAACATGGATTTCACATTCACTGCAAAAACATCTAGATCTATTGTTTTTCATTTAACCGTGTCATAGACAGTGTGAGATAAAGTCCTATAAAAATTCTCAATATGAGGGTCATCATATGGGTTGTATGATTGAGCATATGCATCATATACAATGTATGCCACAAACAAGATGAAACATTGTACAAATATGCAAGAAATATTTTAAACAAAATGAATCAAATGAACTGCGACCTATAGACATTGAAAATTAAAGATTACATTGCAAAACAAATTACATGAACATACACATGAACTTGTTTAACATAAAAATTATAATATGCATATGTGACTACACCATTATAGATAATGATTATGATCATTTTATTAAACTAGAAAGCTACACTAAATATCAATAATAATAATCATTTTAGCATAATTGTACTTCAAATATAAAATTTCGTATTAGGTATATAATGTTGGAGTAAAATAGACAATCACCTAATTTATTAATAAATCATTAATTGGGTGTCATTTTGATTTATCTAGGGTTTTCATTTTTCTTTTATAAGCATTCATTAGTGTACAATGTAATCTATTTAATCTACTTTAACTTTTTCAAATTTGATACAAAACTCTTGATCTTTGGATTTAATTTGTATGAGTTATTGTTAAAAATTTATTCACTATCCTAATCCAAAGTGATGTTATGTGGTGAAATGTGATAAGCTACATTGAGATGCTCCTACATCATATCTACACAATAATTTTGAAGAATACTTTTATTTACTACTTTTTATGTGGCGACCACATGCACGTGTTTCTCTTTGATGTAATTTTAAAAAATATCACATTTTTATTTCTTTTACCTAAATACCTATTATCATTAAAGTATTAGAACAAAAACGCACATTTTAAAACTTGTTGGTAAACAGATTTGTCACTGCGGTCGTTTATCTAAAACTGACCCTGTTTGCTCAATGAGCAACGACAAACGTTCCAATAGTTGGAGAGATTGGAGTAAAACCACAATCTTCCTCTGCGTTTGAGAGGGGCAGCTCCCTCGTATGATAGGGGTATTTAGGATTTTTGTGTACTTTTAACCTGAAAGTACATAAAGGAGAAAACATAGAACCTAAACAAGATTAATAACAGAAACCCTACTAGAAGACATATGAATGCCAAGTGGGATTCTATAAATAATAACAATTACAAAAGGGGTTACCACCAAATAGGTTAGTCAAGCAACAATAATGAAAGAAGTACAATAAACCTCGACACATGAAGAGATAGGTTGTACTAGCACATGAAAATCAAGATACAATGAAATGGTGTGTTTCATCAATAGGTTTCACCAATACATAAAGGGATTACTAATTCAATATACGAGAAATTAGTAACAATAACTCATGAATAGACAAATTAATCATTTTACTAAGAAGAAACAACATATTAGATGTGTAGTCTGAAAGTATACTGAATATGGGAGGAGCAGGAGAAGCGGGAGCTCAAATTTCAAATTTCCATCAAGGCGGGAACCCTGGTTCCAATGGTGAGAGCGGCCAGATCAATGGTGTTGGTCTTATGGATGATAAGGACAAGCCCCCAGACCTCCTAGTTCCAGTTGCTGACTCACAGTCCGGTGGTACTTTGTTTGCCATGACAACGGATTCTTCAAGGCATCTGGGGGTAGGGTCTAATGGGGGGCCTATGCCACTTGTTGACTTCGTGGATAACGGGAGGGAGGGGAAAAAATGGTCTTCCCTTTTTGGATCTAGACCAACTGGTAAATCCTCCCTTCTTCCTGTTAAGAACATTTCTAACCCTTCTAGTGGTAAGTTTGCTATCTCCATCCCTGACCAGGTTCTGGACCATAATATCAACAGTATGTCGAACTCCTTGGTAGGGAAGTTTATGGGTCCACACCCAAACATTGAAGTTGTTAGGGTCTTTGTTAATTGAAAATGGGCACTTAAAGGAAATGTAGAGGTCTTGGCTCTTCCCAAAGGTCTTCTGTCTTTCTCTTTTTCGTGTGAAGAAGATAAGGTTAAGATCTTGTGCGGGAGTCCCTGGATGGTGGGAAAGACAGCCCTGGTTCTAAGAAAATGGCATATGAAATTAAATATGAATGATTTTATTCTGGCGCAAGTTCCAGTGTGGATAAAACTCCCAGGATTGCCTCTCGAGTATTGGGCAGAAAGAATCTTCTCTGGAATAGCAAGTTCTTTTGGTGAGCTTCTCTCTATTGACCCAGTCACTGCTTCAAAAAGAAGATTAACCCATGCAAGGTTCTGTGTTGGAGTAGCCCCTGAGGCAGATATGCCGGAACAGATTGATCTAGTTTCAAAACTGGGAACATGGAAGCAACATATAGAATATGAAACTATTCCTTTTGCTTGTTTCCATTGTAAGAAGGTAGGTCATTGCGCAAAATCTTGCCCGAAAAAGCAAAAGGCGAAGCCTAATCAATTAAAACCTTAGATTGAAAACCAGAATATGCGAGAGAAAAGGGTGTGGCAAGTTAAAAACATAGAAAATAAGGAAAAAAATCCAAATCACTTTTCTCCTTTGGGGGAACAAAAGGAAGCCTCAAACTCTATCCTCAGTCCCACTGTTCAGGAGGCAGATAGGAATGAAACAACCAAAGCTAGTCCCATAAAAATTACGCAGAAAATGGATTTGAACGATTAGAATGATCCTCCAAAAGCAAAAGATGAAGTGGTGGATGACACATATGAAAATCAGGCAGTAGAAGCTAGAGACTATCAACTGGAGGAAGGTGAGATCCCAGATCCACAAGTTGAAAGGACAGACTCTTCTGTAGCCATACCTAGTTTTGAAATACAAGAAGCCCAAAAGTGTGCAATTTTGGGATTGAGTCTTTCAGATTTGGATCAGCATTCAAGAACAACAAACATTATTTCAACTGAGTCCAAAACTCCTAAATGGGGTAATGAAGATGAAATTTCCAAAATCCTAACCAATTGGGAAGTGGCTCCTGTGTCAGAAACGGAATGGAAGTAGCCTAAACACAGGAGTAAGAAAGCAGCAACACCCTCGATATCCTTGATTAGGAAATCCAGCAGAATAGCTCAAGTTGATGTGGGATACGTCTCCTCTTCCCCAGGGCGACCATCTAATCACAAAGTTAGAGACATGGAGGCTAGCAAGAACATAGCAGATGGAACTCAGAAAACTCTCAAGGAGCTGGGAATTGGTAAGTAACTATGAAGATAATCTCTTGGAATTTAAGGGGTCTAAACAAGCCCCATAAACATGATATTATTAGGAATATGATAAGAGATAGCAATCTTGACATTTTTCTTATTCAAGAAACCAAAATGAGTAGAGAAAAAGTTGAATCTTTGAAGTTTTCCAAAAATGGTAAAATTAGTGGGGGAAGTTTTGAGGGTGCTTCTGGAGGCATTGCAACCATCTGGAATCTTAACACTGTTAAAGGCCAGGTCATTATTCAAGAAGGTAATTTTTCTTGTATTAAATTTGAGCATCTTAAAGATGGTTTTTCATGGGTTCTCACAAACATTTATGCTCCTAATATCTTAAAGGCTAGAAACTCTTTTTGGAAAAGGATAAAACAGGCTAGGGAAAGTTTCAAAAATCTAAGTTGGATGGTTATGGGGGATTTCAATATGCCTTTAAAAGAGGAGGAAAAATTTGTAGGCAGCCCGCCTCAGCTGGAAAGTAGGATGACTCTCATGGATTTTATTAATTCTCTAGCTCTTAATGATTTGGAGATACAGGGTTGTAATTTCACATGGACAAATAGAAGAAATGGTAATGACCTTATTCAAGTGTGCCTTGACCGAACTCTTATTTTTGATGATTGGTACAGTCAGTATTTATGTTCTTTATCTACACATATTCAAGTTGGTTCTGATCACTTTCCAATTACTTTTAATGCTGATTTGATCAACAGAAGAAAAAACTATCCCTTTAGATTTGAAAAAATGTGGACTCTTCACCCTGATATTAAAAAGTATATTCAAAAATGGTGGAGTATCCAAGTTGAGGGAACGGAAATGTTCAAAGTGGTTAAGAAGCTCAAAATTGTGAAGGACAACATCCGAATCTGGAATAAGAACAGCTTTGGGAATATATTTGAGGCTAAGAGTAAAATTCAGGAAAACCTAAAAGAGATACAGGACCAGATCCAGAAGGATGGTTTTAGTACTGTTTCTATTGCTAAGAAGAATGAGATTCTTAAGAAATACCATGATATTATTACTAAAGAGGAAATGTTCTGGAAGCAGAGATCGAGATGCATATGGCTCAAGGAAGGAGACAGGAATACAAGATTCTTCCATATGTCAACCATCAAACATAAAGCTGCCAACAGGATGAACAAGTTAGTTGTGGACAGTGGGGAGTTGGTCAAGGAAGATGAAATAAGGAATGAAGCTAAGAGGTATTTCTCGGACCTCCTTTTGAGGGATCAAAGTCTGGATGCTGAAGCTCAATCCTCTTTTCTTCAAAACATTCCTCATCTCATTGATGCCCAAAATAATGTTTTTCTCTCTTCCATTCCTTCCACCTTAGAAATTAAAAATGTTGTTTTCTCCTTTGATGGAAACAAAGCTCCTGGTCCTGACGGCTTCGCAATGCTCTTTTTTCAAGAGTTTTGGGACATTATCAGGACTGATGATGCTAATGGGGTTAAGGAATTCTTTGGGACTAGAAAAATTTTGAAGGAAATAAATGGTACTTTTATTGCTCTTATCCCCAAGATTCAAGGTGTTGATTCTCTAGACAAGTTCGGACCTATTAGCCTCTGCAATTCCTTTTACAAGATCATATCTAAGGTCCTGACCTCTAGACTCTTGTCTATTCTCCTGGCTTTAATTAAACACTAGCAGAATGGGTTTGTTCCTGGAAGACAAATTCTCGATTCCATTATTACTATTCATGAGAATATTCACTCTCTTGTTAAAGCGAAGAAGTAGGGTCTCATCCTTAAGCTAGATCTCTCCAAATCCTATGATAGGGTGGATTGGTCTCTTCTTTAGAAAGTCCTCACTACATTTGGGTTTGCCCCAAGAGTTGTGGATCTTTTATCCCAGCTTACCACTATTGCATCCTTTGTTGTTCTTGTCAATGGTTCTCCTTCAACCTTTTTCCAAGCTTTGAGAGGTCTTAGGCAAGGAGATCCTATCTCCCCCATCCTATTCATTATTATGGCAGAATGCTTTGGACGGACCATGGAAAATTTGGTGCAAATAGGATCCTTTAAGGGTCTCTAACCTTCTTCTGCTGACCTTATTTGTTCACACCAGCAGTTTGTTGATGATACAATAATTATGGGGGATTCAAGCATCTCAGAAGCTAATGTTCTAAAGAATACCTTGTGTAAATATGCTTCTGCAACGGGGCAGCTTATTAACTGGGCCAAAAGTGATGTCTTTTTCATTAACACCCCGGAGAGAAGACAACAAAGGATCAGCAGAATTCTGGAGTGTAAGATTGCTGACCTTCCTGCTACCTACCTTGGTCTCCCCATGGGGATTTCCCCTCCTAACACCTATTGGAGTTCGCTAGTTGATAAATTTCAGAAAAACTTGCAGGCTGGAAAGGGTCTCTCTTAAGTCAAGCCGGTAAGCTCCTTCTTCTTAAGGCTACTCTTCAAAGTATCCCCATTTATGCTCTTAGCTTATTCAGAATTCGAGTCAAGTATGCTGAAGCTATTGAGAAAATTCAAAGAAGATTCCTATGGTCTGGGGTGGAGGAAAAGCAAAGAATGTCCTTGGTGGCATGGGATCAGGTCTGCAAGCCAAAAAGAAAAGGTGGTCTGGGGCTTAGGAGGATTCGCACTTTAAATGAAGCTCTCTTGTCAAAACAAGTTTGGAGATGGTTTAACTCTGATTCTAAATGGTGCAAAATTTAGAGAAGTAAGTATTCTCTTCTGTCCTCTTCTCTATCTTCTTTTCTTAAATTGGATCTCAGTATAAATGGATCTCATATCTAGAACCATGTTTCTAAATGTAAAGAGGTGATTGCTAAAGGTGTGACATGGAAACTTGGAAATGGTAGAAAAGTGAGATTCTGGGAGGATCCCTGGCTTTTTGACAAACCCCTAATGGATTTCTATGAGTGGGCTTCCCATGCCCCATCCTGTATTGTCTCTTTTGGTACCTTAGTGGCAGATTACTGGGACGGGAACAACTGGCAGAACATCGATAGTATTCATCCTAGTCTCTCCAAGCTCAAAACCCAACTGTCTGCTATCTGGCTGAATAAGGAATAGGATTCCCTAATCTGGAGATATAACCCCAAAGGTACCTTTACTTTATCTTTGATTTATTGTATCCTCTCCCCCTCCCTTCCTATGAATCCTTTCTGGTCTAAAGCTTGGTTAAAAGGGCTAGCTCCTAAAATCAATATGTTCTTCTGGACTATTCTCCAGAATAAGATCCTTTCTATTGACAACCTTAAATGCAGAGGTTTTGCCCTTCCAAATAGGTGTGTATTGTGCTTTCAAGAGGAAGAGTCAGTGGACCATCTTGCCCTCCACTGTTCTTTCGCAACCTCTGTTTGGGAAAGCTTCCTCAAAAGCTTTAGTCTTGCTTGGGTGTTTCCCAGTAACATCAGAGATTTGTTCTCTTCTTGGCAAATTCATTGGACCAACTCTTTTCTGAGGTGTATGTGGCCGCTCTCTCTGCCTCACATTTTGTGGGGTCTTTGGAAGGAAAGAAACAACCGAATTTTCAGGGATGTGTCCTTAAATCAAGACATTGTTTTTCAGAAAATTCAAAGGGCTATTCAGGAAAATATGGGAACTATGGAGGTCTCTTGTTACTCAAACAACTCTTTGGAGTCAAATATCTTAAGAGCCTGGAATATGAAGATCAATGATGGTCATAATATCAGCCACAATAAAAGGCTTGAAGTTAAATGGCAAACCCCTCCCCATGGTTGGCTTAAAATCAATTTTGATGGAGCAGCCAAAGGAAATCCAGGTCCTTCAGGCTGTGGAGCTATTCTCAGAGATGACAGAGGCATTTCCAAAGGTATGGTTGCTATCCCTATTGGCATTCAAACCAATCATAAGGCGGAAGCTATGGCAGCCCTTCAAGGCATTATTCTAGCCAAAAAATGGAACTGTACCCATCTCTGGATCGAAGGGGATTCCAATAATATTATTAAGTGTCTCAATGGGACCTCTAAGCCCTCTTGGTCGATCCATAATATAATTTTTTCTGCAATTGACATCATCAGAACCTTCAAAAAATGCCACATATCCCATATATATCGGGAGGCCAATTGTTCTGCTGATTGGGCTGCAAACGTGGCAGTGAAGAATGATACAATTACCACGTGGACAAGTGAGAGCGGTCTTCCCGGAGATGTAAGACAAATCATAATAAATCAAAGATATCGAAGTACCCCAAAGAGTCTTGATTGACAGGGCAATTATGATATGTACTGAAGTAAGCACTTCGAGTTACTTCGATAATGAGAGAATTACTCATTATAACATCAAAGTTAGCAGAACGTACATTATAACTTGTCAAATCATTAATGCTATGCATGCTTTCTGGGCTTTTGTTTTAGCTTCAAAAAGCTTTATGTTTCACCAGCTCTATAACCTGAACTTGACTATGAGAAACGACACCATGGGCGGAAATAGGAGAAGATATGAGCCAGGAAGTTGCAAGGAGTGGAAACAGAAAGAAGAGGTGTGGAAAATTTTGCAGAAGGGTGGTCTTTCAAGTTTCATTGAGAGACTCCATGGCCGTGATGGAAAGATAACCAGCTTCTTCTACAAAAATTGGAAGAAGGGCAAGCTTAAAATGGGCGACCAACTGGTGGAAATTAACGAAGAGTTAATAGCTAAAGCTACGAGACTCAAAAGGGAGGGCTGCAATTTCTACAGAGACGAGAAGGTCAGCAGGGAAGCCATTGAAAGGTACCCGGTCACAGAGAAAGAGAAGAAAAGACTGGTAAAGTTGAGCAAAACCTATTACCCGCCTAGGGCTTTTGCAAAGCCCTGGTGGGAAATTCTCTTTGTTTTAATGAGGTATATAACTCTAGATGGCAGGTTTATGAAAGTATATGGATATCACTTTGTCCTCTTAAATCATTTTAGGCATAACGATAAGGTGAATTTCCCTTACTTCTTGCTCTGTTCTATGAATGCATCCCTAAAAGCATATAAAGAAAATCCTCGGGGTGACACTGCAATGCACCAGGGACTTATGGTCCTCATTTATGATCATCTAAAGGCTAGTAAAATCAATTGAATGCAGCTCTCTGTGGATTCGGAAGAAGAAATGTCTGATTCTGATTTCTCGGAGGAGGAGGATTCAGATAATGATTCCTCGACTGATAATGAGGAAAGCTCTGACGACTCAGAGTATGAGAGGAGCAAGAAGAGGAAATCAAGACCCTCTTCTTCTAAGAGCGAAAAACCCCAAAGCAAACCCTTGATTAGTATTTCTTCGGAAGAAGAGGACTCTGATTTCCCTGAGGAGAAGAAGAACCCTAAGGGAGTGCTAAAGGAAAAAAGTAAAAACCAAGCCCAACCCAAGAAGAAGCAAAAGAAAACAAAGGAGACTGGCAAAGATCCGGAGGACACAGGCAAGGAACCGGAAGAGGACAAGCAAACAAGAACCCTGGAAGTTGAACAAAGCTTGGAGATGGAGACTATGGAGGAGACCCTCAGGGCCGCTGACACTATTTCTGCCCTCCATATTGCTAAAGATGAACAGATAACCCCTGGTAAAGTTACTCCTTCTCCTGGTCCTCACCCCGAGACCTTGAAGGGTTTTATGAAAACCAATGAATGGCTTATTGATGGGAATAAGAATACTGCGGATGAATACAAAAAACTCTGCAACAGAGTCATGATCCTGGAGACCATTAACATTGGAGAGGGGAACACTATGGCCGATTATATCAAAGATTTGAAGAACACAATTGCCAAAGCGGAAGACATCAGAGATGCCTTTAATCCCCAGTTTGAGAAAATTGAAAAGGAGATACAGGATAGAAGAACCCTGGAGGAAACTAGCGAAAAAACGCTCTTGGATACAGTTGCCAAAGTGGACAAGATAGAGGAGTGCCTCAAGAACATTGCGGAGCAGAGTCTCAGCATTCTGAAAATCTCAGCCAACAACACCCATACCCTCATCAGCAAGCTCGATGATGAAAAGGAAACCCAAGAAATTGACCTGGATGCAGAAGGAACCGGGGAAGCCCAATGTCCCAGAACTCGCACCCGTGGAAAGAGGAAGGAAAAGAAAGTGAATAAGGACCTAGAGGAGCTAAAAGTAGTTGGGGCGACCTATGATGAGCTGGTGACTAAGGCAGAGGATCTGCTAAAGAAAATTACTATGTAGTGTCCCCTTGGGTTCTTTGTTGTTTTTTTGTTGTTTTGCTGTTTTTTCTGTTCGCTGGTTTTTTGGACCAGTCACTTTGTATGAGGACTCTATTTTCTCAGCTTTTTATTTAACTATGTTGTAATGGTTTCGGGTCCTTAAAACCTGTTTTTCAATCAATCAGAACAATAACTCTTGAATACATTCAAGACAAACGAACTCAATGCATTCTTCATTTTATTTTTTTGAAAATATACAAGTTCAAAAATCCCTTAGTACAAAGGTATGAACATCAAAAGTTCTCACTTAGTTTCTCTACAAAATTTTGCAAAATTTCCCCCCTCATAAAAGTCTCCCCCTTACAATGCAAAGGCCTTGTATTTATAGGCTTGAGAGAATAAATACTTGTAACCACCTATCTTAACTACTTAGAATAGCTACCCTTTTTTAAGATAAGCTAGGATTTACCTAACTTTTGCAAAAATAAAGCTTGTAATTCAACTTTAGTTACAATAAGTAACATAAGTCACCTGTTCAAAAAGGAGAATTTCAAACTTGTAATTCCGATGAAAAGTCAATTTTTGAATTGTGTTGAGGGACTTATCCATCTTCATCCACTTCATTTCATCTCGTAATCACTTCACCATCTATCCTATATATCAATATCCTTATCATTGAAACACAGTATTCATTTGCCAATATCTTTTGTTCGAGGACACACCCATTGTGATCACATCAACTAGAATCCTTCATTGACATCTTGCATGTTTGCCAATTATTTGTGAAAAATATTTTCTATCATAAAATAACTCACATGTTATCCTTTTGGCACAATATTAAATCATCATTGTTGGGTGCCTTCATTCCCTAGCTATCCCATTTTGGTGTGGCTATCAAAAGTCGCATTTGTTCAATAATTATAGTCTATTTGGTAAATATACTTTGGTATATCTTGCACATCTATTACATGTCGATGACAAAACTTTGAGAGATAAACACTTCACTACTTTATAGAATTTGAAATCAATGCGGGTCATGAGATGACATCTTTTTAAGGCATTTCTGTCAACCGGTTCAACTCCATGTCTCTGCAATCATCATATTATTTGAGATGTCGACTCCTTCAGGCGTGTAGTCAAAATGTTGACATGCCTTGTCTATGTTTTTACATTTTGCATGTATGATCCAAGCCGATTGTAAAGAATATGAGTTGCGGCAATTTTAGGATCCAACTAAAATATTAACATTGGAGATATTAAACATATATTAATATATGATCTACCGACACCAAGAAAACATGCTCACATGATTGCCACGAAATTGACTAGCATAGTAATAACGATATTTATTGTATCCTCAAGATAGCCTCCATGGGCATGAAGGTTGACTATAAATGAGATGACATCTCTTTGAAACATTTTGTCAAACAATTTGCTTGCCTTGTCTAAGCTTCCATGATCTGCATTTTCCAAACACGACAACATTGGCTATGCTTCCATAATCTGCAGTTGTGGCATCCTGTCAAATATTCACAACATTGGCTATGCTTCCACGATTTGCTTTCATGTCTACCAGAGCAGTTGCAACTACAACATCTGACTAAACTCCTCTATCCTTTTATTCTTTGATGAAAATTGAAGTGCTATTAAAAAGCTCTTGCTTTGGTAAAGGTGGAAGGATATTAGCAAAGGATTACAGAATTTGGCTTTACACCTGCCAATTGCATCATGCATATCCTGCAATATTTTCACCTCGTTCCTTGAGAGGACATCTCTTTCAAGAACTATGTCAAACACTTCGCGCACATTGTCTATGCTATCACCTTGTCTATGCATCAAGATTCTGCATATGTGTTTGCTTCTACAGTAAGAGAATACATTCACTCAACCACCACAGGTTTAACTGGCATCATAATATAAGGTTTAAAGTTTCCTGCAAATAGCCACCACATGTCAACCATGATCAAACACATTATGAGATGCATTTCCTTTGAGGCATTTTTTTAAACATTCTACGCTCTTTGTGTCCATCCTCGCCATCTATTTTTATAGCTAACTAGTGGTCCAGGTTGCACCCAGAAACCTCCTGGACGCAGTATTATATCTATTTCCAAGAGGTATACTCCACCAAATTTTGTCCAAGGAATGAGATAGCGAGAGAAGTGAGCCATGTCAAATGCATTGGATGGATATGGAAGCTATTATATGGAGATGATACAAATAATTGCAAGAATTCCTCGTTCAAGTGCAAATTGCACCTGAGCTTCGTGATTATCTCTAGATACCAAAGACAATGTGATAATTCCACGATTCAGCAAATCACCACCCCACATCCGGTATCAAGTGCGGTTCGAACAGTACCATCTTTCATTCCTGGAATCAAATCTTCCATTCGATCCACATATTCGCTGACTCCTCTATGAAACATTGTACCTCAACCTAAAAAGAGAAACTTCTCCCCTTTCTTCCTCACCCAATTCAGGTTTTATTTTTCATTGTTAATCCATTCATATGAAACATTCTTGTACCAACACTCATCCTTTCTTGTTGGCCATATAATAGGTAGCTTGTAACCCAATGGTGGAGGGATAAGGCAATCAATTCTTTCAGAAAGTGATGGACAGTGTCGCTCCCTAAATGCCAACCTCGGCATATCATACTTCCTCGATCTCTATGGGTCTATGCATGGAGTATAATCTTGATATTCGCTGCTACATTCCATGAGACAACATTTCTTTAAGCATATTTTATTCATCTTGTGAAAAAGGTTAAGGATACTCCAAAACAGAGCATTTCTAACCTTTTTATGTAATTCATTAAGCGGGCCCACAAAAGCTTAGAAAATAAGGTTGGATATGCTCCATTTTGGAGCAATCCTAACCTTTTCTTTTTGAGGTTATAAATTTGGGCTAAGAATGCTCGAAAACAAAGCATTCCTAACCATTTTCTCTCAAGGACTATGATTTTGACCTCTAGAAACCATTGACCACGAAGGGGAACAAAGGAATAATGAAAATAATGATCTTTTTAAATAAATTTTTCCCTGAAATGATCACATTATTGAAACCAATTTAAAATATTAGATTATTTTTGAAAAATAATTCAAATATTTCACATTAAAATTTAATACCCAAATTTAGGAAAAACGGCCATAACTTTTAAATGGTAAGGAGTTAGGCTCTGAAATTTGAAATAGATGTTGATGATAGGGAAATGAGAAAACATAATCATTTATTCCTCATGAAGATACCTAGGATGAGGGATTTTAATTATTTGCGAGCGAGAGACATCAAAATTTGAAAGTTTAAAATATGACAAATTGTGAAATGGGTTTAGGCAAAAATTGATCATATGATACAAAATGATGCTTAGGACATGTTCACAAAACTATTTCCTTCAATTCTTTGTAATTTTCAAAACTCGTCCATTTTTCATACTTTGACTGACAATGACCTTGGATCACATGCTCACTCGTTACGCATAGACACATATTTGGGTCTTCATTCAACATTGAGACCAATTTGAAGTTCAAATTTGGGTATGTCAAATATGGGGCAACAAAACTAGATATTAAATTTTACATTTCACATTTTTACACCATGTTAATATTCTATCTATAAGTGCTTCAAATCTTTACCCCAACTATAGAAAATTCTCCCCTTTAGGATATTTGTTAAAAAAAAATCCCATTTTCTAGCCCATTACCTTATAGTTATCCAATCAACCCACTACCCTACTCCCAAAACCATGGTACTATGACAAACAAAATCAAACTCATACAAAAGGATTGAACCAAAGATCAAAGGATCAAAAATATTTAGGAAATGTCAATGAAGCTATTAAAATTTTCTAAGAATTATAATCAAAATAATGATTAATGGGAGGGAACCAACATTTAGAATCATGATTTGGGGGTAGAACTTGAGAGAAGTAGGGGATATATGGAGCCAAGACTTAAATAACTTTATAATTAGAAGTTTAAATGATGAAGTTCACTATATAGTAGTTATTGCACCAAAGGGTTACAAGATCTCAAAAGGTTTCACAAAGTGAGATGCAAGTTTGGATGGCAAAAATTAATCAAGTTTGTTAGTGGCTAATTTATTAGAAACACTATCTCTAATGCATGACTATTTTCATGTATAGATTTTTGTCATTTATAAATTTTCTAAAAATCCACTACATTTCCCAATTACTAATCAATCTAAGTTTGGTCTTTCATCTTTTCTAGTTCATTTAGATCCACAACTACTATGTCCAAGCCTCTTTCTTAAGCATACAATACTTGCTTACGAACCTCCGATGAAGAAATGAGAAGTGTGTTTATGGTTAGTGTTATCATATGCAAACTCAATTAATGGTAAGTAAGTTCCCATCTTTATTATTGAATCCTAGATTCTACATCAATAACAAGTCCTCAATAATTTGGTTCACTCTCTTTTTGCTGATCAATCTTAAGGTGATGGGTAGATCTATAGTCCAATTTACTTCCCAATTCTGTGTAAGGTTTTCCAAAACCTTGACATTATCAAGGTGTCTCAAATATGATCTTATCAAACTTACCTTTATTAAATATGATATTCTTTGGTACTCCATGAAACTAAAAGATCTCCTAAGCAAGCCACCATTTCAAACCAACAAAGTACTTAAGGTTCTTGAAATAATTTTGCTAGGATTAAGGCACCATTGACTATACAAATCTTTATGTACATATGTTATGTATCTCCAAAACTCTTGGAAGGTATACATGGATGCCTGAATGTAATTAGAGAGATTGTTTGTAAATTATATCCTCTTATATTGTTTGTAATTATATGTTTTTTTGGTTGTATTTTCCATTTGAGGATACATTGATTGAGCCATTTAAAATCATTGAATGTATTTACTATTGTTGAAAGATGCTTTTGAAATCCTCCAACCTTAATTTTAAAAAAATAAAACAATATTTATACATATATTATTATTAAAACAATTCAAAAATTCAAAATATATACATATAAATTATTAAAACAATTAAAAACCAAAAAAAATTAAAAAGAAAAAAAGCCTTTTGGCCCTACCTTGCTCGATCGAAAGACTTATTAGACCCCCTCCCGCTCCAGCTATTTCGGACTGTAGAAATGGGGGGCTAAATGCAGTTGGCGGGTATATGTAGGGCTGAGTATTCCCCGCCACCCATCCTCCACGTAGGCGCCACGCAGACTCGATTGAGTAGGATTTGTTTTTCGCTCGCGCTTAACCAAAAGTGCAACACAACACTATACTTTCACTCGGTAATCTAGGTGTGTGTCTTTTATGTTTATTCTAATTAGGGTCACATCTTTTTCATTTGTGGTTAAAGAACTTGTTTGAAGTGTTTGGTGAATTTTGCACATTTTATGTTTATAACCCTAGAGGTGATAACAAAAGTATCATCTCCCCTCGCCTTCCATTACACCTTGGGTGTAAGAGAAATTATTATCATCTTCTATTTAGGTAGGAGGGTCTCTCTCTCGGCTAGCCCATAAGGCCAAGTGAGAGAGCACAACCCAAGCGATACTTCTTTTGTTTGCTATATAAATTAATACATTAGGTGAAAGCTGAAACAACTTGGTGACATGTATCTACACCGATGGTTCTCCCTAGTATCCACACTTGTGTTGGATGCATTAAAAATTCTCTTTGGGGATTAGGAGTGGTTTATTAAATGAGTCTTTTCTGCATGGGTAGACACCAAGGACCGTAGAAGCTCTCCCACTAAACTACTTTGTTGTAGAGGCCAAAAATCCTTACATTTGATGGTTCAAGGAGTGTGGATCCTACCTTGTAGATATCCCTCATGTACCCTTTCATGTTGAGACACGAATCCCTCATTTGATCTTTGGTCTTTTGAGGTAAGAGAATCTAGTATTCCCGAGAAGTGAGTGTCGTGGTTGGGGATCTAGTTCTACCAAAATCTCTAGATGTCAACTTGTTTGAGGCATTTTATTGTTGTGGGGGACCCATTGAATGGTTTCTCTCTCCAGCCTAGGTTGTACATGTTTTCAAGTGTCTTCAATTTGTGCTATACAAGTGAAAATCTTTTGAACATACACAACAATATTTTTGACAAACACACCTTTAGACATTGTGTCTTCATTGTTTGTTGTGTTTTCTTGCCATTAAAAAATCAACATTAAGAGTTGGTCACATTCAACAACTTCACATTCGGATAGACTCAGCAATTTACTTATAAATTATGTCTGTGACAGATTAAACCATGTTTGGGTTGGGAAATTGCATCTGTGTAGAGAAGCTACACGTCTGTGTATCAGAGAATCAACATTATTAGTAGAACAGTTAAAACCCCATATGTGTTCCTTGAAACAATGTCTGGTTTGGCAAATCGCATTTGTTCAGGGCAAAATCGTGTTTTTGTGAAAAAGAAAAACATTGTCAGTAATAGTTAAATTGTGTCTGTGTCACAGAAAACTGCGTCTAAGATCAGAAATCATGTTTGTGCAAAGTAGTTTCACCTTTGTGTTTCAGTACAGAATTTGGCAAAAGTTGAAAAGATAAAACGAGCTTAGGTTTTGAGATTTGAAGAGCTTTTAAGGCATTTCCTATAAGGCTTCATCATTTTCAGTCAACCAAATTTGATCACATGTTTCTCCATCATTTGCCTTCATTTGCAATCCCTCATAAACATTTTCCAAACTAGAGTCAAAAGGTTGCTTTTTTGTCCTCGTCATATCTTGCACACTTACTATAGCATATCTCTAAGTAGTTCCTGTATCAAATCTATCATCTTAGGGTCCCATTTGGTCCTCTTTAGTCAAGGTCAACTTACCTCATCAAGAGATCTATCATCTCTTTGGAAGGCAAACCTTACTTTAGATCACACATATCTTGGACTTACATTCTTGGACATTGCAAGACAGCCCTAGATTCTTTCTATCTCATATCCTTTCTTGGTCCTCCATAGTCTTCACATTTTCTTCCTTCTTTTATTTTGGCCAAATTTTATTTCATGATTGAAACTCATTCCCAAAGGTCTAGAAGAGAAGCCAAAGAATCTATAAGATCTCTCAACATGAGTACCTATGAGTTTGATGTAGACGAATTTTACAACCCCTTTGACAGTCACAGTAATATGCCAGACACTGATAATGAAACCAACAATGAAAACAACAATGATAATGACAATGCATCTATCACCTTTGCGGACATTGAAGAGATGTTTTAGATCCAAGATTCAATAGATTGGTTGAAGAGATCATGAGAAGAGATAGACAATACTTCTTTCAAGTCATGGCACAAAGTGGAATAAGGTTGTCTCATGATTTTGATATGTCAAAAATTTAAGAAGAGGATCCTAATCAATGGTTCAAACAAATGCAAATCCTAGAGGACATAATGGTGGTAATAGGAGAGAACGTTTCGTGCCTGAGTCACCTTCATCCTTGTTTCAAAAACCAAAAATTCCCAATGCCCATGCTGATGTCAATTTTGCTAGGAACTCTCATGAACAACCCCGCCATCATCCTTTCCCATGGAGAAGAAATGCTAATACACATGCTCATGATAATACTCAAGATCTTACCAATGCATACAATTACACTAGAGCGAACATGCAAAATCATGACACAAGGAGACCTCGTGTCAGATTTGGGGAAAATATCCAAGATCATTCTTATCATACCTCATATCCTCATGGTCATGACATGTATCGACCTATACCTAGTGCTCCTCATTATAATACCATACCAAGTGCTCCATATGCAAGCTATAACTATGTCCCTCCTCCATATGAACACATATATGTTGATCAATACCATCCATACATGCACTATATCCCTCCTCCTCAGCTCGGTGGCTCGGGCGTGGGACTAGCTCAAAGAGAAAAGGCACCACCCAAGAATGACTTGCGACAACAAATCAAGGATTTGCAAAAGAAAATGGTAGACATGAATACACTAAAGAAAGAGTATATAATGAAAGACATATGTCCTTATCCATTTGATAGAAGTGTTCCAATGCCTCCATTTTCTCTGTTGGTTCTCAAATGAACAGATTCTATATTGTAAATAAATAGCCACTGACTTGTCAACAAACTCAAAATGGGACTTGGCCAACGAACAAGACTCAGTTGAAAATTGATGTCTTCTACACTTCAAGCTCTGCAAAACCTAGGTGGGTTCCCCTATGTAGTATCCAAATGGCTCTCAACCTTTTATGCTTGTGAAATTATAGAACAAAGCAAATTTCTCAAAAAAAATATATCAAGGAAATAAAAATAAACATTTTGTTATGGCTCTAACCTCGGTTCATATCATTCTTGCATACACTGAAAATGATTCTAAACTAACAACTACTCCTAATGCAAAAAATTAAAAGGCAAAAATATAAAAGGTTAAATAAGAATGATCCTGAATGGGTAATACGCTCAGTTCCTATCCTATGGAAAACAGAGTCTAGCTGCAAGTAAATGTCGAACGACACCGTGGTAGCTCAACATTATAGCAATATTTTGAATATCCCATGCATGACATAAAATATTTAAGTGTCTACTTCAAATTTCCTCACCCCTCCCAATGGATATGTTGCAATGTTGTTTGAACAAACTTTAATTCACTTTTGCTTGAAATGAAACTGATCATAAAAAACATACATTCTTTGTTTAAGAGAAGACAAATCATAGCATTATTAACACTATAATTCATACAACATGAACACAAAATAATGGGATCAAACTGAAAATGATCTCTTTTATTGATTTTTAGAAAATATGAGATACATCACATATGAAACTTGCAGGAAAACACACTATCTTCTATTACGTTCACTTCCTAATACATACTGCCACGATTTCTAGAATCCTTATTACTTGGCCTTGATTTCCCTTTTATAGGACAAGGGAGCAAAAACAAGCTTCAAGACAAGTAAGACACTTGTCAAAATTCTATTGAATATAAGCTAGATCCTCCCCTAAGCCATCTTTACATGTATATTTCAAAAACTCTTAGACATCACTAATGAAGACAACAGAGTTGACAACTTATGGAGGCTAGATCGACTGGCTTGATGTGACTAATGCAAAGGCATTCTACCGTAGCATCATCTGTCAATGTCAAAATGTAATTGGGCACTGGCTCTGTCAAGTACATTGGGGGCTGATGAGTGAGAAATGAGTTCTCTTATCACCCCGTCCCAAATAGGAAACCTGTCCAAAAAAGTAGAAGGTGCAAAACTAGAAGAGACTCAGACTAGTCCTCCTCCTTGGGTTGATCCTCTTCTAGAGAGCAGTACTTTTTGTGCCATATGTCAATTTCATCAACTAGACAGGCGAATCTCTTCAAGCCTTGCAGGTTACCCATTGCCTCTTTTGTCCTATGGGCTGGCACAATTACGGCTTCCAAAGTGAACTTGCGATACATTAAATATGTCTCCGTGATTTTATCAATAATATTGTGATATGTATCACCTTGGGAAGAATATGCAACCAATGAATTCAAAACCACATTGATGGCATCTTGGAATCCCTGCTTCCATACATCCAAATCTTTGATTTGTCCTTCCCCTGTCAAAATAGTGGAAATATCCCACCTTTGAAGGCCCTTGAATGATTCCAGCCCCTCACCCAATGCTTTCTTTTCTTCCTCAACATGGGGAAGCTCTTTAATCAATAAATTGTAATTCTTCCATGTTGTCCCCACAACTTGGGGTGTAGATGGCACATTCTTAACTTCCAAAAGAATCTCCTTTAATGTTTGACTTTTGGGGAACCAAATAATCCTAATAGGTTGAAAGAATAAAAGAATCTCATCCAATTGCTTGAGGAGCTATGACATCAAAGAATAGGAAGTATGAACCTCACTCAACCTAACAATGATTTTATTAGAAATCTGCACAATTGTAGATTTCCTTATCTCAAAATAATTCTTTTATGCATCCTCATTTGCCTTCTACAAGTCTTCTTTTAATTTTTTCAAATCCTCTGGCTTGGGCCCCATCAAAAACCTAGTGTCCCTACTTGTCAACTCCTTTGTTAACCTCACATTTTCAATGAATAACTTATTGTAGTCATGTGTGATGCCTATGTGTCTATTCCACACAACTTCATGCCTCTTCTCCTCTTCTTCTACTACTAGCTTTGCAAAATGTGTAGCATGATATGTAATTGTTGTTGCCTCTACAAATGAAGTGTCAGCTAAGGTCCTGATCACCGCATTGCCTACCTTGTGTTCAAACCCACATAACATAACTGGCTTATTTGTTTTGGGGGCCTTTGACCAAAGTGAAAAATCCTTTACACTTGGATTAATTCTTGACTTGTGCTCGCCGAATTCTTGAGCATAGATTGGGTCCCTTTGCCTCATCGCCTGATCCAACTGGAAAATCTTCTCCAGGTCCCACGCCGGGATAAGCATTACATGACTTTTTCTTACCAAATCCCTTCCCTCTCTAGGGGTGCACTTAATTCTTTCTCTATCAAAATTTTGCAGCTCATCCTCAGATAAATATTTCAACATCTCCCTCATCCAAAATGACTTAAACTTGGGAGTGTTGAAAAAATCATCATCTAACATAAATTGCATAGATACAATTATTCTTTCACCTATTGCTTCTTCCAATGGAATGGTTCTTGGGATTAGAGACATGTCAAGGTCCACAAGTACTTTTGTTGCTTCATCCTCTTGGAAGTTGTCTCTTGGTGGAGAAGGTGGCCTGACACTTGCATCAATTTCAGGCTCAATGACTTCCACAAAGTTAGAGCTCTTTAGTTTTCCTTTTCCACCTTCCTTGTTGGACTGATGTAGGTGGTTCTGTTTGTGGAGAGGGTTTTGAGGGGATACTTTGAGAGAATTTCCCGGTGAGGACTACCTTTCCCTTCGACCTTGAAGGCTCATAAGTCGACCTTTCCTCCAATTTATCTACTACTTGCTTGCCTTCTCTTCTTTTCAGCTCAATAGCAAGGATATTATCAAAATTCATTACCTTTCTCATCATTCTAGCAAGGTTGTTCTGAAGATTTTTAAAAAAAACCTTGAAGCTAGGGTCTTTTTCTTTCCTTTCTCTCTCCAATTTTTTGAGATAGTCCCATTTTTCTCTCCTTTTAATAGCTTCAGAGGGGTTGGTATTTCCGGTTAAATCCTCTCTCTCATTTAATTGATGAGAGTACCCCCTCATCTTTAGCCTTTGGGTTCTTAGGTCATTTATGTACCCCTCGGGGTCAAAATTTCTTGCCTGACCTACCTTGAGCCTATAATTACTTATTAAGAAACTTTGCACCTGCTCAAGTGTAATGTTGCCCACCTGGAGATCTTAAAAAATTGTCATCCTCGGAAGGTGTTGCCCCTTCCTCCTTGTTCTAACTATCTCTTTCTCCATCCACATTATCTACCACATGAATTCAATGAAGGCAAGTCGTGGGAGGACTATCACTATCATGATATGTGGTGTTGGGGACACATATAAACCCTGATCACGATGAAATCTGAATAAAACAAAAAAATTCCCAAAATTGTGGGAGAAGGCCCCCTCTGGATATTCAATGTTATTTGCCCTAGCATCCTTCATTCTTAGGACCATTTCTATATGCATGGGGAATCATGGTATCCTTTCTCCACACATCCCCAAAACCTTCATGACAAAATAATTACAAAAAGCTTTGCAATCAGCAAATTTGGATCACTTGTCCCAAATTTGGGTACACCTTTTGACTGGCCACCTTTCCTTCGTCCTAGGATCAAATTTCTTTTTTGTAGGGAATCATCCCAATTTGTTTTGTTTTGGAAAAGAATCATATGACAAATCAAAGAATAATGTTTAAATTTTAAATTTTCCCTTTGATTTTTGGCCCCAATAGGTCATCATGTAGCTTATCTTCAAGATATGAAACAAAATCATAGAGCTCACTTGTTTCAAGGTGTTGAATCTTTGGTTCCATTACCATAAAATAAATTGGCATTCGGGTTAACCCACAATCCTCTCCTAGCACCTAGCATAGGGATAAATAAGTTCTTACAGAATAATCCTCAAAGATCTTGAGCTCAAAGGGCTCCCTCTCATAGTCAAATAGATAACTCTTTGATCCCTTGTACATTTTCTTCATGTAGAGGGGTAGAATCCTTCCCTTGTATAGTGTATTCCTTGAAGAATGATCTGCCTCTAACCTATTCTTATTTATTTTGGTCATGGCACTCCTATCCAAATCAAAACATTCAACTATGGCCTCCTTGGAGACATCCAGCAGAATGTATCCATTAGCTTCTCTTACATTCATTCTCTCTAGATGGTATCGCTTGGCCAATTCCCTGATTAGCAGTGGCTTCAAAAAGACATTTGAAACTACCAACTTCCCTAAGTTGAGGTTCCAAGGGATTGAAACAGGTGCAACCTTATCCCTGTTTCCATAGAAAAAATGGAAAATGTCCCACCCCCTCTTAGTGGTGAGAGCATCCTTGCACTGGAAGCTATTGTCTCCATTTTTTTCTTTAAAGTTATCTATCATATTTGACCCCTTGAACATCTCTAAGAGATCTTGGTTGAGACTGTGGGGTTCCTTCTTCTTTTTCTGTTTAGCCTCTTCCAATTTTTCTACAAGCTCCTCTGTTATTTCCTCAGGAGTCTTGGCTGGGATAGATGAGGGTGGAACATTCTTTGTTTGCACCTACTGAGATGCAATTGAATTTTCAGTAGCAGGAGGCATGGGTTCTATCTCAGCAACATGTTCTGATGTAGCTTTATTTGAGGGTGTTGCCATTTTTGTGAGAGCCCTTCTTCTTTTGGGCTTGGGGGCTTCCTCTTGAGGATTGGATTCTCCCTCTTAAGGATTTTATGTAGTTGGTGTAGCCTGTGTGGATGGTTGAGTAGACAGTTCCTTAGGAGCAACTTTCCTTCTCTTGGGGGTGGGTTTTCTTGCTTTTGGAGAAGGGCTCGGCTCTATTAAATGTCCATTATCATAAGGGACTACAGTGACATTCTTAACTACTCTCTATCTCTTTGGTCTGGAAACTTCCTATTGCGGTAGCACGCTTGAATCACTAGCTCAAGATGTTTGAGCAGTCATTCGAGTTTTTTTCTCTTATGAGGGTTTATCAGCAATAGCATGGACTAGTGGGACAGTAGCCAAAGGGATTGCATGGTTAATCTTGAGCTGAGAAGAACCTGATCTCGCTTCAAGAAACTCTTTAGAAGTAGTGGGGATGGTTTTATCAGCTGGAGAGGCCATTACTATATCTAAGAATATAGTAATACTTAACCCGCTATCCCGCTTTGCTTTCCTTGATACTCCTTTAAGGTTGTGGTAAACCCCCTTCTAAGCATCTCGACTCTTTCCCACTATCCCACATCACATGCCTTCACTTTTTATTTTCTTTGTTTTATTGATGCTTTCCTCCATGTGGGATAGCAGGGCCTCATTTATTTGCACATGAAAGTCATCTCACGGGGTCTTAGTTGCACTACCTTCAACACAGTGGGATGGAGAGGTCTTCATTATATGCCTTTGTCACTCTCTCCTACTATCACGTAATGCATTTCTTCAATCCATTAGGCCTCTGCGGGAGGAACACTTTGTCTTCATTTATTTGTATCTCGTCATCCCATAGAGGACCATTGCTTTAATTCTTATGAGACTGTGAAGCCCTTCGCTCTCCTTTGTATCATGTTGTCCCGTAGTGAGATCTACATTCCTGATAACACCTTGTGGGGTAACAGGGCTTCATTTCCTTATTTTCCACAATCCCACACACACATTTCTTGCCTTTTGCATTTCTTGTGGGAGTCTATTGTCTTAGCTTCAAAGCACATCCCAATATCCTGCACGCTAGAGCTAGCTATTCCAAAAACCTTCCGGGATAAGGATTCTACTGTCAAATAAGCTTCCAGCTATCTCACGCCCTCTAAAAACTCATAACAAATAACCTACGAGATAGGAACTAAGAGCTCTTAAACAACAATCCCGCTATCCAGTAGTGATCAAGAACACAAGGGAAGACTTAAGTGAAATCTTTGCAACACGTGGTCACTTACTGAAGGGTAAAGGGGTCGTAACACGGGCACACCTAGGACACTTAGGTTTTACAACATGGGACTTACATGTGAATCATTGAACCCTTTGAAAAATAAAAGTGATCGGTTTGAAAGGTAAGACCTAGAGCGTGGAGCTGGTATACACACGACTTAGAACCCTTCAATGAATAACTTAAAATGCAGAGACTGGCCATTCAAAGTCAACAAAGAATTAGAATAGAACCGAGGATAAATCAAAGGACACTTCAAAAATTTTAAATCCCCCCTAAAACCCTGCTACCAAGGACATTCTCAAAACACAGAAGACTCTATTACAACAAAAATAATAGCATTCCCAACAATGGCTCTAGTTGGGGACGTTTGATTCATAGAATCAAAGCAAGAATTCAGATCTTTGGGAGAGTGGACCACTTCAAAAAACACAATAGATATTTACACAAACCCAACATATGTACAAACCCTAAACTACTGTGCATGGAAGAAATATATAAGAAAAGAGATGCTTCAAGAACTGTCCATGCATTGGTAGTTCCTGCACCTCACCATTCATGTTTGTAAGGAAATGGGATTCCTCGCCATGTTTTTTTGTGACAATATATGGACCAAGCCACAAAGCCTCAAACTTACCATGTTAGCCTTCTTCTTGGCCTCCCGCATTCCATGCCAAAACAAAATCATCTACCTCAAATTTTCTAAGGCTCTTTTATCAAACAGGTACTTGCTTCATTGTTGTAGCTTCATGTTTCTTTTGTGGGCATCACTTTTGATCTCATCAAGCTCTGCAAACTGCTCCATTCTTTCTTCCATTGTCTCAGGTATATCCCATTCATTCTCTTGAATAAACTTGTACACAGGCAAGAAGTTATTCATAAGAAACCTGACCTATGTGTCATACACCAATTTAAATGGAGATTTGCATATAACTTTCTTGACAGTAATTCTATCAATCCATAGTGTAGTCTTCAACTTTGAATCCCAGACCTTTTTATTCTACTCAAGAGTTCTCTTGATGATCTTCAAAACTCTTATTATTGGACTTAGCCTGCCCATTTCCTTGTGGATGATATGGGGATGAGTAAGAAATATAGATGCCATATGTACTACAAAAATCAATAAACTCCTCGGATCTGAAGCACATTGCATTGTCTAGTATTAATCTTACTGGAACCCCAAACCTAGTGATAATGTTGCCTATCAAAAAATCAACTACAACCCTACTAGTTGTCTGTCTAGTAGGGATAGCTTCCACCCATTTTGTGAAATAGTATGTGGCTACAAGAATCCACTTGTGCCCTCCACTATATTTTTTCAATCATCTCTCCAATAAAATATATGCCCCGTTGTTGAAATGGGACTTCAACCTACATGGGCCTGAGAGAAAGAGAACCTAAATAATTCAGCTTACCAGAGAATTACTGGCAAGGTTCACATTTTTTAATAAATTCATGGGCATCCTTGAACAATGTAGGCTAGAAGTATCTGGTCCTTAACACCTTGTGGGTGGTAGTCTTTGTTGTATAATGGCCTCCACATATTCATGCATGTGTATCTTTAAGCATTGCCTGGGCCTGATGCTTATCTAGGCGTATCAACAATAAACCATCTATGTCTCTGTAATATAAATCCCCAGAAATAAAAACATACCTTTCAGCCTCCAGCTTTAAAGTTCTTCTCTGAGTATCGGTGAGTTCATCAGGGAACTTCATGTACTTTAGAAAATACAAAAAGTTGGTATACCATGAAGTATATTGTAAACTGCATATGTCATCATCTGAGGTAGACAAGGTATTTATTTGGGCAGCATCCAAGTTCTCTTCTGCCATGAGCTTTGCTAAGCCCATCCCTTAGACCAATTTGGTAATCTGGATCTCCATATTAAATTCTTGTATTTTGTTGATCCATCTACGGCCTGTTGTCTCAGATTGAACAAAAATGTCCCTAATTGTTGCATTGGGTACATAAGCAATAACATGAGCACTCACAAGGTAAGGTCTGAAATTTTTCACAGCTTTCACTAAAGCGTAGGCTTGTTTCTCTATGATGTCGTACTTGAGCTCTGTTGCTTGAAGGAATTTACTTCAAAAAGCAATGGGTTTCTCGTACCCTTCATCATTCTTCTATAGCATAACAACAGCTATGGTGTGGAATGAAGCAAAAGAGAAAACCTGAAAAGGCTTATTAAAATTAGGTGCTTTCAAAATAGGGGCTCGTTTAGTTCCCCTCTTGATAGCCACAAAAGCCACTAGAGCCTCATTCATCCAATCTATCTTAGCTCCCCACTTTAACATTTTACAGTTAGGCTTTGACTATCTCAACAAAATTTGATATAAACCTGCGGACAAAATTAATCTGGCCAAAAAATGACTGAATAGCCTTCAGAATCTTAGGGATAGGCATTTTGTCAATAGCCACTACTCTCTCAAGGTCTATCATCACCCCATCCTTGGACACAATATGACCTAGCATCTTACCTTCAATCACAACAAAGTGGCATTTTTGTGATTAAGAGAAATCCCATACTCTAAAGCTCTTGCGAACACCTTTTCCAAATGTGAGCAATGATCTTCTGCCCTTTTGGAAATTGTTGTTAGATCATCCCGATAAATAACCATGATGATATCTATTAAGTCTAAAAAATCTACGTCCATAGCTCTCTGAAATGTAGCTCCAATATTTGTTAAACCAAAAGGCATTCTCACATACAAATATGTCCCCCATGGGGTTGTGAAGGCACTTATATTGTTCAGCTTCTTTTACCTTCACCTGGTTGTAACCCGAAAATCCATCCATCATGGAGAGAAACTCATAGATTGTTATCTTTTGAAGCATAGCTTCCATGTTTGGGAGCAAACAGCTATCTTTGAGGGACGATATATTCAATTTTTTGAAGTCTACACATAGTCGTATATCACCATTCTTCTTCATTACTGATACCAAATTAGACACCGAAGAGGAATGTCTCATAGGATTTATGATTCCTCCTTCTCTGAGCTTCATTATCTCTTCCTACATTTTAGGCTTGAGCATTGGGTTTGTTGGCCTTTGCTTCTACCTAAATGGCTTGGCATTAGGCTCCAGTGATATTTCATCCTAGATTAGGTCTTCTTTGTAAGCTTTTAGGTCGTCATATGACCAAGCAAACACATGCTTGTATTTTCTTAGCAAATCTATGAGCATTGATCTAATTTGCGGACCAATCCTCCTACCAATGTACACCCTCTTAGGTGATGACTCAGTCCCTATATTTATCTCTTCTAGCTCATCCACATTGGTTGCAACTATTTTCATAGCTCCACTATCATTCACATCAAATACTCTCTCTAATGCCACAAGACCCTTTGGGATCTTCTAACTGCATAATTTTATTACCAAATATTGTCTACCTCCCATCAGTTGTCTCAACAAAAGCATTGAAGTCAATTTCTTGACTTTCATATTCATCTATGCAATGCAAAAAAAATAGCAAATCACTGTAATCATCAAAAACCTACCAGTTGCAAATGTTATTAGGGGCAAATGACCTGATTTTTACCTCAACCTTTGAAATCTCAGCCAAAGTAATGTCATCACTTTTCTGAGAAAAATTTGCTAGAAAATTACCCATGATATTCTTTGACCTCTCAATCCATCCAATTGAAAAGGCATCAAACATTTCAATGAAGTCCCATACAGCGTACTTGTATTGTTTTAGCCTCTTGTTTTTTGTTGAATATTGTTCCCTAACCTAGGACACTACTAGCTCTAAATCACCCCAAACAGTTAGCATTTTAATCCAATGTCATATAGAAAGATCAAGTCCTAGGAGCAATGCCTCACACTCAGCAATGTTATTAGTGCATTCAAATAAAAAATGATAGGAATATTTAAAAATTTCCCACTTGGAGCAATAAAAACCACTCCTTCTCCAGATCCTTCCTTACTACACACCCCATCAAAAAACATCTGCCATAGATTGTTCTGATTGCTCTATATCTCACTATTAATTGGGTATATGTTATGAAGTTTAGGCTTAGAGGACTCTACCCTAAAATTTCCCATGTCTATGTCACAAAAACATACCATATTATTTCAGTTTATAGGCTCATCTATGGTATCAGCTCTGGACTCTCTTTCCAATTTAACCTCAATTCCATTCATTGGGATGGTTGCATAAGATAAATCTAACTACACATTTCCCCCTACTACTATTGTCCATTATCTAGATAATAGCATGCCATATGTGGGTGGTACATCTACTACAGTGACATCAAGTTTATTTGTAGCCTCAAAAAATTATCCAACTTGACCTCAATGTCCTTTAGGATTTCTATAACTAGGATGGACCTATTATCCATTGCATAATACCTCACATAATTACTATCAACCAACAACCCTAATTCTTTCATGACTCTTAGAAGCATAACATTAATAGCAGCCCCATAATCAATCATACTGTTTTTTACAAATCTGTTGTAGATTAATAATGTCAGATAAAAAGCATCTACCTGTGAGGGACCCTTAGTTATGGTGTCTCCTAGATATATTTCTGGGATTTGCATGGCATTTGTCTCAGTCTTATTAACATGAACATTCCTATTTTCTATTGTCTTTTTCTTTTCAGCAATCTGAGGCATGGATGCAACATTTGATATCAAAGAAAATACATTATCCCTATGTTCATATATCCTCATCATTTCAAATAGTGGAACAGATACTTTCATCTGAGACATCGTTTGAATCATATTAAAAGTAGATGTTCTAGAAATACTTTAGATATCGTCCTTGTGTGTCACCTCTCTTGGATGTGTCTCCTTTTCGGCAGTGGCAGGTGGGACCAGTGGCTCTCCTGTAGCAATGTCCTTTTCAATCTTCTTCCCCTTGGGGTGATTTTTGGGAGCATAATGTTGCACTAGTGCTTTAGGCATTTTACTTTTATCATCACCTCTATGTGTTGCGGGCTGAGCTTTTGGATTTGTCTTCTTTTCTTTTATAAACAGTCCCCCTGGCTTTCCTAGGTTAGGTGTAGCACCTTTAGATCTCAAGTTCTAATCACTCTTAACTTGAGCTATTGCAGCTACAGTAAGTTCTTTAATCTCTTCTTCACTCGGCCTTCTCAAATTCGCATTCATAGACTAATCACAAGAATCAGTATTCACTTTGTAATCTTGAAAGTACTAATTATCAGAAAAGACCTCTTGGTGTTCTCCCTTACAACATTTCTTCTAGTTGTCAACCTCAATTTATGATCCATCCTCCTCAGAGGAGCCATACCCTGCATCACCGCTATAAAACGAGAGCATATTAACCATATGGTCAGACTCAAAAAAATCCTCTCTCCAGCTAGCGTAAACCTCATCCTCATCCATTGCTCTGGAAATAGCACACTATGTTTGGGAATGTGGTAGACTGGATATAGTACACCAAGGATTTTCTTCCACAAAATGTACTCCTAGCTTTTTCAAAGGATCAAGAGTTTCTTTATTGTTTGCTGATCTTTGATGATTATTCTGAGGTATTCCATCCTTCCAATTTTTGTTGTAGGGCATATCATGGATCCTTGGTCTATCATGTCTGTGATAATTAGGCCTGTCATGGGGTAAGTCTTTCTCACTTTTTGCAATTTTGTAATTTAAATCCTTAAGGGCACTCATGACCTTATCAATTTTATCTTCCTCTCTAGGTTGCTTGATGTGATGTTGTTTAGGGTTTTGCAGAATTCTAACATCCTCCCTTCTAGATGCTTTTCCAAAAGCCTTCCTGCTATTTTCTATAGTCTGTGCAACCTTAAATGTTGCCCCTAAGGTTGGAGGATTATTTGACCTTAGTTTGTAACCAATTTTAGGGTCAAATGCATCATAGTAAAAAACCAGACACATGTGATCAATAGGTTTCAAAAGAGGAGGTATCTTATTGAGCAACTTAATAAACCTATTGTTGAAACATGACACTTCTTCATTCTGATTTTTTCTAATACTAGTTAGCTCATGCAGGGAAAACTTAGGATTTGATTGGTCACCATATTGATCCTTAAACATCCTTTTAAAATCTTGAAAAGACCTAATGGACAAATCAGGAAGACCCTTATACCATTCTCTAGTGTCATCAGTAAGAGATTGCATGAACACATCTTCATGCTCTATTTCAAAATTACCCATCATAGTCTGAAAGGCTCTAATATGATCTTCACTAGTTATTGCATTTTTCCCTAAGAATTTAGGCAATGCATTTCTTACTTCCTTATCAACAGCATTTGGAAAACCTAAGATCCTTGTGAAGTCAATCTGCCTATATATGTTTAATTGCATAGGTCTCCAAGCAAACTGATGATGATTTTTATGTTGTTGTGCATTCTGTTGATCAGGGATTTATTGTTATTGATTGTGTTGTTGATTTTGATGTTAAAACTGGCACGCCACTTGTTGTCAATATTGCAAAAATTGAAGGTATTATTGGTAGGCATTATTTCCTCCCATTTGGTTATTTTATTAATACAATGGTGGGGGAGGATACTGAGGTAAAGGTGGAGGCAAAGGGCACTGTGGATGACAGGTGTTGGGTCTAGGCCCTAGCCTGTTAAGTTGGTTTAATGCCACAAACTATTGTTGATACTGATTTTGCTACTACCTTTTTCTTGCTTGGTTGGCATTACCATACTGAGCACCAACATGGGACTGGTTCATACTTGTATAAATAGAAGACATTCTAGGCATTTCATTGGTCCAAGAAAGAGATGTAGGCATGGAGCTCGTGGCAACATTTGGGGCATTCGTCTAAGAATTAACATTAACTTGGGTATGGCCTACAAACTATGAAATTGTAGTACTTCTCACAGTGCTCTGAGTACCAACACTCACCCTTATAGAGAGAGATGAACTACTAACAACTGGCACACATTATATAGGAACAGAAGAGACAGAGAGGCCAATACTTTCAACTACAGACAAAACAAGCATCTGACATGTAATATTTCCACACTGACCTATCACAAGGGGAATGGGAAAGGTTGACTAAGAGGCTAAGTTAATAATTTCTTGGGCAATCAACTCTCTCTCTCTCTCATATGAGTCCCATCTTATCTGCTCTCATTTGGTCAACTTGTCGTTGTAAGTCTTCTATTGACTCACCAGATAGGTTTCCAGAGGTAGGACACACATTTGCATCAGTAAAATGGGCTTTAAATTGGGCTTGAAGTGGGGGGTAACTCAGATATGGGAATAACATTCATTATTTCAGGATTGGACATACCCTTACCAGGCTCCACTTGAGTGTTTGTTGATTTCTCAGCATATTTGGCCTCATTTTCTCTCTGGAGCCTAACCTTCTCAAACTCTGCATGAATTTGATCTTTTCTTGCTTTGGCTTGAATTGGGTCATCATAGTAGGGATTGGAAGGGTTTCTATCCATCCTTGGGAAAGTGTAACCAAAGACAAGGTTCTCTCTAGAAGGAGAATCGTCACTACTAGTGTCCTCTAGCTCTCTAGCAGAATAATATCCCTAAGAAATATTTTTTCCTTTATCTCTAGTTTGCAACAGATGGAGATTTTCTACTCTACTCAAAGGAACTTCAGAGCTTATGCTTATCAAATTTTCAATAGATGAAGTTTCAATATTACCTCTTCTTTTGACAGTCCACCTTTGATTTGATGTTGTTTTACTTGAGTGACCTTCTTGTCTCCCTCTCCAGCATCTTGATCTAAATTGTTCTCTTTATCTGATGGTTTTTGCCTTGCAATGCGTTCACTCCTCCATGGTATACTAGTAGTAATATTTTCACTATTCACATGAACTTTCTAAGCTCTAGATGAGCTTACTATCTTTCCAGAGTCACCACCCAAAATGGGAATAATTCTTTAAACATATTTTATGAACATTGACGTTGATCCTATGGAAAAGCTACTGGGTTATAAAATTATAATGACTCAGCTTGTCCCAAGCAGAATTGTCAATCTATTGTTTCCCAAATCAACAGATTCCAAGTTCTAAAGAAATATCCACTGACTTGTCAACAAACTTAGAATGGGACTTGGCCAACGAACAAGACTCGGTTCAAAATTGTTGTCTTCTACACTTTGGGCTTTGCAAAACCTAGGTGGGTTCCCCTATGCAGTATCCAAATGGATCTCAACCTTTTAGGCTTGTGACACTGTAGAACAAAGTAGATTTTTCAATGAAAATATACCATGAAAATACAAATAAACATCTGGTTATGGCTCTAACCTCATTCATGTCATTCTTGCATACATTGAGAATGATTCTAAATCAACAACTACTCCTAATGCAGAAAAATAAAAGGCAAAAATATAAAAGGTGAAAAAAGAATGATCCTGGATGGGTAATACGATCAATGCCTATCCTATAGAAACAAAGTCTAACTGTAATTTAATGTCAAATGACACTGTGGTAACTCAACATTATAGCAATATTTTAAATATCCCATGCATGACATAAAATACTTAAGTGACTACTTCAAATTTCCTCACCCTCCTAATGGATATGCTGCAATGTTCTTTGAACAGACTTTAATTCACTTGCTTGAAATGAAATTGGTCATAAAAAGCATACATTCTTTGTTTAATGAAAGACAAATCATAGCATTATTAACACTGTAATTCATACAACATGAGCACAAAAGAATGGGAGCAAACTGAAAATGATCTCTTTTATTGATTTTTCAGAAAATATGAAACACATCACATATGAGTTGTTTTGCAAAAACTTGCATGAAAACAAACTATCTTCCATTACTTTCACTTCCTAATACATACTACCACGATTTCCAGAATCCTTCTTACTTGGCCTTGATTTCCCTTTTATAGGACAAGGGAGCAAAAACAAGCTTCAAGCCAAGTAAGACACTTGTCAAAATTTTATTGCCTATAAGGTAGATCCTGTCCTAAGGCATCTTTACATGTATATTTCAAAAACTCCCAAACATCATTAATCAAGGCGACAGAGTTGACATATTCTAGAGGTTGGACCAATAGGCTTGATGTGACTGATGCAAGGGTGTTCTACTAAAGCATCATTTGTCAAACTCAAAATGTACTTCGGTGTTGGCTACGTTGGGTACGTTCGGGGTTGATGAGTTAGAAATGAGTTCTCTTATCTGCACAATTGCAGATTTCCTTATCTCAAAATAATTCCTTTCTACATCCCCCTTTTCCTTCTACAAGTTTTCTTTTAATTATTTCAAATCCTCTGGCTTGGGCCCCGTCAAAGACCTAGTGTCACTACTTTCCAACTCCTTTATTAACCTCACATTTTCAATGAATAACTCAATCTTAATCATGTGTGAGGGTTATGTGTCTACTACTGACAACTTCATGCCTCTTCTCCTCTTCTTTTGTTGCCAGCTTTGAAAAATGTGCAGCGTGATATGTAATTTTTGTTGCCTCTACAGATTAAGTGTCAGCTAAAGTCTTGATCACCACATCACCTACCTTGTGTTCAACCCTGTATAACACAACTAGCTTATTTGTTTTTGGGGCCTTAGACCAAAGTGCAAAATCCTTTACAAGTGGATTAATCCCTGACCCATGCTCACCAAATTCCTGAGCATATATTAGGTCCCTTTGCCTCATGACCTGGTCTAGCAAGAAAATCTTCTCGAGGTCCCACCCCAGGATGAGCATTACATCACTTTGTCTTACCAATTCCCTTCCATCTTTAGGAGTGCACTTAATGCTTTCTCTATAAAAATTTTGTAGCTCATCCTCAAATAAATCTTTCAACTTCTCCCTCATCCAAAATCACTTAAACTCAAGAGTGTTGAGAAAGTCATCATCTGACATAAATTGCATAGAAATAATTATTCTTTCATTTATTTTTTCATCCAATGGAATGGTGCTTGGGATGAGAGACATGTCAAGGTCCACAAGTACTTCTATTGCTTCATCCTCTTGGAAGGTATCTCTTGGTGGAGAAGGTGTCCTGACACTTGCATCAAATTCAGGCTCAATGACTTTCATAAAGTTAGAGAGCTTTGGTTTTCCCTTTTCCACCTTCCTTGTTAGACCTGGTCTAGGTGGTTCCCTTTGTGGAGAGGGTTGTGACGAGACAGTTTGAGAGGATTCCCTAGTGAGGACTTCCTTTCCCTTCAACCTTGAAGGCTCATAAGTCATCATTTCCTCTAATTTCTCTTTTACTTACTCTCCTTCTCTTATTTTCAGCTCAGTAGCAAGTATACTATCAAAATTTATTACCTTTCTCATAATTTTGGCAAGGTCACTCTGAATATTTGAACAAAAACCCTTGAAGCTAGGGTCCTTTTCTTTCCTGTCTCTCTCCAATTTTTCGAGATAGTCCCATTTTCCTCTCCTTTCAAAAGCTTCAGAGGGGCTGCTATTTCTGATTAAATCATCTCTCTCATTGAATTGATGAGAGTACCCCCTCACCTTTAGCCTTTGGGTTCTTAGGTCATTTATGTATCCCTTGGCGTCAAAATTTATTGCCTGGCCTACCTTGAGCCCATAAATACTTATTAAGAAACCTTGCACCTGCTCATGTATTGATGCCCACCTGGAGATCTTCAAAAATTGTCATCCTCGAGAGGTGCTTCCCATTCTTCCATGTTCTAATTATCTCTTTCTCCATCCACATTATCTGCCACATGAATTCAATGAAGGCAAGTCATGGGAGGACTATCACTAGCATTATATGTGATGGCTTGGGACACCCATAAACCTTGATCACGTTGCAATCTAAACAGAAGAAAAAATTCCCAAAATTGTGGGAAAAATCCCCCTTTGTATGTTCAATGTTCTTTTCCCTGGTATCCTTCATTATTAGGACCTTTTCTATATGCACAAGGAATATTAGTATCCTCTCTCCACACATCTTCAAAACCTTCATGACAAAATGATCACAAAAAGCTTTGTAATCAGCAAATCTGGACCCCTTGTCCCAAATTTTGGTCCACCTTTGGACTGGCCACCTTTCCTTTGTCCTAGGATCAAATTTCTTTATTTGTAGGGAATCATTCCAATCTATTATATTCTGGAAAAGAATCATATGACAAATCAAAGAATAATGTTTAAAGTTTGAATTTTCCCTTTGATTTTTGGCCCCCAATAGGCCATCATGCAGCTTGTCTTCAAGATATGAAACAAAATCATAGAGCTCACTTGTTTCAAGGTGATGAATCTTCATTGCCATTACCATGAAATAAATTGGCATTCGGGTTAACCCACAATCCTCTCTTAGCACCTGGCATAGGACATAATAAGTTCTTACAAAATAATCCTCAAAGATCGTGAGCTCAAAGGGCTCCCTCTCAGAGTCAAATAGATAACTCTTTGATCCCTTGTACATTTTATTCATGTAGAGGGGCATAATCTTTCTCCTATATAGTTTCTTCCTTGAAGAATAATCTACCTCTATCCTATTCTTATTTATTTTGGTCAGGGCACTCCTATCCAGGTCAAAACATTCAACTATGGCCTCCTTGGAGACATCCAGCAAAATATATCCATTAGTTGCTCTTACAATCATGCTCTCTAGATGGTATCGCTTGGCCAATTTCTTGATTAGTAGTGGCTCCACAAAGACATTCGGAACTACCAACTTCCCTAAGTTGAGGTTTGAGGGGTTTGAAATAGGTGCAACCTTATCCCTGTTTCCATAGAAAAAATGGAAAATATCCCACCCCCTCTGAGTGGTGAGAGAACCCCTACATTGGGAGCTATTGTCTTCAAAGTTTGCTTTAAATTTCTCTATCATATTTGACCCCTTGAACATCTCTAAGAGATCCTAGCTACGACTGCAGGATTCCTTATTCATTTTTTGTTCAACCTCTTCAAAAAAATTTGCAAGCTCCTCTACTATTTCCTCAGGAGTTTTGGCTAGGACAGATGAGGATGAAACATCATCTATTTTCTCTTTTTGAGCTTCAATTGGATTTTCAATAGCAGGAGGCACGGGTTCTGTCTCAGTAGCATGTTCTGATGCATCTATAGTTGAGGGTGTTGCCCCTTTTGCAGGAGTCCTTCTTCTTTTGGGCTTGGGGGCTTCCTCTTGAGTATTGGATTCTCCCTTTTGAAGATTTTCTACAACTGGGGTAGCTTGTGTGGATGGTTGAACAGACGGTTCCTTAGGAGAAGCTTTCCTTCTCTTGGGGGTGAGTTTTCTTTCTTTTGGAGAAGGGCTCGGCTCTATAGAATGTTCATTGTCAAAAGGGACTACAGTGACATTCTTGACTACTCTCTTTCTCTTTGGTTTGGAAACATCCTGTTGCGATAGCATGCTAGACTCACAATCCTAAGACATCTGAGCGGCCATTGGAGGATTTTTCTCTTCTAAGGGTTTATCGGGAATGGCATGGACTGGTGGAACAGTAGCCAAAGGAATTGCATGGGTAATCTCAAGCTGAGAAGAGCCTGTTCTCGCTTTGAGAATCTCTTGAGAAGCAGTGGTGATGGTTTTATCTATTGGAGAGGCCATTACTATATCTAAGAATAACAGTCCCTTAAAACACCTTATACATACAAACCTCTTCTTATGGCTAGGACAAAGCTCAGACAAATTCACACGAATGCTCGCAAATTTCCCTTCAAAAGCACAAAGATAGACTTGAAGTGTTAACTTATTGGTTTGGATGTAAATGGGTGCTACTAAAAACTCTGGAAATGCTTCAATTGCCTCTCGTTGCCTTTTATCGCTCTATGCTTTTCTCTTCAATCGCAGGGTGAGAAACTGCACTTTTAATTTTTCTTTTATTGCCCACAGATGAATTGTCATTACTCCATGCGTGCAAGTTTTGCCTGGTTGGTGGCTTTCGAAATTCAAATGCTATTGTTGATCCTTAGATGAATGGTCTAGATATCATGTTGACGCTCTCGACTGTTGACATGGCCTCCCTCTCATATTACTACGCCACCTTTGAAAACACCCCAAAATTCATATTAAATTTTCCAATGAAATTATGACAATTGTGGGATGGCGGGGTCCCCATGTTTCCTTGTTATTCAATATCCCACATGGTCATCATTATGCCTTGCTTTAGGCAATAGGATAGCGGGAATTCACTAATTCCCCATTACTTGCTACCCGGAAGTACTCTCTCCTTACCGCTATTCACCTCGCGGGATAACGGAGCCTCATTCTTCTTCTACTGCTCTGATATCCCGCAACACCCCATGTTTTCTTCTAAAACACCCGCGAGATAGTCAGGAAGGCAAAATACTTACCCTGCTATCTCGCTTCGCTTTCCTTTATACTCCTTTAAGGCTATAGAAAACCCCCTTCTAAGCATCTCAACTCTTTCCCGCTATCTCGCATCACATGCCTTCAATGCTTATTTTCTTTGTTGTCTTGATTCTTTCCTCCTTGCGGGATAGCAGGGGCTCATTTCTTTTCATATGGAAGTTATTCCGCAGGGTCTTAGTTGCACTGCCTTCAACACAGTGGGATGACGGGGTCTTCATTCTATTCCTTCATCACACTCTTCCTCTATCCCGCAGTGCATTTCTTTTATCCATTAGGCCTCTGTGGCCCGACAACACTCTGTCTTTGTTTATTTGTATCTCGCCATCCCACAAAGGACCATTGCTTTAATTCCTATGAGACTGTGAAGCCCTTTGCTCTCCTTTTTATCCCATTGTCCCGCAGTGGGATCTACATTCCTGATAGCACCTTGCGGGGTAGCGGGGCTTCATTTCCTTGGTTCCTGTCATCCTGCACACACATTTCCTACCTTTTGCATTGCTTGTGGGAGTTTGTTTTCTTGGCTTCAAAGCACATCCTGCTATCTCGTATGCCAGAGCTGGCCATTCCAAACACCTTGCGGGATAAGGATACTATTGTCAAATAGGATTGCCGCTATCTCGTGCCCTCTAATAACTCATAACAAATGACCTATAGGATAGGAACTAAGAGCTCTTAAATAGAAATCTCGCTATCTCGCAGTGACCAAGAACACAAGGGTGGATTAAAGAGAAATATTTTCAACACGTGGTCACTTACTAAAGGGTAAAGGTGTCGTAACGCAGGCATACCAAGGACACTTAGGTTTTTAAAACATGGGACTTACATGCAAATCATTGAACCCTTTGAAAAAATAAAAGTGATTGGCTCGACAAGTATGACCTAGCGTGCAGGGACGCTATACACATGACTTACAACCCTTCAATGAATAACTTAAAACACAGTGACTGACCATTCACAGTCAACAAAGAATTAGAACAGAGTCAAGGATAAATCAAAGGCCACTTAGAAAATTTTAAATCCCCCCTAAAACCCTACCACCAAGGATATTCTCAAAACACAGAAGACTTCATTACAACAAAAATAATAGCATTTCCAACATCCTCCACATTTCATGACACCAATATTTTACAAATATAGAGGCAAAGGAAATCCTAAGGCACACATAAGAGAATTTTTGACAACATGTATTGAGGTAGCCAATGAAGAACCATACTTGATGAGATTGTTCCCACAAAGTTTAGATGGACAAGCTATGGAATGGTTCTCCCAACTTCTACCTGGAATTAAGACATGGAATGATCTAGTAGAGGCTTTCATACAACACTTCTCATACAAAATTTAAATAGATGTGTCAGTGACTACTTTGTGCAACACCAAATAGAAAAATGGGGAGTCCTTTGCTTCATTTTTACAATGATGGAGAGGTCGTTCTAGTCGATGCTCTTGTAATATCCCACAAAAATAAATGGGAGAAATGTTTACTCAAAACGTCAACCATTATATTGGATATGAGCTAAGAAAAGCTTGTTTGTCTACCTTTAAGGAAGCCATTGAGAAAGGATTGGCAACTGAGAAGGTCCTTATTGAACAAGGCATCATTAAGCTACTCAAAGAGAACAAAGAGGAATCAAATGGGAAAGATAAGCCCTATTTTTGTAACAAGAATAAGAACACAGTCAATGATGGGATAGTAGATGTCAATGTTGTAAAACCAAAAGTCACTTTTCCTGATGCAAGTTTATCTAATTCAAACAATCAAGTGAAAACTCAAAGAGCATCAAATCCTCAAAGGAAATGCATTCCATTTGGAGATCCAATTGAGACAGCATTCAAGAAATTGGTTGCAAACAAGCTCATAACGCTACCAGATAATCCACCTTATGAACCAAAAGTGAAACCTACATGGTGGAATGATGATCAGTATTGTGAATATCACAAGAGAAAATGACACACAACTGGTAATTTTCACAGATTGAAGGATGTTATACAAGATCTCATTGACACAGGGGACATAAACTTTGATGGTCATACCTCCAATGAGGAACATGCTATGTTTAAGCAGCCATTCTCTAAACATGATAAGGGAAAAGCCAAAGCATATAATCAAGCCAATTATGTTAAGATATCCTCTCATACCATTAACCACATTTCAACAGACAGTTATGTTTCTACTATTATCATAAAGGACAAAACTCCCAAAGGTTCTACCCAAAGGAGTAAAGTTGTTTTAAATGGCATTGCACCATCTTCTTCATCCTCAAATGACAAAACCTTTGAATGTAACATCACAACCCGTCGAGGTAAAGTCACTTTGCAAGGTGTGCCACCCAAGACTGTAGCCTCATCATCTACCAAAAATGAGTATTACCTTGTAGATCAGCTAGGGAAGACACCCGCCCTCATTTCCATCCTTGAGCTCTTGCCTACATCCCCTTCACATAAAGCCATTCTTGGAAAAACCTTGAGAGAAACCTCCATACCCACTCATCTGAACGTGCACTAGTTTAAAGCCATGGTGGGATACCTTTCCACTCTACATTTCCTTAAATTCATAGAAGCGAATGATGTCTCCTTATGCCAACCACACAATGCACCTCTCTACATTGAGGCCTTTCTCCATAAAAACCATATCAAATGAGTCTTGATAGATGGAGGAGTAGGTTTGAAGATTTGTGCATTGAATACTATTAAGCAATTGGGATATTCTGAACAAACTATGAATTCAAAAAACAAGATCGTCATTAAAGCATATGATGACGAAGAATGCTCATCGAAAGGAATAGACGCCCTACCTCTGAGAATTGGGCTAGTCAAGAGGGATGTGGTTTGTCAAGTCCGTGATCTATATATCACATACAACATACTTTTGGGACGTCTGTGGATCCATGAGATGAGAGCAGTATCATCAATGTATCAAATTCCCTTATAATGGATTTAAAGTAACAATAAAAGGTGATCCAAATCCATTCGTATATTGTAATAACCTACGACCAGGATCAGAAATAATAATTCCAATTAATAGAGAAGCAAATCCATCATCAACATATATGGATCCAGAATCATTAAAACCCTCTACATAAAAACAAGGTGAGCTTAAAGGAACATACACGGACAAAGGCATGGGATAATATACTTTGAATCAAATCATATATTTAAGATTGATATTGGATTCTCCTAAAGATTATGGACAACCAAATCCCTCTAAAAAGGTATCCACCATTAGCATAAAATGGGATCCCGCTATATTCTATAGATGGGGTGAGATGGAAGAAAAAGATCTCCACAAAATGCTTTATAAATAACCTGAAGAAGAATCTACAGAAGATCACATCAAAATACCATGTGAAAAGTATGGCAAAGGATTTAAGTTCTTGAAAAAAATTGGATATGATGGAAAGAGCCCTCTTGGGTTACAAAAGAAAGGAAGGGTTGAACCATTGCAACCAAAGTAAACATTCAAAAATCAGCACTCCAAATGACTTGGCTTCATACCCCTTAGATTAGGCACTCATAATTCCACGGAAGCATTGCAAATCACAAACTCTAATGACCAACAAGAAAAGAAACATTATTCCATAGACTCTAACAAATGGGAATGAGGTTTAGATAAGTCGTCTAGAGATTACGAGCTCACCAAAATATTCAGAGAACCAAGTGAACCCACAAAAGAAGAAGAGTTTAATACGAAATTTAGAGTTGGTTTATTAGAGTCTACATCACAAGATAGGAAGGATAGTGGAGAACCCTAGATAAAAATATTTTGGTATCCCGAACCCTCAACATCTCAAGGTTCTAGGTCAAAACCATGAAGGGTAAAGTCTCCAGTTGCCGAGTGTCCCTCTAGTGATGTCAATTTGGATTCATCTACAATCGACATTGATGAGGATAGTTCTAGGGAGGACCCCAAGGATTGCATTGAAATACCTGAAGACTCTTGTGTCTTTACCCTCACTCCCATTTTCTTTGAAAACATTGATGGCCTTCCTCTCGTTCATCCACAACTCATTGATTGGAACCAACAAGAGCCTTCACAACTAGACACCTTTCAAAATGATGAGACCTTTATTGAGTACCTTCGCATAAGAAATGATCTATCTATCAGGGACCACAAAGAAGGATACATCATAGAACTTGATAGCATGCAATATCTTAGAGAGAACGCCAAACCTTCTAGTCGTAAAAGTATAAAAAAAATAAAAAACATCGGTCTTAGGGTGAAAACCACATTGTGGCGCTATTTGAACCTAAAAAGGTAAAAATAAAGGACATATTTGAAGGTGAAAACCTCTCTGAGGCACTTGAGGATGGAAGGTTTGACACTCTCCCTATGACGATATATGAAGAAAAATCATCAATGCTACTAGAGGAGACTATCAAGACAAATATTGGCACAGAGGAAGTTCCACACAACATCTTCTTAGCACAATCTCTGAGAGAAACGAAAAGACCAAAGTTCATAAATTTCTTCATAGAGCGACATATCAACTTTGCATGGTCATATGCAGATATGCCTGGATTGGACCCTGATCTAGTAATGCATCATTAGACAGTTACTCCAAGAGATAATCTTGTAAAATGGAAATTGATAAAGATGCATCCGCGGGTGACACTATTAGTTAAGGTAGAGTTGGAGAAATTATTGGATGTTGGATTCATTAGACCAATTGACTACCCTGAGTGGATCTCTAACTTAGTACCTGTCAGTAAACTAGATCACAATATCAAAATATGTACAGATTTCAAAGACATCAATAAATCTTGTCCTAAAGCTGATTTCCCGTTGTTGAACATTGATTTGATAGTGGATCTTACAACTAATCATGCAATGTTATCATTGATGGATGGATTCTTTGGGTATAACCAAATCAAAATAGAACTTGAAGACCAACATAAAACAACATTTACTTGTCCTTGGGGTACTTTCTATTGGAATCTTATGCCCTTCATATTAAAGAATGCGGATGCTACATATCAAAGAACAATGATGACAATCAATCATGATCTCATGCACGTCACTGTGGAAGATTGTGTTGATGATCTTTTGGGAAAGTAAATAACAAGAGAGACACATTTTGATATCTTATCAGTAGTTTTTGAACTTCTAGAAAAATACAAAGTCAAGCTAAATCCTAAGAAATGTGTCTTCAGGGTGACCCTTGGGAAACTTCTTGGATACATTGTCTCACAAAGAGGAATTGGAGTAGATCCAAGAAAAGTCAAAGCTATATTAGAAATACCACCACCAAAGAATATTAGTCAACTTTGGTCTCTACAAGGAATACTTCAATCAATACATAGATTCATCGCACAATTGGCATATAAATGTCATCCTTTTCAGCATCTGCTTCATAAGAATATCAAGTTCAAATGGGATTATATGTGTCAGCAGGCTTTTCAAATTCTCAAAGACTATCTTTTGAATCCACCAGTATTCATGTCACCTATCCTAGGAAAACCCCTACTACTATACATATTAACTACACAAACAGCATTGTGGGCACTCTTAGTGCAATAGGATAATAAAGGCAAGGAAAGAGTAGTATATTATATCAATCACAAATTTGTGTGTTATGATCTTAACTACACACTGATTGAGCATGTATGTCTTGTTGTGGTTTTTGCCTTGCAACAATTACAACATTACATGCTAACTCATAAAACAAAGCTCGTTGCAAGGATAGATCCACTCAAATATCTACACAATAAGGCAACACTCACTAGCAGATTAGCTAAATGGGTTATGATACTAAGAGAGTTAGACATTGAATATGTAGATAGAAAATTAACTAAATGAAAAGCTATTGCAGATCAATTGGAAGATGCACCTATGATTGACGACACTCCTATTATCTTGGAATTCTCGGATGAATCCATTCTTACAGTGACAAATGCAAAGCCTTGGAAACTATATTTTGATGTTTCATACACGTAGCATGGTGCAAGAGCTAGTATCCTCTTCATCACACCTCAAGGGGACTCCATTCCTAAGTCATATCGATTAACATTCCCTTGCATGAACAACATAGAAAAATATGAAGCATTAACAACAAGACTACGAATTGCAATTCAGTGGAAGATCCAGGAACTTCATTTTTGGGGGGACTCTCAACTGATAATTCAACAAGCAAATGATGATTATCAGACTAAAGACGAAAATTTAATGACCTATAAGAAAATGGTGGACGATTTTAAGAAATATTTCATGCAGATAATCTTTGAACAGATTCCAAGGGATAACAATCGAGCTGCAGATGCCATGGATACCATTGCTTCATTGATCGGTATGCCTCAGAACAAGACCCGTTATGAGTTCTTGGTAGATAATATTTTGGTTCCCTTGTATGAGATCACTCCTACCAAGATGATATGTGTTGTTGGTCCTGATTCCCCTTGGTACGGTGCCACTTTCACTTACCTCTACGACAATATCCTTCCACCTGACCTTTCTAACAATCAACGTCGTACCTTCATTCGGCAATCCTCCTGATATGTTATCTTAGCCAATACCCTTTATCATCGGGGTCTAGATGGTACTCTTCTTAGATGTTTAGAGAGTGACGAAGCTCAAATTGTGTTACATCACGTTCATGAAGGTATATGTGGTGCTCACTCTAATGGTCCAACCTTAGCCAAGAAATTGATGAGGACTAGATACTATTGGCCTACTATGGAAAAAGGCTCATATCAGTTTGTCAGAAAATATAAGCAATGTCAGATTCATGGAGACCTTATTCATGCACCAGCGTAAGAACTTCAGTGAATTTCTACTTTGTGGCCCTTTTGTCAGTGGGGACTCAACCTCGTAGGTAAGATTCACCCTCCGTCTTCCAATGGCCATAAATTCATTATCACAGCCATATAATATTTTACAAAATGGATTGAAGTCGTTCCTTTCACCCAAGTCATTAGAAAGCAGATTACAATTTTTATCCTTAATTATATCATTTGTCGATACAGTATTCCCCTTTCCATTCTCACAAATAATGGGTGTCCTTTCAAGAATCAAGATGTCTATGATCTTTGTGATCGTTTCCATATCCATCATTGCTTTTCCACCCCATATTAACCCAAAGGTAATGGTCAAGTTGAGGCATCTAACAAAACCATTCTCAAAATCCTTAAAAAGACAGTCGATGACCCTGGTCGTAACTAGCATATCCAACTCAACCCCGCACTTTGGGCCTACCACACAAGTGTTTTCACACCTACTAGAGCTACACCTTGTTCACTTGTCTATGGTGTTGAAGCTATCTTTCCTATTGAGGTCGACTTACCATCCTTGAGAGTCCCTTTGCGCAATCGAATCAATGATGAAGATTACAGGCTCTCTCACTTACAAGATCTAGAATTATTGGATGAGTGTAGACAAACTGCTTTCAATCATCTCAAAGCATATCAACAAAGAATGAGTCGCATCTACAACCATAAGGTAAAGCCTCGCACATTTGAGGTGGGTGACTTAGTTCTCAAATAAAATCCTAAAAATCAGCAAGACAAAGAGAAGAAGGGTAAGATTGAACCAAATTGGCTTGGCCCTTACATCATTACATCATTCTAAGGATCAGGTGCATATTAGCTCTCAATACTAGATGGAGAACCTTTGGAGCATCTAATAAATAGCATGCACCTTCGTAGGTTTTACACATAGTTTTTCAGAATATATCAATGTCAAAAAAATTCAAAAAAATCAAAAAATATCAAAAATACAAAAAAAATAAAAATAAAAAAATCGTTACTTGGTGAAAACCTGGCAAATAAAATTGAAAAATTGAAAAAACTAAAGAGAAATAAACTCGTCCAATGGTGAAAACCACATCGGAGGCGCCCTGGACAAGTACCATGGTGAAAACCAAGTTACCGACGCCATGTGTAGAAACATTGCTTATCCCTCCTTCAAGTTTCAATTTCATCCTTTCATTTTGTACACACTCATAGCCTATCCCTCTATAATAAATTTACCCATTCCCATCATGGCTCATTATAGATCTAACTAAGATTGGTTAGCCATTCATAATAAACCCTTTTTTCACCATTTCCTGCTATAATAAATCAAGTCCAATCTATAACTGGGGCAAAATCCTAAATCTAGTGATGGAAGTGGAACCCTGAGCATCGCATATTTTGATGAGCATCGCATATTTTGAGGAGCATCGTCTTGTCATTTTTTCCTCATTTTCAGGCACAATCAGCAAGAAAAGGTCATTTGCATCGTTGATCCACAATAAAGTTTCGTTCTTCTCCGCAATAAAGGTATCAGTTTCATGGATTTAGTCAGTTACAAATGAGACACAATCAACAGTGGGCTTTTAACAAATCAAATCTTTCAACAAACTTTGGCAACAACATGGTTTTTCAGCATTTGTCCTTTATCAAGATAACAACATTGTGACCAAATCAAATATGTTAACATATGTGGCAAGAAACACAAATAACTTGAGGATTTCATTGAATGTTGGTGTCAAGTCTTGGTTTTCTTTTGATTTTATCTTTTGGTGGCATGTCTTTTAGCTTTTCCAGGATGTCTCTGACTAGAGATCCTATCTTCAGGATGTCTTTGACTAGAAAGGCGAGGATGGGGTATGTTCACCTTTTTTGTTGTCTGTGGGTTGTCTCTTAGTAATACTATGGCTCATCCAAGGATATGAGGACATTGTGTCTAGTATGAACTGGGGCATTCCTTTTTTGTGACTGCGTGATCTCCATGCAAACGGGTACAATGACTTTTTGAGTCGAACCTGTCATAACCTATTTTGCCATAATAAACCTCAATGATAACACAAGAATCTCTTTCACTTACATATCTTCTACCTCCCATCCCCCTTTCTTTTGTTTGTCCTCCACTTTCCCTTCCTAAGTCCATGTAGCCTACTATCATATGACTGAGTATAATGACACATCAAAAACATTTGCATTTCATATAGCTTTCACATGCATCAATACATGTTAGCACATCATATACATGCATATAGATATCATGATAGCATCACATCCTACACACATCATTGATCAGCATCTAATATAGGCACTTGCATCCTCATATAAAACATAAAATGACAAAAATATTACATCATGCATCTCATCGTGTAAATAACTCATAAGCATACATTTATGTGCATTTTTGCATATCATACACATAAAACCATAAAAGAACAAAAATATATTGCATTTCATCATGTATATATTTGCATCAATGTCATAATCATCATAAGCATCATAATAAAACATGTATTCATAAGACTGCATCATCATATCAAATCATAGCTTCACATCACATAATCATAACACATATAGAAGCATCACATAATCATAACACATATGGAAGCATCACATAGGAACACATGCATATATCTCCCACAAGGATGGATCATCTCATATATATATATCAAAAAGAATATCAGTGTCATGATACAATAATGTCAAAATCTCATATGGATACAAACATCACCCGAAGGTGTCTATATCATCAGACAAAAACATATACAAAATGGGATCCTAGAGAGCTATGATGAAGACCCTCCCTTAGAGTCAGCTGGCCTTGGTGGAATCTAAGCACTCAAAGTCCCTACCCCTAGATCACCTTGTTTGTCTCCCTCTCCCCCTGGTGGTACGGGTGGACCCATGACCCCGCCACTGGACGCACCTCTCCTATCTCTCTTAGAAGTAGTAGAGCGGGAAGCTATCTTATAACCCTCTGCTCTCATTTTTGGAGGTACCGCAACATAATATAGATTCCTCCACCATGCTATCTCATCTCCTGCCTGGAGGCAAAAGGAAAATCGTGACATTGTATCGCCTGCAGCTATATCCCTAACCACATGTATTCTCTCCTCAGTGGTCTTGTATCTTTCTATGGCCTCATCCCTCTCTCGTTGCATATCTGCCAGTTGTCACCTCAACCAAGTCACATCCCTCTTGAGATCCTCGATCTCATCGGCATGGTTGTGTGAGCTCTCAAAGCATGAGTAGCTCATCCTCCTCCTCTCCTCCTTGGTCTCCCTCATCCTTCCTATGTTGTTGTAGGGAATCCTGTACCTATACCTATGCCTGCTTGGTTGGTACCTGTCCCTATCTCTATCCCTATACCTATACCTGGGATGAAACCTGTAACACTTGTCCTCCTCTACCCCTAGGTGGCCTCGGTGGTATGTCTCCCTCTCCACCGCCCTTCCCTACCTCCCTATGCACCCTCTCCACCTACCTCAGCACCCTCTACCCTACCTCCATCTTTGGGTCCACCATTGCCTCTCACCATCCTCCTGGCTCCCCCTCTCCTCTATCTCCTTCATCAACCTCCACCCCCATCCTCATCATCATATTCCTCCTCTGTTGCAAGTATGGGCTCTATTGGTTCTGTCAATCTAGGAAATGGATGAGTTGCAAAGTAAGTTGTGTACTCATCATCCATGCCTGCATCAATAACATATGCTATCATAGCCCAGGGCATCAGCACCAACTGCTCAAACTAAGAAACTAATGCATCATATGACAGAATGGGTCCCCCGTGACCCTTATCTCTAACTGTTGGAACAAACTCACCTGAACCCTGAGGCATCCTCTATTGTCGACCAAACTGTTTGCATACCCTGTCAATCAAATGTCTATCCAAAATGTATAGAGTACACCCAATCAGATATATGATCCTAAAACAAAATGGTAGCTCTATAGCATCCTCCTCCCAGGCCTCGCAATCTAAGTATGGCCTCTATATAACACTATCAATATCATCTATAACACATCGCCAATACTCTACCTGCCCAATTTGTGGTTGGGATGTGGTCATGCTATATAAATGTGCATATGACTGTCCATTTCCTCTAAATCTGAAATGAATAGGCCTAGTCATAGTGATGTGCTCATATGCCCACACCTGCAGCAGTGTCACCCCACACCCTAACCCGCAACCATCAAGGTAGACAAACTAGTGCAGCTCATGGTATAAATGTGCCAAAATGCAAGGTCACCATGCGAATCTCCTATGCTATGTCACGAGGATATCCAATGTCCTCCCCGATCCGATAGCTAGACCTCGTGTAGCCTTGTCGGGACATAAGAACCCACTAATCATCCTTCCTACCATAGCTACTAGCCTCTATCTACTGGAATGAATGACATCCCAGCTCAGGTGTCCTAGTCTCAACTCCAGATCTAGGTCTGCAAAGACTCATTGGAAGGCATCCATGTCTCCCTCTCAATCGTAAACCACGATATCCCTATGGATCGGTACCCACAATATCCTGTAAGTATCCTCTAGCATGACTGACATCTCACCAGTTGGCAAATCAAATGTACATGTCTCTAAGTCCCATCTCTCTGCAAGAGCAGTCAGTAATCCAGTATTCGTCCTAATATTTGGCATGTATAACACATGTCTCAATCCCATAGCCTCAATGGTAGCATGCTCCTCAAAGGTAAACTCTCGTCGCAATCTCTTTGTCACTGAAAACATCTCTTATGACTCTATTTCAAGCAAGTACTCCTGCATCCAACCAAATCAATCATGTCAATCCTTGTGGTACTCATGTTCACCACAGTTTTACTCCTATCCTAGTGTTTATGTTTATCACATGGCGCTACATCCTATTAGTGTATATGTTTATCACATTGCACTTGATCCTATTTTGCTAGAGCAATCATCAGATTTTATCACGTCGACATCTTGTCCTATCTTCAACTTGGCAAACCTACCTGTTTTAGGGCACCTATTGAGTGAATCCTCTTAGAATCTTATATAATTGGCAACGTGTATTTATCATAGAATTGTCAATTCTAGCCTATCTTTCAGTTTGTATTCCTAGGGCACCTGATGATTGAATCCTCTCAGTAATTTATCCAATTGACAGTGTATGTTCATCACAGAACTATCATTTTTTGTCAATCCTAGACACAGATGTTTTTCCGTTACGCAGACACGCTTTTATCCTACCTAACCGCGTTTTGATCGTGCGGGATAACGCTTGAGCGAAGAGAAGATCATCTGCTACTACCCTGCAACATTGAGATGGGAGATGCACTAGTCGCACGGGAAAACTTAAGTTTGATGAACAAGGCTATCTCGTGGTGTCAAAAGTGACCAACAAAAGTCGCGAGGGATAAGAAACTGCAGGGAAGATTGTAGATTCCCTTATCCCGCACAGGTTAAGAGGCACACAAAATATCACGCGAGGGAAACAAAAGAAAAGGCATCTCATTATCCCATGTGACCAAACAGGGAGGTGAAGAAGCCCATGGGACAAGGAAAAGCGAAGAGAAAAGGGATTGATCTAGACAAAGGAAATGGAGACATATGGCTCCCTGGAAGGTTGAAGAAAATATCTTATACACAGAAATCTGTGACGAAGGATTCTAATGTGGTAGTTGTCGATCTTTTTACAGTAGGGTGGAAAATGTATTAATGACGATCGAGTTGCAGGCAGGTTGTGTAGGTCAAGGAAGGATTCCATGATCGTTTTGGGTAGATGAAATTACTAAAGATAGTAATCAGTCGATTGAGAAGAATGAAGCGGCATTTAATGTGATCATGTTGCAGAAGGAGTTGGTGAGCCTTTTTGAGGCTCGAGAAAATTTGTCAAGCTGATTATTGTTAAGTATAGAAATCCTATATCAGAAGAATGATCTAAACACATTTGTTTCCAAGAGAATACATTTATTGCGAGCAGTTATCTGTCTCAGCGATGTGTACAAAGAATCTAATTGGTAGACATGATCTCTTAGAGGCTGAGGAGATCAGATTGTGAATCAATTTTTGGAAAGAAATCCTGCAGGTACAGAGATTATCAAGAATAGTGTACAGGGAATGAAATTTGATAATGGCAAATGTGATTGCTAAGTTAGCAGAAGCTAGTTGGGGGATGTCGATCAAAAGAGAGTAGTGCATTCAGTAATGTGGTTGTTGCTGAAGGTGTGAAAGTGTAGGAGCTCTACAAATTACAGGATAGAAAATAGAGAGAAGAGTGTGGCAGAGATGTAGCCTACGCAGGTGTCAAAAACATGATGCCACGACAGACCTAATACAGTAAGAAAGGACTGCATGCAAAATGTTCAGATGTGTAGAAGAGACTCAAAGAAGTTGAGAATCAGAACATAGAGCAGACAGTGAAGAGCATGAAATAGAAGATAGAGAGCACCAGAAGCTAGAGACCAGAGTGTGGAGAGAAGTGGCAGATAAGACAGTGGGTTATATACACTATGAGAGGCGGAGAAGGAGGATAGATCAAAGCAGAGAACAGAAAGAAACTTGCAGAGGTCAATCTCAAGAGAAGAATATTTGTGAGTTGCAAAACCTCATTTGCAACAAGGTATTCAAATTGTATTTAATATATGTTCATTCCAAATATCTGAGTGGGTGCTTAGAGAAAAGGATTGGTGCTCCTTTGAGTTGGTGCCCATAAACCCAGAGGTTGGTGCTTCTTTGGGTTGGTGCCCATATACTTCAGGGGTTGTAGCTCGTTTGGGTTGGTGCCCATAAACATTGTAATCAAATTTACTTGTAAGGCTGGATTAGAGCAATAGATTCCAACAGTATTTCTCACTGAGGTTTTTCCCCACAATGGGTTTTCCTCATATATTCTTGTGTTATGAGTTTCCTCTATGAGTGTGTGTGTGTTAATGTGTTTTATATCTTTGCTCATAGCATTATGATTATTGTGATTAAAGTTTATATCTTTTGGAAGTTAAAAGTTTTGATTACCACTGATTCACCCCCCTCTCAGTGGTCCATTATGTTCCTTCAATTAGTATCAGAGCCATAGATTCTCGGTTTGAACACCTATGTTTGATGGTTCAAACCATGTCATTTGGTGTGCAAGAATGGAAGTCTATTTGTTTGCCTTAGTTTATGATATTTGGAAGTCTGTTATAAATGGATAATTTGTCCCTCCTAGTCCTCCTATTGATCATGAAGCTAAAAGAAGATATGAGCGTAATACCGAAGCCATGAAGGTTATACTCAATGGGTTGCTTGATACAGTATCTTCAAAGGTTGATAAATGCAAATCTGCAAAGAGCATGTGAGATAGACTAAAGAAACTATGTGGTGAAGAGAATACCACTGCTGGATCATATTGTGAAAGGAAGAAGATCTATGAAGCAGATAAATATGAAGTTGATAAGTGCATACTTGTTAGTTGTTTCAATGAAGATAAAAATGGATCACATCTATTCATGGCACAAGGGACATAAGATGAGGAGAACATCCTATTGTGATAATGTATCACAATCCTACAGCCAAGACCCTTTTGGTAGTGATGAATAAAATGAAGAAGAAGATAATGATGTTGAAGTGGATCTTGAAGGTGAGCTAGCAAGTTCCCTTGAAGAATTAAAAAATGTTAGGCAAGAATTTAAGAGTTAGAAAAAGTCAGTTCAAGAAGAATGCGATCAGCTGAGCAAATGTCTTGAAGATGTTAGACACAATGTACCACTGAAAGGGGGGAGAATCAGTGGTTCTCAATCTTTTCCCTTTCACTATCTTATGTGTATATTGGTCATTAGATCTAACTCAATACAGACTTACCAGTTAGAGGGGAGACTAATCACAAATGTATTCACACATAAAGGGAAATCACATAACATCAGCATATAAGAGGAAAACCTAAGATGGGAAAAACCTCGGTGAGAAATACTAATAATGTCTACTGCTCCAATCTAGCCTCACAATGAATCTTTGATTACAATGTTTAGGGCATCAACCCAAGGAGAACCAACCCCTAATTTAGGACACCAACCCAAGGAGTACCGATCCCTGATTTAGGGCACCAACCCAAGGAGCTACAACCCCTGTAATGAGCTCCAACTCAGTGATTACAAAACATAATTATTTACAAGTTAATAGCCTTGTTACAAATGGATTTTGTAACTCTTCTGCAAATCTCTATGTTGGATCTTCTATCTAGTTCACTGTCGATTCTCTGCTAACCCACACGTTGTTGCAACCTTACTCTCTATTGCACTCTTACCAGTTTAGCCTCATCTCCTTCTCTATTGGTTCTGCACTTTGTCAGTTTTGCACTTTACTGGTTCTCTTCTCTCTCTGCTACACCACTGCTCTCCACTGGTACTACACTTTGTCGATTCTATGTCTGCCTTCTCTGCAGTCTTCTTCTCTTCTTCTTTGCAGGTTCTCTCCTTTGTCAAACTCAATGGCTGATTGTCGGTTTCCACACTGATGTCGGTTTCCACACTGATGTCGGTTGAACACTTCAACCCGGTTCTTCCTCACACTCAGTCTCTTCTTCTTCTTCTTGATGAGAACTTGACTAATTTCTCCTTGCATGCAGCAACACTCCCTCATTTAGCGGAAGCCTTCAATGATTTTGGATTGCATATATATAACCTGGTTTTCCTGCCAAAATCCAACCTGGTTTTCCCGCCAAAGTCCAATTCAAATTTCAGGCAGTTAGGGTTTCTTCTTCGATCCTGAGGCAATCCAAATCCAATCATATCTCATCCGATCTGATTGCCAGGATTGATGAACTGTAACTCATCGATCAACCCTACCATTGTCGTGCCTTCTTGATCATGCCTTCTATCTTTGGCAATCTGCTCTTTAACCTGTCAGCGGATTTCTTAGTCGATCACCAAGATTGATTTTACAATTTCCTTCACCTTCCTCGATCTACTCAAACAGCCTATGCTAGATCAATGTTGTCCATTGACCTCAAGCCGCAAACCTTTGTTGTGCAAACCGTGAATCTCGCAATCAACATAAATGTCGACCTGTCGCCAGCTACCTCATCACCTGACACTTCACCGACTTAACACACCGACTTGTGCATGTATGCCACTTCATCTCCACATGGTGATTGTGTCGGCATCCACCTTTGCTTGAACCTCTATGTCGGCATGTGATGGGATCACCGACCAACTCCATTACCAGGTTCATCTACCGCTTACTAACCCTTAACCAGTATGTCATCAATATTGCACCTCTCTTCTCTTCCGGTGGAACTCTCAATCGGTCAGCACTCTTGCAATCTACCTTATGCACATCTTCATTAGATGGGAGTCTTCTACATCTACACATTGTCTGCATTACCAGTGGACATACATATCGGTAAACACTATTGATGACACCATGTCATCACCCTTCAACTGAATCCATCTTCAATCCGGCCATTGTCCTCTGTCTGCAGCTTCTTAGCCTTCCCTTCATCTTCATCAGCCCAGACCATATCTCAACCGGTTTGTCAAAGTGACAACCCCATCACACTTCATCTGTTCCGACAACTCAACATGCCATCTTTGTCGGTCCAGTGCATATCCCTGATTCCATGCACTTGAGGTATTCCTTTGATTCACCCGTAGATCCAGTGTGAACACATTCATTGTAAGTCATCTCTTAATATGGTGACTACATCTTTATTCGATGGGAGTCTTATTGTTCTATATCCACACCGCATACCGATGACCTATACATCCTTCTCCTCTTGTGTTGATGTGATTTAGGTAGCATTCTACCTCTTTATCAAAAACAACAGCTCAAGCACCTTGCTCTTCCTATTTGTACACTGTCATAAGCTTGCCAGTTGGCAACTACTCACTATCAACACAACTCTTACCAGTTGACATCCTTTCCTTACTGTATCAATAACCTATTCATTTCATCCACGCAAGTCAAACACCAACTTGTGTACCGGTGACTCTAGTGATCATTCCTCTGTATGACATTCTCTTCCTTATTGGTGACATGCAACAATAGTTGACATCAATGACTACACAACAACTATATTCCCATACCGGTTGTCCTTCTATACCTGTTGACATCAATGACAACACAATGTCAACAGAAGAGTCCAATAAGAATATCAGCACATTGACAACTCAACTAGAAGAAGACAAAGGGATGTGTGAAGGAATATCAGATTTTGTTGTCAAAAAGAAAAGGTGTGAGGAGTTAAAGATAGAAGTGGAAACAAAAGGAAAGGAGTGTCAGAGGGTGGAAGATGAAGTTGCAAATATCACAAAAGAGCTTGAGAAGTGTCAAGATGAGCTCAAGATAAGAATCAAGTTTGGCGGTTGCACTGGTGCTCTGGACAAGATGTTAAGCAAACAAAAATTAAACAAAGATACTACCGCCTTAGGTTGTGATGTTGGTCAATGCTCTACCAGCAGTGAGACATCTAAGAAGGAGATAAAATTTGTTGCCTCAAACCAGAAAGATAATAGGAAAATATTCACAGTCAGGAATGCTCCAAGGAAGAAGATAGATCTAACTACAACTGCTGAAAACATGAAAATAAAGATTGTTGTTGATACAAAAGGAAAAGGCAAGCAAAATGAAGATGGCTCCATGAGGGATAAGGACACTAGAAGAAAGTTCGGGAGACATCCTACTAGAAGGAGACCAGGATATGTTGTTGCACACAAGACTGAGAATGGGAGGAAATCAAGACATATGTCTGCAGCAAATGAGCATCCCGGGATCAGCAACAAAGGAAAAAGGAAGGGAGCAAATCAGTCAGCAAGATCTCCACATACATGGCAGAATAAATTTGTAAGTTACATTTCTCTGGTTATTGTTTTGCATGCAAAGCTTATGGACATAGAGAAAGTGAATGTAAAAATAGGTTTATGAGAAATATTGATGCATATGACCATAAAATGTCAAATGGTAGATTTATGCATAGATCAACTCCAAAATATGGGAGAGAGCATGTTTTTGTTGTCCAAGTGATAAGAATGTTGTATGTTATAGCTGCAATAAATTTTGTCATAGGAGTCATGAATGTAGAAGAAAAAAAAATTCATTCTTAGAGCATCTCCTACACTTCCTCCCACAACAAAAATGTAATGTATAATTATAATGGTCATTATGTAAGACAAGGATTTGCATGGAACAAGAATAGAAAAATTTGTGGTTTGTCAAAAAGTCCATTCATTCCATCAGTTGGTTATAAAAGCATAGTTTGAAGAAGAAGAACAAACCAGATTGATAGAAGGCCCTCTAATCATTTGTTTGGTGAGAACAGTGTTCTATTACTGCAGCAACTTTGGCCACGCTGCAAGGTATTGCAAGGCAAGAATTGTCAAATCAAGAAAGATGAAAGATATTGCTCAAAATGTTGCACTTGAGAAAAGAAGGGAACTCATGCAAATATAGAAAAGGAAACAAGAGGATATGGTCATGGGCAAGCACTGTGCATTCCATGCACATCTAACATCTCCTCAAGATTAAGGAGATGCAAGATCTTAGGGGGAGCTATAGATTGATCACATCCTCCAACTCCCAATTTTGAAAAGTACTAGTGTAAAGACAGTTTGTTGGATAGGAACCAATAATAGGGATGCTAACTAAAATGATGACTATTTATGTATAGTCTAATTGATGATTGGGTTAGTTAAGATTTTTTGTTGAAATTGCTTGTAAAGGTGAAGTTTATGCCTTGTTATCATATCAAGCTCTGACATTGTTGGCATACATTTATAGTATGTCATAAAATGGCTTTAGACTGTGGTGTATACTTGCATACATAATGATGGGTATAGCTACAAATAGTGAAAAATATGTTGAAGATTATCCACGGTGCACCTCTTCCAACATGAAAGAATGGAAGAATGATGCAAGACACAACAAAATTGATAACATAGAAAAGAAATATTAAGTATGTATACAACATGATGGATGTTTTAGATATGAGGAAGAGCAGCTTCAAAATGAGGACTTGGTGGAAGAAGATGAGATGGCAGATTTTATAGTTGATGCCTTGGCAGTACATCAAGATTCAACATTGTCGGCATATAGATCTGTGTGGAATGGTTTCTGATTGTGGGTGATTACTCACAAATATGAGGTTGTGCATGGTTGCACTTGTATAAATTTGTTAGAAGGCAACTCTCAATATAAAAACGGTTTATATTAAGAGGTAACAGATGACTATAGAAAGTCAAAAATTGCAACAGGCATGCAGAACAAAGTAGTGTTGAGAATGCGTACATAACAAGGTGAACGTGTAGTCCACAGGAGAGGATAGCAAGAAGACAGATGGAAGAAAGCCAAAAAGTTGGAGTGTACTGGTTTTGGTTCTTAGGGGGAGACAAAATGCATATGCTAGCAGTGGACCGCAGGGGGAGCTTAGCGAACTTGATCAAAGGTAATTTTTGTAATGTTGGACTATTTCCAACATATACTATAATAATGGTTCATCTAAATACAGTGGTGCATACACTCATGTGTCCTACGAGGAGAGATGCACAGACAACTCAAGGACATGTATGAGTGTTGTCAAAGGGGGGCAATGATGATTGGTGTTGGCATCAATGCCACCAAAGGGGGAGATTGTTGGCATTGAGGTTTTCATTGATGTAAACATGTGTGTATACATAGATGAATTGGTGGAGATGCAGAGAGACATACAAGACACCCAATGGATGAAGATGCAGCAGGCATGCAGAGTTTATTGATGTCAACAGTAGTTAAAAAGTTGCAATGGTTACAGTGATGCTGGATGATGAGGTCTCAGAGAAAGATCAAATTGGCTCATATAGTAGAGTTGTGCAGGTTATATGATTGTGCATGGTGGTTGTAGAGAAGCTGGTATAGCAGTTGTGCATAACACGTCATGTTATGCTACACAAACGTTGTAGGTTGCAGAAGAACATGGACTACGGAGTGCAAATCAGTGTTGGAGTTGATCTACCTATGTGTCACAGTGCATTGGACCCATCTGGTTTGATTCATGAGGACTACAAATTCAAATACATTGATTCATGGCGATTCGACTCAATGGCCTTTGTTGCTCTTCGTAGTATTGTGTTTAACTGGAAAGGCCAAGTTGGATTCAAGTGGTCCCCATTTGTCCACATGTATGCATATGTACACGTGTCGGCAGCTATCTGGAGTTACATGTTGGTGTGTTGTACATGTGGGGCCTCTTTGGTGCGTCGTTTTTGGCACTCGGCACTCCACAAGGAAGTCTTTGTTGTTTGACCGAGTTCCAATTTGGGTGTGGTAAGCGTGATTTCCACGTGGCAGCATTCGTTTGGTTCAAGTGTGTCGACGGGTCCCATGGTGATTCGAACAAAGGAAAGAGACTATGTGGGATAACGCTTAAGCAAAGAGAAGATCATTCGCTACTACCCCATAGCGTTGAGATGGAAGATGCGCTAGTTGCGCAAGATAACTTAAGTTTGATGAACAAGGCTTTCCCGCAGTGTAAAAAGTGACCAACAAAAATCGTGCAGGATAAGAAACTGAAGGGAAGATTGCAGATTCCCTTATCCCGCACAAGTTAAGAGACACAAAATATCACGCAGGGGAAACAAAGGAAAAGGCATCCTATTATCCCGTGTGACCAAGCAGGGAGGTGAAGAAGCCCACGGGACAAGGAAAAGTGAAGAGAAAAGGAAAATGTGTTCCCCGCTATCCTGCACCACGCAAAGTGTGTGCATGGTGCCCATGTGGGATAACTGCAAGTCGGGCATGGCAACCCCTCGCTATCCCGCGGCTTGTTTACATTGAGATTGGAGGTCTCGCGAGGTAACACAAGGAGAAGCAAGATTTGCTTCCCGTCATTCCGCGGCATCATGAACAAGTGAAAGGTGACCATGTGAGGTCAAGAGGACAAAGGCAAGAATCAGGCTTCCCGCTATCCCACGTCATAAAAAGTGAGGAGTGATGGTTGCGCGGGACAAGACAGTGAAGCAAGAGAAGGATTTCAGTATCCCGCGCCTATAGATGGATGTAAAGAGGAACTCGTGGGATAAGTTAAAAGAAAAAATGGCGAGCATCCCGCCATCCCATAGTGACAGAGGTTAAGGTTAGCATGACCATTTGAGATGTTTCACTCGACACGTTGGCATCCCGATAAGGACGATAGTCCACGTGGCGGTTGACTATGGTTGACCAGGTGACTTGGATGTACAATATGAAGACTTTTGACGACACCTACGCATGCCGATTGGCACAAGGGTTTTACGTAGAGGCCGACTGACCTTGACTCGTTGCTCTGGATAAAGGAAATATAGACATATGGCTTCCTGGTTCGTTGAAAAAGATATTTGATACGCAGAAGTCGGTGAAGAAGGATTATAATGTGGTAGTTGTCGATCTTTTTTAGATTAGAGTGGAAAACGCATTAATGGTGATCGAGTTGCAGGCAGGTTGTGTGGCTCGAGGAAGGATTCCTAATCATTTTAGGCTGATGGAGATTACCAAAGATAGTAATCAGTCGACTGAGAAGAACAAAGTAGCATTTAATGTGATCATGTTGCAGAAGGAGTTGGTGAGCCTTTTTTAGGCTCAAGAGAATCTGTCAGGCTGAAGATTGCTAAGTATAACAATCCTATATCAGAAGAATGATCTAAGCATAATTGTTTCCAAGAGAATACATTTATTGTGGGCAATTATCTATCTGAGCGATGTGTACAGAGAATCTGATTGGTAGACATGATCTCTTAGAGGCTAAGGAGATCAGATTGTGAATCATTTTTTGGAGGGAAATCCTGCAAGTACAGAATGACGGAGAATAGTGTATAGGTTATGAGATCTGACAGCTACAGATGTGATTGTTGAGTTGGCAGATGCAAGCTGGGGATGTCGATCAAAAGAAAGTAGTGCATTCAGTAATGCGGTTCTTGCTAAAGGTGTGAAAGTGTAGGACCTCTACAAATTAGAGGATAGAGAACAGAGAGAACAGTGTCACGGAGACGTAGCCCATGCAGGTGTCAAAAACACAATACCAATGCAGACCTAATACAGTAAGAAGGGACTGCATGCAGAACATTTGGATGTGTGGAAGAGACTCAAAGCAGCTGAGAGTCAGAACAGAGAGCAGACAGTGAAGAGCATGAAAAAGAAGATAGAGAGCAATAGAAGCTAGAGACCAGGGTGTGGAGAGCAGTGGCAGATAACATAGTGGGTTATATACACTATGAGAGGCAGAGAAGGAGGATAGATTAGAGCACAAAACAAAGAGCAACTTGCAAAGATAAGAAGACGAAGAGATGAGATTGAGGCCAAAAGATCACAGAGCAAAAAAGAGTCAGGTCAATCTCAAGAGAAGAATATTTGTGAGTTGCAAAACCTCATCTGCAACAAGGTATTCAAATTGTATTTAATATATGTTCATTGTAAATCTCTGAGTGGTTGCTTAGAGAAAAGGGTTGGTGCTCCTCTGGGTTGGTGCCCATAAACATTGTAATCGGATTTACTTGTGAGGCTGGATTGGAGCGGTAGACTCCAACAGCATTTCTCACCGAAGTTTTTCCCCACCATGGATTTTCCTCGTATATTCTTATGTTATGATCTTTCTCTATGGGTGTGTGTGTGTGTAAATGTGTTTTATATCTCTACTCATAGAATTATGATTATTGTGATTAAAGTTTAGATCTTTTGGAAGTTAAAAGTTTTGATTACCACTAATTCACATCCCTCTCAATGGTCCATTGTGTTCCTTCAATGTATTCCTCTTGTTTGTAGTTGATAGCTAACACCACATGAAGACACCCAAATTACTGTAGTGTGTGGTTAAGTCCGGGCTCATCCATTCCAGTTAGGCCGATGTGACAATCAAATGATGCAGATATATATCATTAAGGATATCATATGCTAGAGGCATGGTTCTTGAAAGAAAACTATTTTGATGTACTATTGTGGTTATGTTTTGTGTGCAAGTTCGGTACAGCGAATTCATGTGATAGTTTATGTACTTGAAGAGAACTATGCTTTATGCATATGTTAGATGCACTCACAATAGTTCAAATTTTGTATACTCTATAATATGGTTATAAGCCATCTTCTGTATATTGGACAAAGATTCCAAACCAACAGTGAGCCACCCCTTTTGTACTATGTAACCGGTTGCATATTACGCTATTCCTGAGAGTATCATCTCTTTGTAGTTTTTCCCATATTGAGTTTTCCGTGTACAAATCTGGTGTTATGTGTTATGTCTCCATTTTTGTTTACTGTATTTGAATTATGTTATGTGATTGGTTATTTAGAAGTTTAAATAAGTTCAAGGGAATATTGATTCACCCCTCCCCTCTCAATATTTTGGTTATTCAACAATTGGTATCAGAGAAAGGTCCTTTAGAAGAGTCTAACCACTCAAAGGAGATTCAAAAAGTTGAACTAATGGATTTAAACGACGACTTAAGAAAATTAAAGAACTTGAGGCAATAGAATCTGAAAACAACGATCTGAAGAAGAATGTCCAACTAGAAAATGAATGCATCAAGAAGCTAAGAGAGTAGATCCGAAAATTTAAGATTAAACACAAAGAAGTCAATGAGGAGCTCAAGCAAGCTAATTCCACCTTCTCAAATCCAAGGATCAAAAATGAAGACAATGAGAAGACTAAAGAATATTTGAACCAAATGGTGAATTGCAAAGCTAAAGAATGTGAGAAGCTGAAGCAAGAAGTAACACTCCTTAAAGTAGATCTCAAGAAAACCAAGAACCAACAAAGCAATACTGAATCTGGCATGCCCATCACTATAACTAATACTAAGGAAGCTCTGGAAGCTAAGAAGGAAGCTAAATCTGATGGAGAAGAGTCATCTCCGACAAAAGTGACAGTCACCAAGGAGGAAAAAGGTAAGTCTCTGGTCAAGCAACAGGTAAGTATGAAAAACATCCCTTTTTTATGGCCTATGCTACAAATGTAATAAAATAGGACATAAGGCAGTAGAATGTAAAAATAGTTTAAATCAATCTTTTAATTCAATCTCTGGTAGATGCTACACATGCAATAGGTATGGTCCCAAAACTAATCAATATAGGAATCCGGTTGTAAATCAAAATAGATAATAACTATTTTAGAGGAAGATGTTATACATTCAAAATTATTGGACATAAAGCTAACCAGTGCAGGTTAAGACAAAGCTCAGCAAACATCAATTGTCACAAATTCAATAAACCCATACATATAGAAAGGCAATGTAGGAGCAATAAAGTTCAAAATCAAACAAATCTAGTCAAGAAAGTCAATGTGGAGGATGTCAAAGCTAAAATGAAGAAAATATGGAGAAAAATGGAGATTGAAAAAATGTCAACATCCAGCTCCGATGCAGGCACTTCATCCGAAAATTAGATAACTTATGGCTTTGGCCGAGGGGGAGTGATTGAAAAAGTATAATCTTATCCCCAGCCAAAGTTGTATGAGGTCGTATATCGACAAAAGAAAAGATCTAGTAGTCATTGTCATAACTCATCATAGGATCCGGCAAGTTGTTGCGAAAGTCGAGAATCTGGAAGACAACGCATGGCATTTAATGTGAAACCCTTGATGATAGGATATAAGGACAGCACCTCTCTTAATTGTTTTTACCTTGAATTAAAAGAATTCAAGAGTTGAGAACGTGATCAAGGCGACCAAGTGATCCTAGGGTTTCTGCAGCAAGGTTTGATCAAGGTTAACTATCTGCAGAATTAGTAACCATGGATGCCCCCATAGTTGTTGATGTTGTTTCCAAGCCCTAGCCTGTATTCACAAAGACACCCTATATGGCAATTCACACTGATCCTAGTGGAGCATTCTCAAAAATTCCGATTTGAGTTGCTTTTGCAGAAGATGGTAGGGGTTACATCTTCGTCAAACAGAAAGAATTCATTCATCATGGGAAAATGCTAGATCTTTGGACTAAACAAATAGCTAATCAGCATGGTTAGGTAAAACCGGAATTCAATAACCTAGTTAAAAATAAGTTGAACACGTGGAATAACTTTCCAAATTTCTATCATGGTGAGAAATGGGTCAAGTTGGCAATGAGCAGGTTCCATGATGGGTTTCTCTGGTTGGAACAAAACCATATGATAACCAAGGAAGTAATGAAGACTATCACATATTTGAGTGACTCCAATGAAATTCTTGGACCGAAGTCGACCAAAAATAAGGTTGTTATGGAGTTAACCGGTGCTACATTCGATAAGCGCTCGCTAGCAATTGACAATGTCAGGAATTCGACAATTAAGTATCTTTCTTTGATGGTTGAAAATAAAATTTGTTTCACAAACAAAGAGAATTCCATTTTTGTTACTGTAATGCACATGGCTTGTGAGATGGCGAAGTTAAACAATGATTTCAACCTCTACAAAATCTTGCATCTGCAATTCCTAGAGAATTTTGTTCAGTGCAGAGAAAAGAAGCACTCATTCAAATTCGAAACCCTAGCTCTATGTATCTTGTTCTACTTCATGGAAGCTTTACCCAGTCATGGTAGGATTTTCTGGTCACAAGACAAACCGGTAGCCCATCAAATCGTAGATAGGCTCTAAGGGTTTATTAATGAAAAGGTTAGAGAAGAAGAGTTTGCAGCTTTCTTTGCCATCTTTCAGATGAACATACAAAACCGAGATAGACTTCCAAAGGAAATTTTAGACAAGTACAAAAAGGATATTACTTTTGTGATTACGACTGATAAATTCTACATGGAAGTCATAGTGCCCAGAAAAGTTTGGGTTTTTCCATTTAGATATGAAATACCTTTTGATACACTTGAAGGCGCAGCTAAAGTTCTCTTGGAAATTCCCGTAGATGAATCCCAAGAAATTTTTGGGACTACTGATGAAAAATATTTGCTGGTCCGCATGGAACTCACCAAGAAGGACTGTGAAAAAATGTGAAAAGGTCATTCAAGAATCTCTAGACGAGGCCAATCTGACTGAGGAAGAAATTTTTAAGGTTAGCCAATTTGGAAGACTTGGTACATCTGGAACAACCAAGGTTTCTCGGGCAGAGCTTCCCTCTTCAATCTCTCCAAAGAAGAAGATTGATATCAAAAGGAAAACCATCGTCTTGGACTTTGAGGAAGAAGAAGAAGTTGAGCGGTATCGGATACATGTCCAGAAGTCCAAAGGGAAGAAGGTCAAGCAACCACTCGATGCAAAAAGTCTGTGTGAATCCCTTGCTCAAGGTAGAAGCCCAAATGAGGTAGGTAATTTGTTTACCAAAGCCAATGTTGAAGATCAAAATACCATAATTAAAGCTTTTATAATGTATTGTGCAAAATTTGATGTTGCAATTGAAGAATATAGGGGCATTGTTCCAAAAGAATTGTATGAGGACTTGATGAGAGTTAGGCAAATGTCTAGAGAACAGGAGCAAACCATTAAATACCATGTTCTTAGAGTTGTTAGCTCAACCCTCTCTCTGAAAAATAAGGCCACCTTATTGGAAGTGTGTAAAACTGAGTTGACAACCAAGAAAAATTTAGATGATCTCATGCTTGGTGTACCCAACAACAAAGAGAAGGTTCAAAAATAATTTATAGATACGGTTATGTCTATTGTAAAGAACTGTGGTCTTTTCTCCTTTGTTCAGGTACCACTGGCATATCTAAGGATGTGCATATTATTGTTCCTAAAGACCAAGATGATCACTCCAACAATCTGGTTAATAATCTGATGGATGTGAACGATGTATCTGCTATGGAAAGTCCTGAGGACAATATTATGTGCAGTAAAGATGCCCCCAAAACTTTTGAAGTCCCTCAAGTCAACTCTGGGTCCAACAAGGGCAAAGAAGTTGTAGGTTCCCTGGATAACAAAATATCTGACAAGAATGAGAAGAACATTGAATGTAATATACCATCAGAATCGAAGGCAGATGTCTCGGCAAAAGAGTCCAGTGTACAGGTATCCATAATTGGTACCAATCCTGGTTCATCTGAAGATGTCTGGAAAAAGATATTTTATGCTCCTTTAATTATTCCACCAATTACATCTTTTATGCAATCAATTGATTTCTCTAATGTTGATTCGATGCAAAAACTTGAGATTGAAGAAGCATTCATTTCCTCTAAGAGGAAAGACTTCAGTAAAGGTAATAAGATTGTTAAAGATCTTCTAGTACCTCTTCATGTTGCTATTCCTAAGTGTCAATTAGATCCGGACACTCCCAATGCAAAAAATGAAAAATATTGATCAGTTCCTTAGGTAGTCAAGTTGAGACAATCAGAAAGAAGAATGAAAATGACTTAGCTGATGACTGAGAAAAGCTCTTGCAACAAATCAAGTCTAAATGTGAATCATCTCGTCATCATCTCTCTTAGCTTATTTCTAAAGGTCAGTCTTATTTGTAGAACGGTGATATATTGTTTTCTTTTAATCTGTAGTGGTCAGATGCTACTCAAAGCATCAAAAATGAGATGAAAATCATTGAAGACAAAATCTAGCAAGCTCAGGAAAACTTAAAGCTACCTAAGGATCTGCATGACATATATTATGAGCTACAGCAACAAAGAGACAACATCATCATTCCCTTAGGCAAGCTAAGAGATCTTAGCAACGAAAGTATCTCTTTTATGAACAGGGCTCTTTCTCATGCTTCTCAGTTATCTTATACTCATCCTAGTTGCATTCTTGGAGCGAAGCAACTTCATGCATCCCTATTGGCTCGAAAATAATTTCTAACATAAGCAAATCTCTCATTAGGGCTCGCACAAGGACACTTGCACCACTCACGCCCACAATCTCAAGCAGTCCTCCAAAAATCAATAGCTATTCCTGTTAGGGGTAGTTCATTTTTTTTTTTGATACTCTACTTACCCTTTGTCATTGTTGTCAAAGGGGGAGTAGTAGGAGTAATGCTAGCAGTTAATTACTCTTTCTTATTTCATGCAAGCGCTGTTGATACTTCTGTTAATATTTCCTATTATTATTTCAGCAAACTTACGCTTATAACTTATATATTGTCATTAATGACAAAGGGGGAGATTGTTGGCCTATTTGTCATTGTTGTCATTGATGTCATCCGACATGTATGAATGTGATCTAATCCGGAAAGTTTGCTTCATTTTCTTATCATGTATGCACAATTTTGAGGTCTGATATTTTGGGTTAACAGAAGTTGATTAGGATATGATTGTTGCACACATTTCAAGATATATTTAGATTCGATCCCATCCGGATATGTTGAGATGTGTATTCCTCCAATTTGTAGCTAATAGCAGACACTGCATGAAGACACCTGAATTACTGTAGCGTGTGGTTAAGTCCGGGCTCATCCATTCCGACTCAGCCGACATGACAATCAAATGATGCAAATATATATCATCAAGGATATCATATGCTAGAGGCATGGTTCTTGAGAGACAACTATTTTGATGTACTATTGTGGTTATGTTTTGTGTGCAAGTTTGATACAGCGAATTCATGTGACAGTTTATGTACTTCAAGAGAACTGTACTTTATGCATATGTTATATGCACTCACAATAGTTCAAATTTTGTGTACTCTGTAATCTGGCTCTAAGCCCTCTTCTGTATATTGGACAGAGAGTCCAAATCGGCAGTTTGTCAAACCAAGAGTGAGCCACCCCTTTTGTACTGTGTAACCAGTTGCATATTACACTATTCCTGAGAGTATCATCTCTGTGGTTTTTCCCATAGTGCGTTTTCCACATACAAATCTGGTGTTATGTGTTATGTCTCCATTTTTGTTTACTGCATTTGAATTATGTTATGTGATTGGTTATTTAGAAGTTTAAATAAGTTCAAGGGAATACTGATTCACCCCTCCCCTCTCAGTATTTCGATTATTCAACAGATAGTCCTAAACTATGGCATCAAGGATTCATAATTAGTTTGATGTCCTAAAAACCAAATAAAAGAATAGTACAAGACATATATCTTTACATTTTTTGAATTAGAGTCTCTAATGTTATCAAGAGTCAATGATTAAGCATGATAACTATATTCCTAAGTGAAGATTATATGAAGTTGCTTCAAGAGGCAACATCAAACATAATCCACAAAGAATAGTGGCTAGAGGATAGTTTAAAATGTTTCATTTAGACGCCATACATAAAGACAATGTTATGAGAGAAGAGATCCAATTGACCTACATGTTATGCTAGAAGTTTCACAAGTCATGTGACTTGATGACTATTGACAATCGCATTCATCAAGGTTGTGAGTTCTTTCAAATCAAATGGAGAAGGTTAGTATATAATCAATTTTTACTATGCATAAGTAGAGTCATGGGATGAAGCGTGGTCATTTCATGAGATAGGTAGCGTATGTGAAAATAGTGGAAGCCATAGAGTCCAAAATTCATAAAACGGCAGCAACATACCAAATACTTTATGAAGTGATAGTCATGCAAGTGGTGTTTTCTCTTGCCAAAAGGAGAGCATCAAAACATGGTGGATGCTAGTGTGAAAGTGAATAAAGATAGTTTAAAATAAAAATAAAGAACAATTAAATGGCACAGAGACACAAACAAACTCATATTCTTATCAAAATCTTACAACTGAATGCATAACCAATGCATGATTTTAAACATATTTTTATTCCTCACAGAGACTAGAGATCTTGGAAGAACACAAATACAGGTGGTGATTACTAGTAAGGGTCAAAGTTTTGTGAAAAGTGATAATCATGACATAGAGGAAAATCTATAAAGGGCAAAGTCCTTTAAGTCTAAAACAAAACCCAAGCACAAGATGAATATAGATGACAATAAGGTCAAAGGTGTCCAAAAGTGAGTATGATCTGTGATGACACTAAAATCTCTCTAAGATACCAATGACAACCATCATACATAGAGTTTTGGGTCTAAACAAAATAGTAGTGCTTTGCAACTTCCCGCTCAAAAAAATTCAAAATTTTGACACCAGGAATTCAAAATAGGGGCCCTATGGATTCCTTCCCTGTCGGTAATGATGATGCCTATATGGGAGCTCACAAAGATGAACATCCGCACAAAAAAGAAATCCCAAAACCCAATAAATGGAAGGGTGTGTTGGTTAACGGGAGTTAAAAACAAATAGTCCAAAACATAATCCCAGAGTACTTACAAACTGAGGAAGGAACTAAAATTCAATATCCTAACTCTATGGTTGACCATATCGTATCATCAATGAACAACACATTGGTTGGTAAATTTTTCTCATTCGGGCCAACAATTGATATGGTGAGAAGATGGGTAGCGGCTAGATAGAAATTGAAAGGAAGTGTGAAATCGAGCACTATGCCTGGAGGACTTTTCGTATTTAAGTTTACAGCTAAGGAGGACCTATTAGCGGTTCTTTTTAGCTCTTGGGCATATGGGAAGCACTATTTGTCCCTATGCAGGTGGAAATTAGGGTTGGACCCTACTACTAATCTCAACAAGACTGCACCAGTGTGGGTTAAGATGTCAGGACTTCCGTTGGAATTCTAAAATGAACAAATCTTCAAGTGGATTGGAAGTACATTTGGGCACTATGCGGCTACGGACGATGTGACCAAGGCGAAGTCGACGTTAGTAATTGCCCGATTCTATGTTAATGTCGTTATAAAAACTCTCCCAAATTTCATAGCATTGCAATCAAAGCTAGGGAAATGGACCCAAAAGTTGCTTTATGAGAATGTCATGGTTTATTGTCAAAGATGCTCCTAACCAAGGCATGTGATTTCAAAGCAGAGCCCACCCCACCCCCCCCCCCCCCCGGAGAAGCAACTAAAGTTGAAGGAGAAATGTACTCCCCCCTTGCGATTGAGGAAGAAAAGAGTGGTGGGGAAGTCTCGAAGGAGGGGACTGATGAATATCAATTCACAAATGGAATTCTAAAATTAATGGATACTCCAAACAAAACCACTACCCCCCTTAGGGAGAAAATTTCTCCTAAGAGGGTAGACCTGTCTATGGAAGGGAAGCTAAAATCCCTCGAAAAGACAATCCAACTGGAGGATGAAGAAATTTCCTCTACTCCAAGTGCTGAAAAACCCAAAGGTGAGACCTCAAAGGTTCCTAGTAGTTGTTTTGTATCAAAAAGGATTGACTCTTCTAAGAAAGAGACCCCTGAATCTAAAAAGCCCTTCCTATCCCCGAGTGCAACCACTAGCAACCAAGTGCCTGCGAATGAGGAAGAACGGACAACCCAAGAAAAGAAAAACCAGAGCTAAGAAAATTGATGTTGTTGAAAATAAGACTGGTCACCCCTCACAAAGGCTTTCAGGGCAGAAGGAGGTAGCAAGGGAAATTGCCAATGGTAGGCAGAGGACCCTTGATGTAACATCCAAATGTAAAAATGAAATTCCTCTCATGGAATATCAGGGGGTTGAACAATCCTCAAAAGCAATATGCGCTAAGGAACTGTCTTTGAAAGGAAAATTGAGATTCTCTTACTACAAGAAATGAAGATGACTATGGACACCTTTGCCACTATTGTTGATATAATATGGTCAAGTTCTTCCTTCTTCATTAGTGACACCAATGGAGAGGGGGTGGTCACCATGTGGGATCCCAGAAAAATAAAAGGGGATCTTATCTCATATTCACCAAACAATTTAGTTGTTACGTTTAACTCAGCAAATTGTTTGTAAGGCCTAGTCAATGTGTATGCCCCTAACACCCACTTTGGGCGTAAGGAAGTTTGGGAGGAAAAATCTGCTTTTATTCTGATGATCATGATTCCTTATGGAAGGTGGCTAGAGATTTTAACTCAACGTTATTCCCCTCAAAGAAGATGGATGGAGTGATAGATTACTCTAATAGTGTGTCTGACTTGGCAGACTTCATTAGAAGGGTTGGCCTATTTGACATTGAGCTGATGGGACAACCTTTCACCCGCTCTAACAATCAGAAAGGGAGTAATCTTATCCAGATTAAGCTTGATAGGTTCCTTGTCTCTACCAACTATAATTAGAAAACAGGTGAAAAGTTGGAATAAATTTACTTTTGGGGACATTTTCACTCAAAAGAAAGAAATCAACTCCAAATTGGAGGCAATCCAAGAGTCGATAGCTAAGGGTTATTACTCAAAAACAACCCATAGAAAAGAAGAAAATTCGAGAGGAAAATGGAAGGAGAACTTGAGAAGGGAAGAGATTTATTGGGGAGAGGTCAAGGGTGCAGTGGTTGAAAGAAGGGGATAGGAACTCTGCCTTTTTCCGTAGATCAGCAAGTCAACATAGGAAAAGGAATACTACTTGGAGTTTGAAAAATGATTTCAACCAAGAAATTACAGAGGACTCACTATTGGGAGGTATGGTTGTTGACTACTTTAGCAATGCTTATTGAGAAGATGTTGGAGGAAGATATCTTGCCTTGGAGGAACAACTCCTACAGTGTATTCCAATGGCACTTAATCTTGTTGTTAATGACCAAATCCTTATCCCAATGATTGAAAAAGAAGTGAAGACCACGATATTCTCTATGGGTGCTTATAAGGCTTCCCACTGGCATTCTTCCAAGAATTTTGGTACATTGTGGGATATGATGTAGCTGAGGCAACTAAAGTTTTTTTCAGAATTGGGAAATGGCTAGACAGGCTCAACAACACCTTCATTGCCTTAATTCCAAAAATACAAGAGCCCAAAATACTTGTGGACTTTAGACCTATCAGTCTATGTAATACAATCTACATGATTTTTTCTAAAGTCTTGGTGAGCATAAGCAAACCCTTTCTGAATGGTTTTATCAATTGTAATAAAAAAGGATTTGTACCAGGGAGACAAAACTTAGATGTTGTGGTTACTACTCATGATCTTATCCACTCTATGGATAAATGTTGCATGTCAGGAATGGTCCTTAAGCTTGACATCTTTAAGACCTATGATAAGGTAAAGTGGGAATTTCTCTTTTGATTTTTTTAGAAGCTGGGGTTCCATGAAAGACTTATTAACCTTGTTAGGGAATATGTGAAAATAATTAGATTCTCGGTTACTATTAATGGAGTCCCGAGGGGATTCTTTGGAGCAGCCAAGGGAATTAGACAAGGAGACTCGTTGTCCCCATACTTATTTATCATTCTTGTTGAAGTATTCAGTAGGAATTTTTTGAATCTTGTCAGTACGGGTAGACTTCAAGGTGTTAAGGTTGCCTCCACCATCCACCCTTCTGTCTTGCAACAGTTTGTTGATGATACCATCCTATTTGGGAGGGCTTTTCATGTTGAAGCCAGGGAATTGAGCTCCTTTCTTACTGATTATGCAAAGGCTTCAAGATAGCATATCAACTATGAAAAAAGCAGTATATACTTTTTCAATACTAAAGAGGACTTGCATAATAAAATTAAAGCCATCCTAGGCTGTCAGAGCGTTGTACTCCCTGGAACGTACCTTGGCCTTCCTCTTACTATCAAAGATGTGACAATATCTTTTTGGAATACAATTTTGGAAAGATTGCAAAAGAAGTTGGTGGAGTGGAAGGGAAAACTCCTTAGCAGTCCAGCGAAGCTTCACCTACTTGCAGCCTTGCTTCAAGGCATCCCTATTTATTTTCTTTCTTTATTCAAGATTACTGGTATTATGGCTGACAAACTTGAAAGAATACAGAGGACATTTCTTTGGACAAGCATGGAGGATAAAAAGAGAATGGCACTAGTGACTTGGAATATAGTCTATAAATCAAAGAGACGGGGAGTGTTGGAGATTAGAAAACTAACTCTTCTTGAGCCCTTATAACAAAGATGGGGTGAAAACTAGCACTCCACAATTCTGATTGGTGCAAAATCATGAGTGTTAAGTATCTCAGTTGTGAAAATTTCTACAAAATCCTCTCCACTCCAGGATACCCAAGTGGATCAAAAATCTACAATAATGTTCTTAAGTGCAAGAACCTCATCCATTTAGGACTAAAATGGCAAGTTGGAAATGGGCATTTAATCAAATTCTAGGAGGATGTTTGGATTGGAGACATGCCTTTAGCTTGTAATCAGAACTTCAGGAGCCTTTATGATTATGCTAGGAGATTTTTTGGTACCCAAGTTGCTGACTATATATCCCCTTTAAAATGTTAGAAGGATCTTGCTCAATGTTGTCAGAACCAACCTAATTTGATACAGAAGGCTATAGACTTGCAAATGATGATGAGGAAGGTCAGAATTAATTTATTTCCAAGCAAGGGACATATTAATCTGGAGTAAAGATCAAAAGGGGCAATTTTCAGTTAGATCGACTTACACTGTGTTGATAACAGATGTGAACTCTTGGAGATAATGGAGGAAGATATGGAATCGGCAGTTGATTCTCAAAATAAACTTCTTTTGGTGGACGACCATGCACGATAAAATACTAACTCGAGATAACTTGATTAAGAGGGGATTTCAATTACCTATCAGGTGTGTTCTCTACAAGCTGGATGAAGAATATATTCCTCATATTATTCTCCATTGTCAATTTGCTCATGAGCTATCGCAAAACATTCTAATGAAACTTGAAATACCATGGGCTAGTAATAGTATTATTCAACAATTTGTCACTAAATGGAGAGGGCCTACTCATAACCCTCCGGTCAGACAAATTTGGAGGCAAATCCCCCCAACTTGGGATGGAGCGAATGGAGAGAAAGGAACAATAGAATCTTTAGAGATGAGGAAAATTTGGTACAGTTAGTCTTTAGAAACCTTTGTAAATTGCTTAAGGGAAAATTTATTGGTTACCACCTGGAAGTGCCCATCCTATCCCCCCACCTCTTTTAATGATAAGATGGTGAGAAATTGTGAATCACCTAATGCTTATGCCAGGTTTGATAGCTCCAAAAGATTGGAAAGAAGGAACACCGAGTGGAAACCACCTAACCCAGGTTGGTACAAGCTTAACTTTGATGGAGCTACAAGAAGGGAAAAGGCTATTGCGGGTGGTGTTATTAGATCTATCAATGGGAATATGATTGTCGCCTTCACTAGTAACTTGAATGGTTATATTGATAACCAGGCAAAGGGGATGGCCCTGTTGTGGGGAATTAAATTTTCTCTTTCACTTGGGGCTTTAGCTATAGAAGGGGACTCAAAGTTGATAGTTGAAGCTATTAAAGGCCTAACCAAAACCAATTGGTCCATAAAAGGAATTATAGGGGATATTTGTTTGTTATTGACAAATCCTATAGGAAGGGTAATATGGTTGTTGACGCAATGGCACCTCTGGCTATAGAAATTGAAGGTATCGGATGTTGGAGAAATATTGATTGTATTCCACCACATCTAATAACTCTCCTAAAGGGAGAGTAAAATAAATCATAATAGGAATGGGAATTAAAAATACATGGCTATGATTTACCATGTTTTACATATTATTGTTGTTGAACATGTGCAACATTGACAACACTTCAAAAAAATAGAGGCAGGACAAGTGTATCGGAGATAGGAATTAGAAACGAATGATAAGGCAGAAAGGGATTGGAAGATGGTACACTTTCATGGAGGGGTCCTCATGTGGCACGTTGAGGTGGCACATTTGGGATGGAAGGTTCCATGTGAATTCTTTGCAGGGTGTCCTAATGATGAGATGGTGTCATGATGGGATGAAAAGGGAAAAACTTCTAATTAAATGGGCAAAGCTAACAGAAGATTTGGAAATCTGGACCATCTTTATTACTTGTCAAGGAAGGTGTTGTCCACACAAGTGGGCTTTTATGAGACGAACAAGGAATAATAAGGGTGGAGTTGGCACGCATAATAATAATTTCAACCTTTTTATCTAGTTATCCACACCGACTTTCCTTTTCACTACAAATTGTGGTAAATCAAAAATCTTTGTGGGCCTATCTGCTACTGTTGGTGAGATTGACAGAATGGGTAGGGATAGGGTTCAAATCGGCCAAACAAATATCAAAAATTAAAAAACGCCACGGTTTGGCATATATGCTATGAAGGAGGAGTGTCACGATTCATAGAAAGAGTCAATGGTTGTGATGAGGGCTTCTACATGCAGTTCGCAACCTCGTGGGTGGACAGAAGGGTAACTGCGGGTAGAATTTCATTTGAAGTGAATGAAGAAATTATTGCGCGAGCAATGGGGACGTCAACCACAGGTCGGATATGGAAGAAGACAAGCTACGTTGCTGATAATGACAGCGTCAACTAGTTCTTTAGGGGGAATGAGGGTCCTGTCAAGCTACATGGTTGCTTCAATAGAGAGAAATTGTTGTTCCCGTGGAACCAGGTATGCCTTATCATAATGAAATACTTCACTTTGGAGGATAGGTTTAAAGTGTTTTATTTTTACCATATGCCCCTACTTAACCATTTTAGGAACTGAAGTCTTATTTCCTTTCCTTTTTTCGTCAATTCTTTCGAATGTTATGTGAAAGAAGTGCTTGAGAATGCTAAAAGCAAGGGGCAAAAACCCATCTCGCTCCACCAAGGCCTTATTTTTCGCATCTACCATTTCCACCTTGCTTTGTACCCCCCAGGCAAATCATTGTGCAATAAGCCCCACATTATGCTACCCTCCCTCGAACATCATCATTGATACCCCTAGCCCTAGCATGAAAAAGTTCATCCAGTTTTCAGATGCTGCCAAAAATTGCCTCCCGACCTGGGTCTCCTGAATCCCCTACACCCCCGGTGACTAAAAATGAACCTAGTGACCCTAAATGCAAAGCCTCGCTTCCTAGAAGTAGCAAGAAAAAAGGAAAAAAACCTACCCCCTCTAATAAAAAGGCCAAATTGACCATGCAAGAGGTTGTTAGCGAGGAGGAGGAAGCGAGGGAAGATATTAATAAAAATGAAAATACCCCTAGGAGGTCATATAGACTGGTTACCCGCTCTGCTAAGAAAGGAAAATTGAAGAACCTAGTGGACTATGATATAAAGGAAGAGGTGTAGCAGGGTAGTGAGGATGAGGAGGAAAGAAAAAGTGATGAAGTCGACAAAGGGAGGGAGAAGGAGGAGAAGAGGGAAAGCTCTAAGACCGAAGACAGCTCCACTCATATTTTGGAGAGTATAAAAATGGGGCCAATTGATTTCACAAATGATATGATGCCAAAAAAAGAGGAGATGAACAAACCCAAGACATAAGGGACCTGTTTTGAATGCAATACTAATGAGCTAATGAGTTGGAAAAGGTCAAAGCCAGGGTCACTGAACTTGAAAGAAAACTTTGGAGTGTTTCTCAATTCAGCTTGTGGGTGATGCACAATTCTGCCACCTCCTTGTGCCTGTTGCACAAAAAAAACCTAGGAACTAATGAGAAAGATGAAAGAAATTACAAGGAACTATTTAAGTTCCTCATTGAATATTAGTCCAATGTCCTCCACCAAGTTGGCTACAAATTCAAGGATGTTCGCTAGGGACAAATTCCCTTTAGATTTGTTGTTAATGTTGTTTATAGCCCTAGGTGGCCCTATATTAAGACTTTTACTAGTTTGGATAATGCTTATGGTTTAGATACTCTTAATAGTTTAGATATTGTTAATGTTGTTTATGGCCCTAGGTGGCCTTTTGCTAAGACTTTAAGTAGTTTAGATAGCTTGTTGGACAAGGGTTCCAAAGTTAAAAGTTTCTTTTTGGTGAGCCTATTGATGTTTCGCTTTTTATGTTAGTTGGCTATCAATGTGTTGTTAATGTGCTATTGTTATTGTTGTTAACTTTACGCACTTTGGGTTGTTGTCTATAGGGACAACATCCTTGTTTTGTTGCTTATTAATATCTAAAACCTTCATACATTCATCATAGTTGCAGGTGATTGGATAATGAAGTGTATTTAGGGAATGAAGATGTGCAATAGTGAAAGAGGTCATAAATGAGCAAGAAATGTGACAATTACATATCCTAGAAGTTCTCCTACACCCTCCAAAGAAGTCTTAATTGCCTTAAACTCCTTGCACACATGTCCTATTCACATGCATATGAGGTTACGACAATTTAGAGGATAGAGAACTCTATCTAATCATCTAGGGAGCAATTTGAACATTATGGAGTAGTTGCAAGTATCTGGGAGGCAATTAGACTAACCTTCCACTTATCTAGGAGAATTGAGGCGAAAAATGCAAGCATGTAGGGGGTTAAAGTGTGGATGTAGGAGTTGATAGAGGTTGAAAAAGGCCAAAAACCACAAAGATTATTTTGCTTCGACGTTACCTTGGAGCTTTTGTGGGAATAAACAAGGCAATTTTCTGGTACCCCAACTAGGTCAAACCATCGAAACAAAGCAAAAAAGGTCTTTAATAGGCTTTAAGTCATGTCCTATTTTCTCTCTCATGTTGGTATAGAGAAAAATGATGCCTATAATAGAAATAATGCAAAAACTTCTTAAAAACACTAAGGTACTAGAACAACTTCCTACACTAATTTTGAGAGGCGGTTAACGAAAAAGTTTTCAAAACTTTGCAACAATTATAGAAATTTAACAAAAAATAAACATAAATAGCATTAATACCACAACACGGTGATTTATGTGGGGAAAACAATTTCAGAACAGAAAAAAAAAACCTCTAAAAGTCATCCAATATATTATTCAAAATTCAACAATATTTACAATATATTTGCATAGCAAGCTTCTCATAGGAATATCACCAACTAGAGATCCAAAGGAAACTCGATAACTATCAAAATCTTAGAATACATCACAATAACTAGGTGTAATGCAATGTGTTGCAAGGTTGATCAAAATGAGTTGCTTGTGTTGTCATTGATGCAACGTGCTTTGTTTTTTATGTCAACATGCCTTGGTTATCATTAGTGATTGTTTGGTGCAAGTGATGTTGAGTTTTTTGTCCAGTTGTGTTGAGTGATTTGCTTCGCTTATCTTCTATGTTGTATATCTATTATTGCGGTTTAGATATGTTATTAAGCTGTGTTTGGAGATGTTATATTCTAGATTTGATGCTCTGGATTGCTACAACGAGGAAGTTGAGCTTACCAGTATATTTGACAGTGTTTGACAGTGGTTCTATGTGAAATGCATGCTCCGCATTTCTCCACGTTATAGTTTTTGGCATTCCGGTTTTGGAGTTAAGTTGATATTGTCCTTAACTTCATTCTATTCAGTTGGCACATGTTTTTGGGCGTCAGAAGCATAATTTTCAAGTTTGATAGTGTTTACCCTAGGTTAAGCCAACCCCAGGTGTTTACACTTCATATTGTTGCTTTGATGATTATGGATCGTTGTATAACGTGTTTGCTGATTCTTTTGGTCCTGATTAATATGTGTTGTGGTCCACTTTATATTCTTTTCATCACAGGAATGTTTAGTGCCAACCTAATTTAAATTGTGTTTCGTTAGTTGCTTAGCCAACCTTGGGAGACTTTGCATGTATGAGGATGATATATATAGTGATGCTTGGGTGTTGTTGATGATATGAAAGGGTGAAAGAAAGTGAAATGCAATGAAGGTGTATGAAAGAGGAATTATCTTCCTGATTGTTTGATGGTTAATGTTGAGTTGATGAAAAATGTTGTGTAGTGTGAGCTTTCATGTGTTAGCTATCGGAAGCAGTGAGCCAAAGGTATCTACATATCTTGCAATTCCATAAGTGCATCAATGGTAATTCTTTCTCTTTTATTCTTCTTCATTCTGGCAATGAGTCTCTTCTTTCTTTCTCTTAAGCAATGAACCCTTTGGCAATGAGCCTCTGACAATGAGCCTTTCTTTATAAATCACCTTAACCGATATCACCCTAACAAGTGTTTATATCTTGAGAATAGTGTCTCTATAGTTTTTCCCCTAACAAGGTTTTCCATGTAAAATTAGGTCTCATTGTGCATGGTGTCTTCTAACGTTTCATGTTTATATCTTTCTATGGATTATGTGTTAAAGTTAAGTTGTTGCAGATCTGAATTGGGAAATAGTTTTAAAGTTTTATACAACTGATTGCATTCAACTAAGGGCACGCATTTTTAACATTTCCTAGAGAATTAACGGATATATCCCCACTAAGACATGAACTTTTCACCTCCCTCTATCCTCACATCACATCCCTTTACATCCTCACGATATGATTCAATCCCTATTTAAAATCTTGAACATCCCCATCCCCCATATCCTTACCTCCCACTCATTATGTCATTGGATACCAACTTGTGTTTTCTACATGTATTGATTGTCTACATGTGTTTGTGTTTGTGCTTGTTTCTTGTTTATAGTCCAATGCTCAACCCATTACATTGTCACAATCACCCTTATCCTTCATATGATGGCGTGCCTCCACATGTCTTTTGGATCACTATGTTATTTGTAGCTTATTTATTTTTGTGTCAATCCATATGCACATGGTATCATCATGATGATCTACTATATCATGGTGCATAATGCCAATGTTACAACAAACAATAGGTTAATAGGTTTTCTTTGCACACAAAATTACTTTAACAACATTCTTCCTTCATCTACTTTTATCATTGTTCATCTTCCTCTCATTCATCCTTCCTCTTTCCACAAAATCTTGTGTTATTACAATTGCATCGCCTTTCATGGCATGCACATTATCCCAATATGATTTTCGTCAAATCATCTTTAAATCATACCAACACATCTTCTCATCTTTTATCTTTTCTAGAGACCTCATAGGCCCCATTTTGCCCAATAGCTCTCTTGAGTGGGCATTACTTCCATTACCATCCCTTTTTTTGTGCTCGGTAATAATTATGTTTTATTGATATCCAAAAAAAAAGTTCACATACTATAATTAAAAAAAAATAAGAGGCCAAAAAAGGTTGCATCACTAACTAAAAACAATCCTACCAAAAATGTTTTAGCCAGTCAACCACCAACCAGCCCAAATAAATCCAAAATTACTAAACCCTAGCTAAAAAGACACCATACAAAATAGGACACGTCACCCCCTAAAGACAGAAAGCGGCAACTTACTCAACTTTCCTCCAACGGTAGGTTCTCTCCACCCAGGCTCCTCTGTTCTCCAACGACCTCGTTAGCCTAGGACACAACACCCATCTCTGCTCCCACTCAGCCTCTGTCTTTGCCTACACTATGACATCCTCCAATTCTTTGATTTCAACGTACATTTTCAAGGCGTCCCAACCCCTTCTTGCCTCTTCGGTGCGATGGAAACTGCACATTCCTTTTGCCCACCGAAGGAATGGAAATAAACCTGCATTGCCGCCATGCGCTCCATCCTCAACACCTTCACGAGCATCGAACCCCACGGCTCCGCCCATTCCAAAAAAGAATCTATTCCTATCAGATAATCTTCATGGATAATTGTCTGCATTACCTTCTTCACCGTGGTCGTGTCTTCCTCCAACTCCAAACCCCAAGCCATAATGAGAGCATAGACATCCATTCTGGTTTAAATCGGAATTTGAGTTGGCTGAAAGCCCCATAACCACAAAAGCCACACTCTAGGCTAGCAGTTCATTAGGAAATTTGAACATCTTTTGAAGCTGGCCTATATTAATTTCACCAAAGAAAGCAAATATTTGTCTCCTACTTCGCAGTGGAAGTTGGCCTCCATGCATGCTTTGAAACCGCAACCCCATTGTAAAGACTAAAAATTGAGACCTTCTCAGAGCTTTGTTTCAAGTTTTAATGCCTTCTTAATAACACTTCGGATGAGAAGGGAGTGAAATAAATGTCATCTCATGCTTCATTAAAGGCATCATTAACAAGGCACCTCACTAAACTCGAGTGTCGCCTTTCACTCACATACTTCTGACGTCGTACACTTCATTCGCGATGCCATTATTATGAACACTCGCTTCCGCCTCAACACTAACAATGCGAAAATCATCCCACCTAAATTCACCCACTTCAGCAAATGTGAGAGCCCACTTGGATAAAATGTCTGCCTCGACATTACCAATGCATTTAACATGGCTTAATTGAACCTCCTCAAAATACTTCAAACTCTTCAAGGACGTTATGGATCCAACCTTGTAAGTGCCATGCATCAATTCCTTTCTTCATTAAAGCTAGGATGATAATTAGAGTCACCTTCTAAGTGCACTTTCCAAGCACCTAGCATCTTACTAATCCTAACAGCTAGCAGAGCAGCTGTCACTTCAACCAAATTATTTGAACCATTCATCAATCTCTAGGCACCAATGGCCAAAGTATCCCCCTTCCAAATCCGCACTATAACACTTGCCCCCGAAGGTCCCGGGTTACCTTTAGAAGCCCCATCAAAATTTGCTTTCCGCCAACCCTCCAATGGTCTTTCCCATTTAACAGACTCTTCAACTTGGTTGGTTTGAACCCAACTAAACCCCTTAACGGGCTCCATTACTATCCCTTTATTTCTAAGCAACTAGGGCAATTTGCTATAGAAGCTCCAATCCATCATACTTTTTATTCTTCTTTAACACGATGACATTTAGATGTATTGAAGAGCAATAAAATGTAGTAACCTAATATTTTCCTAGTACAACCATATTCCAATTAACTAAATAAAAGAATGGAAGAATGGGCATTTATTACAAGAGAAAATACAAAGGAGCACATGAAGGTCAGAAAGAATAAAAGAGAAAAACCTGGATACGCCTAAAGGTAGGAAATCCATGGCCAGCAAAAATAAGAAGATCAAAGAGACAAGAAAGTAATGATTGAGGAGTTAATACAAATGAGAGGAAATAAAAGGGCAGTGATTAAAAAGAAAAAAGCAATTGATCAAGCTGAATGAAATAAGTAAAATGTTTGTGCGAGTTGATAAAATGTGGGATAATCATTTATTGGAAAGAAGAGAAAGGTGGAAGGTGTCATCTCTTCAACCATGGCACAAAGGAACCAAAAGCCAACTTAGGAAAAGATCTATCCTGATCATAAGGAGGAGCGAATAGAGAGTTTGCCTTCCTCTTCGCCAAGATCGTGCAAGCAACATTCATCTCATTATAGCAAGGATCATGACCAAGATTGTTCTTCACATTGACCCTCTGTGGAGAGACAGAAAAAGGTCAAGTGAATGAATAAAAAAATGAGAATGATCAAAATGTTGCATCTACCCCACACACTACTCACTGTGAACAATGTGGTGAAGGTACAGCTGGACTTGCTGGATACCCTTCAAGGAGATCAGAGATTGTAGTGGAAAATGCCTTCTGTTCACTTGCCAGAGAAGTGACCTGTCTGAGATTTTTCACTCAATGACTGATGGATACATGGTAGTTACTATGAATGCACCTTATCAAGCTTCTACACAGCAAATGGTTACATCCCCAAATATACCAATATCATCTACTCTTTCAATGTGGACCTAATTTGCAACTCCCTAACATACCTGCCTCATAATTTGTCCAATTTGTCTTTCAATCAGTGATTGTTGTTGAACTCAAACAGCCTACAAGACCATCAAGTAAAGTTGTGAATAATTTGCCATATTCAGTATCTGAGAGAAAGCTTGATGAGTTTCATTATCCTACTTGGCTGTCAAAATGTGCTAGCCACCTTCCAGGAGCTAAGCTCTGCGCTAGCTGTGTTGGAAGTTATTTGTTCAAACTTCAAACGTCAAAGCTTACATATTACTATTCTAAGAATTTAAAATTCAATCCAATGGCATCACTTATAGTACATAATGGTTTTAGTTCTTTGACGATGCATGAAACAATATGGCAATAATGACTTTCTTTTGAATTTTCAATAATTTTTCTACAGCAAATGGAGATAAAAATCAAGCTTATGCAGAATTTCCATGCCAGATGATGCTAGTGCACCACTTTTGTTAGATATCATAAACTCAACATTAAAATCTAAAAATCAAATGACCAAATATTATGTTGAACCTGCAGTAAGATTGGTATTTAAGTGCATTATAATTTTATTGTATCCAACTTTAATCTTGATAGTTTTTGGATTGATCCATTTTTTGTATGAAAAAATACTGATTATATTTACTTATCATGGCCATTTACAGAGGAAAAAGAAAGTTAAAAATTCATCTCTACTGTTGAATGCTTTGTGTGGAACACTTTCGATCTCTTTTGCCCTGACTCTCCTAGCTTTTGATGATCTACGTTTTGTCCAAGAACATATTAATATCTATCAATTACATGTTGTGGGTATACCAATCTCTCACCATGTTTTGCCAGGTGAAGTGTCTTATATATTTGCATTTTTCACAAGTTCAATTATAATATTAAAGGCCAATGCATTGACCATATATAAAGGCATCTAAGTTCACAACCATTATTTTCTTATCAGCAATTGTTCTTTCTTTAATTTGGGATGTGGTTATCAATGATCAATATGCAGATTCTCCAGACATGCCCCTAGACTCTTGAACCTTAGTTTTCAACGGTTTTCAGATTGGGCATCTAAACTAGCTACTCCTCTCGTCCATCTTCTATTTTCTCGTAACTGCTCATTTGGTAACATACAACTATGGACTTTACCTTGGGTCCAATAGGCTGATAATTTTATAGGTGGTGGTTGATTCCTCAATTACTGCATCGAGTTTTTGAATGTCCCAAATTTCACTACAAGCCTCACTGCATGGTGCTTATTAACTGGAGAAATCTTGGATGTTCCAACTTTTGCTACAAGCCCCATTGCATACTGCATGTTCATTGAAGTACATCAATAATTCATGTCACACAATTTTACTGAAGGGTGTACAAGGTATTCGGAGAAGAAAACAAAAGACAAAATGGCTGTAGAAAAAATTGCAGAAGCTGATGTTGCTAGACAAGAAAGAAAATAAGCAAGAAAAAACTATTAAGAAATGCAAGAATATCCAGTGAAAGAAACTAAGGTAATCCCGGCACAAGAGCAAATATGTACCAACAGATGTAGTAGAAGAGCAACCAAAGATATCTAAACTAGGAGATGGCCCTCCACTTTTTGACTCGGCAGGAGAGCAAGACCGTGAAAAGGAAGCGGACAACCAGGAATTTCAGTTTCAAAGGCCCATAATTTAATTGCCCTAGTTTGAAGGGATCATTTCTTAACAGATGTGATTTTTTATTTACCATGAAAACAAAGTAAACACAATAAATCAATGCTAATACCATGCTCTAAAATCTCAATAAGACAAAGACCAAAGGAGAAATAACATGATCCACAGAATATCACAATCCCAAAAACTAAGGTAAAAAGAGTTTAAAAAAAGAAAATTGCATAGAAGGGCAAACACAAGACCTCTCAATGGTGACTTCTTTATAGCAAATCCTAAATAATTGCAGCACAAATAGTGACTTTCTAGTAAACAAGGAGGTTTGTTGTTCAAACCTTTCCTCTCCAGCACTAATAGCAGAATGAATTTGGGTTGCTAGAGTATTTTGTGTGTTTTCTCATAAATCTATCACAATTCCACAGTTCTGGTTCTCACCTACCATAGTTCATGCATTTTAACAGTGCTAAAAGTTCAGGAGAGAATCAGTGATCGAATTACAAATACATGGATACATGTCACATTTTTTCAAATCAGGAAGCATTTTCTTGTACTTTTTGGTTATTAAAATCGGTGCTTTTAGATGTATACTGCAATATATCCATGTATTTTACTTTTGAACTGCTTTCATCATTTCCTGTGTCCCTATCCTTGTATGCCCTAGTTTCTTTTTTTTTTTTTTTTTCGGGGGGGGGGGGGGGAGGTGGGGGGTGGGTGGGGTGGGCAGGGTATGTAGAGCATACGGACACAATAAATCCTTATATGTAATGAAATAAGAAATACTATCAGAAAGCGTGTGACTATTTACTGTTTTGAGGGTCCAGTCAGTTGGTTCATAAGTTAATGTATTAATGCCTACTTCATATGTTTATACAATCATTACCCGGTTTCATTTTATAGCCCACTTTTACAACAGGGCCACTCTTACCATGGTAGCTTGAGGTTTGGGCAGTATATACACACTTGTTAAAAAATAGAAAACTTCCGCCTTATCGACTTTGGCGGAAAGAATAATTTGCTATAAATTTTATGACATGTGCGTCACTACTTTCAGGCTTTCAGCTATGATAGCACATCAAGAATTTTGGAAGGATGCAAATTAAATGGTCCAAACCATGCTCATTTATAATCGAAGTTGCTTTTTCCCCACCACAGTCTATACCAAAGTCCTTGTAAAATGGAAAACATAGTCACAGAGAACCAATTTCATATGTTTGGCTTCTAATATACCAAGGTCCTTGTAAAATGGAAAACATAGTCACAGAAAACCAATTTCATATGCTTGGCTTCTACACCCCTCTCGTTTATGAGCATTAAAAGTCCAACATGGTGACCCACAATGTTTACAAAAAGCACTGCCACCAAATCAGATTTGAAGCCACATGATAAGAAGATACTGAAAATAAGTGTTTTTTTCTTTAACAAATGCACACAAATCTTCAAGAAATGGATGAATTCTCCTTGCTTAATCAGCTTGTGCTCTCTCTAAAAAAATCCCTCAGAGAAATAGAAAATGATAATGAAAAAGGTAAGGAATGTACCATTTTCTTTTTTATTATTTTGATTTCTCAAGGCATGTTCAGGCAAACCAAACAAGTTTACCTACACAAATGAATATTAATGGAGAATATTTATTTGTTCTTAACTTATATATGCTATATATGGAATTTCATGCTTGGCAGTATTTATTCAGATCTCTTTCATGCTCCATTACAGTCGTTGCAAAACCTTCATACCATGCAGATGAATAGATACTCTCCAGAATTAAACTATACTTTGATTGAATGATGATTATAATGCTGAAATGACAATTTTATAATTTCATGTCCTTACAGTATAGCTGTTAAATTTCATTGTTTTAGCATATTTTAAATAAGTCTAAGCAGAAAACCTGAAATGAAAACCCTATCAAGTATATTGAAGGATAGCTGAGTATGATGAGGCCAAATTAAGCGGGTCACCCTTTATTTAAGCACGATCATACCTAAGAAAGAATTTTCAAACTGACATTTGGGATAGTATGCATTGGCTAAGGGAACCCTCCTTTGCTTGAAAAGTACATCAAAACAACAGATGAAAAAGTAGCTATCTTGCCTGAAATGTATTTATATCCCTAACAAATGTTGATTTGCTGATCCAACAAAGAGAAAGTCTGAAGGATTTGTTGTGCTATAGTTTGCATTCTATAAAAAAAATAAAAAAATGTTGCTTTGGCTGGCTTGAGCCTATCTTATTTCAAAATCTCTTGTGGGTACAGTTCTTGCAAAACATGGTCTTCAAGTTGATTGTCTAAGATTGTCCAAGAGGTTGTAAAACAAGTGTTCTGTAATTGTGCATTTGTTTAATCTACCTGGAAGAAACGTGTTGTTGTCCAGCTATGCTTAAAAGATGTCACGTGGAATGATAGTCTGTCTGGTGTAATAAGATTTAGCTATTATAGTTCCAATAAACCTGGGTTTCTTCAGAAAAAGAGAAGTCTTGATGTTTCCAAAAACAAGAGAAAGGTGTCTACTAACTTGATGGACAAAGTCACCTTATTAACTATTTCTTTGCAGGTTGACATATGTCTCAAGGTACCTCAACAAATTCCTGACAAGTTGGTTCCTAACTACCTAGTAAACATCAGCAAATTCCCCAAAATATCCCCTCAAGAATGGACAACAGCGAACCTACGTTACTGGGTTCGTCATGTACCCAGACCATACCCATATCAGGTCCACACCATGTTTGTCAGGCTGTACACAAGCAAAACCCACAGTTCCAGGCCATACTTGGGTACCCCATGCCCAGAATAAAAATAAAAAATAATATTAATGAAAATAACACAATATGGAAAATTTAAATATTTAAAATAAAAAATTTAAAGTAACTCTGAAAGTAGAATTAATATATATTTTAAGCCATTGTTTATATTTTAAAATTTTATATACTATTTGTAAGGCCTTATCCAAGCCACACCAATCCCCAGTAAAAAACAATCAGCAAACTGCCATGGCCAAACCCTGAAACTGGATGAAATAAATTGGCATTGACTATGATGGTCAGAACAACATTAGAAATGAGTACAGGATCAAGGGCACAGATGAACTCCCACATGAGCAGGAAGCCATTGTGATAATAAATCACAGGATGGTGCTCAGGCGGAGCAGCAGAATGTGGAAATGGTCAATGGAGAAAATCAGAATACTGATGATTCCAGAATAGGTTACAATACTAATACTGGCATACAAGCTCTTCAAACTGCTGCAGACAGGATGGAAAGAAGGCAACAGCAATTGCAGATTTGGACAAGATGATACATCCTCAGAGTTTAATCATGTCAAATCTTCTTCATGTGCTATTTCTTCAAACTCTTGTCTTGCCGTCATTACCATTTCTCCGGTTGTTGAAATTACCAGAGGCTTTTTCCCTAATTTTGTGAAGCAGATGATTGTGGATAAGGATTATAGAAGAGGCATAGCCTCCAGGGCAGCCTGCTGGAACTATAGCTGATGGTATATATGGAACGGTGGTTGCTGATGAGCAGCCACCTTTGGCCCAGAACAAAGTGGCAGAGAACAAGGGATGATGCACTTGGAAATAACGTTGGTATGAGGGTCCTTGTATGCAAATTTGAAATTTGATATTTCAGATGACTCAATTTTTTGATGTACTTCTCAAACTTGCTTGAAACTTTGACACTAGTCACTGCTGAAGCAGTCCTTGTTAGTTTTAAAATAAATTTTTTTATTGTAGAGATTTCTAAGGTTTTTGATGGTGCAGGCTCAAACTAATGATCTATTAGTGATTGTTCAGTTTTGGGACTTATATTTTGTAAATTCTCACTCCAATATCGAGAAGAACAAAATTAGGCATTTGATGAATTTATGTGCTTTCATAACCTCTTTCTATATATCTGTTGCTGGTCCAAGACCCAGAGACCTAATACATGAAAAAATTTACATAGTATTCAAATGATATTTAACTCATTTTAAAATTTATATAAGAACCTAAAGTTGGTATAGCAGAAGCATCTGACCAGTTCCCCCCTACATACTCTTCAAGCTACTTAACAAGTATTTGCTGGAGAGGTAAATTTATCAAGCCAAGAGGAATTTTAAAATGGTAGTAGGGAGAGTGAAGGTTGTAACAGCGTCATTCCACAGGATAAACAAACATTTCTTGCAAACAAAGCAGCCGACATTGTTTTAGGAGCCCACATTTTTTAAAACATTTTTTATTTGAAGTAGGACCTAGGAAGAAGAGTTTTACAATTTTTTGCCATATCTGCACATTCAAGAAAAATAACTACAGATAACCCCACAACCTACACAAGAACTAATGTCAAATAGCCTTTTCCACTTACCCACAAGCACATAAATAATTACTCTCAGAAATGTCATATAAAAGATAAAGGTAATTATATAATTAAATACCTTCTTGACATTTTTCAGATATATGTATTTAAGATATCTGAGCTAATCATATTGATATGACTCGTCAAGCCTTGACTTCGACAAAAAAATCTCAGAAGTGCTATTTCTCAACCATGTTAGCGAGAGAATCAACTCAACCTCACCAAAAACATTGCATGTTTTGATGAGTCTTGTTATACTACATATTATCATGTCATCCTTTGATGCAAATAGATTTCTTGTGACTATTAATGTATAGCTAATGACACCCTAGTTAGTAATGTATGCATATTCTATACCAATAATTCTTGCCTGAAAGATTACGAGGACATTTTTTGGCATTTTTCTTCTCAAACTCTTTTCCTTTGTAACTATTTAAAAGTTCAGGCCATGCCATCTTCCTCTCTTCCCTAAACAAAATCAAAAGCAAATCAGTTACTGTAGTCCCTCTGATGAGCACCAACATCCCATATCGGAGTTGTTGTAATATCTTTCAATTTGTGTCCTCCTAAATATGATTGCTTCTTCCATAATATAAAGCAACCAAAATACATATGGCTTTAAGCATTCATTGAGACTAATATGTTATGTTTGACAAAGGTGAAAGATTTTTCTTCATCTTGTTCCAATTTCACCTTATATATCACAGAACAACCAGCTGACTATTTATCAAAGTTAGCAAAGCAATGGAATATGGATCCTCAAGCTCTTGAACTGAAACGTTAAATATAGACTCAACCTTGCTAAGCTATATCCTTGATTATCAAAGTCCCCAAGATCAACATTTAAAAAAACATTAATTCATCAACAAATGGTAAGAGAAACATTTTTAGCTAACCTTAAAGAGCTAGACCTTTATCATCATCATCATCATCGAGAAAACATCTTAATTCATTGGCAAATAAAAATAGGAGCAAAAACATTCCCAATTAACCTTGCAAAACTAAAACATTGATAATCAAAATAACAAAGAACAGCATTTCAAAACAAGCACTGATGCATTACTATATAAAAATTTTAAAACATATTTGTAACTACCCTTGAATCGCTAAACCCTTGACTAACAAAGCGAAAAGGAGCAGCATTGCAAAGCAAAACAATAGAAATAAATCACAGTACAAAAAATGATAGCAAAAGCATCTTGTATTAAGTAATATTATTATATTAACCTAACAAAGTAAAACCCTTGTTTATCAATGGAACAAAATAATGTGTTTCATAAAGGAGCCCTAATCTATCGTTGTGTGAGACAAATTGGTAGGAAAAAAATTAGTGTTAGCATCAAGTTGAATAAAATATTTGCTCTGAGTGACAAAAGAACGGCATTTCAAAAGAAGTTAAATCATCATTGAACGAAAAATGTATCAAAAACATTTATCATTAAGCTTACAAATTTAAACCCTTGCTTCTCAAAGTGACAAAAAAGTTAAAAGTGTTTCAAGAAAGAACCCTCATTTATCATAGTACCAAAAAACATTTGTTACCAACCTCTCAAAGCTAAACATTCTATTTTAAAAGTGAAAAAAAACATTTCAAAAAAAACCCTAATTTGTCACTAAATGAGAAAGTTACCAAAGACAATCCTTTGATTATCACAATTACAAATTACAACATTTCACGAAAGGACTCAATTATCAAAATATGAAAAATAGTAGTAGCAAAAACGTCTGAAGTAAGCAAAATTTTGATTGAAAATTTACAATATCTGTTCTGATTTTTTTTTAAACCAGAATTTCAAAAAAAAAACTAATTTTTCATTGACATAGAATGTTAGCAAAAGCACTTGTACACAACCTTACAAAGTTAAACTAGTTATTAAGATTTAAAAATACTGAACAAATACAGCTGAGATTAGGAAATAAAAGCACTACTCAGTGGTATCCTGATGTTTGATATCGTGTCTATCTATAGAAATCTAAAATATTTAAAAAAACTGTAATTAAATGCATGAAATTTCCAGAGTCCATGAAAAATTATTTGATGGTTTCTGGATTTGACTGTGTTATCAATTTTTTCATCAACGTTTCGGATCATGTTTCATGATCCATCATCAGGATGAGTAAGCTTGAAAAGAGAAAATTGATGATGGATCATGAATCATGGAAGGTGATCCGAAACGTGGATGAAAAATTGATCACACAGTCAAATCCCCAAACCATCAACTAATTAAACTATTTAATTTTTTTAGTTTTAAAATGTAATGTGAATATCTTAAAAGTGTTACTCATAAAAAATGAGAGTACCATTTTAAAATTACGAAAAGAAAAAAATGACATGAGATTTTTTCTCAATCTGACAAAAAAACATATTTCAAAAGATGGCCTAATATTAATCCCTGATCCCCTCCCAGCTTCGTTTTTTACTGTAAATTGCATTTTTGCGTTTTATGTCATAAATGGTTATTCTTTCAAATAAAAGAAAGACCACCCAATCAATCAATTTATGCAAAGTAGCAGCAAGGGCATTCACAACCAGCCTAACCAAAATGACAATAATATTTTATAATTCGGAAATGACTTAAGATATTTGGTTAATCTGACAAAGAACGGCATTACATAAAATGTCCTAATACAAACCCTTCTCCCTTACCAGCTGCGATTTTTTACTGTAAATTGCATTTATGTACTTTATATAGTAAATGATTATTGTTTCTAATAAAAGAAATACCAAATTCATCACTGTATGTAAAATATCATCAAGAGCATTCAAACAACCTTTCCAAGATACGCCTTTGATCATCAAAGTGACAAAAAAAACCCTTATTATCACTGTATAAAAACTGATAGCAAAAAAACATCCGTAATCGGCAAAGAATTGGCTAAAGCACTCGTGCTTCAAACCAATTAATAAAGGAAAAAACGAGAATATAGCCGCCAAGTTCTAAAATGCAAGGGAAAATCCTACTTCTTGGAAGCTTTTGGGGGCTTCTTACTTGAAATTTGAGGCTGGGATTTTGAGGGCTTCTGAACCCTAACGCCATGTATTTCGGCTTCCTTGGGATCGAGCCACTGCAAAGGGTGACGATTAAACAAGGGCCAGTCCGGAACAGTAGTCAACAAGGTTAGAACAACCCCGGCAGCATAAATTAGAAGCATGTTCTTAAATGAACTCATCACATAACCTGTGACGAACGCCGCCACAGCAGATACCACAAGCATTATCTGCATCAGAATCTCCGACTGTTTTTGCCCTTGCCAATCCATCCCCACGCCAACTGAAAAAGAAGATTCAGAATAAACTTGGATCAGACCCTCTTCAACGAAAAAGCAGATTAAAACACCCTAAATTCGAAACAGGGCTTTAAAATTACAGGAAAAAAAATTATAATAAAAACGAAAAATCTTCTCTTTGAAATCTTCGGGAAAATAATATGGCATGTAGCAGATCAATTGTGACGGATGACTTACAGGTTCGAATAGACTGATAATACAGATAATGCTTTACTCTGCTGCAAATCTGCAATTTTGCGTGCAAGTTTTATTGTTATGGAGGTCAGTGGATTTGTACCGTTGTGGGTGCGATGTAATTGTGGGGAGCAGTTAGTCAATTGACATTTGTAGATGAAAATTATTTAACGTACAATTTACAACTGAGTACTGTTCACAAATATTGATAGATGGTAATTTCAATATTCTGAAATAAATTTAAGAAAAAATATACATCTAAAAATTAATTTTAAGAATTAATAATATTTTGGTTGATTTTGATGGAATGTTTTTATATGATTATTTATAAATGATATATTTTTAGGTAAAGTTGAATTTATTTATTTTATGTTTTATTTGTTCTTATTTAAATGTATTTTTATATATTTCATGTATCACATTCTTCTTTATATTGACTTCTATACATTTGTCATTATTATCAATTTATTGCATCTACTTTTATATCTTAGTTATATATTTATTCAACTTCTTGATATTTATGCCTCCCAATTTCAAATTAATTTTACACTTCTAGTTCAATCTTGCTTCATCTAATGTTAACTATGAAATTCAAATTCTCAAAATTCGCTAAGCATTCTGAGCTAACTTGATTATTTTTGTGCAATTTATTATTATGTTCTGGTATTTAAGGACATTTAGTGTGCAATTTTTTATATCAATTATAATGAAAAACTCAAGAGCATTAAGTTTGAATCATCATATGAACACTTCAATTTGAAGCTTTAAAAGGGAGTATAATTTGCATTAAAAAAACCTAGAGTTACATTTATACATGTGAGGGTGATGTCTAATTAATGGAGTTGACCCAATGTAAATGAAATAAGTTGATTCTTCAAATATATTTCAAATGATTTCAACTACAAGACAAAATTAAGAACAAATGATACAATAATTTATGTGACATAGATAATGATTTAATTAATCTTAAAAATAAATACACTTATCTAAACTATGTTACCTAAGCAAGAATATAAAGTTGGGAAATAGAAAATTTGAGATAACTGGGAGTAGATTGTGAATGAAAAGAAAAGAGTTTTAGAAAAATAAGATAATAGGGAAATTATGTTCAAAAGCACACCCGTGATATTGTTTATTTTTATAATGACTACATGCTGGGAGGGATATGGGATTGAGAAATTGATGATAGTAGAGCTTCTAGTGAATATGAAATGCTTAAGGGTGGAGGTAGGTACAGTCAAGAATGTCACTCTAACCATCAATGCTTCTCCCATAACTTCAACTATTAGCTTCCTCCCACTTGAAGCTCTATAAGTAGTAAATATTGACAGTTATTATGAAAACTAAGCTCGCTCACAATCCGATAAGCGTTTCTAACTATTCATTCAAGTAAATAGGTACTAGGGTAAACTAACTAATGAATAAGCTCAAAACAATGGGAAACCCAAGTTTCTAACATTGAACTACTTTGTTTGTACATAAGAAAATTAAGACACAACTCATAAAGTCTATGAAATGTCTATAAACATACAAAATCTCAAATCTAATGTAACACAAACAAAATGAAATGATGATCAAAAGAGAAGAGAAACAAACCTTCATGTGATTAAATCTCTTCAAGTAACTATTTCTGGGATATAAAAAATGTTTGTGATTGCTTGGGAGCCTACCAAGCGGGTCAAACCCCTAACTTGGTCTTTCAACCTCCATGGACTATCAATGAATTAAGGAAGGATTTTGTGTGTTTTTTAAGGCTATATTTTTTCGTTGGAGTAATTAGGACATTTATCTAGCTATTTATTAATTAGGTTCTTTAATTACTTTTCCACTTAAGCTAAACTTAGATGCTTTTATATTATCTATAATTTGTTTTTCTAGCTATAATTGAGCTTAATTTAGCTCCTACTTTGCATTGTTTTAGTTCTCCTAATTTTAGTATTAGGTTTTACACCAAGGGTTTGATTCATCATTTATAAACATTCATTCATTCATTGTAACTGTATCTCTAATATTGTTTGTGCAATAATACAGATTTCTCTGGTTGCTATAGAGCATACAATATTTGCTTGACCTCTTTTGTGTGACAAGTGTTTTGCTTGCAGATGATTCTTCTTGTGGTTGTATCATCAACTTCTACATGGTATTAGAGCTTCTTCATTGTGGGGTGGATACAGTGTCTCTTCTTTTCTCTCCTATGCAAGGAATCTTGATTGTACTTATGTGACCGATTCAGTATTTGGCGAGCCACTTAGAGTCCTTCATCTTTGTCACATGTAGTAGCTTTTTTCATTTCATTGCATCTCTCACTTTTGGAGAGGGTTTTCTCCCATGTGGTTTTTCTCCTTTTCTTTGTTTAGAGAGACCTCATTGGTGTGAGTTTCATTACTTTGCATTGGTTTGTACATGAGTACCTAATCAGGCCTACTCGTTAGGACTCATTAATGCATGCATTTTGCATTCATCATTACCTCTTTATCTCATCCTTAAGTTAATCTTAAGGGAGGGCATTGTAGTAATTACAAAATTTATCTAATTATTTATTAATTAGGTCATTTAATTACTTTTTTACTTAAGCTAAACTTTGGTGCTTTTTATTAGCTAGAGTTTATTTTTCTAGTTGAAGTTGAGCTTAATTTAGCTCCTGCTTTGCATTTCTTTAGTTCTCCTAATTTTAGCATTAGGTTTTGCACCTAGGGTTCGATCCATCCTTTATAAGGATTCATTCATTCATTGTAATTGTATCTCCAATATTGTTTGTGCAATAATATAGAATTCTCTGGTTGTTATAGAGCATATAATATTTGCTTGATCTCTTTTGTGTGATAGGCATTTTGCTTGTAGATGATTCTTGGCTTCTATGGTTGTATCATCAACTTCTACAAATTTTTACAGCTTAAAAATAGTAAAGTAACCAACCTATAAGTGTTAAATATTAGGTTTATAAATATATAAGCACTCTAATGTGTGTAGGATAATGAGAGGCAATAGTTGCTAATAAACTTCACCAAAAATAAGAAAGATAAATCAAGAAATGGATATAAAGTTAAGAGCTATAAAGAGGAGCGGAAATGAACACTTGAAAGAAAGAATAACTAAATGTTGTCATAAAAATATGAAGGAGAAATAATGGTGAAGCTACAAATATGAAAAAATGATTAACAAAACATATAACTAAAACAAAACATACAAATGAAAGATTATAACAAGTCTAAATAGTAACATGGGAACCTAAAGACTATTGCATCAATAGAATATCTAACAAGACAAGCACACAAGAAGAACTGCAATCATGTAGGAATAACTAGAAAATAGTGCAATAGAATATATACAGAGAGGGAGAGAGAATTTGCAAGAATATTTAATAATTTTGAAAGATGAATTTGTAAAATATTTAAGAGGGAAAGAGGGAGTAAGACTCATACACTAGTGCACTTGTGTAAATATTGATGTGTCATGTTGGTGTTTCCAACTGATTGCCCAAATTCACCTAAGAATGAGTCATTTTCTCTCAATGAAAATTTGAATCAATGGCCAACGAATGAGATTTCAACCGAGCGTTGAAAGATCTTGTACACTTTAGGCTTTGCAAGACCTAGGGGGGTGACTATTTGCAATATTTAATGAATTTGCAACAACATGAGAAAATATTGCTAAAATGTGGATAATTCCGTGTAATGATGAAAATTAAGGTTTCACCAATTAAGGTAACAAAACCACTAATTTTGCTTAAGAGACCATTATATTGAAAGAAGGGTGAATCCAATCGATCTTTCCTCAATCCAACTAGGGAAAGGGTTGAGATTTCTGATTAGATTCACTTGGTTAGGGTTTGATTCGCTCTTTCTAAGTTGAATTGTGAAAATGTTGAAATTAGGGTAAAATAGGTGATTATTGAAGACATTGGGTATAAACAATGAACTACAGTCATTGTACAGATACACCAACCTAGATCTAGGCAAAAGAGGATGTTTCAAATTTGTTCTCATAAGTTCAGCTTGATTTTTCGAGACGAGGGCTCATCAATTTGCCATGGTCCTTTGAATTTCTCATTGTCAAAAGGTCAACCTGTTTGTCTCTACAAATCTTGTCAATCCTCCCGAACATAGCTTTGTACCTGTTTCTTGCACACAAAAAGAGAGGAAAAATTTCGGGAATGGGGATTTGCTTAAGTCAAACCCTAGTTTAGTAATTAACCTTGAATGAAATAATACAAATATTGAAATAAATGCTAGGCAGATGTACCTCAGATTTGCACTTGCTGAAGATGATGCTTTGCTCTTTGAATGTAATCACATATGTTGTATGAAATGGTATGAACATGAAAAAACCCTAATAACATGCACATGCTTGTATGAAAATTGACATGACTTTGCTTCACAGTGACTGAAAGATGAATATGCAGCCTTGAAGGTCTTTGAAAATTCTTGATTAATGCTTCATAGATGCAAGAATGCTTTAAGACGACTATAGATGGAGACTTAGATTGCTTAGATGAAATTAGGTTGATAAAATGTCTTTATATAGGGGGTTATAGGTAATTTACCTATTAGGCCGACCTCCAACAATCATGTAGAGCCTGTTGGCATTATGTGAACCGGTATGAGGACATAATGACATTGTATGTTGTCATTGATGTCAATATGCTGAAGAAGTGAGAACCGGCATATGAGAGAACCGGTAGAACAATGTGAACCGACATTTGTGCCAAAGTGAAGGGATGTGTTTGTTCATGATGAACTGGCATATAGTTATGGGAACCGGCACATGGAAGTGTTGTATGACTACCGGTTGGTAGTCTCAACTTCAGGGTTTTTGGTTTAAGTGCTTCAAGCTTGTGAGGCTCAACCGGTGACTTTGTGTGATGAGTTAGCATGGTAACAAAGAACAGATAGTGTTGCCACATAAGCCTTGTGCGCGTGAAGGATCTTGCATGAAGGAGATTGTTCCTATCTACCTCGAGAATGTGAGAAGTCTATAAAACGGTGATAACGTGTGATGGGTTATTAGTCGCCATAAAATCAGTGGAAATGGACGATGGAGAATGTCTTGAGATTGGATCAAGAACTGTTGCATTTAATGCAGTGTGCTCAACGGTCAAGATTGAACCGTTTGAATTCTTTAACCTAACAGGTTTAGGGTTTAGGGTTTATGCTACCGACCTATCTATTTTCCTATAAGGTCGATGTTGTGTCTCTTTCTGATGTTGTTGGTAAAAGTTGTGTGTGTGTATCCAAGAGAAGGGATACGTGATTCTTGCCAGACCAAAAGGAGAGAAGTGATACCTGCAGAGTGTAAGTGCGGAAGGTGAAGAGGAACTTGAGAGGATCTGCATTGGCATTGAGTGTTGTTACCAAATCATTGTAATACCTGTTGATCTCTAACCATCTCAACAGTTGGAAAATCCCTTAATAGGGTAGCCTTAACTGGCTTGCTGTAAATCCTTTAACAGGGTAATTCAAAGCTATTGAGTTCGAAATCCTTTAGCTATTGAGTTCTTGAAATCCTCTAACAAGGTAACCTTTAACAGGGTTTAACCCTTAACCGGGTATTCTAGCCATCCCTTAACCGGGTGATCCCTAACAGGATCGGTTCCTAGCAGAACCTATTGTAATGTCTCTAACCGGACAAGGCTCCTAACAGAGCGAACTTCTAAAGAGTTCAAAAACAGCTTGTGGGTATTCATCCCCACCGTGGTTTTTCCCAGTTGGGTTTCCACGTGAAAAATATGCGTGTCATGTGTAATGCTTTTATCTTGTGATGCTTTGCTATAGTCTGTCAAGCATATGATGGTTTTGTGTTTTATGCCTGTCAATAAAACATATTGAACTAGCTGTTATTATGATCTGATGATATATTACCAGTTTATGCATAAGGGTGAAATGGTAGTGTAGTCTTGAGTTGAGTGAAAAGCTAAGTGAGTAACCAGTTAATGCTTGTCTCAGTCATTCTTAGCTTTATCGGTTGCACTCTGTTTCAAACTGGTGTCACTGTTTGCCAGTCATTTGAAGTGTCTGTTGTCAAACCGGTTTAGGACTGCATTTTTGTCTGTACTGATTCACACCCCCCCCCCTCTCAGTACCAGGTTAGTACTATCCGTTCATCATTGAGTTATCAATTGGTATCAGAGCATCCTCCAGGTCCTCTGTGCTATAAGCTTAATCGCTTGAGGTAAAGATCCCAGTCTAATGATGAAGAGGGAAGGTCCAAAGTTTAATAGAGAAAATTTCAGTATATGGAAAGACAAAATGAAGATATACATCAGAAGCATGGGTGCTCAACACTGGAGCTATGTTGAGACTACCTATGTTGCTCCTACTGGTACCCTCACCGATGACCAAAAGAGAGAGATGCAGGAGAATGGGCAAGTCATGGAAGCCCTAATTAGTAGTTTATCTGACATTGAGTTTATTGATGTTCAAGATAAGGTAAATCCCAAAGAGGTATGGGATACTCTTGAAAATATCTATGGTGGTGATGAGCATGTAAAACAGGCTAAGGAAGAAAGCCTTAGAGGGAAGTTTGAAGATATGCAGATGGTTGAAGGTGAGACCATTCAACAGCATGGAATAAGAATCAAAACCGTTGTTGGAGATATCAAGAGTGCAGGTGGTAAAATAGAAGATTCCACTATGGTAAGCAAAGTCCTGAAATCCCTATTGTCGGTCTATGCAATAAGGGTTGCTGCTATTCAGGAGCTAAGATCAATAGACAAGACCAAGGTATCCCTAGACTCCATCATTGCAAAGTTGATAGCCTATGAGCTAAATAGTTTCGATGGTAGTGTTCAAAAGATTGAATCAACTTTTAAAGCTTCTGTAGTACCATCCAGAAAAGGAAAAGAAGCTAGCACTAGTGGTGAACCAAGACAGAGTAGAGAAATGGATGATGAGGAGATTCTGATGGCATTTGAAGCTCTCCTTTCCAGGAAACTTCCTAAAGGAACCAACAAATACAGAGGTAAGCTACCTTTGAAATGCTTTTCTTGTAACCGGATAGGACATATTGTTGTAAACTGTCCTAATGGCGACAACAAGGACAAACCGGAAAGGTTCAAGAAATTCAAAGGAGGAAACTAGAGAAACAGTTTTGTGGCAGTTGATGAAGGTGTCACGGATGAAGAATCAGAGGACAAAGAAAATGAAGATATTGTGTTTGTTGTTGTCAAGGAAGATGTGTCAGACAAGAAGGCTCTTGTCTCCCGGTTTGATAATTCCAATGAGTGGATCATTGATAGTGGTTGTTCTCACCTTATGACTAGTGACCGGAGCAAGTTTCTATCCTTGGAGGAGTATGATGGTGGTGTGGTTTGCTTTGGCAATGATGCACCATGCATGGTCAAAGGTAGAGGGTCTATCTCTCTCAATGGAAAGAGTAGTGTTGACAATGTGTATTGGGTTGATGGTCTTAGACACAACCTTCTGAGTGTTGCCCAATTGAATGACAGTGGCCTCACTCTGGAATTCAGGAATGGAGTTTGCAGAATCAAAGGAAAGAATGGTGAAGTGGTGGCCACCGACATGTAGACCAAAGGTAACCTATTTCAGCTGAATACAAATATAAGTACATGTCTTATGGCTAAATTTGATGATAGTTGGATATGGCATAGGAGACTCTGCCATGTAAACTTTGATAACATTATGAAGGCTAGTAAGATCAAGGCAGTCAGAGGGTTGTCAGTGCTAAGCAAACTGGATAATACCTTGTGCAGAGAGTGTCAACTGGGGGAAATGTCTTCCTCAACCTTTAAAGGTAAATCCTTCACTGCTAACAACTTGCTTGATCTTGTGCATACTAATTTGTGTGGTCCTATGAAAACTAGAAGTGTACAGGGTGATAGGTACTTCATGATTCTCACTGATGACTACTCAAGAATGATGTGGGTCACATTCTTGAAAGACAAGTCTGAAGCCTTTGTAAAGTTCAAAGCTTTCAAAGCATTAGTGGAGAAGGAAAGTGGTAAAAGGATCAAGTGCCTAAGAACTGATCAAGGAGGGGAATTCACTTCCGGAGAATTCAACAAGTATTGTGAAGAACATGGCATCAAGAGGCAATTGTCTGCCCCTCGAACTCCACAACACAATGGCCTAGTAGAGAGGAATAACCGGACTGTGGTTGAAACAGTTAGAACCATGTTGATTCAAGGAAAGGTAACTCACACCTTTTGGAGAGAAGCGGTGAGCACTGCAGTCTACACAATGAACCAAGTACTCATCAAGAAAGGGAAGGATAAAACTCCTTATGAGTACTGGATAGGTAAGACACCTGTGGTTAGCTACTTTAGAGTGTTTGGTAGCAAATGTTACATCAAGAGGAGTAAACACCAGAGCAAATTTGATGTGAAATGTGATGAGGGAATATTCCTAGGATATTCCACCAAGAGCAAAGCTCTCAAGTGTTTCAACAATAGGACTCAGAGAATTATGGAAAGCATCAATGTAAGAGTTGATGAAACCTCTGAGAAAATTGAGGAAACCAGCAGTGAGCAAGCGGTAAACGAACTAGTTGCAATCTTCCGGGAACCGGTTGATAGCCAACCGAGTACCAATAACAATGTTCCTACACTGGCAAATGTAAATGTTGATACTGATGGAGATGAGGATGAAGAAGAAAAGCAAGAGGAATCTATCAAGACCATTCCTCGGTATGTCAAGTTGAATCATGATCCTAAGCAGATCATAGGAGATAAGGATGCAGGAATCCTTACAAGAAGAAAGGTCAGAGAAAACTCATTTATGCTCTTTGAATTTGAGCCTAAATCATTCAAAGAGGCACATAAGGATGAAGAATGGATCAAGGCAATGGAAGAGGAACTTGACCAAATAGAGAAAAATGGTACATGGTCTTTGGTACCCAGATCGGAGCACAAAAATGTCATTGGTACTAAATGGGTTTTTCAGAAATAAGCTGAATGAGGATGGCATAGTGATTAGGAACAAAGCCATATTAGTGTGCAAAGGATATGCTCAAGAAGAAGGAGAAGACTATGGAGAAACCTTTGCTTCCGTAGCCAGATTGGAAGGAGTCTGTATGCTTCTTGCATATGCAGCTTTTAAAGGTTTCAAAGTATATCAAATGGATGTAAAAATCTGCATTCCCAAATGGTGTACTTGAAGAGGAGGTGTATATTGAGCAACTAGATGATTTTTCCCTATCTGAAGATAGTGACATGGTATGTAGGCTACATAAAGCCTTACATGGACTAAAGCAGGCACCTAGAGCATGGTATGAATGTCTGCATTCCCATCTTGTGAAGATTGGATTTGAGAGAACAAGTGAAGATAGTAATATCTACTTGAAGTCTGGAGGAGATCAAATCCTGATATGTGAGGTATTTGTTGATGACATTATCTTTGGTGGAGATGACAGGATGAGTCATGAGTTTGCAGATGAGATGAAGAAAGAATTTGAAATGTCACTCATAGGGGAGATTAAATTCTTCATTGGACTGCAGATCCAACAGATGAAGGATGGAATCTTTATCACTCAATCCAAGTATGTCAAAGAGGTGTTGAAGACCTTTGGCATGGAAGATAGCAAACCAGTTGGTACTCCAATGGTGACCGGTTGTAAACTATCTAAAGAAGATGTCTCGGAATTGGTTGATGAGAAGGAATACTGATCAATGATTGGTAAGTTGCATTATGTAGTGCACAACAGATTGGATATTGCACATGCAGTTGGCATTACTGCAAGATTCTAGAAAAGCCTAAGAGAATCTCACTTGGTTGCAGTCAAGCGGATTCTTAGGTATCTGAAGGGAACTGTTGACTATAGATTGTGGTATCCTTATAGCAAGGATTTCAACTTGAAAGTATACACAGATGTTGATTGGGTAGGCAATATAGATGACCGGAAAAGCACAACTGGTGGTGCATTCTTTCTCGATGGTAGACTAGTCTCATGGATGAGTAAGAAGCAGAGTTGTATTTCTCAGTCTACAGCAGAAGCCGATTATGTTGCAGCTTTCATGAATTGCACTCAGACAATTTGGACGAAGCATGTATTAAATGGCTTCAAAGTTCTTGTATCTGAACCGGTAAGTATATTTTGTGACAATACTAGTGCAATTAATATCTCCAAGAATCCGGTTTTACATTCTATAACCAAGCACTTTGAGCTTAAGTATCATTTCTTGAGGGAAAAGGTTCAGAACAAAGAGATTGCACAGGAACATGTTTCCAGTCAGGAGCAATTAGCAGACATATTCACCAAGCCTCTCCCAAAGGCTACATTTATGTACTTAAGAGGTGAATTAGGGGTGTTGCCCCTTCAGGAGGTAAACTAAAGATATATGCTCCACATCAGTCAGGTATTGCATAGTCAAATTTTTCTTCAGGATTGATGTGTTGAAGGATGCTACTCCTTAGGGGGAGCAACATAATGGAACAGGGCAACTTGTGCCTCCACTTTGGCATTGTTGTCAAAGGGGGAGAAGATGTGAAGCGAAGAAGATATCTATAGAAAACGGGGAGAAGATGTGAAGCGGAGAAGATATATTTGTTTATTGCCATCAAAGCCAAAGGGGGAGATTGTTGGCATTATGTGAACCGGTATGAGGACATAATGACATTGTATGTTGTCATTGATGTCAATATGCTGAAGAAGTGAGAACCGACATATGAGAGAACCGGTAGAACAATGTGAACCGACATTTGTGCCAAAGTGAAGCGGTGTGTTTGTTCATGATGAATCAGCATATAGTTATGGGAACTAACACATGGAAGTGTTGTATGACTACCAGTTGGTAGTCTCAACTTCAGGGTTTCCATTTTAAGTGCTTCAAGCTTGTGAGGCTCAACCGGTGACTTTGTGTGATGAGTTAGCATGGTAACAAAGAACAGATAGTGTTGCCACGTAAGCCTTGTGCGCGTGAAGGATCTTGCATGAAGGAGATTGTTCCTATCTACCTCGAGAATGTGAGAAGTCTATAAAATGGTGATAACGTGTGATGGGTTATTAGTCGCCATAAAATCAGTGGAAATGGACGATGGAGAATGTCTTGAGATTGGATCAAGAATTGTTGCATTTAATGCAGTGTGCTCAACGGTCAGGATTGAACCGTTTGAATTCTTTAACCTAATAGGTTTAGGGTTTAGGGTTTATGCTACCGACCTATCTATTTTCCTATAAGGTCGATGTTGTGTCTCTTTCTGATGTTGTTGGTAAAAGTTGTGTGTGTGTATCCAAGAGAAGGGATACGTGATTCTTGCCAGACCAAAAGGAGAGAAGTGATACCTGCAGAGTGTAAGTGCGGAAGGTGAAGAGGAACTTGAGAGGATCTGCATTGGCATTGAGTGTTGTTACCAGATCATTGTAATACCTGTTGATCTCTAACCACCTCAACAGTTGGAAAATCCCTTAACAAGGTAGCCTTAACTGGCTTGCTGTAAATCCTTTAACAGGGTAATTCAAAGCTATTGAGTTCGAAATCCTTTAGCTATTGAGTTCTTGAAATCCTCTAACAAGGCAACCTTTAACAGGGTTTAACCCTTAACCGGGTATTCTAGCCATCCCTTAACTGGGTGATCCCTAACAGGATCGGTTCCTAGCAGAACCTATTGTAATGTCTCTAACCAGACAAGGCTCCTACCAAAGCGAACTTATAAAGAGTTCAAAAACAGCTTGTGGGTATTCATCCCCATCGTGGTTTTTCCCAGTTGGGTTTCCACGTGAAAAATATGTGTGTCATGTGTAATGCTTTTATCTTGTGATGCTTTGCTATAGTCCGTCAAGCATACGATGGTTCTGTGTTTTATGCCTGTTAATAAAACATGTTGAACTAGCTGTTATTATGATCTGATGATAGATTACTAGTTTATGCATAAGGGTGAAATGGTAGTGTAGTCTTGAGTTGAGTGAAAAGCTAAGTGAGTAACCGGTTAATGCTTGTCTCAATCATTCTTAGCTTTACCGGTTGCACTCTGTTTCAAACCGGTGTCACTGTTTGCCAGTCATTTGAAGTGTCTGTTGTCAAACCGGTTTAGGACTATATTTTTGTCTGTACTGATTCACCCCGCCCTCTCAGTACCGGGTTAGTACTATCCGTTCATCATTGAGTTATCAGAGCCTCAAAGATCAAATCTTACTGTTGAGATAAAGCCCCTGCCCCATTTTTAATTGGGGCCAAATTAAGAGGGACCATGGCCTTTTGGGGGATCGTGGTCCAAACCAGGGCACTTCATGCCCTAGTCCCTCCACAACCAAGGCCCAAACAAAGGTAAAATGAGGTGGATATCCCATGGTAGGACCCACAAACAGGTTGTCCATGGCCTCAAAGCTAGAGAATAGGCACAAATAAACCTAGATAGGTGATGAGGATAGGACATGTTGAAGTAGGGGCACAAACATGAGGTGTAAATTGGCCCAGTGAAAATTTTTCGACGCTACACTCTCAGCAAATGTTAGCCAAAATGCATATGTTTTACTTCAAATTGGCTCCATTCACATTTATTTAACATTTTCACACATAGTTGAGAGTGGATCCTAAACCACACCTACTCCTACAAACAAAAAAGGAAATTAGATCAACAATATTCATAGTGGTATCTAAAATTCACTCAAAATTCTCATAGATCAATGCCTAATCTAGGCAATAGAGGCATAACTTCATGAATTATAAACATTCTCATGAATACTTAATTATATGCTGATTCGCATTAGTGTCAAGCAAATCGCTTCAAATTCTTCCTACTTATCACTAATTGTGCCTTCTATTTTACTAAGATACATTCACATAATTTAATCCTTCCCTCGGAAAGAACTTGCCATCCAACATACCTTCAGCTCCAAGGAATCAATGTAGAACACCTGTGATCTTAGACCTAGCAAGGTTTCTATTTAGTGGTTGATAAGTAATTGAATTGCAGTCTTTCCCTCCTACCATGGTATCTTTATCTTCACTCCTCCATAGTGTAGTATTCATGATGCCATTTTGCAATTGCAAAAATGGTTGGCCACTTGAAACCATGTATCTATTGCACTTTATTAGGGCTTTCCCTACATTTGTTATCAATAACATTCCTAGCCTCTGTAATAAACTTGCCAAATCTTAGATCTGCTACAACAATATTATCAAGCATTGTGTAGTATACTGGTAATTGCAACTTTTTACTTTCATCAATATTTTGCAAAGAAATGGGAATCGTGTCCTTAAACTCACTCATCCATTATTCTAGAGTTCTTATACTTCCATCCTTGAGCAATATATCAAAATTAGTCCAAAGACTGGACTCATTAAATGAAACAATTTTCTCCCTTATTGTTTTCTCCTTTGCTTCAAGGAATGGGAGTTCCTTAGCCACCATAGTCACCATTTTACATGTTTGGAGAATTGAAGGGAGAGCATTGGGAAATTCTAGGTAACCATCTCCAAATAATTCATAGTTCGAGTTTGTGGCTACCATCTTTCATATAAAGGATTCAATATTTCTAAAAAAATTGCATTGTTGTATAGTGTGTGCAAGGATCTGATAAGAATTGTGTACACCATCTGACTTATTCAAAATTCCTTTCAAAAAATGCTCAATGGTTCCTGCCATCACATGCAAAGATTTTTTATTCTGCTTTTGCCCCTGCTTCAAACAACATTTTCTCCCTTGTTTTAATCATTTTCGCTAAAACCTTACACTCGTCTTTGAGTTTCTCAATCTCATGAGGGGAAATTGGAGCGGTGTCATCCTTTACAACAAACTCTGTTTGGTCACTTTGAGTCTAAGGAGGAGGAGGTTGGTGCTCAATCATTGCAATGGAAGAAAATGCATCTAATTCCTTCTTCAATATAATGTTTTTCATGTACACCTTATTAAAAGTTGCATTCAAAGCTACATGTCTTCTTTTTAATCCATCATGTCTTTTCTCCTCTTCCTCAATATTAGCTTGTGAAAATAAGGTTGAATGGACTGCAACTATGGCAACCTCTACAACAAAGGTGTCTCTCAATGTTCTTATCACAACATCCCCCTCCTTTTCTTCCACACCTTCCAGCAGTGTGGGCTTATTTGTCCTAGGTGCCTTAGACCATTAGACCAACACCTTGATACTAGGGTTATACCATGTTCTTTTGATGCCTTTTACTGTACTGAATTCTTTAGTAAATGCAAGATCTTCCCGCTTTATTACTTGATCTAATAAAAATTTTCTTTTAGATCCCAATTTGGGACTAATAGAATTCCACTTTCTTTGACCATGCTCTTGGCCTCATTGAGAGTGATGTTAGTGTTCTCTAGATCCAAATTTGTTGCTTCCTCCTTTGATAATGATGCTCTGCAAAATGGATAAGGTTAGCAAATGACAAACAACACAAGACACAAGAAATCATTAGTGTTAGTTAACCAAAAGCTAATCTAAACAGGCATATCAAAAGAGATACTAAGAACATGAAAGAATATTTAACTAAAGAAGCAAATATGACGAGACATCTCCAAATACCTCCTAACATGCTCTTGGCTCCTTCTTCTTTGTTCCTCTCCTCTCCAAGTTCCAAAATAGTGTAGCTCTCAGCAGCTTTTTGCACTATGGATGCTTATGGAGGATTGAGATTTGAGTATTTTGCTCCAAATGTAAAATGAAAAGCTAAAATACTAGATGCTATTAAAAATGATTGATTTTAACCAAAATAACAAGATATTAGATTGCTATGCTAAATGCTCTCTAAAATGCCTATAGGTTAAATGCATACAAGTTTTCAGGATCTTGATTATGAAGAAATGGGCTCTATTTATAGGAAAAATGGAGCAATGGATGGTTGAGATTGAGCAATCTCAACAAGGGTCAGGATTGAATGATTTCAAATCCATGTGAGAGCTTTCAACCCAATCATAGGATGACATGTGTCAATGTGAGATAGGTTGAGAGGAGAGGGAATAAGCATTAAATGTTTGACATGACCTTGGGAGTTAAGGTCAAGGTTAGTTGAATGAATAAACTCTTTATTCAAAGAATAAAGCTTTTATCCAATGGATAAACTCTTGTGCAAAGGCAAAAGGGATAAACATGGTCAAAGCAATAAATGCTTGGGGAGACAAGTTGAAATAACCATAAATGGTTATGTAAGAGCCATTAATGGTCATGTAAGAGCCATTAGTGGTTTTGGAAGACTTTGGAGGTTAAATTGTTGAACACACAAAACATTAAATGCTTTTCAAAGACTTTGAAGTCTTTGAGAAGTGACTCCATGTTGCTTAGGAATGTGACAATAATTAGGGGATGGATTAGGCTAATTAGGAAGGGTTTAGAAGAATCTAGAAGGAGATTTAGAATTGCAATTGGATTTGGTGGGTGAGGGAAAATAGGATTTTTAATTAAAATAAATTAATTTATTTCAATAAATGTGTGCAAGTTGCATTTTTAGGAGAATGTAAGTCAAGGGGGGATAATGATTTAAATAAATGTTTAATTTAATTTATTTAAAAGAGGAATAGGGGGATTTAATTAAATAAATAGATTTTATTTATTTAATTGATTTGTGAACTTGGTTTAATGAATTAATTAAAATAAATTGAATATTTTATTTAATTAATAGGAGAATGTTTAAAGATGAATTAATTAAATATTAATTAATTAACTCATGGCTAGTGTATTTTTAATCAAATAAATAGAAAATATTCATTTAATTAAGCTGGACAGATTTGTGTGACTACAGATAACTCTCTCAATTTTGCTTGCAACCAAAATCTTTTAAACTTAGGAGTTTTAATGAACTCATCGTCAGAAACAAACTTTAGGGTAGCAATCATTTTTGATCTTCCACTTCTTCTAATAGGATAACATTTGGCACAAGAGCCCTATCAGCATCCATGGTCCCTTGTTCCTCCTCTTCATTATGAAACATATCACTCAGAGGGGAGAAAGGAGGATGATCCATCTCTTCTTCATCATCATCCTATATTTCTATAATTCTGAACAGTTCAATCCCAACCCCTTCAAGGGGTGGATCCATCTAAGGAACAACTTGAGCCTTTTGTTGATCTTGTATAATAATATGTTTCCCTTTTCCTGCAACCATCATGGGATATGATGGTTGATATGTGGGTCTTTCCTCGATTGGCCTAGGTGACTCCCCTTCAACTTGGGTATACAATTTGTCAAAATTTTGCAATTTCAAGTGCATCCTCAAGGTAGCATTTTTGACATTCACACAAAAACCTATGAACTTGGGATCCTTTTGCCTCTTCTCCTTTACAAGCCTCTCTAAAATAACCCACTTTCTTTTGTCATTGAGGGTTTATTCAAGGTTGCAATTTCTTCCCAAATCTTCAAACTCGAGAGCTTCATAGGCGTAGGCTTTTCTCTTCATTTTATTTACCCCAAAGTAGTTAAAATAACCTTCCAAATCACGATCTCTTATCTTCCTACTCTATAGGTGGTAATTTTCTCAAATTGATTCCTGGACCCTTTCCAAAGAATCACATCCTAGAGCAAAATAATTATATTGGATGTGTCTAGGGAGATGAATTCCCTTTCTCTTTAGCTCCACCCACTTCTTCTCTATCCACATCAATTGCCACAAAAACTCCATAAAATCCAATTTTGGGGAAACAACAATTGGGAGCCAATGTGGTGCTTGGGTGGGTACTCTTACCATTATATACTCAACAAAGAAGAAGAAATCACCAAAGTTGTGAGAGAAAGCATTCTGTGGAAATCACCCCTTCGTTGGCTTCTTGTCCTTGGCTCTTAGGGCCTTCTCAATTGTCTTTGGTAATCTTTGGCAATCTAGGCCAACACCTCAAAACTTTCATAACAAGAGTGATAAAAAATGCTACATAATCAAACTTCTAGACCCTTTATCCTAGACTTGGGTCCATCTTTGCACTAGCCGCTACTCACCTTGAGGATCACACATAATAAGTCTAAGGCTTGGGCTCCATGTTTTTATATTATGAAAAAGGATGAGGTGACATAAGAGGGATTAATGTTTTAAAATCACCTCAAAAGGGTTTTTCTTCACCCTCATCAATTCTTCATGCAATTGATCCTGAATATAGCGCTGGATAGCCTGATCTCGCTCTTGCTTTGTATCCCTCAGCTATCTCCTGAGCCTAGCTGTCTCCCTCTCCAGGTCTTGGATCTCATCTGCCTATCCCTGGCAGATCTCCCTCAGCTCAAACAGCTCATCCTCCTTCTCCTCGGCCCCTTGTGACTCTGCCTGTAGCTTCCCCTGTACTAGTGGTTGTGCTTGTGCCTGTGCCTATGCCTGTACCTGCCTTTGTCCCTGTCCCTGCACCTGTGTAGGACCTTGTGCTGCTAGCACCTGTAGTGGCAATCCATCATGACCCCTCACCACCCGAGCATGTCTCTCCTCTCCACCCTCTCTCCGTGGAACCACTTCCTCTCTCCAACAGCACCACACCTCCTTCATCGACCTCTCCCCCCACCATCTCCATCATCATCCCCATACCCACCACCATCTCCATCTATCGGCTTCCCTAGGTCTATCAGTTGTGGAAAGGGATGCTCAGCCCAGTATGCAGTGTACTCTGCATCCATGCCTGCATCCTCAATCTCCGACCACATATCCCATGGCATAGGCACCATCTCTACCAGCTGCATCACGACCTGATCATATGACAGTAGTGGCCCAAAGTGTGTTTGGTCTCGCACTGTCCGCGCATACATATTGGAACTCCGCGGCATCCGCTGGATCCTCCCAAACTGCTTGTATACCCTGTCAACCAGCTATCTCTCCAATACATAGGGCGTCCGCCCAATCAGATATCTACTCTGGAAAGTATAGGGTAGATCCACTATGTCATCCTCCCACTGCTCGCACTCACGGTACGGCCTCCATATCACAGTGTCGATCTCATCTAAGACTCGACGCCAATGCTCCAACCTGCCAATCTGTGGCTGTGATGTAATCATATTGTACAAATGCGCAAAGCTGCATCCATGACCCCTGCCCCTTAAATGTATCAGTCGGGTAACCGATAGATGCTCATATGCCCACACCTGCAACAATGTAACTCCGCAACCCAATCCTATGGATCCATGATAAACAAACCGATGAAGCTCATAATATAAGTGTGTCAGCACGCACAGTCCCCAGGCAATTCTGGTATGTTGTGTAACCAGTGTCTCCAAGGTGCTCCCCCAGCCCACAGCCAACCCTCATGTTGCCCTGTCTAAACACACGAACCTACTGATCACTCCTCCTAGCACTACTGGTAGTGCCAGTCCTGTCATGGTTATCATGTCCCATGCCACGTGTCTAGCCCTCATCTCTAGTCCTGGATCCTGAAACACTCATCTCAAGGCCTCCCTATCTCCATCTCGATCATAGGGTATCAGCTCCCCATCGATCGATATCCTCATAATCCTGTAAACATCCTCCAAGGTGACTGTCATCTCACCCATCGGCAAATGAAAAGTGCATGTCTTAGAATGCCATCTCTCGACCAAAGCAGTCAGCAACCCCATGTTCGCACGAAACTCAGGCACATATAGAATGTATCTTAGACCCATAACCTCATTGGCATCCCTATCCTCGAATGTCAACTCTGGTCATAACCTCTGAGTCGATGGGAATCTCTCCCGTGACTCCAGCATAGGCAAATACTCCTATAGTCAAGAAAATCAATCATGTCAGTCAAAGTGACACTCACTGTTAATCGCAAAGTGTTGCTTCTATCCTAGTGACACTCACTGTTCATCACAAAGTGTTGCTATCTATCCTAGTGACACTCACTGTTCATCGCAAAGTGTTGCTATCTATCCTAGTGACACTCACTGTTCATCACAAAGTGTTGCTATTTATCCTAGTGGTACTCACTGTTCATCACAAAGTACTACATTTTAGCACTCCCTGTTCATCACAAAGTGTTGCTCATATTTGCACTCCATGTTCATCACAAAGTGTTGCTCATATTAGTACTCCCTATTCATCACAAAGTACTATGTCTTGGTACTCATTGTTCATCACAAATTGCCTCGATCTATCCTAGTCTTCCCTAGAGGACCTGCTTGAGTGTATCCTCTCAGTAGTTTATCCAATCGATAGCGTATGTTCATCACAGAACTGCCAATTTCACCTTGAAGACATAAACGCGCCTTCATGACATAAACGTGCCTTCATGACATAAACGTGCTTGCTCTGCATAGACACGCCTGAAATACACAGACGTGCCTATGCTCTGCACAGATGCGCCTGTCCTTCACAGACGTGCCCACATTTCACAAATGTGCCTGCACAACGCAAATGCACTCGCATTTGGCGCAAATGCACTCGCATTTGGCACAAATGCCTTTTTCAGCACAGACGCATTTGGCACCAATGTAGATGTGCCTAGCCAACATAGACGCGCCTGGCACCAACGCAAGCGTGCCTACACGTTTTTGACATTTTTTGACATGATCCTAAAAGCGCATTTATTGCACTACCTAAGATGCATTAATGATAACATTTATTGCAACAAGGTACAAGGAGGTTTTGTGGTACTTACCAGCTCTCCTGCATCTATTGGCCTCTGAAATCGGCAAACGCGATCGAATCTATGAACCAATGCCATCGCTGCTAACTGCTACTGCTCAATTCTCTCTCTGCACTCTGATCTCTTGGATGTGTGGATGACAATGAGGATGTGTTCCCTCGTGGTCTATCTTATAGACTACCCTAGCCCTAGCCCTAGCCCTTGTCTCCCGAGCCAGTCTTCTTTATCCTGTGACTCTGTCACTCTATCCTATTCGGTCAGTCCATTCTAGCCTTTCTTTCTTATCAAGAGATTGTCTGCGATCTTTTCAGACATTTTCATCCAATCTCTCGAGGGGGCATATCATTCCCATCTTGGGGCAACTTTGTATCAGTTCATATTATCTTCTTTGAAACAACACGACAAGCTGCATTGTCTCAAAGAGGGGCAAAATGTAGACACCTAAAATTGTCATGTCTAATTAAATAAATATCTTTATTTATTTAATTATTTTACCTAATTCTTCTATTAATTAAATAAATATTTATTTAATTAATTAATTGATTTATCCTCTTCTAGCCTTAATTCTCATTTAAATAAATACTTTTATTTATTTAAATTATCCTTTTCCTAAATTAAATAAATACTTTTATTTATTTAATTGATCCCACTTCCTCTATTAATTAAATAAATCTTTATTTATTTAATTAATTCGTTAGCCTTTTCTACCCATGACACATGTCATTCATCTCTTAATTCCTACACTACCTACCCTTTCATTATTTTATTATTTTCTTTACATACCCTTTAATCATAGCCGACCATTTATCTTTTACACCTCTCAATCTTATCCCTCCATTTCATATAGTGTCTTCTATATAAGGAGATGCTTCCTTCATTATCAAACCCTAACTGACTAACTCAATTGCGCACTCGACTACACTATGCCTTTTTACATGCGATCCTACTTGCAACCACATTTCCATTCTTTGTTGAGCTCTTGTACACATATAAAATCTGAGAGCAAATATGTCAAGCAAGATCAATGGAGATAGGAAGAATGGAGATCCAAACCCTATTGGACATGTGATGGTATAATCTTTGTGATTTCATTTGATTTGCACTGTCTTAGGTAATCTTCATATGTTATGGTGGATCTTTATTGTTGTTAGGCTAGGGTTTTGTGGTTGAATTCATTTAGTCTTTCAACATTGTTGTTATCCATTTTCACCGTATACAATAATAATTTTGTCAAATAGGTACCTAGGAAGCATGAAAGGATTACCATCAAAACATCCAATTCTGAGATATGTAAATGTAGAGGATTGAAAGAAGACACATCCATACTAATTAACTACATTCCAGGCTTCATCCAATACTATCTTCTTCTGAATATCTTTATCAAACATGCACATGTACTAAGCGATGAAAGCATAATTGACTCTCCTAAAATGATGAAAACTCTCTTTGAGAGTCAATTGTGTGTAATATTGGTATACAAGAATCTGACTCCTATCTCCTATGGTAGATAATCCTAGAAAATGCCTCATTGAGGCATCTCCATATACAAGATATGAAGTCATGTAGAACTTTAGGGTGATAGGAACTTTGGTTAACTATTCACACAATGCATTAGCTATCTGCACACCCTAATACATATTCTTCTTATTTTTTCGAATGATATAGATGTATTGATACATCCACTTGTGATAAGTATCTGAAACTAGGAGCCCTTTCACTCTATTAAGAAGAGAAATTAAATCATTAAGCCTCTTCAATGAAGTCACTCCGGTGAATAATCTCAGGCCATCTTGCAATAGTAGGCCTTGGAGTCTTCAACCAATTCTCATTGATGTTTCTCATGTATTTGTCTGAATTATTATCATAGTAGGTTATTATTGATTGCATATCAATATTGGCATATTGACCTATATGTAGACACTTAAAAATTGTATCAAATAAATCCTCATCCAACTTGATGAGAGTATTCTTCTTCTCTGCATCCTTTACTGGTATGCTTATAGGATCATAACTGTTAGCCAAGGCTAACAAAAATTCAGGGTTTTGCGCTGACATGGTGAAGGCCACAACTAAATGAATGTCATTGTTTATGGTTGCCTCCACTTTGTATGACACCGGTAGCTCTTTAACCCTTTTTAATAATTCTTCTAGATCAATGTGCCCTATCTTTGTGTCCTTAATGTTGTCAATTTTTGATGACACAGATGAAGGAGGAAAGACTAGATGTGGGTTTTGCTTCTTGAACTTCATTGCTCTTTTGCTTGGCGATGGCTCTGTCATTTGAATATGATTGTACTATAATATATGAAAAATATCATCACCATGTTTAAGCCAAATAGCCTCCTTGCAAGGATTCAAAGATAGAAAAAAAGTCTTTGATTGACTGCAATGGATTTATACTTCCAATTTGCAATTGTGTGCATTTAGTGTAAATTGGACTTATAAGTCCAATTTGAACTAAAAACTACGAAAAAATTCAAACAAAGCTCATATCGGACTTACGAGTCCGATTTACACTTTGGGAAGATAAAAAATCACAAAGGTGCATATCAGGATTGTAAGTTCAATATGCACTTATTAAAAAAGAACAAAGAAAATACAGTCTTAGGTGCTAAGCGGGGTTATAATCTTGACTTACACCTAAGGAAAGCACCATGGTGCAAGTCAGGGTTATAACTTTTCTTAGCACCAACACTCAACACTTAGCAAAAATAAATAATAAAGAAGGTGTATGGTGAAGCCAGGGCCCTAACATGAACCATTGGGTAAGGCTCTAGTGCATGGTAGGGTCATGACTCCGTCATCCACCGCTCAGGAAAAACATGCGAAACAATGTGATGTGAGTTGGGGGTAAACCTGATACGCATCAAAACCTAGGGCTTTAGTGTGTGTCGGGATTACAATCCCAACTCACACCAAAACCAAGGTAGGAGAAATACATGATGTGTGTAGGGGTTTAAAACTCAACACACATCCACAGTGCACGAAGCATCAAAAGGAAGAAAACCGACAGTGTAATGCGACGGGATATTCACAATATATATTGAAGTTAAAACTTCAGTGTATATCGAAAATATCAGCTCGAATTACACTGTCAATAAAACTAAAGCCAAAGAACAATGAAAAATCATAAAGCATGAAGGAAAGATAGAGAAAAATACATGTCGTGGGAAAGATAATCTTGACCTTGAGTAAATGATCTTTATGCCTCACATAACCTCAAGCAAACGAGGAGAAAGAAAGACTAGAACAATAATAAAAGAAGAGGAAAACAAAATCAAATCAAACACTCAAAAGAAATAAATGCAAATACATGCATGATTAATGTTTATTTTAGACTTACAAGTCCGATTTGCACCATAAGACCAAAAGAGGTGTATGTCAGACTTGCAAGTCTGAAGTACACCAAACTTAGACCACTAAGTGTAATGCAGGTTTAAAATCCGACTTTGCACCTGTAGGCACCTAAATTTGACTAATTAATTTAATCAAATTTAAATTCTTTTCTTCCAATTAACTAATCTAATTAATTAATCCTCCCTTTGCCTTTTTTTTCTCCAAATTAATTAATCCGATTAATTAATATCCCCCCCTCTTTTGATTAATTGATCTAATTAATTAAATCTCCTTTCTTCTATCCTATTAATTAATTCCTAATTAATTAATGTCCCTTTTCATCGTCTTAATTAATTAATTCTAAATTAATTAATTTTCCTCACCTTATTTAAATAATTAAATAATTATTTAAATATGTCACTTTCCTCCTACATTCTAGCCAATTTCTAACCTAACCCCCATCTAATCATCCCCTTATTCCTTACCCCGGGGTTCTAACTACCCTATCCTAGTCATCCTCCCTAACCAACCCTATCCTATCCCTTCTAACTTTGTTCCACATGTGTGCACATTCCAACTAATTTTCCTAATTATTGGGAAAAATATTCATTTTATTTGGGTGGTTATTCCCCAAATAGACATGTATCTTTGAGGACACATGTCATTCCTTCCCAAGACACGCTTCCCTCCTTTGGGATACTTGTCTTTTTCCTTAGAAAAGTGTGGATTCTTCTTCCACTTGGCTCTCTTTGGAATGCCACTTGTCTTCCTTGAAGACAAGTGTTGCATTTTGGAATCCCCTCTCCTTCCTCTCATCTCCTATTTAATCCCCCTCATTTTAGACCAAATCATCCACTTTTCATTCAATCACATCGTTACTTTGCCAAAATCATTACTCAACCCACACTTCATCATTTTCATCCATTATCCATCATCATTTTGCATCAAATCATAGAGCAATATCGAGTATATGAAGATGCCATTGAGCGCACATAAAATCATGGAATAATCAAATCAAAGCGGGCATTTGGTTTGCATTTGTGTTATTTCTTTATGCTTGTTTTGATTTTATCATTCTAATCTTGAGGTGTATAATGCTTTTTTGTGTTACTTGATTAAATAGCTTACTTTTTAGTCCTTATTATTTGCACACATATTTTTCATCGCACATTTTCAGGCATGCTCGGTGGGACCCACTTCATGGGTCATTCTAACATTTTTTGTTAAGTGTGTTTTTGGACAGATATTGAGCACTTGCAGGCAAAAACGTGAATCTACACGCGGATTTCAGCCTCAACGGAAGTTTATTTTATCAATATCGACATTTTACGAAATGGTGGGTTCACTTCTAGAAACGGCGGGAACACTACTGTTAACATTATTTTAGAGTTGTCCGTAGGCAACATTTTGATCGGGTGGCACCCATTCTTTTTGATTTTCCAGCTATGCTCCCCGTACAAAATGCACGAGCCAAATGTCATCTCGGCGTTGCTTCTGATCGCTCGCTTTTCCATTTAAAGTTTGGAGGAACGCGAAGTAACCAAGTGGCTTAGGTTTTTATGACATGGCATTCCTCTCGACCCCACCATTCATCGTGCAAGGATAAGGACACTTGGTGCCTCAACGCTGCCCGATTTGGTTATGTTTCTGTGCTATTTTTTCAGATGTCCTCAGAGCTGCCACGTGTCTTCCATGGTGGTTCGTGAGTCAGAATGCGGTTCGCATCAAGGTTTTCTTGTTGGGAAGCTATGGAGATCGCCACGATATGGTGGAAATAACAACTTCTGGGGTGATTTTGCCGGGTATGATCTCACAGGGTGCCACGATAGGTTTTCTGGTCAGAAGCAATTGCTGGAAGGTTGTTGATGTTGCGAGTTGTTAGCTGAGCTGAGGGCTCTATTTATGCTTATGTTTTCCTTGTTACAGGGGTTCAAACTTTCAGAGAGTTTTTTAGACTTTTGGCTCATTTGAAGAAACCTTTATGTTGATTTAATTTAGTAAATGATAGATAGATCATATTGTACCTATGGCCTTTGTGATGGTTTTATTTGAAGCTTAATATATATTGACTTCTATGTTGTTTTCAAGGTCAATAATTTTTGTGATATTTGCTATGAGACTTCGCAGATTAAACTATGTTTTGAGACTTGTTATTTGTCGAATGAATAGTTAATATCATTTTATGTTGAATGAGTGTTATTTTGGATTATTCTCTTGAATGGGTCCGAGCATGTAGATTGTTGAACAAGCTTTAAAACCAGATGTTTCTAGGTTTTATATGTTGTTAATGCTTTTCCAAAATGTTATGGCACATCGCCTAAATAGTGTAGACCATTTTGCTTTGAGTTTCCTCTTTCCCTTTTCCTCCCCAATTATAATGAAGAGTTTGCTTCTTAAACCCGGAGGTCATTCAATGAGTTTTGCGCAATAGGTCCCCCATCACTAAATTTCCCATAAGGTTGTTCACATTTAAGGTAAAATTCAGAGTCAACGGTTATTTTTCTGGCACATTTGGTGGGACCCAAATTTTGAATAAGCCTAGGCTAGTTTATGAGTCACAGGCCTGTTACCAAGAGTCTGACAACCTTAAATCCCAGTTTACTCCTTCAACCCCTGGTGAACACCCATTCGGCTGCACTATCTTCTTCCCAAAGCCTACCTATCTTCCCAACAGTCGCTCCTATAATAATGGCATAGGTTCTTCCTATAAATTTTGTGACATGGAATAACAGAAGCCCTCTCATCCCTCCCACTCCACCTATAGTATGGGGACCAATTCCCTCTGTCGCGCTAAAGGTCGTCCCTAAATTTACCGAAAAATGTCACAAGACCCCCAGGGAACACCTACAAGATATAGCCAATGTCTGCACCATCCATGGTATCACTGAGCAAAATGTAGCCTTGAGATTGCTCATGGCATCTTTTAAAGGAAGAGCTCTAGATTGGTACAAATCCTTGGGTCCAAACACTATCGAGGATTGGGATCAGTTGGGCGATCACTTCTTTCATAGATTCTCCGAAAAGGCCGATAAGTCATCTTTGATGTACCAATTGATTACGATAAAGAAAGCCCCTTAGGAAGTAGTGACAAAATTCAACTTAAGATTCCAGAGGACCTGGCAAAGAATATCGTTGTTCACATGCCCTCCTATGGATATGGCATTTGTCTTTTATCTGAAAGCCTTCAACTCTGACATATCAGTGTAGACGTATAAAAATGACCATATTCCTAAATGAATATTTTATGTTCATTTCTCTATTTAATTAAATCCAATTTAATTAAATCCAATTTAATTAAATTACCCGTATTCCTCTATTTAATTAAGTAAATTACTCAATTAAATTCACTATACCTCTTTTACCATTTAATAGAATAAATTCATTTTATTCAATTAAAACCCCTATCCACTTTTTAATTAAATTCAAATTTAATTAAAATAGTTATCCTAAATTAAATAAATCTAATTTATTTAATTGCAACCAAATTGAATTAAATTCAATTAAAACCCATTATCCCTTCATCCACTTGCAAAATCCTACACCTCCCACTTGCATCCTAAACTCTCTTCCTAATCTCTTCTAGAATCCATCTAATCCTAATTAATTAACCCAAACCCATCCATTATCCCTTTTCCCTAAATTTAAGGAGGTCACTTCTCAAATTTGGAGTAAAGTCTTCAAAAAGCATTAAAGCTTTTATCCATTCAACAAGCTAACTTGTTGAATACCCCCAAATTTGGAAGGACTCTTACAAATTTGTCCCCAAAGTCTTCACAACCATTAACGGTTAACTCAACCCTTTAGCATGGTTAAAGAATTTCCATAAACTCAACCTCCATGTAACCCAAGGGTCTCATCAAGCATTTATTACTTTGACCATGGTTATCCTTAATCCTTTGCACAAGAATTTATCCTTTGGATAAAAGCTTTATCCTAAGGGTAATCTTAACTTAACCTTAACCCTTAACCCCTAGGGTAACCATGAGGTCTTCTCAAGCATTTAATGCTTCTTACATCTCCTCTCAACCAACCTTATGTGGACATTTGTCACCATTTCATTGGTGCCAATTGCAAACATGGATTCCCAACTTTCAAACTCAACCCTTGATTAAATCTTTCAATCCTGGCCATCCATTGCCCTATTTTTGCTATAAATAGAGCTCTCATTCCTCCATTTTAACCATCCAAGTCTTTAGCATCACACTTATAATAAAATCCATTCAAGCTTTTATATATCATTTATGTTCATCACTTAGCCTCTCTTTTAAATAGGAATTAATCTAAATATGCAAATTTAGAGTATGTTCCTTATCATTTAGCTTAATCATAGACTAATATAGCATGCTAGGATAGTCTTGTTTGCTAATCTTGCCATCTTATAACTAGTTTATTGCATTTATAGGATCATGCATAGCTTAGGATGCATTTCATCTTAAAGTCAACAAAAGCATCTCTCGTTCTTGCATTTGTCATCCCTAAACCATTTTGCTCAGTGATCTGAGAGCAAAAGCATTGGTTTGAGAGACCTTGTAAGATAAAGAACCATGGAACCAACCTTGGGAAGCTGAGCCATACTTCATGACTCCATAGCTTGCACCAAGAAGTCCTATGGGTGTGTGAGCAAGGCTCCCTAGAGCTCCGTTTTTCACATTTTGAGTTCTATCGACTCGCTTTTCCCACATACATTTCTGGCGCCCACCGTGGGGCATCACCCCATATATCAAATCGGTTTTTGAATTTAACCACTTTTGCAGGTCCGTAGGAAACAAGAATCAGCTCGTGGAAACATTCCCTAGCGCATCTGGTTAACATCCTAGCGCATCCGGCTTACTGTTCAGCGTGTTGGGTCCATCATCTAGCGCGTGAAGTCTTTTCCTTAGCACATCATAATACTAATATTTTCCTGTAGGTCTAGGCATGGGAGAAAAATAGAGCAGCGCCTCCAGAATACAAAGTAGCGCATCCTGAAAACAGTATAGCTCATCTCTGCCTTCTTTTAGCGCATCACTGTTATTTTGTAGTGCGTACAGTTTGTTCTGTAGCGCATCATAGACAGACAGAGATAAGAAAAATAAAATCTGTAACCGAGGATAAAAATTAGACTTGTTGAAGTCCACCCACTATCTAACGTTTTTCGCTTGTTATTTTGCAAGATTCTAACAATTTTATTGTAGATAGGAGCTTAGTCTTAAGATTATTAAGATATTTAGAGTTTTTACTAACTTAGTTAAGTTAGTTTAAAATTTGAACTTCTTTTTCTTAAAATTGAACTCACTCTATTTTTGGGCTATAAAAAGAACCACAATCAGAAATTTTCTTGCTTTCATAGGAGAAAAACTTTATTTTGGGCTCTAAAAAGAACAATACAAACTTTCTTTTTTGCAAAAGTAGCTTTAAAAAGAACCTCACCATCCTTTGGTGTATAAAAGGATTCATTTTAATTTTTTGCAAAGGAAAGAACCACACTTAAATTTTTTTGTTACAATCAAAGAGGAACGTTATTCCCCTTTTTATCGATTTCCTTTTGTTGTCCAAATCAAAGTTTTGCTTTGTTGACTCGGTTCTTTTCCTAGATTAGATAATCACTAATTTGGGGAAATAAAATAAACACCATGTTTTTTTGGAGCAACATCTCCAAATAAAAGTTAGCAAAACATTGTCTTGAAAGTTAAAAAGAAGATTGTTTGCCTTGTCTTGAAAGTGGAAGGTATATGCTCTCCCCTTAACTGGGTGATAAAAAACCAAACCACTCTTAAGCTTTCTGTACTTCAAGCATTATACAACCTTTAGCAGGCTTGCCTTCCCGAGGAGTTGGAATCAACTCTTAAAGCCATTTATAGCTGGTGAGAAGGGAACGATCTAAGTGGAAAATGACTTTGACGCCAAGTATTCCAATCCACTATAATCAAAAGTGGAAAGTGACGAAAGTCCTTTTCAACGGTTGCACACAGCGATTAGCCTTCCCCCCAGTATCCTTGAGATATGTAAAACCTTTGTTCTAAAGGTTGGGAAGCCTCCTGAGGGAGTTTATCACTAACGGCCAAACAGGAAACCTGATTACGAACCATAGAAATAGAAAACTTGAGCTGAGTCAGTAACCAGACATTCATAATATCATAGTGCAAGGGTGGGGAAGAATCCGCCCCCAAGATCACTCACCATATATCTCCCAAGATAACTACTCAATTGTGAAGAAATTCACTTTGAGTTAATTTCTGGCAAAAGGCAAAAAAACGGGCGCCCTCTAGGGGGTGACGCGACTATTTGAGCTGATGGAGTATCGAGACTAGTGGGCTATGATGTTATTTATGACCTTTGAATAAAGAGTCTTCTTGTAGTGTATTGTTTATATCCAAATCTGTTAAAACATTGGGGATTTGAACATATCCTCATAGAACATACACTTTTTGTTAGATTAAGAAAAATGGTTGTCTCTTTGGTGCTATGCTTGCATTTACTACTTCAGAAAATCATCCATCCAAACTGAAAAACTCATAACAAAAATCCAAAAATTGCCAAAAACCAACCAAAAGAAAATATCAGGGCAGTCTAGCGCGTGAGAGCAACTTCTTAGCGTGTGTGGTACATTTGTTAGTGCATCAGGGCATCTAGTTAGCGCTTCCAGTTAAAACAGTAGCGTTCTACTAAAAATTTCAAAACAACATTACATAGTCAGCGCGTCCGGAAAACAACCTAGTGCATTGGAGCATCAACCTAGCACATAGGAGTCAAAAAATAGCGCATAAGGTTTAACAGTTAGCACGTAGCAGACCCATATTAGCGCATAACTTTTCTGAGCAAAATAGAAAACAAATTTTAGCAGTCTAAACAATTGGTGCGTGGCAGGGGGCAACTTAGCGCATGTGATCTTTTATTTAATGCGTGAAGAAACTTCGGTAGCACATCTTGTCTCTGTTTTAACGCGTGACCAAACCCAAAAAAATAGGGGGCAAAATAGTGAGGAATTTTGAAAATTTAGAAAACATTTTTGGAAACCTCTTTCCATCGGCATCATTTTTTGTCAAAACAGAGTATAAAAAACAGAGCTTTAAAAACTATTTCTTGAGCAAAATTTATGTCAAACAAACATTGTAAAAATCCAAAACTGGTCGCGTGATAAAACATATCTATCCTATCAAAATCAGGAAACATCATCACAAGTGACAAAGGGGTCCCTTATCATCTCACGGATTTCATCTCAAAAACACTTGTTTAAAACCTTAGGTTGTCAAATCAAGTTTCCATATCGAGAGACTTTATCCATATCATTTGACACACTTTGTCGTGAAGGGGCATCTAAACCTTCACTTTGATAAGGTAAAACTTGAGTTTTCAAAGCAAGATCAACTGAATTCAAAACCATTCAAAGGAAACCATTGACCACTTATGCATGACTAATCCCCATATTCTGAGAAGAAAGAATATTTATCGTAACACCACATTGAAGAAACAACAACCAAGTGTTTCCAAATTTATCAAAAGAAACAAATTTTTATACATCAATCGTCAACTCTTCAAATCTCATCGAACATTCCTTCATCATGTTAAACTTTATATCCAAACCAAATCCAACGAATTTGACAAAGAGCCTTTAAAGACTAGGGCATATTGTCAAAAATCCGCATTTAATCAAATCATAAACTGTGGAGGAAGGATCAATCCAGCATTCTTGCCCGACGAGTGCATCACTTACAACACACCCCAACTTGAACCACCAACTCCCGAACAACATATTGAAGAGGATTTTGTCCCCTTCGTCACAAAAAGTTTCTACTAAAATGTTTGTTACTCGCTCTCAAAATAAACAAAGCGAGGCACAAGCAGAATCTAGTATGAATCGAAGGTTATCAAATCCTTTTGAAGGTCCACACCTAGAGGATACTAAAATTTCTGAAGAACTTCTTCAGGAATGCCAAGAAAGTGCTTCATTCCAAAAACTTGTAGAAAGACTCATGGAAAATGACAAGGAAAAATACTTGCTCATGCTCACAAGCAAAGGAGTCAAACTCCCTGAAGACTTTGATGCATATGTGTTTAGAACGAGACCTCAACATTACGAATATCAAGAACGACAACGGGAAGGGGAAGCACGCGACCCTGAACAAGATATCCCCGAGCAAAACATACCGGAACAACACACCCCAAGACAAAACATCCCTGAACAAAACATACTGTTCAATACACCATTTCAACCCAGGATCAATGCAAGAGAAGAGCTCTTCCCTCGAAAAAACAATGCACCTTTGGTTGCCCTTACTCAACAAATGCAAATGTTACAAAGACAAATGCAAGACATGCAACAAGGGATGACAATGCGGTACTCATTAAATGAAATCTGTCCTTATCCCTTTGACAGAAGATTGCACATGGTCCCTTTTCCTCCAAACTCAGATGTACCTAAATTTGACAAGTACAATGGAAAAAGTGATCCCCATGATCATGTCAGAGAATTTTGTACATGAGTCTTGAATTTGCTCATGATGACACCTATCTGATGAGGTTATCCCAAGAAGCTTGGGAGGAAAAACAATGGAATGGTTATCCAAAATTACACCTCCTGTCAGATCATTTGATGAATTGGTTAACAAATTCATAACACAATATTCCTATAACATTCAACATGCTATAACCATGCTAGACGTCTGCAACACCAAACAGAAAAACAATGAAACATTTATGATATTCCTTCAACGTTGGCAACGTATGGTTTCATGATATCCTCGAGACATTCCTGAAAAGGAGAAAATGGAAATTTTCATCGACAACTTGAATGGTGAGATGAGTTATAGACTCAAACTCCAATGCATATCGTCTTTCGCTAAATTGATTGAAAATGACATTCAAGTAGAAGAGGCATGTGTCAAAAAGGGAATGCTCAAATTCTTCAAAGAAAGAACAAATTCATCAAACTACAATAACCAAAACAATAGCAACTTATACAAGTCTTGATTCTGGACTCGAAACAAAAACGAAGGCAACAATGAATCGCATGATCCAAAATCTAAGCAACCAGTGCTCGCATTATCCAGAAATCCTCAAGCTACGAAAGTTCCTAAAGGTGCTAACCCAAACGCTAACACATACACACCAAATACCAATCAAGGTCAACCCAACACAAACAACACCAACGATACTCAAAACAAAACCATGAATCAAGGACCTAATAACAATTCGCACGACGACACCAACAATTTCCAAAAACATGTCTTCACACCACTGGGACAATCACTAGAGTCAGCATTCAGAGAGCTCCTGGCAAACAAGATTATCTCTTTGCCTACAATCAGCAATTACGAACCCCAAATCAAACCACCTTGGTGGAATGATTCAAACTTTTGTGATTTTCATCGCAACAAAGGTCATCGAACAAACGATTGCATGAGATTGAAAAACATTATTCAAGACATGATTGATCGAGGTGATTTAACGGTAGATGGTCTCAAAACAAATGGTGACCATGGAGCCTTTAAAAATCCTCTTCCAAACTACAACAAAGAGAGAGCTTCAACCTCAAATGATACACGTGGATCTCGTATCAACCACATCGACAATAACACCATCAATCACATATCAGCTGAAGACCATCATGTGAATATCATCACAATCCGAGACCAGCATGATCATGAATCTGTCAATGTAACAACCAGAGCTCATAAATATGTCTTGAAGGGACATACATCGCCTACAACCACTACACCAAAAATCCAATATGATTTAGTCAGCCAACTACGCAAAACTCCTACTCAAATATCTATACTAGAATTGTTGAAACTGTCACCAAAACACAAAGACATATTGGAACAAGCGCTATTAGAAACCAATGTACCTCAAGATCTGGATGTGGACAGATTTCAAGCCATGGTCGCTCATATGACAGGGCCTCATAATCTCACCTTCTCAGAGCAGGATAATACTTCCTTAAGTCATCCGCATAACACTCCCCTCCATATTGAAGTCATTGTTTATAAACACCAAGTAAAAAGAGTATTGATAAATGGAGGAGCTAGGCTTAATATATGTACCTTAAAACTTATCCATGCATTAGGCTTTTCAGAGGAGTCTATTGATCCACGTAAAAAGATTACCATAAAGGCATATGATGATGAGGAAAGGTCATCTAAAGGAACTGTGATGTTACCCATACAAGTTGGACCAGTGCAAAAGGATACTATGTGTTAGGTCTTAGACATAGATCTCACCTACAATATTCTATTAGGTCGACCCTGGATACATGAAATGCAAGCAGTGCCTTCTACGTATCACCAGTGTGTCAAATTTCCCTATAACGGACAAGAGGTCTCTATATGTGTTGATCACAATCCATTTCAACATTGTAATGCAATGGGGGCAACCCAGGACAATTTGGTTCCCCATAATAGGGATAAACAGAAATCCTCAACATCAGATCTACAGAAGGCAAAGCTCGAATCATTACCTGGAGATTTCAAGCAGAAAATGCAAATCAGAGAACAAGGTATGGGAGAATACTCTTTGGAACCCATGTGTTTGGCCAACTTACCAACATCACCCAGATCTCATGGATTACCCACAACATCAACGCATCAGGTAACTCAGCCAATCACCAAATTTGATGGTACCTTCATCCAAATAGGCACTCTAGCACATGAATCAGAAGAGAAGGACATTCTTAGCTGGTTATACAAAGATGAGGAAGAAGATAATAGAGCAGCTGCTCTGGATATAGTTCTACCAACACACCTGTATGGAAAGGGCTACTTAATCATGCAACAAATGGGATTTGATGGTAAAGGACCTATTGGAAAACACAAAGAAGGAGTCACTGAACCCATAGACCTTCCTTCACAGCTCAGTAGAGACAAAAAAGGATTGGGTTGTAAACTCACTTCCTTATTAAGAAAGACACCACACATAACTCCAAAACCTCAATGGAAAGCAAAGAAGAAGTACAAAGAAGAATCCTGACAGGAAGCACTATTTGAGTCAGCAGAAACAATCCGCAAGGCACGTGAATGTCAAGAACAGAAGCAACATCAGGGAAAGCTCCTCATTCATACAAAGGCCATATCTGTAGCAGTATCTCATACTCAAACACCAATATCTCAAAAACCAATAGAATCATCTACTAATACCGTTATTTCCCCCCAAGGAGGCACAGTCTATGAACAAATACAAAAAGTAGAAGCAGGATCCAACACCAAATCAACAAAGACTATCAAACTGGTATCCATCATCAAAGATCTATTTTCACCATATAACATACCTGTTTATAGCATGGATAAAATCTAGGATGATAACTCAGAGACTGATTCCAATTAATATGAATGGGGTAGCTGCTCAAACGCTACTGGAGATATCACTGACAATACTGGCTCCATATCCCTTTCTCAAGAAGAGCATAACGCAGAAGATAGACTACTTGAATTTGGACCACATAATATTTATGACACCAAGGAAAGTGAACAAAAACATTATGAACAAGTCTATATAGAAGATAATACCATCGAAGACCTCGACGAAATCCTTAACTTCTTTAAAACCAAATCCAATCATGATGAAACCTTTGTCCTGACACTTACAATAGCAGAACTTGATCCACCAAACGATTCCTTACCACTTGTCTTTCTCGACCTCATTGACTGGGACGAACCCGAAATACATGATATACCAGTTTTCCCAGATGATGAATCTATTATCCACTACCTATGTACCGTTAACCCGGAAACAGGCTCTACCAGTGAACAAGATAATGATGTCTGCCAACCAGGGAGTGCCAAGTCTCTCAGTCGCAAAAATGAACCAAATAAAAGATCTGATGGTGAAAACCAGTCAATGGCAGCTCTAGATCACAAAAAAGTAAAAATAAAGGATGTATCTGAGGGTGAGAACCTTTTTAAGGCACCTAAAGATGGGAGACTTGACACTCTTCCTGAACATTTTCATGAGCGATCACCCATATTGATTGAGCCCACTCAATCAATCAACATTGGTACTACAACAACAACCAAGAACATACACCTAGCAGAATCTCTGACAGAAGAGGAAAGAACGACATTTCTCATCTTTTTTAAAGAAAAGCAAATTAACTTTGCTTGGTCATATGCAGATATGCCTGGAATTGATCCACACCTGATCATGCATCACTTGTCCATCTCTCCAGAAGTTAAGCCAGTCAAGTAAAAACTACGAAAGATGAACCCACAGGTAGCCCTCATGGTCAAAGCTGAACTAAAGAAACTATTATATGTCAGATTCATCCGACCCATCGACTATGTAGAATGGATCTCCAACATAGTGCCAGTATCAAAACCAAATGACAGTATCAGGATCTGCACTGATTTCAGAGATGTCAACAAAGCTTGTCCAAAGGATGACTTTCCTCTACCCAGTATCGACATAATTGTAGACCTCACCGCGGGCCATGCAATGCTCTCACTAATGGATGGTTTTTCAGGCTATAATCAAATAAAAATAGCCCCAGAGGATCAAGATAAAACAACATTCACCTATCCATGGGGAATGTACTGTTGGAACGTTATGCCTTTTGGCTTAAAGAATGCAGGAGCTACTTATCAACGAGCAATGATAACAATCTTTCATGACATGATGCATACCTTCATGGAAGACTATGTGGATGATTTACTAGCTAAATCCTTCACCAGAACAGAACACCTTAGCATCCTGATAAAGATCTTTGACCGATTGGAGAAATTCCAAGTCAGGCTCAACCCTAAGAAGTGTGTCTTCGGGGTTATATCAGGCAAGTTACTAGGCTACATCGTCTCAGCTAAAGGTATTGAAGTGGATCCAGCAAAGATACAAGCCATTATGGAGATGCCACCACCAAAGAATATCAGTCAGCTCAGATCTCTACAAGGATGACTCCAATCAATCAGGTGATTCATTGCTCAACTAGCTGATAAAAGTCTACCATTCAATCATTTGCTCCATAAGAATGTACCTTTCAGATGGGAGGCCAAGTGTGCAGAATCTTTTTATCAAATCAAACAGTATTTGATGAACCCACCAGTTCTAGTACCACCGGTAGTAGGAAAGCCCCTTATTCTATACATTTCAACAATAGATATATCACTGGGGGCGTTGTTGGCACAAGAAGATCAACAAGGAAAGGAACGAGCCATATACTACATCAGCAGGACATTTAATGGCTATGAACTCAACTATACATTCATTGAGAAGGCTTGTCTAACAGTCATCTTTGCATCTCAAAAGTTCCGACATTATATGCTAGCACACACAATTAAGCTAGTGGCAAAAATTGATCCTCTCAAATATCTACTTAGCAAGGTAGCGCTTACCAGCCGGTTGGCTAAATGGGTCATGATTCTTAGTGAATTTGACATCCACTACACAGAACGAAGAGCTATCAAAGGATAAGCAATTGCAGATCAACTAGTTGAAGCACAACTACCAGGAAAACAAACTATGGAGATTGAATTTCCAGACAGGGACGTTTTTTCTATTTCTACCACACAATGGACCCTATACTTTGACGGATCCTACACACAACATGGTTCAGGTGTTGGCATTCTATTCATCACTCCTGAAGGGCATACTATACCAAGATCATAGCGGCTTATGTTTCCATGCACAAATAATGTGGCTGAATATGAGGCATTGGTTATAGGCATCAAAATGGCCGTAGAATGGAAAATCATAGAGTTAATGGTCTATGGAGATTCACAACTAGTCGTCAATCAAATCAACAATGACTATCAGACAAAAGATGAAAGCTACTACCCTACAAACAAATGGTGGATGACTTCAAACAATATTTTGTACACATCACCTTCGAGCAAATACTAAGGTTGAACAACAAAGCAGTCGATGCCATGGCTACTATCGTTTCATTACTACAAATTCCAGAGCAATAGAGTCATTATGAGTTTCTGGTAGAGCAACTGTTCTCCCCAGCCTATGACCACTCTGAATCCCATGTTATCTATGCCTTAACCAGTGCGGATTCTCCTTTGTATGGACCGATATATGATTATCTAAAGAACAACATCCTACCCATTGACTTATCCCGTAACAAAAACATAATTTTATCTGACAAGCCACCCGTTATACCCTTACCGCTGATACTTTTTATCGTCAAGGTCTAGATGGTACTCTTCTTCGTTGCCTTGATCAAAATGAATTTGATTCCACTTTACATGAGCTTCACGAAGGTATTTGTGGCACACATTCAAGTGGGACTACTCTTTCTAAAAAGCTTCTAAGGATGGGATACTACTAGCCTACAATGGAAAAAGATTCTTACCACTTTGCCAAGAAGTGTCCTAAGTGCCAGATCCATGGCAATCTGATACATGCACCAGCATAGGAACTGCAGCCATTTACAACATCTTGGCCCTTTTGTCAGTGGGGACTAGACTTGGTCGGCAAAATTCATCCTTCATCTTCAAATGGACACAAGTTCATTATAACTGCAATAGAATACTTTACCAAGTGGATAAAAGCAGTCCCCGTGACCACAGTAACTGGAAAACAAATTGCGTCTTTTATCCTGAACTATCTAATTTGTAGATATGGTATTCCAAGTTCCATCATCACGGATAATGGATGACCGTTCAAAAACCAAGATTTTTGAGAACTATGTGAACAATTCAAAATACAACATCGGTTCTCTATGCCATACTACCCCCAGGGGAATGGTCAAGGAGAAGCATCCAACAAAACAATACTGAAAATCCTCAAGAAAACAATAAATGATGCAGGCAAAGATTGGCATATACAACTCAATCCAACACTTTGGGCATACAAAACTAGCATCCGTACACTTACAGGAGCCACACCTTTCTCATTGGTCTATGGATCCGAAGCTATTTTACCACTGGAGGTAGAAATTCCATCTCTCAGAGTCTCTCTAAAAGGCTTAATTCCAGATGAAGAGTATCGAGTCAACCAATCGCAAGAACTGGAACTATAAGATGAAAGACGTCAGCATGCTTACACTCATCTCAAAGCATATCAACAACGCATGTGTAGAAGCTACAATCACAAGCTCATCCCTCACAACTTCAAAATTGGTGACCTAGTCCTCAAAGAAAATCCACGAAATCAGCAAGGTCGAGAAAAGAAAGGGAAATTTGAACCTAACTAGTTGGGTCCCTATGTCATCATATCAGTCTATGGATTAGGTGTTTATCAGCTTACAACTTCAGAAGGAGATGTGCTCGACGAACCAACTAACAACATTCATCTGAAGAAATACTACACTTGAGTAGTCTAAATGCACGGAAAAGTCAAAATAAAATAAAAATCAAAAAATCAAGAAAAAGCAAAATAAAAAGGTACAATAAAAACAACTGGTGAAAACCTGGTAACAGGCGCTATTGTGAAAGGATAGCTCCTTTATCTATATCCACATCCTTATCTCTGCAGTACAACACTATCGGCCATCGCCCGACACTTAGCAAATATCCATTCAGGACATACTTAGCGTAGTCACTATCCTGGTTTATCCATATATATCCTTTTACCACATCTCACCATGGCTTGGTAATCACTGTGCATATCCGCATTGAGCGGTACACTTAGCTAGGGGCAATATTCGTCAACACTTGCAACACGTTCAAAGACATCAAGACTATTTGCAAAACTCAGAAACACCACATCCAGCAACCAAACACTTACTCCATCGCAGAACAAAACATTGAATCGCTAAAATAGGAATCACAAAAACACTACGATGGATGATTTTCTGAAGTACTAAATGTTGCATTATTGCATAAAGTCTTGACTTTTTTTACATTTGAACCTTATAAATTATTGGATTCTCTGCATTTTCTCAACAATGCTTCAAAGCTAGAGATCATGGGAAAACTCCAATATTTTCTTAGTCTTCTGTCTTAGAGGCGATCACTTGTACTGTGTAAATACTTGTCTCAAGACGTGATACAACGAATATCACTGAAGACATGGTTCCACTTTACGCATACAAATGGTTTAATCTTGTCTGTTTATACACAATCCGCACTCTGGTCGTCCTGGTTCAATTATACCTTGACGTTTGTGCTATCTTGCAAAATCAAACATCATGTAAATTTTTCTCAGGTCATTATGGTTCAATTATATCATTATACTTGTATAAATTTTCAACAAATCCCAAACAAATCTATGCTCAATGATGATACCTATATCGAAAGCAAATAACATATGGTTATATCGGGATGACAAATGCAGAATGAGGATGCTCCAAAAACAAGTAGTTGCATATCATTTTACAAGTAGTTGCATATCATTTTACAAATAGTTGCACATCATTATCATTATCATACACCTCATTTTCAAGATACATCTCACATCATATCAAATCATACATCTCATTTTCATGATACATCTCACAGCATATCATTATCATACATCTCATTTTCATGATACATCTCACAACATATCATTATCATACATCTCATTTTCATGATACATCTCACATCATTATCATTATCATACATCTCATTTTCAAGATACATCTCACATCATTATCATTATCATACATCTTTCTTGAGCTATCAAATCAGGCCTCTGAAGAGGTCGTGCCCAACACATCTGCTCCTCAATCTATGTACATGTACCCGGTCCCCAACAAGCATTTTCACCTCCACAATCATCTTTGGCCGCGAAGGTCAGTAATATGTAAAATTTGTTGAGAACCTTCTCAAACGAGATCATCAATTTGAAAAGGTCTCAAATCCCACCTGCTAGACCCCCTTTTCAATAAAATTTCCAAGGGAATAGACCCACATGTCAATAGAACTAGTATGCAAACAACCAAATTCCCCCAAGCCAGCCAAATAGCCAAATAGTTTTGGTACCCAATCCTTTGCAGACCGTCTACCCTAACAGCGGTAAGGAGTTGATAGTGGGGCAAAATTATCTAGCGGACGATATTAATTCTTGGTGCTTTCCGTGTAACAATGCTCAGGTTCCAAGAAATTGTCTGAGAGGCAATTTGCAACAAAAAATTGCAGAGCAACGAAACCTAGGCGTAGTACCAAATGATTCGATTTACGCGTCCCCTGGTATGGATAATGCATCTCTCATTTCCCATATGCATGGTATGTCAATACAACAAGAGGCAGAGATAGCTCCGAACCACACACTATTCTCTTGGATGGAGGACGAAGATGTCATGCTCACCAATGGCGCAACCACATCAAACTTGGGGGCTCCCCAAGTGTAATTAGATTAAAACCTCCGCTCAAAAAGGCGCTTCACTGGGGAGAATATAAACACACCAGGGAGAGTGGCCGCAAATAAAGCTCCTGAACAACCCACAATTGCTATCACATACCCAAGAAAGGAGTTTATCCCATATAAGCTAAGAGAGCCAAAGGCGTCGGTGCTGACAATACTAGACATGGTGGAACAACTGAAGAAATACCCGACCAATGTCTCTTTATGGGATCTCCTTAGTATCCCAGAACAAAAGAATTGGCTGAAAGAAGCCCTGTCCGAGGTAGGCAAAAATGCAAGCGGAAATATCGCCAAAGCTCCACAGATCAGCGAAGAAAGGTTTCAGCCCTTCGCGGATAGATCATGCTCACCAACCATGTTGACAAATGAAGCCACGCCTCCTAAATCCTAAATGGAAGGTAAGCCTAAACCAAATCCTTTCTATCTGACCCTCATAGTTGGGGATAAACTTTTGCACAATTCCATGATAGATTCCGGTGCTAGCACCACTATCATGCCTAAGCAAACCGTTGAGGTTTTGAATATCAAATATGAGCCTTTAAATAGGGGTGTTATGCAGCTAGACGGAAGTAAAGTCTAGACCATGGGTCTTATCAATAACATTCCGCTGACGTTGTTCGCGTGTCCTAGTGTTACCGTGCCTCAAGAAGTGGTAGTTATTGATATCCCGCCTGTTTTCGGCCTCTGCCTTTCCTGAGATTTTATTGCCAAAATAGGAGGTTACTTGTCCTTAGATTGGTCTCACATTATCCTTCGAACCCAGCATGGTGCCAAACTCAAAATCCATTCAGAACTCCTTCACGCTGAACATGTAGCGGATCAAGCCATGCTCAATTTTGAACCAACTCACACCTCCATCTCAAATGAAGAAAGGAAAACCATATAACTTCTAGAGGATGAGGAAGTGACTGGGGATATCCCACCTGATCAGGAGATCTTTCTCAATGAATTCATAGACTTTGACCAATAGCCATGCCATAGGTCTGGGTACTTACTGCATCTTTGATGAAAAGCAGGTCATTCCAAAACTTACCAAAGAACCATTGACTGAAGAAGAGTTGTCTTCTACACTCTAGACCCTACACTTTGATGGTGAAAGATGCAAAGTAGGTTCAGGGGCTAGGATTTGCCTCAATTCACCTTTGGGTGAACGGATCTTGAAGTCTTTTAATCTACAATTTGCATTCTCTAACAGTGAAGCAAAATATGAAGAAATGATCCAAGGCTTGAGCTTGGCGGAGAGGATGGGTATAAAGTAATTGAAAGTTCTGGGCGATTCTGAACTGGTTGTGCACTAGGTTCGAGGAATATCTAGCACCAAACATGTTCGTATGAGATACTACCATCATAGGACATGGGATCTGATCGAAAGCTTTGATACTTTCAATATCTAGGGAATTCCTCGAAAAATAAATGCTTTCGCTGATCAAATGGATACGATTGGATCACAATTTGACCCTGTTGCGGACTTGCTCGCCAACTCCCAGACAGTCTGTGTCATTGTTCGACCAACTATTCTTGACAATGACACCCACTAGAAAGTTTTTGAAAGGGATGAGCAGATCGCCTTGTTCATTCAAAACTCAGGAGAGTTTGCAGATCAACTACAACCTAAGGTAAAAGAGGCTTATGGGGATCAGATCATTCAGCTGAAATCCAACAAGTTCCCTAATGGATTAAGCATCCTGGAAAATTTGTTTGACCGTGATGATGCCAAAAATGGTAGGTGAAAGCTCACAATTGATGCAGAGGATGGAGGATCTGGTTGCAATCTTGCAAACTAAAGTATAACATGGACCCAAACCCCAACACTCCTATGGTGTTTCAAATGCTCAAAGTGCCTCAATAGGCTCAAAACTTGTCTTCACCTTAATTAAGTGTTTCCTCCACCTCCACATACATAAAATAACTTCAACTAACATGTCTCTAAGGTTTTCAAACCCTCAACTCATCAACTGATACAAAAACCCAGTTTTAGCCCTTCACTAGGCCTAGTTTCCTAGTAGCCTGCTGGACTTTTTTTGGCTCTTTTCACACACATTTCCCAAAACACCAACCAATGTTATGAATGATTTAGATACCCAATATCAACCTCTATCAACACCCAAAATATTTACTATGGTTTTTTTGGAACAAATCATTCAAAAAACTGTTGTCCCTAGTCACCGTGAGGGCTAATTAGGTCATTTTTGTGAAGGAAGTACCCTCCAAACTCATCCTCAGGTATAACCCTTCCATAAAATATCTAATTATGATTCCAAACCAAGGATTTTAAAGTTATTAAGGTTTAGTTACATTCCTAAATACCCAAACTCCAAAACCCTCCTTAAATCACCCACAAACCTAGGGCTTGCTCAAAATCACTTCAAAACTCACTTCCATAATCAAACAAAGGTTGATTCACCCTAAATTTAACATGTCTTTACTGATTCCATCATAAAGTATGACCTCCTTAAGTCCAATCCTCTGCTGCTACTCCTATGGCATCAAAACCATGTGTTTTCAGTCATCTATCTTGGTGTACACCTGCAAACTCCAACTTCCTGTCATCAAAATGTTAGGAACATCTATTGTAAATGTTATAAATGAATCCACCCTATGAGAATTAGAATAGGAATTCAAAGGATGGATCCAAACATCCTTAAAAACTCTCAAAACAAAAGAAACTTCACAGTCTGTTCTGGGACAGTCAACAATAAAATGGAAATAATATTATTTCAGAACTTCAAAATGTCTCCAGATTGCAAGGATCAATCAAATAAACCCTCTGAGCATGGTAGACATGATTCCAAAGCAAATTGAAAACAAACAGTACTCAGAAAATGCAGGAAATAAATGTCTTTTATTGTTGTTCCAGAATTACAAACTATCTAACAGACTTCTCCAGACTTCCTTACAGACTTCTTCACGTACAATAATGTTTGCACAAACTTTATAAACATCTAGACAATGACCATAACCGATCCAAATCAGTTAGAAGGCACTAACAACGCCTAAAAGCATGATTTGCACATTTACATACTAACCGTTGTAATTCAAATATTTGAATTTACAACTTATTGATTTTGTAACCTATGACACTTTTAATTTATCAAAATCATAATTTGACACTCCTAGAGATAATTAAATGAATCTAGAACCTCATCAAACCAAACTTGTTCTCATGGACACTATTGGCCCTTATTACAATAATTTTATGCATAGGAGCATCATACAAACACATCATTTTTAACATAAGAAACCATAATGGGCTTCAACACCTCCAAGTTGATCTTTCTTGATGTCACGATCCTTCCTTCACTCCTATGAAACAAGTTCTTGCCTTATGGGATGCTCTTGCATCAACAATTGATAAAGGGGACTATGTCGAAATGTCAGTAGGAGGTGGGAGAATACTCAAGGTCAGAAAGGAAATTCCTTCAGAAGACTGAAAGAGATTGGCCCGATATTGTGATGAATATGTAGGTGTACTAGCATGGTTCTATGAATATTTGAAAGGGTACAATCCCAACATCATTCAACACAACATTAAGCTTACCGATGGAGCCAAACCTGTCCAATAAAAGCAGAGACCCATCAATCCAAAAATTGAGACCCTTATGGCCCAAGAATTGAAAAAGATGATAGAATAAAAAATCATCTACCCCATCAAGCATAGTGCATGGGTATCCAATTTGGTTCCAGTAAAAAAAAAGAACGGGGACATCCGGCTTTGTGTCGATTTCAGGGACTTAAACCAAGCATCTCTAAAAGACCATTATCCGTTGCCACCAATGGAACAATTGTTAAGCACAGTGGCAGGGTCAAAGACGTTCTCAATGTTAGATTATTTCTTAGGTTATAATCAAGTACCGGTGAAGCTAGAGGATCAACATAAGACAACCTTCAAGACCAAATTGGGAACATTCACTTATCGCAAAATGTCGTTTGGGTTGTTGAATGCCAGAGCGACTTTTCAAAGAGCTATGGACCTGGCCTTCAAGGAGCTTATCAACAAAATCATCCTTATATATTTGGATGACTTAACCATGTTTTCAAAACACAAAGAAGATCATTTCGATCATCTTGAGCTGGTGTTCCAGAAGTGTCTGGAGTTTGGGATCTCTTTGAACCCGAAGAAATGTATTTTTGGAGTCCCGCAAGGAAAATTACTAGGGCATGTAGTGTCAAAGGAAGGAGTCTCTATCGACCCTGATCGAGTTAAGGCAATAAAGGAGCTTCCCCTTCCTATCAATAAAAAGGGCATCCAGTCTTTCCTAGGTAAGGTTAACTTCATTAGCTGCTTTATTTCAGACTTTGCAGGGATGGTGAGGCCTATCACCCTGATGCTTAAGAAGGAAACACATTTCAAATGGACTCTCGAAGCTAAGGAGGCTTTCGACAAAATCAAAGATGCTATATGTTTAGCCCTCTTGCTATCCAACCCCGATATGTCTAAGGATTTCATAATGTATGTTTTCTCTAGCCACTATAGCATTGTTGTAGTCCTGACCCAGAAAGATGCAGAAGAAGGAGGTGATCAACCTATAGCTTTCCATTCCAAGACTCTAAAAGAATATGAGGCTGTATAATTTCGTTGAAAAGAAAGCTTTGATCATAGTCAAGGGGCTTAAAAAATTTAGACACTTCCATCGCCTGTAATAAGACTACCGTGTATGTCTCTCATCCTTCAATCAGAGAATATATCATGGAAGGCAACATCACAGAGAAGAGGGCAAACTAGATTACCAAAATTATGGAGTACGACATTGATGTCAAGCCCACCAAGATAATCCGTGACAAAGGTTTCTGCGAATACATAGCCCAAGGGTTTGGACACCGAGAAGCTGAGATAGCCACATAAGAAGTTGTAATGGTCACCTCTGAACCAACAGAGGCGTGTTGGATGGAGGCCTGGAAACATTTCATGAAGATAGGGAGTTTTTATGAAGGCCTCCCCCCCGAAAAAGGGAGATTCTATAGACTACAGAAGAATAGTTTCTGCTTGGTGGATGGCATACTTTTTAAAAGAAATTTCGATGGAATCCTACTCCGCTGCATGAGCCAAAGCCAAGCTAACAAGATTTTGCATGAATTTCATTATGGTTCATTAAGAGGTCACTTTTCGACACAAACTACCATCATCAAGATCACCGGTGTCGAATATTTCTGGCCCTCTATGTTCAAATATGTGCACACCCTAGTTAGGGAGTGCAAAGAATGCCATTATTACAGTGTCAGGTGTCGGAAAGCGGCAATGCCGCTTAGGCCTATAATGGTGGAGGAACCCTTTTCTCAATGGGGACTCAGGTTCATAGGGATGATCAATCCTCCAAGCTTGGCTGGACAAACATGGATCTTAATTGCTACTAACTACTTCACCAGATGGTCCGAAGCTGTTCCCCTGAAGAATTCATCAGAGACTGAGATATTGACATTTCTAGAAGATCTAGTGTGTCTATATGGTCCTCCAAAGACCATAATATCATATAACGTGCGTGCATTTGTAGGTTCATGAATCAACCAATTTTCCCTCAGCAAAGGTATTTACCTAAAAACCTCCTCAAACTACTATCTGCAAGGAAATGGACTCACCGCGTCCACTAACAAGAATATCATCAGACTCATTAAAAGGGTAGGCTCAAAGCACAAAAGGGAGTGGCATCACCACTTGAGGAGTGCATTATGGGTCGATTGGATAACGCCCAAGTAGGTCTTAAAGAATTCCCCATGTAAGCTAGTCTATGGTAAAGACACACTATTTCCCGTGTCTCTGGAAATCCCAGCCTTGCAATTACTTAAGTCTATCGAAATGGCAGAGAATGGTCCCATGAACATAAGTTTGGCGTAAATTATGGAACTAGAAGAGGCAAGGGAAGCTACATTCACATCTCTTCAAAACCATCAACAAACCATCAAGAAGTGGTTCGACAATAAGAAGAGTTCTGACCGAGAATTCAAACAAGGTGTCCTTGTTTTGAAGTACAATGAAAGGGCGGCCAAGCCTGGTCAACATGCAAAATTTGATGGGTTATGGGAGGGACCCTTCCACATTATAGGTTGCAAAGGGTTCAATTCTTTTGATCTTGAAGATATGCAAGAAGACTCTCTCAGGATCCCAGTCAACGGGTTCCACCTTAAGCCTTTTCATTAGCGATGTTTCTCTAATGTACATAGTGTAAATAGTGTTTTTGTGTGCCTTATTTATTTAATTATGTTCCTTCATGCTCTCCCTAGGCAAAGTGAAAGTCACAAGATACGCCATAATTAAGCAAAAAAGAAAATCATTATATTATGAGTATTTTTTATAATTTATTGGTAGGCCTCCGACCTAATTTTAACAAAAAGAAGCAAGATGAAGTTTTTGAAGACAGGCTGCCATTTCCTCAAGGATCCTCTTCATCTTCATTGTCCTCCATCTAGAAATTAGATTCTCTAGCATCATCTGCAACATCCTCTCCCTCTGACCACTCATGGTTAGAAACGTCACCAAGCTCCTCATCTATGGACACAACAACCAGATTTTGTTGGACATGCGACATTAGGAACTATGGGAATATGTAATCCTTAAATTTGGTGTACCATTCGGTGCCATCTAGAATAGGAACTATCAGGTGGATTCAGAGGATAAACTCTGCAATGAGCTCTGCTCAAAAGTGATGAGATGACAATGTTATTGTTCTCAGGCCACTGATAAGCGGGTGTCAGGTCACCTCCACGCCAAAAGTGATGAAACGCCTTAAATCTGATGCCAGAGGTAGGCCTCTAAAAGGGATGTGGTATGCTACAATATCCTCCACCCCCTAGATAATACTAGGAGAAGAGTGCTTTAGTGAGCTCCAAGATTAGAAGCCCAGTCATTCCAAATTCTAGCAGTGAAGCCATGAAATGTGAACAGATGTCCGTGTTTACATGGTATTGGTCCACGTTGTCTATAAAGTCCTCACCGATCACCCATTTGATAGAGGTGATGATCAAGGGATTCTTCTGCCTTGTCATCCTCTGCAGCCTTCGGTCAAAAATATTTCCGAGGAAAGCGACCTGAGCCTTACTACTGACGAGCCTTACGGGGGTATCCATTTCCTGAAGAAGCTCCATCGTTGAAGCTAATACTATGTAAAGGAATGTCTGAAAAGACATATTTATAATGAATTCTCAGCTCCAAGTGACAATTGGTAAAAATACCAGTGCTCCCAAATTCCGACGCACCTGTCATTCCTCATCAATTCGCACAAGTAGGCGAAGTTTGGTTCGGAGTTGGCAAATGTCCTGCCCGGTACCTCGAAGAAAGAGGCGATGTCCTCAGATGCCACGCATATGTTGTTGGTCCTCACAACTGGAATGGCAACTAGGCAATAAAACACAATTCAAAGATTGAATATCCTTGAATAGCTAACTTTTCCTGTGGCAAAGGCTCATTTAGTTATCAACCAAGGACGTAAACTTGAAATTGGCCAACACTGTATGTGCACCAAATTCATATTGCAACCATTCTATATTACTACAGGAATGAAAATTCTTCTTAAAGTAAACACACATAATCTCAAATGAACTAATACTTAATCTTACAACTGGAAATTACTTCAAACAACTACTGTTAAATGATAAAGTTCTAGCGAGCAGTAGGAACCACTCTGTTGTTGTGGCTATAGGAACAAACAATTGCAGAAACAACTACTATAGAAGTATGAAACTAACTGGAACATACAAAGGATTACTCACCAAGTGGGCCCCCTGGAACATACAAAGGATTGGACATTCTTAGGTATAAGTTAAACCAGTTTCAAAAACACTTAAAAGGTATCAACTTGGGAGAGTATTATAATCCAAATGTCATTTAATCATAAGACCTAGGCAGGAGTATCATATAAAAAATCTATCAAAATAGAGCATTATTTAGGCTCATCATCTCCCCCTAGCCTAACTTCTTGCTGATCCTCCAACAATAGGAAAATTTTGGATTCTGGCCATGATTCAAAAATTGCCTGGAGTAACCTACCCAAAACCGCCTGTAGATAAGCTCCAATAGAATCCTTTCATTTTCTCCAATCTCTTCGACTTGGTATGTTCTGTTGCTTCACTGTATGGTGGGTCATTATCCTCGCATCCCATCAATGGCCATAGGAGGATTGAAGGCTAAAAACTGAGAGGCAGCCAATGTCGTCCCTTTGTTCTTCCCAAGTGCATATACTTGGGTGCTTTGTTTAATGTTGCATGGTAATTTTGCGCAGAGTGTGGCTCAGATTGCCTTAACTCATTTGTTAGGCTATTCCAACACTGGACTATATGTCCTATTGCTACTTGTCCTTCCCTTGGAGCCATTTGTTCATATTCTTTATACACTTCTTCCCTTAAGGGTAGGATTTCCCTTGCATAATTTGGCTCATATACAATCTTTTGCCAATCAAAATACAGTTGCCTAGGTTCCCTTGATTTAGCCCTTAAGGGAAATGAAGGCTCAAGTTCTTCCTTGTGATGCACCTAAAACTTCTCTCCCCTTGATATTTCATTCTGCATCCATGACATAAGATCTCTCAATTGGATATCTCCAATGTAGAGGAGAGGGTTCCAATTGACATCATTAGAAACAACATAGTTATGTACATAAAGTTCACAAATTAGATTTTTGATTGCTATAGGAGATGTCTGATAAGCACTATAGAATTCTTCTGGTATTTGCAATGAGGGGCTTAAATCCTCTTCAGCCACTTCAATGGTTACTGGAGAAATTGGTTTTACAACTTTTCTTTTCTTGGCCGCAGGAGGGGGTAAATTCTCACTTTTACTTTTCTCTTCCTTATGTTCTATGTCAACTTGTTTTTCTTTGCCCTTTTCCTTTCATGTGGTAACCCTAGTTTTTCTTAGACTTTGAGAAGGAACCCCTGCTATAACTTCTTCTTGTAAGGGTTCCTCTGCTGTAGGAATATTTTGTTCTGATGATATCATAGAGGATGAAGGTTCAAGAGGGGAACGAGGTTTTTCAAGGTTTTCTTGTTCCTGAGATGGAAGTGGCTCCTCTATAACCATGTTCTCTACCCTAAACATTCTAGTTTCAACAAATTCATTCCAAAGCATTGGAGAGACATCTCTAAAATATTTTTCAACTAATAGATTAATTAGGCAATGATGAGAAACAAAGTGAGGCCTACCTTTCTAGGTCTCTGTTGCACTTATGGAAAGAAGGTTGTACAATAGGCTTGGAACATTCATCCTTCTTCCATGGCGTCAATGAATTAGGATCTTAAAGTGATGGGAATGCAGACACGAGAACCTTCCTTCACAAGTTAAATACTTTAAAACATATAATGCTATTGCTTTCCATTCAGGCAGAAGGGATTCTCGCCTAGTTCCTTGTCTATCTACTAGACGTGTAAATTATTCTCTTGCACTATGTGCATCCTTGGATTTTGAGTACTTCTCCCAATCTATTGGTAAACCAGTTACCTCTGCTATCCATTCCTCTGTAACCACCACTCTTAAACCTTTTACCTGAGCTTCTCCATTTGAAAGTGTGCAGGTAAATTCCCTCACAATTTCTTCATTAAACTCCGTCAGCTTAAAAAAATAATCCAGCCATCTACTGTTACAGAAAATTGGTTCACAATCCTAGTCCTGAAGAAGAAATTCATGGATTGTTGGCTCATGTCGAATAAGTGGACCACCCATTGCAGTGATAACACTTTCAACTCTATAATGGTGTAAATCTGCTTAGTTTCTGCACTAAGTTTTGCATTATAATATACTCAATGTGCCTTTACTTGGTCAGAACCTAGTTGCAATCTAAAAATAGCTCTAAGCAGATAGACAAGCAGAATACAAGATATCACCTCAAACTAGAAATTTGAAAAATAAAACGCAATTCGAGAGGACATCAAAATTATCTACTAGAGTAATTATCAGTGTACTTTCCCCCCTCAACCTAAGGTTTGACAGGTGTCCACACATGCGGAGAAGGACCAAAAAAGGACGGTATGTAAAATATCATAATTATAGTTAATATGGTTTAATTATATACATGCATAAAAAATAAATACACATGAGCGTACCTGCCATCACGCGAGAATGACTGCAACTTGAAGATATTGAGCCGCCATGCATGGAAAACCTGGTGGAAATGGATGGAGTGAAAGGAAAGAAATGAGTGAATACGGAATGGAATATTTATTATGCAAAAAAGTACTCCCTCTAGATGTGGAAGTATTTATTATGATCATGCGGAAAAGATTTTAAGATGGAATGGTGACGGAAAAGCTGTCAGTAGTTGTTGTAGGAATCTTGACATGCTTAGCAGTGGAAAACTGTTGTAGAAAGTCATATTTTCTCAGAGGTTTATGGTATAAGCGCAACTGATGATCATTGACTAACAATTTAAACTTAACAAGATCTATTGTAGATAATCTGACAACACCATTAGAAAATGTTTCAACTATCTCATAAGGTCCTAACCACCATGTCTGTAATTTTTCCAAATTATCTTTATACCTGGAATCATAGAGAAGAGCCCAATCACCCGACTTGAATGATTTATCTTTGATATAGAGATCATGCCACTTCATGTGTTGGTTTTGAATAGATTCAGTATGCTGCAGGGTGAACTTTCTTATCTCATCTAAGGCATTAAGTTGCAGGAGCCTTGCTTCTTGTGCTGTAGAAAGAGTCATAGCTAAGGAAATAGTTGTTCTCAAAGTTTTATGTTCAAACTCGACATGCATCATTGCTTTTGTCCCATATACCATTTCAAATGGTGTAAACCCTATTATAGTTTTCCAGGTGGTTCTATAAGCCCATACAACTTCAAATAATCTGCTAGACCAATCTTTTCTATTGAGTGCTACTGTTTTGGTCAATATTGATTCAATCTCCTTGTTAGTAATCTTTGCTTGTCCATTATCCTATGGATGATAAGGAGTGGATTTCCTATGCTTGACATTGAATTCATTAACGAGGGTTGTGATCAAAGTGGAAGTAAATTGCGCCCCTTGATCTATTACTCTTTCTCTAGGAACTCCATACCAAGTGAAGATTTTTTCATATAAAAATTCTACTACCTTATTAACTCTGGCATGCTTGAAGGCTTTGACCTCTACCCATTTAGTAACATAGTTGGTACAAACAAGAATGTAGGAGAAACCATTTGATGGTGGATCGATTAGCCCAACAAAGTCTAGGCCCCATTTGTCAAATGGTATAACAACCACCGGAGGGTGTAGAGGCATTTCATCAGACCGAGTTGGTCTTCCCATTCTTTGACATCTATCACATTTTCTGGTGTATTTAACTGCATCCTTGTGCAAGGTTGGCCAATAGTACCATGTAGTTAATATCTCGAGAGTTGCTCTTTTTTTGCAAAGTGACCTCCATAAGACTCATCATGATAGGCATGAAGTATATCATATGTCTCATCTTCCCTTACACAACGCCTCATAACTTGATCTAGTCCTGTATAAAATAAGCAATCTACTATCCATGAGAAGTTGAAACTCTTTTCCACCAATAATCTTTTTTCTTTGGGTGAGAAATGTGGGGGTATCTTATTAGCTGCTAGGTAGTTGGCTATGTCAGCATACCATGGACTATTTAAAATAATGGAAAACAAATGCTCATATGGAAAAGAGTCATTAATGACCTCATTATTGTCTGGTGTTTGAATCCTTGACAAAAAATCTACCACTACATTTGCTTTCCTTGGTTTATCTATGATAGTAATATCAAATTCTTGCATTAACAACAACCATCTTGCCAATCTACCTATAATGGAGTTTTAGTTCATGAGGTACTTGATGGCTGCATGATTAGTATGTACAAATATTTGATATCCAGTTATATAGTGTCTGAACTTATTGAGGGCATAGATGACAGCTAACATTTCCTTTTCAGTAACAATATAATTCAGTTCTGGTCCTTGCAAATTTTTACTAATATAATAAATTACATTTTCCAAAACTCCTTGCTTCTGCCCCAGAACTGCTCCTATTACAAAATCGGATGCATCTGTATGAAAGTGAAAAGGAATTGACCAATCAGGTCCTTTAAGCACAGGGGCCTGGGTTAAGGCTTCTTTTAGTTTAGAAAATGATTTTCACATGCAATTGTCCATTCAAACTTAGCTTCCTTTGTCAATAAAGAATACAATGGCCCTGATATTTGACTAAAGTCCTTAATAAATCTCCTATAGTACCCTGCATGGCCTAGAAAACTTCTTACATCCTTTTGTTTGACAGGGGCAGGAAGAGCAAGTATTACTTCAATTTTAGCTGGATCTACTTGAATACTTGTTTGAGAAATACGATGCCCCAACACTATACTTTCTTGCATCATCATAAAACATTTTTCACTATTTAGGGATATTGTGATCTTCACATCACTGCAATACTTTGGTCAAATTTTGTAATGCCTCTTTAAATGTAGTTCCATAAGTAGTAAAGTCATCCATGTAAATTACAATCATGGGATATGTCTGAAAATATACTGAGGACAACCCTTTGAAAGGTTGCAGGAGCATTACATAAACCAAAAGGAAGGACTAAATAGGCATATGTGCCCCAAGGGCAGGTAAAGGTGGTCTTTTCCTGATCCTCCAGAGCTATTCTAATTTGATTATAACCACTAAACCCATCCAAAAATGAAAAGTATTGCTTACTTGCTAGAGAGTCTAACACTTATCTATAAATGGAAGTGGGAAGTGATCCTTTTTGGTAGCAATGTTGAGCTCCCTATAGTCCACACAAACTCTCCATTTCCCTCATTTCTTTGAAACTATAACCAGAGGAGAAACCCATTGATTGTCTGAAATAGGGTAGATGAATCCTGCATGAAGCAACTTTTGTAGTTCCTCTTTAACTATTTACCTTAAAGCAGGATTAATCCTTCACTGAGATTGTCTAATTGGTTTACAATCTTCTCTGATATAAATCCTATGGGTACACAATGTAGAATTTAATCCTTTCATGTCATGATAATCCCATGTGAAAGCTTGTTGTTGGGCTTTAAGTTTTTTTATTAATGACAATCTTTTTTAGCTGCTAATTGACTATTGATATTCAGATTTCTTCCTGCAACAACTTCTATTTGAATTACTGACTCAATATTAGATATTTCAAACAGACAAGAGGTTTGAATTTCCTGTGGTAGCAATGTGTGAAACATGTCTATGGCTGTAGGAGAATTTAAAGAGCCTGCAGATGGAAGAAGAGTATGCAGAGGACTTACTGGTATACCCAATGATAATTGAGCTACTCCATAATGATTTCTTATGATGTTAGAGAGTATTGTATCTGTTTATGGTGAAAATGGATAACAATAATAACAATATTGAAAGGCTAAAATGAATCCAACCACTAAACCCTAGCCTAACAATGAACAAAGATCCACCATAACATATGAAGATAACTTAAGACAATGCAAATAACTCAAAATCACAAAGATTATACCATCACATGTCCAATAGGGTTTTGATCTCCATTCTTCCTATCTCCATTGATCTTGCTTGATATATTTGCTCTAGATTTTTATATGCACAAGAGCTCAACAAAGAACGGAATGTGGTTGCAAGTAGGATCTTAGTGTAGCCAAGTTGCATGAAAGATCATTAGCATGTGTCATTAGGATGCTTGATTAGGGTTTGATAATGAAGAAGGCATCTCCTTAAATAGAAGACACAATATGAAATGGAGGGATAAGATTGAGAGGTGTAAAAAGAGAGGTCGGCTAGGATTAGAGGGTAGGTAAAAGAAATACCAAAATAATGAAAGAGGTAGGTAGTGTAGAAATTAAGAGATGAATGACATGTGTCATGGGTAGAAAAGGCTAATGAATTAATTAAATAAATAAAGATTTATTTAATTAATAGAAGAAGTAGGATAATTAAATAAATAAAATATTTATTTAATTTAGGAAAAGGATAATTTAAATAAATAAATGTATTTATTTAAATAAGAAATAAGGCTAGAAGAGGATAAATGAATTAATTAAATAAATAAAAATTTATTTAATTAATAGAAGAATTAGGCTTAGATAATTAAATAAATAAAATATTTATTTAATTAGACATGACAATTTTGAGTGTCTACATTTTGCCCCTCTTTGAGACAATGCGGCTTGTCGCGTTGTTTCAAAGAAGATAAGATAAACTGATACAGAGTTGCCCCAGAATGGGAATGATATGCCCCCTCGAGAGATTGGATGAAAATGTCTGAAAAAATTGCAGACAATCTCTCGATAAGAAAGACGGGATAGAATGGACTGATCGGATAAAGTGACAAAGTCACGGGATGAGAAAGACTGACTCGGGAAAGGAAGACGAGGGCTAGGCTAGGCTATAAGATAGACCACGGGCAAAAGACATCCTCATTGTCATCCACACCCTTACGAGATCACAGTGCAGAGCGAGAAAAGAGCAGCAGCAGTCAGCAGCGATGGCTTTCATTCATAGATTCGATCGCGTTTGCCGATTCCAGCGACCAGCAGATGTAGGAGAGCCGGTAAGTACCCGAGAACCTCCTCGTACTTTCACGCATTTCAAGTTTTGTCATTAATGCATGCTAGGTAGCAATAAATGCGCTAGGAATAGGGTAGTTAAAAAGTGCAAAAACGCGCAACCGCGTCTGTGTCAGTGCCAGGCGCATCTGTGTCGGATAAGCGCGTCTGTGTCGGGTCTAGGCGCGTCTGTGCCTGGAACCGCGTTTGTGCTGAATACGGACGCGTTTGTGAAATGTAGAAGCGTCTGTGCCCTATAGGGGCGTTTATGTCATGCAGGGACGTCTGTGTTCCCTGGTCGCGTTTGTGCATGGTATAGACACGTTTGTGTTCAGAAAACGCGTCTGTGTTGCAGAAGCACGTTTGTGCAGTCTAGAAGCGCGTTTGTGAGTTTAAAGCGCGTGTGTGTGTCAAAATGCATAAGTTGAGTCTTTTAGGTCAAATTGACAGTTCTGTGATGAACATACACTGTCGATTGGATAAGCTGCTGAGAGGATACACTCAAGCAGGTCCTCTAAGAAGACTAGGATAGATCAAGGCACTTTGTGATGAACAGGGAGCACCAAGATAGGCAGCACTTTGTGATGAACAGGGAGTGCGAATGTGAGTAACACTTTGTGATGAATAGGGAATGTCACACACGTAGTACTTTGTGATGAACAGGGAGTACTACTAGGATAGATAGAAACACTTTGTGATGAACAATGAGTGTCACTAGGGTAGATAACCATATGCATTTAGATAGCAAGTAGCATTTTGTGATAAACAGTGAATGCCACGATAACTGACATGATTGATTGGTTGACTGCAGGAGTATCTGCCTATGCTGGAGTCACGGGAGAGATTCCCGTCTACTCAAAGGTTGCGACCAGAGTTGTCGATTTAGGACATGATTTCTATTGAGGAGATGGGTCTCACACATGTGCTATATGTGCCTGAGTTTCGGGCAAACATGGGTTTGCTGACTGCGTTGGCTGAGAGATGGCACTCTAAGACTTGCATGTTTCACTTGCCTATGGGTGAGATGACAGTGACGCTTGAGGACGTCTACAGGATTCTGCATATTTCGATCGATGGAGAGTTGATTCCATATGATCGAGATGGTGACAGGGAGGCACTGAGACGGGTATTCCAGGATCCCGGGTTGGAGATGCGAGCAGGTCACGTGGCATGGGATACCATGACCGCTACAGGTTTAGCTTTACCAGCTGTTATCGGAGGAGTCATTAGTGGGTATTTGTGTCCGGACAGAGCCACACGGGGATTGGCAGTTGGCTGGGGAGGGGCATTGGAGACGCTGATGATAGAGCACACCAGATATGCATGGGGGCCATGTGTCCTGGCACATTTGTACTATGAGCTGCATCAGTTTGTGTACCACGGATCAGTGGGCTTGGGCTGCGGAGTGACTCTCCTTCAGGTGTGGGCATATGAGCACCTTCCCATCACACGGTCTATCCACTTCAGGGGTAGAGGGCAGGGATGGAGCTTTGTGCATTTGTACGATATGATTACATCACAGCCTCGGATTGGTCGATTGGAGCATTGGAGACGCGTCATAGATGACATTGATATGGTTATCTGGAGGCCATACCTGGGGTGCGAGGAGTGGGATGACAATGCATTGGAGCTACCCTATGCATTCAGGAGCAGGTATCTTATTGGGCGGATGCCCTATATTCTGGAGAGACAGCTTGTTGACAGGGTATGCAGACAGTTCGGCAGGATTCAGCGGATGCCACGAGGCTCGGGCATGTATGCCCGTACAGTCAGAGACCAGGTACAGTTCGGGCCGCTATTATCATATGATCAGGCCGTGACACAGCTGGCAGAGATGATGCCATTACCATGGGACATGTGGCCGGAGGTAGAGGATGCAGGGATGGACGCAGAGTACTCTGCGTTTTGGGCAGAGCATCCCTTTCCGAGATTGATAGATCCAGAAGAGCTGCTGGAGGGAGAGGTAGGAGGGGATGATGATGATGATGGTGGAGGAGATGGAGGCAGGGGCCGACGGAGGCGGAGGGGAGTGGTGGGAGAGAGGCGAGTAGCACCTCGGAGGGAGGGAGGACAGGAGAGAGCAGCTCAGGTGGTGAGGGGTCGAGGTGGATTGCCCCTACATGTACCAGCAGCACAGGGTCCAAGAGCACAGGGACCTAGACAGGTGCAGGGACAGGGACAGGCACAGGGACAGGTACCTATTCAAGCACCTAGACAGGTAGAGGGGGAGGCACAGGTGCAGGCACCTGCAGAGGAGGAGCCACAAGATTAGGCTCAGGGACACAGAGCGGGAGAGAGACCAGGCCATCCAGAGATATACTGAGGCCGAGACAGCTTTGAGGGCAGGGAGGCGGGCAGCAGAGGATGCAGGGGCAGGCTACGCATATGTGCTGCGAGCCAGAGAGGAGATCGCCTACTGGAGGGATCTGTACTATGGTGTCGTGCCAGCGGATCAGCGGACGAGGAGCTTCCATAGATCGTCGCGCACAGCGACGGCTACGGAAGGGAGTCGTAGGAGGTAGGCATCCAGCGGTGGGGTCATGGGTCCTCCACCACCACCAGATAGGCAGGGGGATCCTGGAGCGGGACCGTCTAGAGCTCAGACTCCGTCGAGGCCAGGCGGCTCCGAGGGAGGGAGTTCATCATAGCCATAGAGGGCTCCCCTTTGTATCAGTATATGTACCATTTTTGTATTGTAGACACCTGCGGGTGATTTTGTAGCCATATGATTCTTTTAACATCATTGTATCATGACACATTTTGATTATATATATGAGATGATCCATTTTTGCGGCAGCTATATGCATGTGTACCTTATGTGATGAGATGTTCTTATGTGATACATGTTTTATGATATGGATGCTTATATGATGCAATGCAATATATTTTTGTTCTTTTATGTTTTATATGTAATGCATGATGCAAATGTGAATGTATGTAATGCAAATGAATATGATGATGCAAATGTAAATTGTGCTAACAGGTGTTGTGTGCAGGATGTGATGCAATTGTGATATCTATATGTATGTATGAAATGCTTATATGTAGTAATGTAGGTGCAGCTACATGAAATGCAAATGTTTTTGGTGTGTCATTATACTCAGTCATGTGATAGCGGGCTACGCGGACTCGAGAAGGACGATGGAAGTCAATCAAGAAAGGGGGATGGAAGACATAAGATATGAAAGTGAAAGAGCTTCTTGTGCGTTATCATCATTGAGCTTTATTATGGCAGAATAGGTTATGACAATCGAGGCATATGTTCGGCCCAGAAAGTCATTGTACCTGTTTGCATGGAGATAAGACAGTCACAAACAAGGAATGCCCCAGTTCATACTAGACTCACAGTGTCCTCATATCCTTGGGCAAGTCATAGCATTACTAAAAGACAATCCACAGACAACAAATGCAAATAGGTGACGATACCCCATCCTCGCCTTTCTAGTCAAAAACATCCTGGAGATAGAATCTCTAGTCAAAGACATCCTGGAAAAGCTAAAAGACATGTCACCAAAAAAAAATGAAATCAAAAGAAAACCAAGACTCGACACCAACATCCATTGTAGTCCTCAAGTTTAGTGTCTCTTGTCACTTGTATAAGTCTTATTTGATTGTGGTCACAATGTTCACTTTCACAAAAAGGATAGATAGCACTGAACCATATGTTGTCTGAGTCTGTTGAAAGATTTGATTTTGTTGAAGCTCATTGTTGCTGCTGTGTCTCATCTGAAACTGACTGAATCCATGAAACTGATACTTTATTGTGGAGAAGACGAAACTTTATTGCGGATCTGGCGATGCAGATGTTGCTTTATTGCGGATTGTGCGCGGATAAACTGAAGGAAGCTGGAAGAAACTGTACTCCTTGAAACACGTGATGTTCTCAGTTCCACACCCATTACTAGACGTAGGATTGGCCGTAGTCACATATAGGATCTAATTTATTATGGATGGAAAGGGAGTGAAAAGGGAGGGTTATGGATGGCTAACCAATCTTAGGTAGATCAATAACAAGCCATGATGGGAACGGTTAAGTTTATTGTGAACGAATAGGTTGTGAGTGTGTGCAAAGTGAAAGGATGAAAGAGAATCCTGAAGGATGGAGGAGCAAAGTCTCTACGCATGGTGCTGGTGACCCAGTTTTTCACCATGGTACTTGCCCAGGGCGCCACCGAAGTGGTTTTCACCGTTGGACGAAATTATTTCTCTTTACTTTTTTTGATTTTTCAATTTTTTTGTTGTCACAAGGCGCCTGTTTGCCAGGTTTTCACCAAGTAACGATTTTTTTGTTTTATCATTTTTTTTGTATTTTTGATTTTTTTTTTTATTTTTTATTTTTTTTGTATTTTGTATTTTTGAATTAGGATGTTCCGAAGAGCTTATGTGTAGAACCTGCGAAGGTGCATGCTGTTGATAGGATCCTCCAGAGGTTCACCTTCTGTAGTTGAGAGCTGATATGCCCCAGATCCATATACCGCTGTAATGATGTAAGGACCAAGCCAGTTTGGTTCGAACTTGCCCTTTTTCTCTCTGTCTTGTTGATTCTTGGGGTTCTCTCTAAGGACTAAGTCACCTACTTCAAATGTGCGAGGCTCGACTTTGTGATTGTAACTGCGACTCATTCGTTGTTGGTAAGCCTTGAGATGATTAAAAGCAGTGTGCCTTCGTTCCTCCAGCAGTTCTAGTTCTTGTAAGCGAGAGACCCTGTAGTCTTCATCGTTGATTATGTTTCTCAAGGAGACCTGTAGAGAAGGTAACTCGACCTCAATAGGCAAGATGGCTTCAGCGCCGTAGACAAGTGAGTAGGGTGTAGCTCCTGTAGGTGTGCGGACACTTGTGCGATAGGCCCAAAGTGCAGGATTGAGTTGGATATGCCAGTTACGGCCAGCGTCGTCGACTGTCTTTTTAAGGATTTTGAGAATTGTTTTATTAGACGCCTCAGCTTGGCCATTACCTTGGGGGTAATATGGTGTGGAGAAACGATGAGAGATATGGAAGCGGTCACAAAGTTCACGAACATCCTGATTTTTGAAGGGACGCCCGTTATCAGTAATAATGGAAGTAGGAATCCCGTATCGGCAAATGATGTAGTTCAAGATGAAGGTAGCGATTTGTTTTCCAGTAACTTGTGTGAGAGGCATGGCTTCAATCCACTTTGTAAAATACTCTGTGGCTGTAATAATGAATTTATGTCCATTGGAAGAAGGAGGGTGAATCTTGCCTATGAGATTGAGTCCCCATTGACAAAAGGGCCAAGGAGATGCAAGTGGTTGTAGTTCCTGTGCTGGTGCATGTATGAGGTCTCCATGAATTTGACACTGCTTACATTTCTTGACAAACTGGTATGCATCTTTTTCCATAGTAGGCCAGTAGTATCCAGTCCTGATGAGTTTCTTGGCCAAGGTAGGACCACTAGTATGCGGACCACATATCCCTTCATGCACTTCTCGTAACGCAATCTGAGCTTCGTCACTCTCTAAACATCTAAGAAGGGTGCCATCTAGACCTCGTCGGTATAGGATATCTGCTAAACTGACATATCGAGAGGATTGGTGAATGAAAGTGCGGCGTTGATTGTTCGATAGATTGGGAGGTAAGATATTGTCGCGAAGGTATGTGAATATGGGACCATATAACTGGGACTCAGGACCAACAACACATATCATTTCCGTAGGAGTGATCTCATATGACGGAATCAGCAAGTTGTCTACCAGGAACTCATAGCAGGTCTCATTTTGTGGTAGATCAATGAGCGAAGTAATTGTAGCCATGGCATCAGCAGCGTGATTTTGTTCTCTTGGTATCTGCTCAAACTCTATCTTTGCAAAGTGTTGTTTCAGATCATCTACCAGTTGTTTGTAAGGCATTAGCTTTTCATCTTTTGTTTGATAATCATCAGTTTCTTGATGGATGACAAGTTGAGAATCCCCAAAAACACGAAGTTCTTGGATCTTCCATTGAACTGCAATTCTTAACCCAGTTGTTAATGCCTCATATTCCGCTATATTGTTAGTGCAAGGAAATGATAAGCGGTATGACTTTGGTATAGAATCGCCTTGGGGAGTTATAAAGAGTATACCCGCTCCTGCCCCGTGCTGTGTGTATGAGCCGTCAAAATATAATTGCCATGGCTTTGCAGGTGATATTGTTAGAATGGACTCATCTGGAAATTCTGATTGTAGAGGAGCATCATCTATCATGGGAGCATCTGCCAGTTGATCTGCAATTGCTTGTCCTTTTATAGCTTTTCTGTCCACGTATTCAATGTCGAATTCACTCAAAATCATTACCCACTTGGCCAGCCGCCCAGTAAGTGTAGCTTTGTTGAGAAGATATTTTAGTGGATCAATTCTGGCAATCAACTTAGTCTTGTGAGTGAGCATATAATGTCGTAACTTCTGTGAAGCAAAGACCACAGCGAGACATGCACGCTCGATTGGTGTGTAGTTTAGCTCATATCCCACCAATGTGCGACTGATATAGTAGACTGCTTTTTCCTTGCCGTCAGGTATTTGCTGTGCTAGGAGTGCCCCCAGTGCTGTCGGAGTAGCCGATATGTAAAGTAGCAATGGTTGATCTGGAATTGGTGGCATCAAAACTGGCGGGTTCAAAAGATAGTCTTTGAGCGTCTGAAAAGCCTGTTGACAATTCTCATCCCATTTGAACTTGATGTTTTTGTGTAGCAGGTGCTGGAAAAGGTTACACTTATCTGCAAGTTGTGCTATGAATCTTCGTATGGACTGGAGTCTCCCTTGTAAAGATCGAAGTTGACTAATATTCTTGGGGGGCGGCATGTCCAAGATAGCCTTGACTTTTGCTGGATCGGCTTCTATTCCTCTTTTAGACACAATGAATCCTAGAAGCTTCCCGGAGGTTACTCCAAAGACGCATTTCTTTGGATTTAGTCTTACCTTATATTTTTCCAGCCGATCAAAGACAACTGAAAGGATGTTCAAGTGTGTATCTCTGTCTATTGATTTTCCCAAAAGATCGTCAACATAATCTTCCACGGTTATGTGCATGAGATCATGAAAGATAGTAGTCATCACTCTTTGATATGTGGCGCCTGCATTTTTTAGCCCAAAGGGCATGACATTCCAACAGAAGGTTCCCCATGGACAAGTGAATGATGTTTTATGTTGATCTTTAGGTGCAATTCTGATTTGATTATATCCAGAAAATCCGTCCATTAAAGATAGCATTTCATGACCTGCTGTGAGATCAACGATCAAGTCAATGTTTGGTAATGGGAAATCGTCCTTTGGACAAGCCTTGTTGATATCTCTGAAATCTGTGCATATTCAGATGCTGTGATCCAGTTTACTGACGGGTACTAGATTGGAAATCCATTCGGGATAATCAATTGGGCGTATGAATCCGACATCCAGTAATTTCTCTAGCTCTGCCTTGACTAGCAATGCCACTTGTGGATGCATTTTCCTTAATTTCTGCTTTACTGGTTTTGCCCCTGGTTTGATTGTTAAATGATGCATAACCAAATCCGGATCCAGTCCAGGCATATCAGCGTATGACCATGCGAAGTTGATTTGTCGTCCCTTAAAGAAGCTTATGAATTTTGCTCTCTCAGCCTCTGTCAATGATTGAGCCAAAAATATGTTGTGTGGAACCTTTGTTGTACCAATGTTTGTCTTTATAGTCTCCTCTACCAACATGGATGATTTTTCCTCGTAGGATGCTGGGAGAATGTCGAGCCTTCCATCTTCGAGCCTTTCACCCTCTGATACGTCCTTTCTTTTTACTTTTTTGGAGTCAGATAGCGCCACAGTGTGGTTTTCGCCATAAGACCCTTGTTTTGTTTTTATTTTCACATTTTTGCAACTAGAAGGCCCGACACCCTCACCAAAGTATGCTATGTTGTTGAGCTCTATGGCGTATCCTGCTTTGTGGTCTCCAGGGGGAAGATCATCTCGAATGCCAAGGTAGTCGATAATAGCTTCGTCATTTTGAAATGTATCAAATTGTGCTGGTCCTTCCTGATCCCAGTCAATGAGTTGGGGGTGAACAAGGGGAAGGTCATTAGTGTTTTCAGAGTTTGCTGGACTAATAGTGAAGATGTGGTTATATTCAGGTATGTCAAGGCAATCATCGAGGTCATCGATGGCACTCTCCTCATCAGTTTCGATCATGAGCGAATCCAAATTGTCATCACTAGTAGAGCCTTCTGGGACAGGTGTCCTCATCCTATGTGATTTTGACCTAGGACCTTGAAACGAAGCTTGTGCGGGATCCTTATGGGTTGGTTCTTGACCAACTCTGAACTTTTTGTAAAATTCCTCCTCCTCTGTGGGTTCATCTGGCTCTCTGAATGTTTCAGTGAGCTCATAGTCACTGGAGGATTTGTCTGAACCCCACTCCCACTCATTAGAATCTGTGGAAGGATAATCCTCTTGTTGAACTTCGGCAACTTTGATTCACCATACCTCTTTTGTTCTTTTATTATGTGGTCTGGAATTCAGAAAACCAAGCCCTTTTGAGCGTTCCCTTCTTGTAGTTAGCTCAAGTTGTAAGGGCTCCATGACACCTTCTTTGCGTAGTCCGAGAGGGCTTTTTCCATCATACCCGAATCTTTGCAAAATTTTGAAGCCTTTGCCATAGTTCTCACAGGGTATAATAATCTGATCATGTGTGTCCTCTTCAACGTCCTTATAGAGCATTTTATATAAAAAATTTTCTTCTAGTTCACCCCACTTTTGAAAGGTAGTAGGATCCCATTTGAGCATCATGATGGAGATTTGCTTGTTAGGATGTGGCCTCCCATATTCCTTGGGAGAGGTCATGACTTGTCGTAAAAACATTGTTTGATTCAAAGTGTATTCTCCCATGCCTTTGTCTTGAAACTTGGCTCTAAGTTCACCTTGTTTGGATGTCGAGGGCTTTAATGACTCAGGATCAATATATGCTGAAGAAGGAGTAGCCTCACGATTACTGGGAATGATAGTTTCAGTATGTGACCTCAAGTTATTGCAATATATGAATGGATTTGGATCACCATTGACCGTTACCTCGACTCCATTGTGAGGAAACTTAATGCACTGATGGTATGTTGATGGGACTGCCCTCATTTCATGAATCCACGGACGTCCTAGCAATATATTATACGTGAGATCTAGATCTAGGACTTGACAAACCACATCCTTTGTGACTGGCCCTATTCTTAGTGGTAAGGTGACCGTGCCCTTGGACGAGCGCTCTTCATCATCATAAGCCTTGATGGTGATTTGGTTTGTAGCATTCACAGCCTTGTCAGAATATCCCAATTGTCTTATGGTACTCAAGGTACAAATATTAAGACCTGCTCCTCCATCTATCAAGACTCGCTTTATTCTATGTTTATGTATGAAGGCTTCAACATGTAGAGGTGCATTATGTGGCTGACTTATGGAGGTGTCATCGGCTTCTGTAAATGTGAGGGAGTGTGGAACGGATAGGTATCCCACCATGGCTTGAAACTGGTCCACGTTCAGATCAGTAGGGACGGCAGTATCTCTCAAGATTTTGTCAAGGATAGCTTTATGTGTAGGAGATATACGTAAGAGCTCAAGAATAGAGATAAGTGCGGGTGTTTTCCCTAATTGTTCTACAAGGTCGTACTCAGGCTTGGTTGATGAAAGATTGGTATTCTTAGTGGAGGTACCTGGCAATGTAATCTTACCTCGACGGGTTGTAACATGACATTCAGAGGTAGGTTCGGACGAAGATCCCACACCTTTTAGGACAATTTTGGGTCTCTGAGAAGGATTCTCAGGATTTTTGTTTTTGATAGTAATGGTAGAGATATGATTGTCCATTGAGATGTGATTGATAGTAGAATCATAATTGTAAGGTGCTCTAGTATAATTGGCTTGATCATCTGTGACTTTGGCTTTTCCTTTGTCATGTTTTGGGAATGGTTCCTTAAACATCTCATGCTCTTGATTAGATGAATGTCCCTCAATCTCAATGTCGCCTCTATCAATGAGATCTTGCACAATGTTTTTCAATCGATGGCAATTACTTGTCTTATGACCCTTGCTCTTATGAAACTCACAAAATTCATCATCATTCCACCAATTTGGTTTTACCTTTGGTTCATAAGGAGGAAAATCTGGAACTGTAATTACTTTGTTTGCTACAAGCTTTTTGAATACTGATTCAAGTGGTTCCCCCAATGGAGTGTACTTCCTTCGTGGTCTAGAAGTTGTTTGAGTGTTCACCTGATTGTTGGTAGAACTTGATCCAGAAAAGATGAACTTGGGTCTCACTGTATTGGCATCAACAACACCATCATTAACTGTGTTCTTGTTCTTATTCCAAAATTTTGGTTTGTCCTTTCCTTTAAAGTCCTCTTTGTTTTCTTTGAATAGTTTGATAACTCCTTGTTCAATTAAGACCTTTTCTGTTGCTAGGCCCTTTTCAATGACATCCTTGAATGTAGACAAACAAGCTTTTCTGAGATCATAGCCAATAGCCTTGTTAACATTTTGTGTGAACATCTCCACCATTTGTTTTTGCGGGATTTCACAAGAGCATCTGCTAGCTAGATTTCTCCATCTTTGTAAAAATGTTGCGAAAGATTCTCCTTCCTTTTGTTTAGTATTGCACAAGGTAGTAACTGAGACATCTGTTTCAATGTTGTAAGAGAAATGCTGAATGAATGCCTCCGCTAAGTCACCCCATGACTTAATACCAGGAGGTAATTGAGAAAACCATTCCATAGCTTGGTCGCCTAAGCTTTGTGGAAACAACCTCATCAAGTATGTTTCTTCTGCCGCTACCTCAATGCAGGCTGTGAAGAATTGTCTTATGTGTGCCTTGGGGTCTCCTCTCCCTCTATAGTTGTCAAATTTTGGCGTTACAAAGTGTGGAGGAAATGGAGGCATTGGAATGCTCTTATCGAAGGGATAAGGACATATATCTCTCATAGTGTATGTAGGTTTTTGGTGTACTCATGTCCTCCATTTTCTTTTGTAGATCTCTAATTTGTTGCTCCAAATTATTCTTGGGAGGAGATTGATTTCTTGTAGCATACCCCATGTTTGAAATGCCCATTTGAGGAGGAGCTTGTTGCATGTATGGATGATACTGATCGTAGACATGTCCATATGGAGGTCTATATTGTTGCGACATATATGGAGCACTTGGCATAACTTCTTGTTGAGGGACCCCATATCTATTTTGTGCATATATACCATATTCACTAGGCCTTTCATTTTCCATTATGTTGCCCCCAATTTTGACATGAGGTCTCCTTGTGTCAAAATTTTGAGGATGTCCTTGAGTATCCACTTGTTTTGATTGATTCATACCTTGAGCATGTGATTGAGCATAAGGCCTCCATGATGGTCCTTGAGTGTAAGTATCATATGTTTGAGCTTGTGTATGTGGGATCTCTGGTTTTTGAAGCAAAACTGATGGTGACTCAGGCATCATATTCGGTCCTTTATTTCCTCCACTATTTGGTCTCCTTTGATCCATGTTGGGTTGAGTTTGTTGTGAGGGTCGACTTTCCAAAAGTTGAGATAAGTCAAAATCATGCGGTATTTTAGCTCCACTTTGTGCCATCATGTTTAAAAAGTATTGACGATCTCTCCTCATTATCTCTTCAACCAATCTATTGAATTGAGGATCCATTATGGATTCTTGTATGTCTGCTGATAGTATTGAAGAGTTGTCCACTGTGTCATTGTGTGTAGAATTGTTGTTTATAGTGTTTGCGCTTTCCACATTTGGATTGTGTCTATAAACATTCATGTCTCGTAATGTAGTGTGCTCAGGATTGTAGAATAGATTATTGTCATACTCATAAGAACTCATATTTACGGATTCTTGAGCTTCTTTAGCTATTCTCCTAGATTTTTGAAGGCGTGTTTCAACCATGAACTAGGTGTTAGACCAAGATGTGAGAAACTAGATGAAGAATGAAAAAGTATGGAAGACCAAGAGTTGTATGAAGTGTAAATGAATCTTGAGGTGTATTTGCAATGTCCAAAGTGTAAGACCAAGTATGTATGTAGTAGAGTAGGTGTGGCTTCCAAAGAGAGGATAGTTTCTCTTGATGAGGTAAGTTGACCTTGACTCTAAGTAAAACCAAATGAGACCCAAAGGTAAGAAACCTTGATGAGGGACCACTTAGCAAAGTGTTGTAGTATGTAGTGTGTTGAAAGAGTATAGTGAGGACAAGCAAGTGACCTTTTTGACTCAAGTTTAGACAAGTATGAATGTAAAAGGAGATGTGAAGCAATGATGGACTGTGTGAAACCTTAGAACAGGCTGAATGCTAGATGAAACCTGAAGAGACAACCTAAGAAGCTCAAGTATGCCGAAACTGATTTTCTTTGTTTGCTTGACTGTTAAAGTTTTCAAATCCTGACACAGACGCCTCTGTATACTTCACAGACGCGATTCCCAGACACAGACGCCTCTATGTTTGACACAGACGCTGATAAAAACATAGACACTATTCTGTACTTCACAGATGCGCTTATCCGACACAGACGCGGTTTGAACAGACACAGACGCGTTTCTGTAACCTTAGTGCAATTTTTTTCTATCTGTGAAGTTGTTTTGTTGTGACCAAATCTGATATTTTTCGACTGTTTTTCGTGACAAGAGGACACAATGTTGATGACTCAATGTTTGCAAATTGTTTAGACTCCAAAAGTGTGTTGTTTGATGTAAAAAGTTTTTTGCATACACTTGAAGACACAAAAGACACAATGTTTTGTTGTTTTGTCTTGAATGTTTGAGTGTTTAACATAAGACAAGCACAAATCTTAGGGCTGGCCAAGACAATAGTTGTTGATCCCACATAGGGTTTTACCCCCGAGGCTACGCTATTCAGAGCGGATACTTAGATGCTTGACCTCACTGGCTCCACCCTCGGCACTCACTTCTCGGGTCAGCCAAGCATCAGTCCCCATGAAAACTCCCCATGGCGAACTTTGTATCTCTACTAAGAACCGTATGTGTGTGGGCCGCTACCAGAGGTCCGACCTCCTGCCTCAACAACTAGAAGGATTTGGGCATCTAAAACAAAGAGGTGCTAGTAAGGGCATCTGTTCGTGTGGCCATACATGCGGCACTTTCAGCTCTATAAATACAGAAGGCTCCCAGCTGGTAGGGGTTACGCCCTACAAATGATCAAATAAATTTGATCAAACGGGTTTATGGGGAGACATAGTGTCGGTATGAACTAATCAGCACACGTTATTCATAGTTTTCACCATGAATACATTTGATTATAGTGGTTTGGATGAGGTGGGTTTTCCTCGCTACCACTTGGGTCGTTCTCTTCTCACTAGTAGTCCTAATGACCACACGGGAAGACAGGCCCTCTAAAGATTAAACAAAAAGAGCCTATTGCTCAAGACACAAAAGACAATGATTCAATTTTAGTGCACCAATGGAAGTGTTTGCTAATCTATGAAAACAAGGCACACAACAAAACTACAAAACCCTAGCTAAGGCCCTGCAACAAAATTGTTAGTAGTTTGGGTTGTTTCAAATGATTACCCCTTCCTGCAAGCACACAAGTTAGGTAAATTTTTAGAAAACCCAAAAGACTTTGTGAAAAGGGGCCTTCAACAAAAACGTATTTGCCTCCAAAGCAAGCTGCACAAACCAGGTTAGCTAGATCTGCAAGAGTTAGCCGAAAACAAACTAGATTTGAAACCCTAAGTACAAAATCCGAAAACCCGAATCAAAGAAAAATTGAAAAATTGCAAAACAGAATGCACAGACGCCTTTATACCAGATGCAGACGCGTCTGTACGACACAGACGCGGTTCTGTAGTTCACAGACGCGATCAGAGATCACAGACGCGACTTCCGAGTGCAGATGCGATAAGATCCAGCACAGACGCGGTTAAAATTCTCAGACGCGATTCCAGAAACCTGCAAAAAAATAAAGATTGGCAGAATCACAGACGCGATTCTCGATATCGCAGACGCTTCTGAAACACAAAAACGCGATCCGAACACTCGCAGACGCGGAAAAACCTAAAATGTTGTCGAAAACTGTCCGATCTGCAACTTTAAAAATGCAAAATCTGCAACAAAATTGTTAAATGCAAAGGGACAAGAGTCCCACCGGGCGTGCCAAAATGTTTATGGTGAAAATGGATAACAATAATAACAATATTGAAAGGCTAAAATGAATCCAACCACTAAACCCTAGCCTAACAATGAACAAAGATCCACCATAACATATGAAGATAACCTAAGACAATGCAAATAACTCAAAATCACAAAGATTATACCATCACATGTCCAATAGGGTTTTGATCTCCATTCTTCCTATCTCCATTGATCTTGCTTGATATATTTGCTCTCAGATTTTTATATGCACAAGAGCTCAACAAAGAACGGAATGTGGTTGCAAGTAGGATCTTAGTGTAGCCAAGTTGCATGAAAGATCATTAGCATGTGTCATTAGGATGCTTGCTTAGGGTTTGATAATGAAGAAGACATCTCCTTAAATAGAAGACACAATATGAAATGGAGGGATAAGATTGAGAGGTGTAAAAAGAGAGGTCGGCTAGGATTAGAGGGTAGGTAAAAGAAATACCAAAATAATGAAAGAGGTAGGTAGTGTAGAAATTAAGAGATGAATGACATGTGTCATGGGTAGAAAAGGCTAATGAATTAATTAAATAAATAAAGATTTATTTAATTAATAGAAGAAGTAGGATAATTAAATAAATAAAATATTTATTTAATTTAGGAAAAGGATAATTTAAATAAATAAATGTATTTATTTAAATAAGAAATAAGGCTAGAAGAGGATAAATGAATTAATTAAATAAATAAAAATTTATTTAATTAATAGAAGAATTAGGCTTAGATAATTAAATAAATAAAATATTTATTTAATTAGACATGACAATTTTGAGTGTCTACAGTATCATCCTCCTGAAGTGCTATGAATGGTTCCCTTGATAACATCATTAGTTGTTGAACATAATTAATTTCCTCTGCTTCTTCTCTTATGTCTGGCCATACTACTCATTCTTGATCAAGTTGTGGTTGTGTTGGAGAATAGAGTGCAAGTGTTCTGGTAGTAATACCATCTGAAATTGTCATATCTCCTAATCTACAACCTATATATGCATCAGCTATTGCCAGCCAAGGTCTTCCCAAAATAATTGGATACCCACCTAATGTTGCCTTAGGAGAGAGGATTATAAAATCAGTCGAATATTCCCAAGAATCTAATGTGACAAAATATCTTCAACCATCCCTTCAGGTCGAACAGTAGAGCTATCATCAAGCTGCAGGACCGTTGGAGTTGATCTAAGACTAGTAATGCTGAGTTGCTGCATGACATCTTTAGTCATCACATTTATGGCTGCTCCTAAGTCTATCAAGACATTTTTAATTTTTCCATTGATAACTACCTTGACAATAGGGCTACCTAGGTCAGAATATTTAGGAACAACAATTTTTCCTAACATAATGTCAGCCAATTGTCCTACTACATGCACTATTTTTGGGTCTTTTTTCTTCCTCCCAGGTTTCTTCAAACATGCCTCTTTAATAGCTTTTCCATATATGGGAATGTCTTTAATAGCTTGAAATAGTGGGATTTTGACACATATATGTTTTAGTTGATCAATAAGAAGTTATATCATCCTGCTACCTAGACACTTCTACCTGCAATCTTTGAGGAAATGGGGGAGTTCTTACAAGTGTATCTAGAGTTTCAGACTGCTGAACCTGCTCAGGGTTTCCAAATTTATCAGGTATGGTTTCTTGAGAAATCTCCTCTATTGGTAACTCTGTTATGACTGGAGGAGATGGAGTAGGCAATGTTGTCCCTGACCGTAAATGCATATCACTTATATTGAGAGAGCATGCGTGATAGTTATTAGGATCAATCGAAAAAACTTGTTGTTGCTATGGTTTATTATTTGGATTTGGCATAGGCTGAGTTGGCAGTTGGGTTGGCTTGGATGGAGTAGCATTAGGAGTTGGTGGCATTAAAGCTGGTTGTTGGGACTATTGTTGTGGCTACAAGAAACCTGATGACTGGTTTGCTCATTGTTGTCCTCCCCTCCATTGTGGTGACTGTTGCCAGTTACCTTGAGGGGGAGACCAATTCCCTTGTGGTTGCTACCATTGAGATGAGGGATTCTGATAATTAGGCCAAGGGTTTTGAGAGTTATTCCAAGACTGAGGAGTATAATTTCCAAAATTTTGGGAATATGGAGGTTGTCACTGATTGTTTTGTGCATTGAAGTTCATATAAGGATTAGAAAATGACAATGGATCATGCGGCATACCTTGTCTTGGAGGCCAAGGCCTTTGTTGTCCAACATAAAATATTTGTTCATCATCTCCATAGATAGGCTTGAATTCTGGGGAACTATGTTGGCTATCAATTTTAGTTAACAGTTTACATCTGCAGTCCTTCTTCTTTTGTTGACAATGAGGATAAAATTCAGCAAGCATAGCCTTTTCCTCCTCATGCTTCTTCTTTTCCCATAGTGTATCCAATTGGGTAGCCATATTATTAATTATATCCTCTTTAAAATCCTTCAACAAATGAGTTATTTCCATTCTTGAAACTATTGAAGATGACTTTACAATTGAAGAACTAGGCCTATAGCGTCTTCCCCTTTTTGTTGCAGCTCTTGAGTACTTTTGACAGATTTGTCTGATATCATCCCATTGAACTTGAGTAATATATCCTCCTCCCATTAGATCTAAAGAGTCAACACAATCATCATTGATACCTCTTAGAAAAATCAACTTCATAGAGTCTTCACTTAGAGTACTATGCTTGGATTGCCTGACACTAAATAAGAACCTTTCCAAATAGTCTTCCATGCTTTCATCTTCTTTTTGTGTCATCTCGAATATATCATCACCATGTTGGTCCATTCCCCTACAATAGTCTTTATACTTATCCAAGAAGTTTGTCTTCAAGTCTTCCCAGGTAGTGATTACATCTCTTCCTAAACTCATAAACCATCTCAAGGTAGCTTCTTTCAAAGTAGCAGGGAATAACTTGAGTTTATGAGTGTCAGTGGTATAATCATAGATTTTTCAAAGGATATCAAATTCAAACAAAAAGGTGTCTGGATCTTCAGTTACCAATCCATGAAATTTTGGAAGTGAAGAGGTTGGTATGTTTTTCAAATTTGCATTATCATGTTGGTCAGGAATGGGAAACTCAAATGTTGGATTTACAGGCGAAGGTGGAGGATTTGCTGCCATTGGTCCCTGATAAATGACTAGAGGTAAAATATTTTGTTCAGGGGGTTCATTCAGGAAGTCTAGGTCTCCTTCTGACAAATTAAAGACACCTCTATTTAGCACCTAAGTTTCTGCAAAAGGGTTTACTTTAGGTGCTTGATCTGATCTTATATCTTGAGTGGAATGCGAGGGAAGAAATCTTCCTAGTGCATCTTTTCTCATCCTATTCATGCAGATTAATGAAGAAAATTCAAAGAGCTAATTAAGAAAACTTAGAAACTAATGGTTTACAACAGGTTCTTACCTTGGCACCATCCCCAGGAACGACACAAAAAATGTTGGTCCTCACAACTGGGATGGCAACTAGGTAATAAAACACAATTTAGAGATTCAATATCCTTGAATAGATAAATTTTCCTATGGAAAAGTCTCATTTAGTTATCAACCAAGGATGTAAACTTGAAATGGGCTAGCATTGTATGTGCACCAAGTTCATATTGCAACCATTCTATATTACTGCAGGAAAGGAAATTCTTCTTAAAGTAAACACATAGAATATCAAATGAACTAATACTTAATCTTACACAACTGGAAATTAATTTAAACAACTACTATTAAATGATAAAGTTCTAGTGAGCAACGGGAACTACTCTGTTATTGTGGCTGCAGGGACAGACACAGGAACTGTTTCCAATGGCTGCAAGAACAGACAATTGCAGAAACAACTACTACAGAAGTATGAAACTAACTGGAACATACAAATGATTACTCACCAAGTGGGGCCCCTTGAGTGAGTATCTCCACAACTTTAGATTACAATTATATAATCATTCAAAATCACATCGATCTCTTTATTTCATCTTGACTAGAAAATATATAAACAATACCAGAAGACTGTGTATTACAAAATATTATGGTTGTTCTCTGCTATCCCCGAGAGGAGAGAGATCCCTTTATTTATAGGAAAAATTATTAAAAACTTCTAACTGATCGACCACATTCCTACAAAATAGATGAACATGATTTATTAACAACAAAAGAAGAAGAAGTTAGTGCAGGAAAACAAAACAACATTTGTCCTGCAACTGAGAAAATATAGCATGAATCGCTTCCTAGATTTAAGCTCCACTAGGAACAGTTATAAATGTTTCATAAATCAATCTGTTGAAGAACCGGTCAAGTGGTTTCAATCATTATTGCATTTCTTTGACTGGGTCTACATTGCGGTTATATACTTGATGCTCCTTTAAACTGCCATTTAGTCTTTACTTCAACTTTGCTGACCTTGCATCATGATATTAATGTGCACAACAAACATGTGTATATACTAATGCTATCATGATATAATGTAAACCATATTTATAATTGATTTTAGATATTTGGATATTTGCATAGATAGATCATTTAAAACCATTATATGACATTCTTAGGTATAAGTTAAACCAATTTCAAAAACACTTAAAAGGTATCAACTAAGAAGAGTATTATAATCCAAATGTCATCTAATCATAAGGCCAAGGTAGGAGTATCATATAAAAAATCTATCAAAATAGAGCCATTATTTAGGCTCATCATATGTATAGGTACATCGCGTTTAAACCATAATCCCCGCTGGACTGTCTTAACTTGTGCGAACCCTGCTAGCTGCCGATATTCTTCATTAAGGGAGAGATCCGTTTGGACAAGCAAATCGTCTCAAGTGGCTTCGATTAATGGTGGAGTGAGAAGGTTTTCTCTTGGGAATCGTAGATGGCAGCGCTCATCCTCCTCAATATTAATTGCGACTATAAAATGAATTGGCATACGTGCAAATGGACGTTCATCATTAAGCACCTTCTTTTGTGAAGATCTAGGCATGTAGTGCATTAAAGGAAGAAGGTCGTTAGATATTCATCTTATTGCTCATTTTGCAACCTAAGCGCCCAAAAACTTTTGAAGAGTCGAGAGAGAAAGGTCCTCTCACAGAAAATGGAAGCACAAGTGACTCTCTTAGGTTCTATTCAGGGAGGATTATGGGTAGATGTTTTTGGCAAACTCTCTTATTCTTTCCACGCTATTCTACCCAGGCCAGAATTTCTGAGAACTAAGGCCAAGTCTAAGATGGTTACCCACAACACATCTGTAGTGATAGATTCTTTTGAGAGTGTTGTCGAGCCCAAGCTCCATAAGCAACCCAAAAACCTCATAGAGGCCGCATGCAGTAGAATGATTCATCATAGAGCGGAGCCACAATCCATGACAACTCATTTCTAGAAAATGGTAATATCCCTAGAGGCCATAAGGGACATGATGTGCTGTCCCATTTTGAAGGGATGGGGGTGTTCTCTGAAGCTGTCATGGAAGAATTTTGGAACACCAGAAGAGATGTTGTCTCATTCTGTCACGATGCCCTCAATCGAAGCTTGTCATTTGGACTCCCAAGACTCCCCTTGTCTTATAGTGACTTGAGACATGATGACCTCAAGGATATTTTGTCCACTCTTGCATGGTTATGCGGTCACACTAATGACCATGAGATCATTGCTGCTATGATAGGTTTCTTGTTCAAATGCCAGAAGCAGAAGGGGTCTTTCCATTTTGACTTCTCTGTCCTCATAGCTAGAGAAATAGTAAAGCAACTAACTCAGTTTCAACAGTTTCGACATTTTAGATTCACCTCACTCCTTGTTCACCTGCTCCTGCACCAAAATGAGGTTTTCTTTAGCCAATACATGTGATTGGCTATCTGTGATGAGTCAGGGAACAAGATGTCGGTGTCAGCTTGGACACCCATTCTATTGGCTTCTTACGATGCTTATCAAATTTTTGATTGTCTATTAACTCCCATCCTTAGGGACCTCGGTTCGATCCCCAATGAACCACTTGCCCATTTTTCTCAAGTTTAGATGAACTGGATATACAATGAATGCCCTCCTCGTGACTAGTTCTTAGGTAGCGATTTTTCCTTTATTTGAGTGCATAGTTTCTCAGAAGAACCCTTCCACCTACCTACCTATGTCACCGAAAGGACCCTCGCCCTCCAAATTGCATGGTAGTTGCTGAGAATCAAAAGGGCCATAGGGGCAGGGAAGCATGACATCTCCATTACAAAGGACCACAAAGCTATTGGACCAATCACTTTGGTTCGGAGAAACATTGTAGAAAATGTCTTGACATCTAAGTTGGTGCAACTCAGCTTAGTAGTGGGTGCCTTTCTAGAAGAAAGAATGCAATTAAATACGAACCACATAGCTCATGGGAAGGGCGCACTAATCCACAGGTACATGACCCAAATCTCTATGTGGGTCTCAATGATTTTCCCGTGCTAAAGTGACCCCTGTGGTTGAGTTTCTACTCCATCATACAAAAGTGCAATCCTGCAAAACCCATCCCTTGGACCATGCTGGAAGCCATGACTTTAGATTCTTGACCTAGGAAAAAGAGGGAGGATTTCTGGATCTATCGGTAGGAAGCGAGTCAGCCCAAGGCTAACATCGGGAACGCTCCTTTGGACGAGCATTTTGAGCTTAAATGGTGCCAGTACAACAAGTCTGATGAAGAGATAGGTGATAGCTCCCCACGTGGATACTCGTCCCCCGAGGTGGCCTAGCGATAGGACATAGAGGGTATAAGTATTGAAGAGCAAGATAGAGAGCCTCATATTCTTCTTGCTCTTGCCCATTCTGCTCGTAGACCCCGTTCCCAGGCTGGTAAGAGACAAGATGAGAAGTAGGCTGCTAACTCCCCATCCAGTAAGAAGCAATATCTGGGTTCTGCAAAGAAAGGTTTGTCTTCTCGAGCCCCAGAGGTTCCCTCAGTTCCTCAGCGGCCAGTGACTTCCATGGTTCAGGTATGCCCTTCTTTGCCTTTTCCCTTTACTCAAGTTGTCTCTTCTGCTGCTACCCATTTCATAGCTATGCATACCCAGATTTCCACCACCCTTATATTAGTGCCCGTCGGGACACAAATTGACCCTTGAGAAGCATTTCCATAGGTCTCCATTTCATTCCCAGCCCCCGATTTTATTCTTGCAACATTTTCCTTGCAGATGCCTAACGCAGCTACCGTCTCGCGTAGGCTTGGTTTTGGAGAGTCCACTCCTCCCCCAAATGTTGGAGCAGCGTCCGCTGATCCATTTTCCTTAGGAGCCTCTCCCTTCATCTCATTGTTTTCTCCAACCATGCTTGCACACCCTATTCAAACCTCTTTTGGTGGCCCTATTTCCCAATTCCCCTTTGCAATTCCCCCTGGTGTAGCATTTGCAGACCAAGATATTGCCAACCCGGATGATTATCAACAACAAGTTACTTATTCCAAGACTGTCTATATTTGCAAGACTGGTAAACGAAAGGAAAAAGATGATGCCAAGCTAGTTTGTCCGCACTTGCAAACACACTTTAGTGAGGAGAAGGATAGTCTTTTCTTTGCAACCATGTTACCCAAGGTTGACAAGCTAGAAGCCCAAATGAGACCCAATGATTACACTTTGCATGCTATCAGTGTCAACCTTCTGAATGCTACAACGCCCGACAAGGTTGAAATGATGGAGGAAACTTCGAAGGTCGTGTCTTCATATTTCATCAAAAAGAGTCATCGTCTAGAGAATATGCAAGAGAAGAATGTGAACCTCCGAGAATCTCTGGCCCAACAGAGAAAAGAAGACAAAGCTCAGAATGCTAAAATCAATCTCTTGCAAGGATTATTGACACAAGCTAACTTGGAAAAGGGAAAGTTGAAGTCCGCCCTTAAAAATGTGACTTCTCAGTTGAAAGGATAGGAGGCAACAAGAAGTGTGGCCTCAAAAGAGTTGCAGGAGAAAGACCAAGAAATTCAGCAGCTACAGGCAGCTTCCAGAGATGCCACCCAAATGCATGCACAACTACGTGAAGAGATCCACCTAAAAGAAGAGTACGCTCGGCAACTGAGTGATGCATAGGTCATGTGTTTGGAGGAGAAAGCAAAGTTTGAAACATATTTTCATGGAAAAGAGAGTAGCCTAAAGCAAGATGAGAGGAAATTCCTAGACACGAAAAATTATTGCAGCAGGAACGAGATCTTGTATCACGACTCCAACAAACCATGCAAGATGGAAGTACCAGAATCCTCGCTCTGGAGAATCAAGTGGTTCTTGAACAAGACAGGTGCAAAAAGCTGCAACACGAAATAACATCAAAGGATGAGGAAGTCTCACGGTTGTTAAATATTCCTCCCTCCGTGGAGGTCTCTCAAGATTTTTCTTCGATCCTAGTAGAGTTATATGCTTCCCATTGGGAAAGAATTAAGCAGTATAGCCCTTCACTGCAACCTGTGTTAAGGTTCCTCAGAGAAGCACAATCCCTCTGTGCCAAGGCGCATGCCCTCATTAACAGCTCTATGCTTATCTTTGGTCCCAAGCTCCCCTATGACTCAGGACTTAATCTAGATGTTGTATGCAACTCAAGATGAGGAGTTGAGAGAGAAAGGGATAGCAGACTGCAGGCAATTGATCAAGAAGACTAATGTCTATTGGCCTGATGATGATTGTAATGATTGACTTCATATGTTGTCATTGATGGAACATGTACACACACACATATGTTCACATTGTCTACTGGTATTACTTCTAAAAGTTACTTGTATTGCAACCGGTATTAGATGTTTAGTTTATGATGGTGTCAAACCGGTACATGTAGACAACTGGTATATGCAGGAATGACCTAACACTAACTTGAAGATCTAGCAGAGGTCATCAAAGAAGAAAATGAAGGACAATCAGTTTACATGTTGAAATGGTTAACTCCAACTGGTATTGGTGTTCCAACCGGTATTCATTGATTGTGTGATGAGTTATACCGGTTCTGATGAGTTACCCTAACCGACAAATTTTGGAGGTAATTTCTGATGAGTTATGTTTGATTGTCTAGATACACTGCACCTAGGAAATTGTGATATAATTTCCAAAGCCGACATGAAATCTAAATGTCTATATAATGACATTATGATGAACTATTTTGGAGATATGATATGAGATGATTTGATGCGAAGATAGAAGTATTAAGTTGTTGAAGGCATTGTAGAATATGTTGGTGATGCAGTTTTGAGTGCACAGAAGAGGATCTATTCAAGCAAGTTGTGCTACTTCTAGATCACACCAACTGTTGTTTTCTAATCACTACAACAGTCAAATCCCCCAACCAGGTAAGCTCTAACAAGATTCATTGTACAAATCCTTTAACAAGGTGATCCATTAGTTTGGATTTAGAAATCCTCTACCAAGGTTACTCTTAATAGGGTACTACCTTTAACAGGGTATAGCTCCTAACAGAGCTTTGGCGTCTTTAACAGGAGTCGCTCCCAGCAAAGCACCTTTGTAGACCTTAACCGGTCAGTTACCTATTATTGCAGATAGTTAACTTGTGAGTCCCATCTCACCATGGTTTTTCCCATTTAGGTTTTCCACGTATAAACACATGTTATGGTGGATGTTTTACTTAGTGTGGATGCTTTAATATCATTTTGGATTGCATGCATAGTGTTGAGTAAATTTGTTAATTATATCTATTAGCTAGTGTTTAAAGTAGTATTGTTTTTGGTGTCACTGATTCACCCCCCCTCTCAGTGCTTTATAAGTCTATCAATTGGTATCAAAGCCTAACTTCTTTAAGGTTTAATCGCTTGGAAGGGAACCCTAAAGCCACCATGGGGGATATGAGATACTTTGAGATGGCCAGAGTGCTTGAAGCTACTAAGGATGAGCTTGAAACCCTAAGGGTCAGATTTAAAGCTTCACAAGTCAAAAGGAGAGAGTTGACTGAACAAATATTGGAAATATCTGATAATAGTTCTTCAGATGAAGCTAACATTGATGTATTAGCTGAATACGTTGAAAAACTGAACGGTGAAAAAGATAAATCTGAGAAGAGAGTTAGAAGCCCTAACTATCCGCATGAGTCAAGAGATGGAAGCTAGGAGGGCAGTTGTACACCTTGTCAAAGAAAGAGATCATGAGATTGCTAAGATCAAACGAGAGAATGCAATCTTGCATGAGCATTGGCATGCTGAAAAAGAAGAAAAAGAGGCTTTGCAGCTAAATCTTGAAATGACATCATCTCTAAGAGAGACTCTTACAAAACACAATGAAGATCTTACCAGAGAACTCACTGAGGCTAATGGAAAGCTAGAAAAGTTGAATAAAAATCCTACCATGCTAGATGAGAAGATTCAATCACAAAGGATTAAAGGTGATACATCTGGACTAGTTTTTAACACATCTGAGAAAGGAGAGTCTTCCGATACAAAGAGCAACATTCACAAGGACAAAACCGCTCCTAAGGCTAACAAGTCTACCTGTAAGAAATTTTTTAAACCTATTTGCTTTGTCTATTATAAACTTGGACTTACTACAGATGTGTGTAGACAATGGAAATACAAGCTACAATGCAAATACTAGGTATGTATCTAGGAGATTTGAAGGCCATTGTTTCACATGCAAAATGTATGGACATAGATCAATTGAATGCATATATGGAGCAAATAATCCAATACCTCACATGAATCCAAGACCTAATGGTAACTGGATAAGAACCTATGACAACCGGGGTAATATGAACTGGAATTGACCCTATGTCAACCGGTTTAGTCCATTTGAGATGGAAAAGATAAATAATGTCATTTGTACCATTTGTAACAATTATGGTCATGTGGCTATGAAATGTAGAAGGATAACTAGAAGAGGCAATGCAGGACCTTGGAGATCATCTATAATGGCCTGCTATCATTGTCATAAACCAGGACACATGGCACAGTTCTATAGATCCAGAAAGAACAAACTACTTAATCATTCTAAAGATCAAAAAGATAAGTAGAAGGTAAATGTTGAGGAAACCAGAGAAGAGATGAACCAAATATGGAAAAAGAAGAGTGGTGATATACCTACAGAGGAACCTAATACTTCACCTAGTGTGGAGAATCCTACACTGGTGAATCGAGCATTCCAACAGGGCTGAGGGGAGCATAGTGGCAAATCTACTTCCGAACCCCTTGAAAGATGAGTAGTAAGAGAGTTTGCATTTTGAGTTATTATGTGTGAAATCTTGATATCTTTTGTCAATCGGTTTTTTGAAAGTTTATCAACTGGTTTTACACCTATTAATATTGTATGCATTGTTAAGTGGTGTATTAGGGTTTGTAACCCTAGCGGTCGAGCATTTAATGCAGTAGGTAAAAAAGATAAAAGCAAGTTTTGCTATGTTATTTTTACCCTAAATGCATTCGAAAGAGAATTCTTGAGCACTTGTAGAGCGAAGAGATATTTGCTATCTCGTCTTAGTCGAATTTGTGTCGTGATTTGCGTGATTGAAGCTGATTTGAAGGGTAGTGAAGGTTGAACTAGTGTGCACTTGAGAAATCAACTAGTAACCGAGGCAACATGTATGAATTAAGGTATTTCTTTGTAAATCCCTTTTCGAATCTAGTTTATCTAAATGGCTTCATCATCTAAGCAAGTAGAGAGGCTAACGATCACATCAGAACCTATGGAGGTTGTGGAATAGGAATGAATATAATCTTACAATTCTTTATCTCAAGTTCCTGACGGTGTCATTGTAAAAGGTGATTTGTCTAGCTACATTGATTGTAAAATTGAAGATTCAGGATCATTTTCAATTTATTCTTAGTTGAAATCCCTTTGCGATAAGAGCAGAAAGATTCAACCCAAGTATATTAGGGTTTATGAGAAGGGTTTTCATAATGCAACTTATTTTCTTGAGGGTTTTGAAGAGGAATATATCCGAATCATTCTAAGTCGTGCTCATGGTAAAAATATGTATTTGGAAAGGACACACACTATAACCAACAAGGATATTCAAGCTATGATTGGTTTTTGGTCAATCGGTGAAGTTCCCAAGCTGAGGCGGATTTCTAAATAAACTGTAACCACTTTAACCTCATCTACCTCTAATGGGCATGCATTTTTTGTTAATAACATTAAGGACCCATCAATTAAACTGGCTACTATGGTTATAGGCTACATGATATTCTATTCCAGTAGAATGAACAGTGTACCATCTGCAACAGTGCATACAACTTATAAAATGATTGTTGAGAATGTAGATTATGACCTATGTGAGGCCATAAGGAGTCAACTAATGTTGAATCTAAAGTCAATCAATAAGGACAACAATCAGAAGTTCAAATTTGGTCAGTTATTGATTGGTTTATTCCTTTACTTTCAGAATTTCTTACGGGGAATTGGTGATATTGAATGGTCTAAAGACCTACCGGTAACTAATCAGATCAAGAACATCATTAAGGCTATTAAGAACACTTTCTCTATTGCAATGAACAAGTACTTCAATTAATTTAAAAAGAAATTGAGTATGAGGGTAAGGCTACCTGAGGATGTGGTGAAAAACTTTGCTAAGAACATCATTTTCATAGTCACCACTGATTTTTGTCTGATGGAAGATGTTGAACCAAGAGAAGATGAAATGAAAGACATGAGATATGAAGTCAATTATGAATTATTGATTGGTTATGCCAATAACCTGTTGGCATCTCCAGTGGACAAGAAGAAGAAAAGACTGGATATTGTTGAGGAGAAAACTGCAAAAGCTGAAACTAGTAGTGGTAAAGGGAAGAAGAAGAGGGTTGAGCAAGTGCCTCTGGTGAGTACTAGAGTGACACGAAGTGTCCAAATTAAAAAGGAACTGACACCTAAGGTATACATAAAGAAGCAGACTACAACAAAGAAAAGAGGCCGACAACTGCTTCTCCAAGCAAAACCTGATGATACTGATACTAAGGAAGAACCAAAGAAGGTAAAGGAAACTAGCAAGAAGTCCAAACTAGTTGAAGCCACCTCTCAGTAGACTATTCCCATTAAAGTTTTGTCTTACAAGCCTATGACTGATTTTGAGAGAACGATAAAGACATTGGGAAGGAATAGATTTGATAATGTTAAATAATTTTTTGATTCATTTGATGAAGATTAGAAGGAACAAATTGTTCAACAAGTAATCAACTATTTATGTCATTTCAATCGATTACCTCATGATCTTAAGAAGGATATTTCTGATTTTTTTATTCTATTCTTTTGAATAAATGGGGAGAAGCTGTGAAGAAAGAAAAAGAAATTATTGATAATGTGTTTACGCAATATTTTCCTGATTTGTCAAAAGATGAGTTAATTGCATTGCTTGATAAACACAAAACACAATTTCCTTTTAAATCAAGGAGATTAAAGCTATCAAGTGGAAAGATGCAATTTGTTGAAGTTGAAACTCATCAGATAGCAAGAGACATTTAGAATATGCATAAACTAATAGAATCCCAATGGTCTAATGAGCAAGGTATTGTGGAAGGATCGGAAATGGATGAGGAAGACATAGTGCAAGCTAATATTGTCTATCTTATCAAGAAGAAGGATGACACTACTTCCCAATTGGTGATTTTTCTTGATGAAATACAGGATATAATAGATCTACCTGGAAACATCATTGAACTAGATATGTAGCTGTAGATAGGAAAATGGAATGCATCAAAAGCAACTTTAAACTAGCTCAACCACAAAAACTAGATTGCAATGACAAATCCTAATTACAATCAATAAAGGCATGAAGATGAAATACTAAAATGAAACGCAAACCAAAGCATGTATCTCCTTCATTGTTCCTCCATTGTCCTTATTTCTCCTTCAAATTAGTGTGTTTGTGGATCTCACCTACAAGTGCAAAAGCATAGTATGAAAGCAAGATGACTAGAAAAATGGCAACATAAGGATACTAGAAGCGTGGTTTTTTTTCTCTTTTTGATTGAAGAAACTCATCCAATTTATAGACAAATTGGAGAGAGGACAAGATTAGCATGAAATTGATTCAAATGGAAATTCAAATCATTAATGGCAAAATTATGACAAATGATGACAAGATTGACATGCAAGATTGATTGATTGACAAAATTATGACAAATTATGACAAGATTAAAATATCATTCCCATGACAAAAGGGAAGAGAGAAAATAGCCTCCATGATTGCAACAAATGGAAGCATAAACATAGGAGAAAATTAGGGGAAAAATAGGAGAAATAGAAACTAGGAATTAGGAGAAATTAGTAAATTGGAAAATTGAGGAAAAAGATGAAATAGAAATTAGGTGAATTAATTAATAGGTTTTCATCCATTAATTAATTCATGAAAAGACCTAGGAATAAATAAATAGATTTATTTAACCCACCAAGAAGAAGAAACGGATTTAATGATCAAATCATAAAACCCTAGAAATAAGAGGACAAGGATTTAGGTCAAGCAAGAAATTAATGTCGATTTGATCATGATTTTGATTGACAAAGGACCAATGCTGATAAATGATTGAGATTGATTGACAAATTGACCAAGATTGATAAATAGATCAAATTGATAGGCGCCAATTGACGAGGAACAATGACTAATTGATCCAAATTGACATGATTGAAAAAGACAATGATCGATGACAAATCAATCGCAAAATGACAAGATTGACCAGGACAAGGATCGATGACAAATCAATCGCAAAATGACAAAGTTGACAAGGACAAGGATCGATGACAAATTGATCATAAGATGACGAGATTGACAAGGATGAGGATTGATGACAAATCGATCGCAAGATGACAAGATTGACAAGGACGAGGATTGATGACGAATCGATCGCAAAATGATGAGACTGACAAGAGGACAAAACCCTAATTCTATCATCGATTAGGATTGACGATGTCCAAAATGATGATAAATGAGCACGCACATTGATGCGACAGGATAAGATCGACCAAAATTATGACTGAAGATTGTTATCGACAAGACCAAATTCGAAAGCAATAAAAAATGAGGAATGCAGAATAAGGACTTGATGCTCACAAATGATAAAGACCAAGTGCGCAACATAGAAGAAATGTTAATGCGATGCAAAAACCCTAAAATAAGGAAATGCGCAAATGTTAAAGTATGACTCCGCAAGCGTTGACCATTTTTAGACGTCTACATTTTGCCCCTCTTTGAGACAATGTGATTCTAAGCGTTGTTTCAAAGAACAATAATGAAAATGCCCTAGACAATAACAATGACATATGCATGCCCCCTCGAGGAATTGGTTGGAAAAAAATCCCAAAAAAGAGGCCAATTGATCAATAAGAATGACAGAAGATGATAGGTTCAAACGGATTAAAAATAAGAGGTCGGATGCACAAATGACAAGCAGTGGAAGGTGCAAAAGATCGTGACCAGCATAAGATGGAGAAGATGCACGTCCATCTAGGTACTGACAAAGAGCTATAAATGAGACAAGGAGAAGGAAAAGAGCTCATTTGCACTAGCCAAAGTGGAGGAATTGTTGCTCTGGAAAAGGACCCTTGCATAGAGATGGTGAACATTCCAATGACAGATCATCTCAGGGAACATGTATGCACCTATAGACGACCGGATGACGTGGGAGCAGCGATATGTAGCTCAAAAACCCATATGTCAAATTTCATGAATTTTGCTTGCTTGCGAGACATTGCGGGGCCCACAAAGGAAGGAAAAAGAGAGTTTTGCGCCTGCGTGGGCGCATTCTGCGCTTGTGTAAACAAGTTCTGCGCTTGTGTAAGGTACACAGGCGCAGTTGTGCACTTAGGACCCAAATTTGACCGAAAATAGTGCGCGAATGATCCCGAAAAGAGGGATAAGGGTAGGATAGGTCAAAATAGATAAGAAAAACCCTAATTGGTGCATGAAACAAGGAAATGCAGCCCTTAGGAGAAAACCCTAAAACTGACAAATTTGTGCCCCAATTGTGATGTAGAGTCGACAGTATCCATTAATTACGCGGGAGAAAAGACCCGACTGCTTCATGTTGCGATACAAACTTAGGAGTACTGACAAAGATACACTAGCAGGACTTGGATTATACTACATCACATACATGCCCGAGATTAGGGCAAACATAGGACTACTCACCGCATTGGCAGAGCGATGGCATTCAGAGACTTCCTCATTCCATCTACCGACGGGAGAGGCGACGGTGACACTAGAGGACGTGTGGCATATCCTCCGCATTCTGATTCATTGGGAGATGGTAGTATACGACCCAATGATAGGGAGAGACTCATGCAGATTATTTGAGTGCGATGCAGATGACCTTGATATCGTAGAGAGGGAGATCCGCTGGGAGACCATGGTAGCAGAGTACGATCAGCAATATGTGGTGATAGCAGTGGTTATAGCATGCCTATTAGCAGGGGACAGATGAGGACATGGATTCCTTATTGGATGGGGAAGAGTGCTAGAGCGGATGGCGACAGAGGGGACTGTATATGCATGGGGACCATGTGTGCTTGCCATGCTATATTTTCAGTTGCATCAGATAGCATATCAGAGGGTTCAGACTTTGAGCTGTGGGGTCACACTATTACAGGTATGGGCATTTGAGCACATAGCCATATGTCAACCGATTGCAGAGAGACATGTAGTACCACATTGACCATATGTGTACTATTATGGGGGTACGCTGAGACAGGGTCCATTCAGATACATATTGTATTGGCAACATGAGCTAGACAGATTGAGAGATTTCACATGGAGGCCATATCATGATTGCCCTGGATCGTCAGATGATAGTGATGAGCTACCGTATTGCAGATAGGAGAGATACCTGATTGGGCGACCAGTGAACTGCCAGAGAGTGATTGAGATGTACTTGCCAGAGAGAGTCAAACAACAGTTTGGAGAGAGACAGGATGTATCGATAGGGACTGCACACTTTGCCTGATCTCACAGAGAGATGAGTCAGTGGGGGAGGATGATTCAGCCACACATAGCATATACCAACTTCACACAGCTACAACAAAGACAGTGGGATTGGAGATCAGATGTTGTAGATGTCGGGACGACAGAGGAGTATGAGCGATGGTTTGCATGACCGCAGCTAGTGCCATTGACGGATCCTGATATTCCAGTACCTAGGAGACAGGGGGACTTCCCACTCGTTGAAGAGGAGGAGAGAGATGATGAGGATGGAGATGAAAATGAGGAGAGAGATGATGAGGATGGAGATGAAAATGAGGAGAGAGATGATGAGGATGGAGATGATGAGGAGGGAGATGATGAGGACAAGGAGGATGAAGAGAGTCTTAGGTGCATGCAGCGAGATGAGTCAGATCCAGCAGATCATGAGGCATTGCAGGATATACCCATAGGGCAGGAGACAACGAGCATAGAGGAGATGCAGACATGTAGGGCCACCATAGCAAGTCAACATGATTACATTGCCACATTAGAGAGACAAAATGCTATCTTGAGGATAGAGCAGGATCAGTTCAGAGCAGAGATAGCCAGACTGACAACGGCTCGAGATACAGCGATAGCCCAGGCATAGCAAGCAGAGCAGAGAGTGACCGGGTATATTGGGTCGATTAGGGATGCCAGTGCATGTGAGATGGCACAGATGTTGGTAGATATCGGAGATGAGATATGCCAGTTGAGGACACTATATGAGAGTGCAGTTCCACCAGAGCAGAGAGCAGCGTCATATCGGTCACGGTCGAGGACAAAGAGCAAGCCACGCTCTCAGAGGTCAGTGAGCAGCATGGGGGTGAGTGGACCTATGAGACCACCACAACTAGGACCGGGGACATGAGGGACATCATCTTTGAGACATGGTAGGGATGAGGAGGACAGAGGGAGCACCCAGTGATAGAGGCACGTACTCCTTAGGACAGAGACATATATAGTTTGACATTATATACTCAACCTGCGGGCCATACTTAGGACAGACAGTCCAATTTTGTACTCTGATATTGTTTTGATATATGATATGATATGCAGCTCTACGAGGGAATGCAATGTGTTATGGCTGATGTGTACTTTCCATGTATGGATGGCTTATGCACTGTTTATGTACCATTGTGGAACATGTATGAATATATTTTTGTGTTTTTTATGCATTTATAATATGAAATGGATAAAATGCTTGATATGGGCTTGATATAATGCAAACGCACTAACCAATGAATGCAGGACGCGGCTTATGTTTTTTTGTTTTTTTGGAGATCGAAGAACTAGACCGAACTGACTACCCAAACTGACGGAAGAAATGTTAGTAAGAAGAAATTAGATAGAGGACAGTTAGAGATGAAGAAAAACTTGCTTTCACCAATGCACAGAAGTAGGTGGGAACCTTTATTTAATGTAGCAAAGCAGATGCAGAGCATCATGGCATTGAAGGCCAGAGCTGAAACGCAACCCCTTTTGCAAAAGACAGACACATCGCACACAAGGAATGAGTGAAGCATCCTAGGGTGCATACATCAAGGGTTGAGGTATGTGCAGCGTTCATAAAGCGAACGTACTTATCACAGACACCCAATGATATAGTTGCCCCAGTTTGTGACAAACATTCCACAAACAACAAACAAGGAAAGGGGACCATGAACCATCCTGGTCACTCTAAATCACTCAGTGACATCCTTGAGCAATATAGGAACATGATTGAAGCCAAAGATAAATCAGTAAAAAGATAAGACGCACAAATCTGACCAAGTCAAACAAACAGTCTGATCGCCATTATCAAAGGTGGAAAACAAGAATGATCATGCTGTCTTGTTTCAGGGAATGCGGTACCCCATCTAAGACAGGACACAGTCTGGTTTCGAGTATACCACACCCTGTATAAGACCCATGATAATAGTGACAAGGACAAATGATATTGATGTTGATTGATTGATATGACAATTTTGATCAGTTTGAATGTATAGTTTGATTGAAAAGTTCATCTATTAATACGTAATTTCATGAAAGCGCAATGTTTGATTGATTGTCGTTGGATGTATGCTCAATAATCTATCTACGCACAAAGGGGACCATTTATTGACAAAATGCAAAATGCCAAAGAAATTGTTTTTGGATTTTGATGTTTTGAAATTTTTTGGTTCATTTTTCAGGACTTTATTTGACTTTTTAGGGATTGTTTTCAGGACATTATTTGATTTTTTTGGATTATTTCAGGACATTATTTGATTTTTTTTTGGATTATTTCAGGACATTATTTGATTTTTTTGGATTATTTAAGGACATTATTTGAATTTTTTGGATTTTTTCAGGACATTATATGATTTTTTTGGATTTTTTCAGGACATTATATGATTTTTTTGGATTTTTATGATTTTGCCCCCAGTGTCTAGCAAGGAAAGGAATATGACAGGTGAATAAATAGGCTTTCTGAAATGTTGGTGGATAGAGGGAAGACAAAGGCCTTTTATCATGGAGACAATACAGACGCAATTTTCAAGGGCTATTGCGTGATGGGACAAGAGACTGGATATGACAATGTAAAGCAGGAACATGGCATGAGGGACATGTCAAGAGGTTTTTGAAACCATGTTTAAATTTTACGTCCTTATGTTAGATCAAGATCAAGGAATGAAAAAGAGTGTATGGATAGTGATAAGATATGGATAGGATAAGCAAGACTAAGAATGGATAAGGGACATGGACTGAAGGTCGGGGTAGGCTAAGGGATAGTGGCAGAAAGTTGCAATAAGCTAGGGAATATGGATGAAAGGTTATAATAAGCAAATGGATAAAGACCAAAAGCTATGATGGACTAAAAGCTGCAAACAAGATGCATGATACTCATGACGATCCTCAACCTTGTCAAGATCAAAGGTGGAAAGGGAAACTGGACATGAGGGACAATAGGATATGAAGGGTAATGATAGGGGTTCGATAGGATAATGGAACAATGAAGGACAAAAGGATATGATAGGATAAAACCTGTCCCCAAGTATGGTATGCAAGAAGTTCATAGATTACGCATGATGCCTGTTTGCTAGGTTTTCATCACGGTACTTGCCCAAGGCGCCTGTTTGCCAGGTTTTCACCAGTGGACGAATTATTTTTGCTTTACTTTTTTTCTTGTCTTTTTTTTTCCTCACTTTTTTTGATTTTTTGAATTTTTCAATAGAAGATGGACACATGATAGGGGATGGAAGAAGGACTCAAATATATTTTTGTTTGGATAGTAGCCTTGAAAAAAAAATGGACCATGACCTTTAAAAGTATGCTCAAAGATGTTGGTAGGATAAGGACATGGAAAATAAGATGAAACTAAGGCAAGGATTTATGCAAAGGATGGGATCAAAGGGATCGAAGGATGGAAAATATGCATTGGATAATGAATAGGGTATTGGAAGAACTGTGCTTGAGTGGATAGAAATGTTGGCAAGATTGACATTGGCACACACCTTGAGGGGTGATGGACTGATGGAGGAAGAATGGATCTTAGATTGTGAGATTTGGATGGAGGAATAGCTTGGGATTTTGGGACATAAGGGCCCAAAATGGAAGAAGGAGGTGGTGGAGGAACAAATTTGAGAGGGTTGGATGGAGGAATAGCAACTGCGAATGCCAAGTTGGATGTTTCTTTAGGCTTTTGTGCTTCAAGGAGCCGCTTAGGGATCCACATGGTTTTTGATTTTTCATGCTTTTGTGGTTCCTTGGAGTGCATTGCTTGCACAAGGGATTTAGGAACCCATACATATTTTGACTTTTGTTTTTGAGCAATGGGCCTTTGTAACCTTTTGGATGTTTCTTTTTCTTTAGAGATCATTGTAGACACCTAAAAATGGTCAACGCTTGCGGAGTCATACTTTAACATTTGCGCATTGCCTTATTTTAGGGTTTTTGCGTCACATTAACATTTCTTCCATGTTGCGCACTTGGTCTTTATCATTTGTGAGCATCGATTCCTTCTTTTGCATTCTTCATTTATCTCGCTTTCGAATTTGGTCTTATCGATAACAATATTTGTCATGATTTTGGTCAATCTTATCCTGTCGCATCTATGTGCATATTCATTTGTCATCATTTTGGACATCGTCAATCCTAATTAGGGTTTTTTCCTCTTTTCAATCTTGTCATCATGCGATCGATTTGTCATCGATTCTTGTCCTTTGATCAATTTGTCATTAATCTTGTCATCTTGTGATCTATTTTGTCATCGATCCTTGTCTTCTTGTCAATTTTGTCATTTTGTGATCGATTTGTCATCGATCATCGTCTTTCTCAATTTGGATCAATCAGTCATTGTTCCTCGTTAATTGGCACATTTATCAATCAAATCATTTGTCAGCATTGGTTTTTTATCAATTCAAAATCATGATCGAATCGAGATAAAATCAATTTTTCATCAAGACCTAATTGTCATCCTCGCATTTCTAATTCATCTTTTAGGGTTTCATGATTTTATTCATTTAACCCTGTTTGTCATTTCTCCCTATAGGTTAAATAATTTATTTATTTATCCTAGGTCTTCGTGTCGCAATTAAATGTTTAATTTAATTGGTTAACTAATTATTCCTCTTTTTGTGAATTAATTAATAAATGACAAATTATTAATTGATTTACCTAATTTCCTAATTTTTCATCAATTTCTAAATTCCCTCTTTGTGACTTAATTAATAAATGAGAAATTATTAATTAATTCACTAAATTCCTAATTTCTTCATTTCTAATTTTCTAATTTCCTGATTTTCCTAATTTTCCTAAATTCCTAATTTCCACCTATTTTCTAACTTGTCAAAATCAATTTCCACCTAATTAATTTCTCTCTAGTTCTCCCTATTTTTGTGCTTTGGTGGAAGCATGAATTTCTCATGCGTCATACTTTGCAAGATGTCATAAGCCTCTAGTCCTCTAACCTTTGCATTGGCAATATGTCATAATTCATGACATAGAAGGTGTCATAACCTTCTTCTTTCCACTCAATTGTGCCATTTTTGAAATCAATTGCCTCTAATATCAATTTCATGCTAATCTTGTCTTTTCTCCAATTTATCTATAAATTGGATGAATTTCTTCAATCAAAAGGTCGAATCAATCATGCTTCTAGTACCCTTATGTTGTCGTCTTGTCTTGTCAATTTTGATTTCATATTATACTTATGCACTTGAAGGTGAGATCCACAAAACAAAGTAATTTGAAGAAGAAAGAAGGACAATGGAGCCACATGAAGGAGATATTCAGATATGCATTTGGTTTGCTTACCTTCTAATCTTGAATGTTTTGCTTTCATGTCTTTATTGAGTGTGTTTAGTATTGATCATTGCATTTGAGCTTTCGTGATTGAGCTAGATTAGTATTTTGATTTGCTTGTGATGATTTCCAGATTCCTATGCTACATTAATTGGTGAACCCGACGTGAACTAACCCCCCAATCATGCTTTTGAGTGCTTTTGAGATGATTTGCAGGTCAAAAACCCAAGAAACAGGGTAGTGCAGTGTTTTCTGGGAACTTCTGCGCCTGTGTCAAGCATTTTGCACCTGTGTAGGGACAGAAACAGAGGTAAAAGGCAGTGTGTTTTTACTTGCAAATTGTTCTGTTTTGCATGCTACATCTACTTTTTGGTTTTTTGGTACTGATTCTCTATGCAAAACCTTGGCATACGCATGGCAAAGACAACAAATGAAACTACTAACACGTTTTTGTGCAGGTTCGATAGTCAAAGACTAAACATATCAAACTTCTAACTTGGGTTTTTGCAGGTTGCCTTGGACTACAACTAAACTTTGTGGTTGTAATTAATGTTTAGGCACCTAGTATGATTTCTAAATAGGATGGAATGAATATATGTTTGCTTTGATTGTTGAGTTTGACATTGAAGTAGGAGAGTATGCTCTCATCCTTCTTAGGGTGATCAGAAATCTAGATCTTCGATACCATGCTCATGTTTTTGATTGTGTGTCACCTTTAGAGGGCCTGCCTTCCCGACCATTTGCTTTTGCAAGCAAGTGACAATCGTGAGAAGGGAACGACCCAAAGTGAGTATGGCTAGAATACCTTGGCATTCTAACTCACTATAAACAAATACCTGATGGGCGAAAGATTTGAAGGAAGGGTTACGTGGGAATTGCAGTTACTTGGGAAGTGATGACCCTTGGACTCTTTCACATATCAACATCTAAGTAGGGCCTCACGGTCTAAATCGTGCTTGCGCGACTACATTTGTTTGGTACCTTGATGGGCTTAATGTCTCAATCATGCTTGTGTGACATCAAGGAGTAATGCTTAACAGAAATCCTTACTAAACACCTTGTATTTAGAGGCCAAAAATCCTTCTAGTTGCTTGAGAAGGACAAGTTCGGATACTTGGAAGAGATACTAAGTTCGCCATGGGGAGATTTCCATGGGGACTGATGCTTGGCTGCCTTGAGAAGTGAGTGTCGTGGAGGGGAGCCCGTGGGGTCAAGCATCTATGTATTCTCCTTGAATCCCATAACGAGTCTACCTCTCAAGTACCTAATGTCCTTGCCTACCATAAGAAATGTGTGAATGAGCATGATTGTCTTGAGTCTAAGTTAAAATATCTTGTCTTCTTTGCTTGTCAAAAGTTGAATTGCATCTCATTTCAAAAACAAGACAAATTGATTCAAAACAAGGTTAAACACAAGAACATTTCATTCAACAAGGTTCAAAGCACCTTCAAACACGGTTGCCAAACATTCTTCAAAATCTTGTCTCAACATTCATGTCACTTAGATTTAGGTTCATCCTACGTTTGCATTTTGCAAAATCATTGTCAAGTACCAAGGTTAGGTTTCATCTAGGTCATACTCCTTTGCATATCAATAAGGGTCATCCTTTTGCATGTGTCCTCTTGCATTAGAGTAATACCATTGTTATACATTCATATTTGCATACCCTATGTCTCTTCATTAAGTTTAGGTCATTATCATATCATATTAGGGTTATTTGCATAGTAATTGTCCCTTTGCATGTAGTGTCAAAACTAGGTTTTGTCATACTTGAGTAATCCAAATCTTTGATAAACCCTAAGTCATTGTTAAGAAGGCTAGACCTAATCAAACCTTTTGTCTTTTTGTCATCCATGTCATTTGGTCAAACCTAGCTTAGTATCCAAGCATATAGGGGAGACATTGTCATTTTGTCCTTTTGTCACTTGGTCCTTTTGTCCTTTGAGGTCTAGACATCATTTCAGTTTCCTAAGGGTCTCTTTTTTAGATTTGCATTCCAAAAAGTTTGTCAAAATCTTGAAAAAACAACCAAAAACATAGATTGCATTTTCATCTATTTAGTTTGCATTTAGTTGCATATCATATATTATCCTTGAAAAATCCCAAAAACATTGCATAGTGACATGTCTATTGAAACAAGGTTCCAAGCACCAATGATGCAACAAAGTTTGACATATCAACCGACAATGCAATCACAATTCTATCCAACCCAACAACAAAGCAACATTGATCAAACTTTTTATGATGAAACAAATCTCCAAATACAAAAGCTAGAGGAGAAACTAGCTCAAGAAAATGAGATTTTGGAACAAAGACTAAAAAACATTGGGAAGAATAGATCACAAATGTCCAAAATGTTTCAAAAATTTCCAGGTCAAAATCCAAAGATTGAGCCAATTGATGTAAGATCTCTTCTTGAATGATCAGACATACCAGCTCTCCTCTCACAAATAGAGATGATGAAACAATTTCAAGAAAAGAGACAACATCAATTTCAACATTATGTGCCTCCACAACAAGAACAAGAAGGTGTTTACTATCAATCAGATTTTCAACCATCACAACCAATTGTTCAACAGTTCCAACATTTCCAATAGACACAACCAATGGTCCAACATATACAACCAACACAACCAATGGTCCAATTTCAACAATATGTCCAACCAACTATACAATGTCAACAAATAGTTCAACCAATGGTGGAATATCAATGTCAACAACTACAACCAAACATTCAAAAACAAAGGTTGCAGCACACACCAACCCAAGTTTCAAACATGTCAGAACAATTGAACCAAGTCCAATATCAAAACATGACATCAAACCAAGACCAAATTCTTGCCAAACAAGTTCAAATTCCAGATACAACTATGTCAAAACCTCGAACGAAAGGTGGCTTTATTGCAAGGATCTTAAGGAACCTACCAAGTGAGTTCTTTGAAGAAGATCAAGATAATACACTTATGTCTAGCAATGCCTCATCTCCCCACAAACAAATTGACTCTCCAGTGGCATCTATCCCTACACCTTTAGAAGTTTCCCAAGAACCTTCCATATTGTCCTCATCAAACAATACACCCAAGGATGAAATTATCCAAGAGCTATCCATAATTGACTGCCAACATAATCCAATTCATGATGCACATCCTTGTCATGTTTCAGGAATACAAGACCCAATGCCACCATGCACTTTATTGCCATTACCTGTTTTAGAGGACCCCATTCAAAGTCCCTCTTCCTCATGTTCAAGCATTGATTCCTTGCCAGAATCCATCACAAATGTTCAAAGTGCATTTCCTTCATGCCAAACAATTGATCCATTGTCAGAATCCTCCATGCATATCCAAACTCCAACCTCATGTCAAGAGGATAATTTAGAGCATGAAGAAACGTGTCTTGAAATAGATGAAGATCAAGATCTTGAAACCTTATCATCCCATCCAATTGTTGACCAGGACTCCATGTTCCCAGACACTCACGATGATTCCCCTATTCTTGTCCATCCTATCCAAAGTCCTATTGACACTCCATTCCCCAAGCAAGATCAAGATACCCCAGTCCATCCAATCCCAAACGATCCCCTTCCATTTCAAGAACACAATATCCTTTCAAATCCCATTGACATTCCACTCCCCGAGCAAGATCAAGATATCCTTTCCATCCTTTCCGATGATCCTATTGAAAGTCAAGAGCAAAGCACCTTTAAAGAGGATTCCAATGATCTTCCTCCTTGTCAAGATCAAATTATTCCTTCAGATCCTCCACAAGATCCACTTGTTCCTCCATCTCCTTGTCCTAATGCTCCATATACACTCCAAGATCGCATTTCTTTTGATGATCCCATTATTTCTCCCATTCCATCTCTTGAAGAGCCTGTCATTGAACCATGTCCACTACATGATCCTAATCGCCCTCATGATTCTAACGTGTTAGTGCAAGATGTTCATGAACCCTCAACATGCATAATGGGTTCTTCCACTTTGGTGCAATCCGATCCACTTCAAGATCTCATTATTTCTCTCATATCATATCCACCTCATAATAGACTCGCGTCTTCTTCCCAAAGAAAAGAGTATCCTACAAGTCAAGATATTCATAAAGGCAAAGGAGTAGATCTCCATAAGCAAGAATCCCTTCATGTTAAAGAAAATATTAAGGGTCATGGCCTTAGTGAAATTCCTCAAGACGTTGGTACCCCTACTAAATCCAACATCCCTTCAAAATCCAAACATATCCCTTCCCCATCATACTTTCCATCCATCTTAGGTCCTTATATCCCTTCGTCCTCTATGCAAGGTCAGCAAAGGCACACATCCTTGAGTAAATTTCATCCATCCAAAAGAAATCCATTTCATTCATATCCATCCATGCATTCTTTTCCCCCTCCAAGCAATTTGAATGCCAAGTATAAAAGTCATAAGTCTAGAAATCCACATGTATTCAAGGATCAACATGTCCAATATAATCGACATGTCAAAACAAAGAAAAATATTATCTATAAATAAAAAGAAATATCCAAAAGGCCACAAAGGCCCACTGAGCAAAATAAAAAAAAGTCAAAATCTATATGGGTTCCTAAATCCCTTGTGCAAGCAATGCACTCCAAGGAACCACAAAAGCATGAAAAATCAAAAACCATGTGGATCCCTAAGCGGCTCCTTGAAGCACAAAAGCCTAAAGAAACATCAAAATTGGCATCTACGATTGCTATTCCTCCATCCAAACATTCCAAGTCTATTCTTCCATCACCTTCTTTATCCATTTTGGGCCCTTATGTCCCAAAATCCATAGCCTTTCCTTCGTTAAAATCTCAATACCCAAAATACATTTTTCCTCCATCAGTCCATCACCCCTCAAGGTGTGTGCCAATGTTGATCTTGCCTTCATTTCCATCCACTAAAGCCCAATTCTTCCAATACCCTATCTATTATCCAATGCATATTTTGCATCCTTCGATCCCTTTGGTTCAATCCCTTGCATAAATCCTTGCCTTAGTTTCATCTCATTTTCCATGTCCTTATCCTACCAACGTCTTTGAGCATACTTTTAAAGGTCATGGTCCATTTTTTTTTTCAAGGCTACTATCCAAACAAAAAGACGCTTGAGTCCTTCTTCCATCCCCTATCATGTGTCCATCTTCTATTGATAAAGTCAAAATACAAAAAAAAAAAGATATTCAATGTTTTGACAAGCCATGTTCAAATGTTGGATGAATACTTGGACAAATTTGGACTATTGTTTGGATTTTCTTTTGAATTGAAGGTTGTTGATTTTGAAAACCCAAGTTGATTATAAGCACTTTTGAAAGTTTTTTTTTTATTTAACCTTTGACAATCATGGAAGACAAAATGTTTGTTTGACTTTGACTCAAGACAATCAAGCACATTTACAGTAAATCCTATGGCTGGCAAGGGCAATATTTGTTGAATCCTCTAATCAAAATACAACACTCAGTCGGATAGCTAGACGCTTGGTAGCACTGGCTCCCCCTTATAGTGCACTCACTTCTCGGGCATACCAAGCTTTGAGTTCAAGGGGCATCACTTCCCAAGAACTTGCTATCTCTAACTGAGGAGTACATGAGAGGTGTCTTCGGCATGCGCGTATCATAATGCCTGAGCCAACAGATAGAAGGATTTTGGCCTCTAAAAACAAGAGATTCTAGTAAGGGCATCCATTTGGGTGGGTATTGATTCGGCGAATAAATCGTCGCAATACCATTCCAGCACCCATTGTCTACAACTTTCGTTGCATCCACAATTATTTAGAGTGGTTCGAAAGAGCTTGGCTTTACCCCGTCACCACTTTGGGTCGTTCCCTCTCACCAATGCCTATGCGAAGTGCCAAGCAAATCGGGAGGCAGGCCCAATTCTAAAGGTTAAAACATGCAATCAAGCTAAAAACAAACAAAGCATGCATGGTGTTCATTAACCTTTAAGAAATTAAATATGCAACTACTTTAAAAATCACAAACAAGATGTTTTAGTGAAATTCTTTGACTGCGTCCTACATAAGATTTGTTAGTAGTTGTATTTTTTTAGTCTTCATCACACGTAATGCCAAGATGTTACACAGCGAATCAGTACCAAAGAAAAACTAGAATATAAGAATAGAATGAAAACAAAGTAATTTGCAAGTAAAAACACTGGTTTCACCTCTGTTTCTAGCCTTACACAGGCACAAAATGTCTCAACACAGGTGCAGGATGTCTTGACACGGGTGCAGATCCCTTGAACACAGGCGCAGGATGTCTTGACACAGGCGCAGGAGTGTCCAGAAAGCTCTAAGTTGTCCTGTTTCTTGAGTTTTTCACTTGCAAATCAGCTCAAAAGCACTCAAAAACATGGTTAAGGGGTTAGTTCATGTCAGGTTCACCAGAAAATGTAGATAGGAAAATGGAATGCATCAAAAGCAACTTTAAACTAGCTCAACCACAAAAACTAGATTGCAATGACAAATCCTAATTACAATCAATAAAGGCATGAAGATGAAATACTAAAATGAAATGCAAACCAAAGCATGTATCTCCTTCATTGTTCCTCCATTGTCCTTATTTCTCCTTCAAATTAGTGTGTTTGTGGATCTCACCTACAAGTGCAAAAGCATAGTATGAAAGCAAGATGAGTAGAAAAATGGCAGCATAAGGATACTAGAAGCGTGGTTTTTTTTCCCTTTTTGATTGAAGAAACTCATCCAATTTATAGACAAATTGGAGAGAGGACAAGATTAGCATGAAATTGATTCGAATGGAAATTCAAATCATGAATGGCAAAATTATGACAAATGATGACAAGATTGACATGCAAGATCGATTGATTGACAAAATTATGACAAAATTAAAATATCATTCCCATGACAAAAGGGAAGAGAGAAAATAGCCTCCATGATTGCAACAAATGGAAGCATAAACATAGGAGAAAATTAGGGGAAAAATAGGAGAAATAGAAACTAGGAATTAGGAGAAATTAGTAAATTGGAAAATTGAGGAAAAAGATGAAATAGAAATTAGGTGAATTAATTAATAGGTTTTCATCCATTAATTAATTCATGAAAAGACCTAGGACTAAATAAATAGATTTATTTAACCCACCAAGAAGAAGAAAAGGATTTAATGATCAAATCATAAAACCCTAGAAATAAGAGGACAAGGAATTAGGTCAAGACAACAAGAAATTAATGTCGATTCGATCATGATTTTGATTGACAAAGGACCAATGCTGATAAATGATTGAGATTGATTGACAAATTGACCAAGATTGATAAAGAGATCAAATTGATAGGCGCCAATTGATGAGGAACAATGACTAATTGATCCAAATTGACATGATTGAAAAGGACAATGATCGATGACAAATCGATCACAAAATGACAAGATTGACCAGGACAAGGATCGATGATGAATTGATCGCAAAATGACAAAGTTGACAAGGACAAGGATCGATGAAAAATCGATCGCAAGATGACGAGATTGACAAGGACGAGGATCGATGACAAATCGATCGCAAGATGACAAGATTAACAAGGACGAGGATCGATGACGAATCGATCACAAAATGATGAGACTGACAAGAGGACAAAACCCTAATTCTATCATCGATTAGGATTGACAATGTCCAAAATGATGATAAATGAGTACGCACATTGATGCGACAGGATAAGATCGACCAAAATCATGACTGAAGATTGTTATCGACAAGACCAAATTCAAAAGCGATAAAAAATGAGGAATGTAGAAGGACTCGATGCTCGCAAATGATAAAGACCAAGTGCACAACATAGAAGAAATGTTAATGCGACTCAAAAACCCTAAAATAAGGCAATGCGCAAATGTTTAAGTATGACTCTGCAAGCATTGACCACTTTTAGACGTCTACAACAGCCACCAAAAATTACTGATTCACAGGTTAATACAGTGGAGATACCAACAACTCAACCAAGTGTGGATATTCCACTCCCACCAGTAAAAGATCAACCAATGAAATCACAACTCCCACCAATTTCACAAGTTACCCAGGAGAAACTTGCCGAAAAAGTTGCTAAGAAATCCTCTGAACATGAAAAGGATAAAGAACAAGAGGAAGAGAAGACTAAGAAGGAGAAATTTGCTAAATCTGAAAAAGAATTAGTCAAGTAGCAAAATGATGATGATGATGACTCATTTGGCATCAAAGGGCCTATAGATGTTGACAACATGAGTGCATCAGAACTGTTGGAGATTGCAAATGTGATGCAATCCAGAGAACAGAAGAAGAGGCTTAAGGAGTAGAGGAAGGAAGTAGAAACCATACAAACTACAACCACACCATTTATTCCTGCAGCCATGTGATTTATTCCTGTTGCCATGCGGATTATTTAGGGAAATATCATATGTGAATTAATATGTGTGTTAATTAAATAAAATGCATATGTATGCCCTTGTATGTTATTTCTGTTGTAGTGTAGGTAATAAATGATGTCGCGGTGGATATTCTCCTATCGCGCCTAATGAAGGGAAGGATATGTAAGAGATAAATGAAGATCAAACCGTAGAAGAACTGAGAAAGCATAAGGAATGACATAAGCGGAGCATTCAAGCGACACTACCAATGTATAACTTCAGTGGGCATTGAATTTGCAAATACTACCACGTCATGCAAAGATTGTGGTTCGGTTTAGATCCACGATTCTTGCAGCATAACTCCAGTTATCTTCTTTATCAGTCTATCATCCGCCTCTTCTTCTGGGAGTGATTTGTGTGGTCTATTGTAGTTGATTTCTTTTTAATAAAGAGCTTTTCTTCTTCTCAAGGTTAGTTAGATAGAAGAGAGAAGAATAGAGCAGAGGATTTTTGATAAACATTCTTGAGTTTCTTTTCATATTAAAACTATGTAATCACTTTCAAAAAGCAATGAATAAAGTTATGTTATTCCGATTTGTTAAGAGTTGTTTTCGGGAAGCCTGGTATCACTCATCCAAGGGGGTCCACTTGGTGAGTGATCCTGTGCATTCATTAAAATTAGTTTTCTTTCCTTAGCAGCAGTAGAAGTTCTTGTGTTGACTGTTCCTGTAGCCACTGGAAACAGATCCACTGACTGTTCCTGCAGCCAAGCCAGAACAGAGTAATAGTAACTTCTGTTTATCAGCATTGAATTTGTCCAGTATTGCTTTTATGAGTTTATGTAGAAGTATTCATGTAGCCTTTTCATAGTTTCCATTCTTGTTTACCTTTTTCCGCATAATGTTAGTTGTTGCAGTAATGCAGAATAGTTGTTGCAGGAACTTAGTGCATATATAGGGCAGGCCCATTTCAAGTACTATGTCCCTGGGTTGACAATCAAATGAACACTAGCTATGGAAATAGTGACTTTACCAAATAAATGTCCAAACTTCAGGTTGAGACTTCAATTAGAGTTATTATTCTTATTGTTGGGTTGAACATTTTTGGCGTCGTTGTCAGGGATGGTGTCAAACTAAGAACTTGTTATGGTTATTATCTTTTCAGTTTTTAGTTAATTGTTTTTCTTTTGGTATATCGGATTGTTCAAAAAATTTCATGAATCTGCACGCATAGACGAATAAGAGATGTTCTAGGTAGATTTCTGCCTAGTCATCCTAATCATGCAGAAAATAATTCCTCAAATATAAATCCTTTTGTTGAACTTTATCAAACCCCAGAGAATTTGAATCACCCTGAATCTGAATTCCCAGAAGGTAGTCTTCATTTCCACTTTGGACCTCAAGAAGAAGAATTTCATATAGTAACAACCACCACAAGTCCAATGTAAGGAAACCCACCTCCTGGTGGAAATAATCCACCACCACAACTAGACCCAACATTTGAGTTCCCCATATCTGATCAGCATGATAATGCCAATCTCAAGAACATTCCAGCTTCTTCCTCCCTAAATTATATGGATTGGTGACAGAGGACCCAGACATATTTCTGTTTGAGTTTGATGTTCTCTATAGGAGTTTTGACTATACTACAGATGCCCATAGACTCAAAAATTTTCTTGCCACCTTGTAGGAGTCATCCTTGAGATGGTTTATGAGTTTGGGTAGTAGCACAAACAATATGTGGGATGAGATGAAACAATTGTTTCTTGCAAAATACAAAGATTATTGTAGAGGAACTGATCATCATGGGGATGATATCTTTAGAATGACACAGAAAGAAGATGAGAGTCCTAAGATTATCTGGAGAGGTTTCTATTTAGTGTCAAAAAGTCCAAATATAGTAATCTCAATGAAGATTCCCTCAAGTTGATATTTTTGAGGGGAATCAATGATGAATGCATCGATTCTTTGGATCTTATGGGAGGAGGTGACATTACATAGTCCAATTGGGCTGAAATAGGACAAATTTGTAAGAAGTATTCCAGATCTGCGTCTAAGAAAAACAGGCATTTCAAGCCAGGAGCACCATCATCAACATCTGGTACTGGAGTTTTTAGATTGGAACTTAGCCATTTATTGAAGGACTTTAAGGAGGACATTATAAATAATATGACTACCCAATTTGATACACTTGCAACAAAGAAGAAGAATGAAGAATCTGAAGCATTTCTTGCAAAATTTTGCCCTCATTGTAGACATCGAAAGAAGGATTGCCGATGCAAAATGGTTGCAAATGTGGAAGTTCCTGACTTCAAGCCAATATAAGGTGAGGATGAGAAAGTCTTCTATGTTTCTCAAAGAAGGCCAAATTTCCAAAGACAAGGTATGCCTCCGGATCCACTTTCTTTTTCTGGTTATAGTGGAAATTCTTATGTGGCAAATAATCAATGGCAACTACCTTATGCTCAAAATCTTGGTAATTATCAAAATTGGTATGGTTCTCAAGCCCAAGGGCAATATTTTGGTAATCAAATGCCACAGTGGCAGCAGCCACAAGGGAATTGGTATTCACCTCAAAGCCAAGGAAGTCAGTTTCAAGGGAATTGGCAACCTACTTCTCAATGGAGAGGGAGTCAGACATGGAATCCCCAATCTTCTAGTTATCAACAGCCTATTTAGCCACAACCTTCTGCAATAATGCCTCCTCCTGCAACCACTATAGTCCCACCTAAGCCAACGCAGTTGCCTACTCAACCACTGCCAAATCCTAATATTAAACCTCAGCAACAACAACAAGCTTATTCAGTGGATTTTAATCAATACCCAGCTTATTCTCTATCTCTAAGTGATATTCACCTTCGATTTGGGATAAAACTCCCTAATCCATCTCCTCCAGTTATCACTGAGGTACAAGAAGAGCAAGAAACCTCTGATCCAACAAATGCAATACCTCAGAAGCAGATATTACCGCCATTTCCCCAGAGATTGCAAGTAAAGGAAGTTCCCACAGAATAGGAGCAAGGCTTTGATATTATAGATCAACTAAAGCATATTTGTGTTAAAATTCCATTGTTGCAAGCAATAAAAGATGTTCCCATATATGGTAAGGCACTGAGAGAAGCATGTCTAAAAAAACCTAGCAGAAAGAAGAAGGATCCACAAACAGTGCATGTTATGGGTCAATTGGCAGATATTATGCTAGGCAAGGTTGCAATTCCAAAATATTCTGATCCAGGTAGTCCTGTTGTAAGTATAGACATTAATGGCAACCAGATAATAAATGTTTTAATTGATTTGGGGGCATCCATTAATGTGATGAAAAGAGAAGTAATGAACAAGCTTGAAATCAATAGTTTAAGGCCTACACCCACAATTCTACAACTTGTTGATAGCTCTACAGTGAGACCTGATGGTATAATTGAAGATGTAGTGGTTATTTTGGATTCATGAGAATACCCTGCAGACTTTATGATTCTATCTCCAAAGGCAACATTGGGAGGATATCCAGTGATTTTGGGAAGACCTTGGCTTGCCACAACTGATGCATATATTGGATGTAGATCAAGGGATATGACTATTTCAGATGGGAATTCTACAAAAACATTAGCCTTGTATTCTCCTGCACAACCTCAACTTGATCAACAACAAGCCATTTGGCCTATTTTGGGAGAAGAATCTGAGGGAGTTGACTCTATTAAGCACCTTATGATGATTAATCAAGGGCCACTCATGCAATTACATGATGAAGACTCGATTCTTTATAAAATTCTGATAAATGAGTTGATACAAGAACAACAATTGCAGGAGTTGGTTCCAAATATTGCATACTTTGTTTCCGCAAGGAGTATCTTCTTCTCATTTTTTTGATATGAACCAGATTGATCTTACTATCAAGATAGAAGATGATTTGAATAAATGTTTGAATATCAATAGAGATCTTTCAGATACTCAAAAAGAGGTCCTTGTGGACTTGCTGAAATATCATAAAAATTTTTTTGCATGGGATTACAAGGATATGCATGGGATAGATCCAACAGTTTGCACCCACCGTATCTATATAATAGAAGAGTGTTGCCCACTCAGACAACCTCAAAGAAGAATCAATCCTACCTTAAAAGAGATAGTTAAAGAAGAATTGCAGAAGTTGTTACAGGTCAGGTTTATCTATCCTATCTCTGATAGCCAATGGGTATCACCATTGGTCATAGTCTCCGAGAAAGGAGAAAAATGGAGGGTATGTGTTGATTATAGAGCCCTGAACTTAGCAACAAGAAAGGATCATTTTCCATTACCATTTGTGGATTAGGTATTGGATTCCTTAGCTGGTAAGAGATAATTTTCATTTCTTGATGGATTCAGTGATTACAATCAGATTCAGATAGCCCCGGAGGATCAAGAAAAGACAACATTTACTTGTCCTTGGGGCACATATGCATATTATGTTCTTCCTTTTGGATTGTGTAATGCTCCAACCACTTTTCAAAGAGCAGTGATCAATATCTTTTCTAATATTTCTCAAGACATCATGGAAATCTATATGGATGACTTTACAACTTATGGTTGTGAATTTGAACAAGCATTAGGGAACCTGAAAAAAAATTTGTAGCGATGTGAGGACTATAGTTTTTCATTAAATAGTGAGAAATGCTTCATCATGATGCAGGAAGGAATAGTCCTTGGTCATCATATCTCTATAAAAGGAATACAGGTGGATCCAATAAAGATTGAAGTCATTCAGAATATCAATGCCCCTGTGAAGCAAAAGGATGTAAGAAGTTTCCTTGGTCATGCTGGATACTATAGAAGGTTTATCAAAGATTTCAGCAAAATTGCAAGTCCCTTATATTCACTGCTTACCAAGGATATAGAATTTAAATGGACCTCTGCATGCAATGAACCTTTCTTAAATCTTAAGCATGCCTTGACTCAAGCACCGATTCTTAAAGGTCCAAATTGGTCTTTACCATTTCAAATCCATACCGATGCATCAGATTATGCAATAGGGGCAGTGTTAGGACAAAAGGTTGACAAATTGGAAAATGCAATATATTATGTTAGCAAGAACTTACAGGGACCTGAGTTGAATTACACAATCACTGAAAAGGAAATGTTAGTTGTTATAAATGCACTCAACAAATTCAGGCACTATATCATGGGATATCCCATATTTGTGCATACAGATCATACTGCAATCAGATATCTTATGAATAAGCCTTCAATTACTGGTAGATTGGCTCGCTGGTTATTGTTGATGCAGAAATTTGATATCACAGTTGTTGATAAACCTGGGAAGTCTAATGTGGTTGCAGACTATCTTTCAAGACTTCAGTTACAAGAAGATTCTATAGTGATAGATGATGCTTTTCTAGATGAACATTTATTTCTTATCCAAGCTCAGACTCCCTGGTATGTTGATATTGCCAATTATTTAATTGTTGCTAAAATGCCAATTCATTTCTCTCCTAAGGAAAGAAGATTGTTAGTTGAATTTTTTTTTAACTTCTCATGGATTGCTGATTGTTTATTTAATACTGGGCCTGACCAAGTCATGAGAAGATGTGTGAGAGAAGATGACACATATGATATTCTGCATGCATGTCATGATGAGCCATGTGGAGGATATTTTGCTGCCAAAAGAACAACACTCAAAGTACTAAATATAGGATACTAATGGGCCAAATTACATAAGGATGCAACATAGTATACAAGGAAATGTGATAGATGCCAATGTATGGAAGACCTACAAAATATGATGAGATGCCATTATATCCACAAATATCAGTAGCACCATTTGATAAATGGGGTTTAGATTTTCTTGGCCCAATTGATCCACCTTCTAATGGCAAATCCTACATTTTGGTATGTACAGACTATGTAACAAAATGGGTGGAAGCTCGTGCCATGACACATGCAAGAGATAATAAGGTGGTTGAGTTTCTTTCTGAAGAGATATTTACAAGATATGGAGTACCAAGAGAGATTGTCTCAGACTAGGGACCTCAATTTACTTCAACATTGATAACAGCTTTGGTCAATGAATACAATATAAGGCATAGAAAATCAACTCCATATCATCCACAAGCTAATGGATAGGTAGAAATTACAAATAGGGAGCTTGAGGCTATTCTTACCAAAATAGTATTTATTCATAAAAAAGACTGGTCTCATAGGCTTTCATAAGCAATTTGGGCATACAGAACAACTTGGAAAACACCAATTGGTTTTACACCTTTTGAGATGGTTTATGGAAAAGCAGCAATGATGCCTATTGAATTTGAGTATAAAACTCTGAGGACAACTTTACAATTAAATATGACATTATCTAAGCACAGAAAGAACATATTCAACAATTGAATGCTCTAGATGAATGGAGGAAAATAGTTGTCCAACAGACAGAACTGATTCAAAATTAGAGAGCAAAGTGGCATGATAAGTATATCAAAGAGAAGAAGTTCAAACCAGGTGACTGGGCACTATTGTATGATTCTAGATATAAAGATGCTATGGGGAAGCTACAAACCAAGTGGTTAGGTCCATATGAGATAGAAGAAGTTTTCAATAATGGAGTTGTTTGTTTGACCATAATTGATCCTATTCGGTTTAAGCTTTTGGTGAATGGTCACCAACTGTATTTGTATCATAAGCCGATGACTAAAGAGGAGTTCCTGCAGCAATTTGACCAAAAGTATGAAACAAAGGTTCCTATAGCAACTGACAAGGATCCTGCAACAACTGATCAGCTTCCTGCTGCAATTGAGCAAAGTAATAAAGGTAAGGTTCCTGCAGCCACTACAGTGAACATGCTCATCGCTTCATAATTCTTCAAGCATCATTTCACAATAAATATTTCCATATCTTATGGGAATATTCTTCTCCGTAAATAAAATTCCATCCACGCCATTCCATTCCACTTTCTTATCTGTCATTTCACTTCATTCCGTCATCATTTTCGTACGACTGCAGGTATGTACATATTGTGTTTTGTTTTAATTATGCATTTATTATTTCATTATGATTATGCCTTTTTAAATCCACTACACTCCCCAAAATCTCGTCCGCTTGTGTGGATGTGTGCTAGGTTAAGTTGGGGGCGGGGGGGGGGGTGTTTTATGGTTTGGTTTCTAAATTTAGTGATTATCCGCCCTTTTTGGTACTTAGAATTGATTGCTTGTCGTCATTGTTTAACAAGTTAGAGATATGTATGGAATTTTTAATTTAGTAAGTCTGTCGGATATTTTGGTCCTCTGCTTCTTAGCTGCAGAGTGTTATATACTAGCAGAGTAAGAGATGGATGGTGATCTAATCCGCCATGAGCCAACAATTCATGAGGTGTTGCTGCAAGATGCTCTTTGTGAGCATCATTTTAGACACCATGGTTGGTTGGATTATTTTTTGAAAATCAGAGACTTTAATGAAGAAATAACTGCATAATTTATGCATTCCTTCAATGAAGGAGAAGCTACGGTTAAAAGTTTAAGGGTTATTGCTACGGAGTAGCGAATAGCAGAAGTAACAGGGTTGCTATAGGAAGGGGAACTATTTCTGGAATCAAAAGATGCAAGGAGCACTAGAGCAGAGTTCACAATTCCCACGGATGGACCTCTAATGGTGGATAGCAAGGAACTAGAAGGGTTTCCTTGCCAGTAGAGTGGCCTCAGGTAGCTTTGTATGTCATAAAATACATTACTTGTGAAGGGAGATATTCAAATCTATATTCACCACATTTTAAATTATTTAGTCATTTACGGCATGGCCAGAGGGTGAATGTCCCTAATTTTCTATACCACCTCATTTCTACAAGCACTAAGGAGACATGAAAAAATGGAAATCGTTCTGTTAGCCATCATGGATTGGTTAAACTGCTTGTAGAATGTTCCCTTAGAGACGTTTCATAGATGGAATGGGGAGTATTTGAGGATATACTGCAGTTTAGGGTTGAAGATGCTCCTCTTGCACAGAATCCGCCGGTTGAAGAAGGAAATGTTGGAGAACCCTCTTCTCATGTAGTTGTTGTAGAGGATGATTTGCTTGTTGTTGAAGGAGCTACGGTTAATATGGAAGAAGAGATGGGTGAAGCAAATATGGAACAACCCTCTACCTCTCTTCAAAGAGAGTCACCAATTTCTAGGAGAAAAGGGAAGGAGTTGGGAAGGAATGAAACAAATGAAGAACCCATAGTCCAGCCGCAGGCAACTCAAATTTCTCATGCAGCCAAGAGACGTAGGACAAAAAGAAAAACTCATGTAGCAACTTAAACCATTCTTGTAGCCACTCCAAAAGTTTATGTGAGAAGAACATGAAGTAGGACCCAAAAGGCTCATCCAACAGGTGATCCAAAAGAGGTTATTGCAGTGGAAACATCAGAAGAAGGAAGCCTTGCGGATGCTGAAATCCAGGTAGAAGTTGATGATAGATTGTCAAATCTTTCTTTTGTGGCACAACAACTTGAGGAGGTTAATGAAGAAATTTCACAACAACCTGAAGAAACTGTTGAAGAAAATCCAGAGCAGTTTGAAGAGACTGTTGGAGACACTTCACATCAGTTTGAGGAAAATGTTGGAGAGATGCCAACACAGATTAAGGAATTTATTGAAGAAATCCCACGGCCTAAGGTAAACACTTATTAGACCTCCTTCATCCCTAAGTTGTTTATCCATTGCTTTAACATTTTATAGACAATGGGAAATAGAGAGGGCTAGGTTGCAAGGGATTATTGATAAACAACAAAAAGAAATAGAAAAGAGGGATAACAAAATTAAGGAATTAGAGGCTAAGGTTGAAACAATTGCTAGTATGGTCCTCAAATTGATGCAATGTAGGGCACCTCCAAGGGTTTATTCTATGCATTTGAAGGAGTGGTATTTAAATTTCAAATTGAACCACATTGTTAGGGACCTTAGCCCTTCTTTAGAAACCCCTGAAGAATTCTTTTATGCTTACCAGACCTCTCCACTAGCTGTGAAGAATTTACTATGTGAATTTTATTTACATAACTATGTTGTACCCTGAGATAGTGAGTGGAACCCTTTATTATATATTGGGGATATCCATATCAAAGCTTTAATGTCATGGATCCAGAATGAGATCAACATGCGGACACAAGCCAGAGCATATAAAGATTTAGAGTTTGACTGTCCATTGCCATTAAGGAGAGAATCAAAAGAACCAAGAGTTCTTTATTATGAATGATAGAAATTACTAGTAAGGGATGATGTTATTAAACTAGTGCTTCCAATGACAGAAGAAATCTATCAAGCATATGAGCATCTAGTTCAGACTGACAGAGCAGCTGCAATAGATGGGTTAACTCAACGCTGGAATAACTTACCAGATTAATTAAAGCAGGGGAACCTTATTCACTACAAAAATTTCAAGCAGCTATGCAAAGGACCTCCAGATATATACAACTAGGCAGAGAGAAAACCAACAACTGGCTACCACTGATCTTTCAGCCTCCTATTCTCCTATGGCCACTATTGGGATGTCAGCCTACAAATCATCCCTATGATGCAGTCACAGAAGTATCAACTAGATGGTCTAGGTTGGAAAAATTAAGTGATTTTATTGGAATTTGGCTTCAGGAGGAATAGGTCAAGGAACCATTGGTGATCTGAGAGTTAGTGAAAGAGTTAGAAATTTTCCTTTTGCTATAGGATCAACAAGCTCTTAAAGTTGGGGGACATGATGAGTTGAGACTTTGTCATATTTTTATCCTCAGAACTCTTGAGTTTTTGTTATCTTTTGGTTTGCATAGTAGTAGTGATGTATTGGAAGTTGACTATATGTATTCCATATGTTAAGATTGAACTTATTAAATCATGCTTTATCTTTGCCAGTCTATTCCTATAGCCATGCCATTTATTCCTGTAACGTCATAAATTGTACGCACTTGCTAAAGCAGTACAATTTAACACCTAGTTTAGCACCCGCCTTGGCGCAGTTGCATTTTGCATTGCATTTCCCCTTTAGCACTTAATTAATCAAATTAATTAGGTCTAAAGGTTCTGTTTCATCATTTTCCACATCATAAAGTCGGGCCCTTTCATTAAAGCATGCCCCTTTCATTTTATTCTTCCAATACATCACTTAATCAAAAACCCTAATTAGGCCCTATTATGAGCTTGGGGGCTTGATTTCGGGGGTCAAAACATCTCGAAATCACCTGTAACTTCGGGATTCTCTCTAAAATCATCATATCTGACGGCCCTGAAAATTTGGTGAAAAGTTGTCGGGACTGTGGCGCCCGGAGTGCACACGGTCCCGGACATTTTTCCTGAAATTTTAGGAGCGCGATCCAATCATAAAATAAAGCTTAACCCCAAGAAATTGGCGGGATATTCAATCTCTAGGTCGGCCAAAAGATGAAATTACGACCTAGGGTTTCATACATAAGAGCTCTCTTTCTTCATTTGAAAGGATCCGAATTTTGTTTTCAGGAACCTGATATGCAGCGAAAGAGCAGATCTTTGAAGACTTCAACAACTTTCAACATCCCTCTATCAAGCATTTATCAATTCCATTCATCCATTTAGGGCTTGGAAGACATTGAAGAACAATAGGAGATTACCGACTGAAGATTGCCTTGTACCTCTCCCTTGGGGGTTGGGTATGATTTCATGTTGTTTTCATGTCTTTGCATAAGCTTCAATATCTCATTTATTCATGCTTTAGATCACTTTGCATCTCGATTTAAAGCATTTACATTATCATTAAAAAGCAATTAGGGTTTACTCTCTAGGTTGCTCTAGTTTGCTTACTTGCATTTTAGATCTTGCACACACACAAGGTCTGCACACACATTACTTTTACAATACAACTTGGCTATTCGTGGAGGTGGAAATCACCGAAGCGGGGGTTTGACTAAGGCAAAACCCTATATAGCCGCCCAAACACCTTTTTCAGATATAAGTGCAGGTTTCGAGACTCGGACGACGCCGCAGGTTGCAGATCCGAAAAAAGCAGGTCGAGACAGCACCCCACATCAAATTGCAGAGCAAGATACCAGGACAGGGGCGTGGGGCGCCCTGGTCCTGCCAGGACAGGGGCGCTGGGTGCCTTGGTCCTTGGGACAGAGGCGCTGGGCGCCCTGGTCCTCCTGACAGACAGCATTTCAGACAGTTTCCAGAGTGCAAAACAGCAGTTTCAGGTGCAGTTTCGGGTGCAGAATCAGGACAGTGGCGCCCGCGCCCCCGTCCCGAACATTTCCACTCAGATTTTGACTCCGGGTACGCATTTGCATTCTTGTCTTATCCTTGTGTTTACAGCTTTCCATTGTTTAAGTTCAATTCTGCAATCTTGTTGTTAGCTCATACTTGCATTTTAGGGTTAGGAATTGAACTTGCATAATCTTACCTTTCAATTACAACAAAGGAATAGAAACCCTAATAGGTAGCTCGTGGCTCTCTCTTTCACAAAAAGAAGTAGCCAATTGTGTGATACCTCTAGGCTCTTTCGTATTCCGTAATGTGTGTCAAAAGGTAGGATTAGGGCATGATAACCTAGTCTCGCTTTTTCCCCCACACATTTTGGTGAACCCAACGTGAATCTATCATTGCTTCTTCTTGCATTGCATTTGTTAGATCTAGATCTAGATTTAGTGTGTTTTCATTTCATTTTCATTAAAAAAAAGAAAAAAGAAAAAAAAAGAGTGTGTTTCTTTGCATTGTGTGTTTAATTTTCATGCAACTTTCATTTCAAAATGTCAGACTTTTATTTGCAAAATGTTCATGCTTATGATGATTATTATGAGTATAGCCAAGATGAATTAGATGAAGCTTTAGATGAGTTTTTGAACCCTAGAGATGCCAAACCTTCGTTTTACCAAAAACTCATAAACCTGGTTACTATGCCATTTCGTTGTGATGAGAAAGATAAGTTGAATGAGTCCTCTCAAGGGTACATTCCTATCAACTCTTCCACTAAATCTAGTAACATGGTTGTTTTCAACAATCCCCTCTATGAGGAGATGTCTCCTTTTGAATCAAAAGATAAACCTTTTAATAGATATGATCATGCTTTGTTGGATGATGCTCTTGATGACTTTGTGGCTTTATCGAAATCTTTAAACAAAAACAAAACCTCTAAATTGGTTAACATGATAAACTTGAATGAGCATAAAAAGCCTCTCTTTGAAGTCCAAGGTGCTTATCCTTCTCCCACCTTTCAAGGTCCTAAATCACCTCTCCTTACTGTCCAAGGAGGGTATGATCTTGATTCCTTTCGTACTCCGAATAAACCAATCATCACCGTGCAAGGAAGAAAACCTATAAGTCCTTATAGTTATGCCAAGCAAATAACTAGAGAGAGTTATCATGCGGTTGCCCATACTTATCATACCAGAAATAATAGGCAGCCTAGTCCTCCTCCTGTTATTCCAGTTTCTCTTCCGAATCCTCAACCAATTCTTCCGCAAGCTCCACGTATTTCACAAGTTCTTAGTAAGGAATATGATCTCATAGAACAACTTAAGGTTACCCCTGCTAAGATATCCCTTTGGGATTTGATTCAAACTTCTTCCGCTCATCATGGAATGTTACAAGATGCCTTGAAAGATTTGAATGTTCCTCCACCGAATACATCTAGTAATATAGCATCTTTGGTTAACTCTGTGATGAATCCTAAAGCTCAAATTGTGTTTACCCAAGATGAGTTGCCTACTAGTGAAATCCAACATCAATATGATCCCTTGATGATTGTGGTTATCATGAAAGACACTGCTATAAGACGAACACTAGTAGATAATGGCTCTGGTCTTAATGTGTGTAGCATTAATCTTTTGCATAAGATGAATGTGGATACATCTCTAATTGAGCCTGACTCTCATCCTATTCGAGGCTTTGATAATGTGGCTAAAACTTCATTAGGTACTATCACCTTACCCATCACAGTGGGGCCTGTTACTTTGCCTACTCCTATCCATGTTATGTCGGGAAATCTAACATATAACTTGCTATTAGGGAGACCTTGGATTCACAGTATGCAAGTTGTCCCCTCTACATTGCATAGACAATTTAAATTTATTTATAACAATAAGACATATACCTTGATAGGTGATACTAATTTTCAAGCCTGTTTGCAAACATCTACTTCCAAGGGGGGTTCTTCTAAGCCGTCCTCGTCTAGTGATGACTCTTTAAATAAGATACCTATCAATGAGTCCTCGCTCTCTGATGATCAAAATTCTTTGGATGAGTCTGGAGCTCCTGAAGAAGACTCTTCTCAACTTGAAACTACACATAAGAAGGATTTTGATCCTGAGAAAGTTCTCGCAGACGACGATTGGGGATCCCTTGATTTTAATCCTACCTTTGTAGGTGAATATAAGGTTCCTTCTAGAGAGCTTAAAGCTGAAAAGAAGGAAGAAGCTAAAAATCAATCAACATTACCTGAACCTATGAGTAATAATTTTGTGGCCGCTTCTCAAACTTCTTCTCCTCGCACCTCTAATTCTGGAGAGTTTGATTCTTTGTCTTATGAAAAACCGCCTTCTCTTTCTGAAATGGCTGATCGTTATGGTCGTGGTTTTCGCATTTTTGCTAAGCATGGGTACCATGGAAATGGATGTGGCGCTCACGAACAAGGAATAAAGGTTCCTCTAGAGAATAATCTTCACAACCATGCCTTTGGACTTGGCTATAATCCCTGTAAGTGCACTAAAGCTTCTAAGAGACCATGTATTAGTGTTAATACTATTTCTACATCTCTATCAATGCAACACCTTGAGTACATTGATGAGGATCCTTCGTGTGCTTGTGCTTTTGATGTTTTCCCTACCGATGATGCTTTAGCTGAATTTTTAGGAGCATATGATACTCTTCCTCGTTATCATCACAATAGGGGACTCCCTTATTGTTTGAACACTGAAGCCTATTTTGGAAAAGAGACGGATAACGATGAGATTGTGAAAGAATTCCCTCAGCTAAAGGATACTCCTCAACAAAGTAATCTTCTCATAAGTGACACTACTAATGTTAAGATGGATCCTTGCAATGAAGAAAAAGTTATTAAAATTGGAAAATGTTTGGATGAAGAGGAACAAAAACAATATGAAGATTTATTGCATGAATTCCCCAAGATCTTTGCTTGGACATACTCTGACATGCCTGGTATAGATCCTAAGATTGTTACTCATAACATTGTCTTAGTTCCTGATGCTAAGCCCGTGAAACAAAAGATTCAAAAAATGAATCCTAAGGTGGCTTTGCTTGTTAAGGCTGAGATTGAAAAGTTATTGGAGGCTGGATTTATCCGCCCTATTGATTATTCCCCATGGATTTCAAATATTGTCGCTGTGGCTAAACCAGATAATAAAATAAGAATGTGTACTGATTTCCGAGATTTAAATAAGGCTTCTTTAAAAGATGATTTCCCTCTTCCGAACATTGACATGATAGTTGATTCTACGGCAGGACATGCCTTATTATCCTTCATGGATGGTTTTTCAGGATACAATCAAATTTTCATTAACCCTCAAGATCAATTCAAAACTGCTTTCACCACTCCTTGGGGTACGTTTTGTTGGATAATGATGCCTTTTGGACTTAAAAATGCCGGTGCAACTTATCAACGAGCGATGACCCTTATCTTTCACGATTACATGCATAAGATTCTAGAAGACTATGTTGATGATGTTTTAGCCAAATCCATTCTTCGCATAGATCATATTAAGATCCTTCGTCAAATCTTTGAAAGGATTCGTAAATATCACATGCGCTTGAATCCCCGAAAATGTATTTTTGGTGTGGATAGTGGAAAACTATTAGGATTCATAGTTTCGCATCATGGGATTGAGGTGGATACTAAGAAAATAGATGCTATTGTCAACATGCCACCTCCTAGAAATGTGTCTCAACTCAAAAGCTTACAAGGAAAAATTCAAGCTATTCGTAGGTTTGTATCTCAACTTGCGGATCGTACTTTTCCTTTCACTCAACTTCTCAAAAAGAATATCACTTTTCAATGGAATGAGGATTGTCAGCAAGCATTTGAAGATTTAAAAATGTATTTGGCTAATCCTCCTATCCTTCGACTGACCGAACCTTTTCAACCCTTCCTTCTTTATACAACGGCTTCCTCTCATGCTCTCGCAGCATTATTGGCACAACATGATAAAGATGGTAAGGAGTGTCCGGTTTATTATATAAGTCATACCTTACTCGTTTATGAGACCCGATATTCTGCGATAGAAAGACAATGCTTGGCCTTGGTGTTTGCGACTCAGAAATTGAGACATTATCTCTTAAATTCAGAAGTCCATGTCATGGTAAAGTTTGATCCGTTGAAGCATCTTTTCTCTAAAACTGATTTATCAGGACGCCTAGCTAAGTGGGTTATGATGTTAACTGAATTTGACCTTAAATTTGTTTCACAAAGAGCAATTAAAGGGCAAGCGTTGACTGATCACTTAGTTGAGGCCCCTTCACCTTTCTCCTTCCCTAACCCTGAGTCTTTTCCTGACAATTTCATCCTTTGTACAGAAAAAGATGAAACTTGGGAGTTATACTTTGATGGCTCTAAGTGTCGTACGGGATCGGGGGCAGGTGTTGTTCTGACTTCTCCTACAAAGAAGTCCATTCCCTTATCTTACCGTCTCAATTTCCTATGTACCAATAACATTGCTGAGTATGAGGCTCTTATAGTAGGAATAAAGGCAGCCTTAGCTCTGAATATAAAACACATACATATTTTTGGAGATTCTCAACTGATTATACGACAGGTAACAGGACTGTATCAAGCAAAACAAGACAAGTTATCACAATATAAAGACCTTGCTATCTCTTTGTTACAAAAATTTGATTCTTACACCATAGAACCTGTTCCTCGAAAAGATAATCGACATGCGGACGCAATGGCATGTGTGGCTTCTCTTGTATCTTTAGAGGACCCTGTGGTTGATCTTAAATTTGTTATTCACAACCTTACTTCTCCAGCTATTGTAGATGATTCCAGCCTGGTGACATGTTGCGACTTCATAGACCCGGATGAATGGTACTCACATATCGTAAGATACTTGACTGATGGTACCTTTCCTGATTCCGCCAATAGGAACACCAGGGCTAGAGTTCGCAAGTTGTCTGCTAGGTATATCATTCTTTCTAAGGTTCTTTACCGAAGGGGTTATAACGGTCTTCTCCTTCGCTGTCTTAACAAATCAGAAATCCCTATTGCTCTTGAAGAGGCGCATTCAGGTGCCTGTGGGGGGCATTTTGGAGGTAAATCCTTGGTCCAAAGATTACTTCGAATGGGATATTATTGGCAAACTATGCAGCAGGATTCTTTTTCATTTGTTAAGAAATGTCATCAATGCCAACAACACAATAACTTGATTCATGCTCCTGCCCAAGAACTTCGTTCTCAGGTAGCTTCTTGGCCTTTCTCTGCATGGGGGTTGGATCTCATCGGTAAAATCTCTCCTCCTTCATCTCAAGGACACATTTTCATTATAACCGCAACAGATTACTTTACAAAGTGGGTAGAAGTTGTTCCTCTTCGCTCCACTACAGCTGAAGTGATTTGTCGATTTCTTCTAGAAAACATTATTTCTCGATTTGGGATACCTTCCACTATAATCTCTGATAATGGGACATCATTTAAGAATAAAGACGTGAAGCAATTCCTTGAGAAATATCATATCAAACATCAATTTTCTACACCATACTATCCTCAATCAAATGGTCAAGCCGAATCATCCAATAAAATAATCGAACAAATTCTTTGCAAAACCGTGAATAAGCATGGTAAGGATTGGAGTACTCAGCTAATCTATGCTCTTTGGGCCTACCGAACGAGTGTACGAATTGCCACGGGAACTACTCCTTATAATTTTGTTTATGGTGCTGATGCTATCATGCCTTTAGAATTAGAGATTCCATCACTTAGAGTTTCTCTCAAAGGTATAATAGATGATGACTCCTATAGAGAACAAAGACTTCAACAGCTTGAGATGCTTGATGAACAGCGTATAAATGCTCTTGAGCATATTCAAGCATATCACAAAACTCTACAACGAAACTATAATGATAAAGTTATTCAACGTTCCTTCTCAGTGGGTGACTTAGTGCTCTATGAGAATCAGCGCAATGCGAATGCCTTACCTGAAGAAAAGGGAAAATTCAGTCCTAATTGGCTTGGACCGTATATCGTTATTGAAGATTTTGGATCAGGTGCTTACAAAATAGCGGATGTAGACGGTACGCCTCTTAAAGACCCTATAAACGCTATGCACTTGCATAGATACTATGCTTGATTCCTCATTCCTTATCATTTATCTATTTCCTTTCTCACTTTTTCAAAATTGGATAATATGTTAACATATCTTTGTTAGAGCAAATAGAATTAAATGATGTCTTGTTTAATCTATATTGCTTCGTTCCTGACAAGCATGTTTCTTTACTTTATGGTTTGTCTTGAATTCATTTATGTAAATTACAAAAGATTTACATTTTCATTATGTTGACATATTATACAATGTTTTATGTGTTAAGTTGAATCATGTCATGTTGTGTTTTCAAATTAAATCACATTGGTTATATGATTCGTAGGCTTAATACATACTTTCTTCCTTATCATCAATGTAGCACTTGATTAAATATTTTAATTAAATCACACATGTATCAATTTAATCATGGCGCATTGAGAAATCAAACACATGGAAATTAAATTTAGAACATACATGTACATCTACCAAATGTATTAACTTTAATCACAATACACATTGTTTAGGCATTAAAGATAACACGTTTGAAACAAAGAAGCATGTATATATATGTGTGTGTGTGTGTGTGTGTGTGGATCAATATACAAAGGTAGGTCACTACACGTCCAAAATGTGACCTACCCTACATCATAAGATCATCTCCTATCCCTAGGGCTGGTGGCTGGAGAGTGACGACTAGATGCTCCCTCCTGATCTGGCCGTGCAGGTGGACCCATGGGGGTATACCGTGATATAGATCGTGAATGGCTCCGAGAGGAACTCCTACAATCCCTATCCATAAGGATAGCGTGATACGAGGTAGCCTCGGCCTGAGCTGCTGCTAGATCACGCTGTGCTCGCTGAAGGTCCTCTGATAGAGCCCGCTCTCTCTCCCTCCATATCTCTACCTATATTCGAAATGGGGAAAACAAATCATCATGTCGACCCGCATTCCCTTGAGGTCTATAAGCAACCTGTGAGGAACTAGGGATCTGCATTGTCGTAGAGATATCTGTCACTGCTTGCTGGATCAAGGAGCGCCACTCCTGCACATTAGCTGTAGCAGTAGAACAGATTTTGTGTTAGTTCCATTTTATATCATCAAAACATCAATCAATCAATATAAATCTACTATACCTGGATCTCCCTCACGCCAGTAGGGATCGTGATATGGTAGCATCTGTGACTGGGAACTACTAGGCTCCCCACGCTCGAACGATCTGTGCGCGATAGGTGTAGGTCTTCGTAGCGCCTCGTGTTCCCCCTCTTGGGGAATAACGGGAGGATCTAAGGCTACGGTATCATCCCCTGAATGGTGAGGAGCTGCATCTGACTCCTCCTCATCATCTCTATCCTCCTCCTCCTCTCTATCCTCATCCTCCCCGTCATCCTCATCCTCATCTGCATCCTCATTCTCCTCATCATCATCTCTCTCCTCGTCATCGTCATCCTCATCCTCCTCCTCCTCGGCACTAGGCTGATCTCCTATAGGTGGATCAGGACCTCCTGCCTCCTCATGATCCTCTCCCTCCTCTGGCTCCTCTGACCTGGATCCCTGATCCTCATCTTGGTCTCCATGCCTCCATGGACCTGGATGGCCTGTCGGGTGATCTGGTGGAAAGATAGGCCCTGGGTATGATCTCACAAACCAGGAATGATACCTGTGTTGTGCCCTGGGGTCTGCAGCATAATCAGTGACCACATCCTGATCGGACCCCTCTATATCTGTGATCTCGATATCGTCTATCGTCGGTCTCGCTACTGCTCTGGGTCTAGGAAGGACTTGCGAGTGTCGAGTGTAGATGGGCACATTGGCTGGGACACACTGCTCTAGCCCGAACTGCCTCCGTACTCAGTCGAAGTAGAATGGGACTATGATGTGTGGATATCGTCCTCTCAGTAGGCGGTTCCTCTATAGGCATGCTAACTGTCTCTCCATCCCATCCCATATGTGCATCCGCAGATATGGTCTCCACACGGTCACCTCGGCTGTCAATCTGTCAACTATCACTCTCCAATACAATAGATCTCCAAATCTCCACTCGCTGGTAAGTGGATAAGCAAATACCCTAGGTCGCTCGCTAGCCGTACTCATCGGATAGCCGACAAGCCTGGTGCATGTAAAGTGCTCAAATATCCACACCTGCAGAAGTGTGCATGTCATCAAGCTGCAACCCTGTCCGAAAACATACTCCTCGAGGTCGTGATAGAGATGTGCAAGCATACTCCGACCCCAGGCATATACTCTCCTGTGTCTCTCCATAGCCCTGATGCACCACGTGAGACCCCCATGCATGTGTGTACCTCGCCCATTAGGGCAGACAGCTAGTGCAATGATGGCTATCATAAGATGTCTCATGAGGGGCACCTCTCCTGTAGGGTGTAAGAGCCAGCTGACCATGATACGACCTCTCGTCTTGCTCGGCATGACTCTCCCTATGCAATATACCTGCTCCCTCTAATGATCCTCTACTGACCGATCAGTCGCATATGTCACGGTAGCTCCTCTGATCGGTAGGTGAAGAATGCGGTACACATCCTCCAGTGTCACCGTCATCTCCCCTACTAGAAGCTGGAACGTGCATGTGTCAGGATCCCACCGTTCCATGAATGCCATCAGCATCGCGGGATGAAATCGGATGGCCGGCATAAGAATCATAGACCACAAACCTACTATCGACAATGTGTCTCTCTCTGCCTGAGTGAGTCGAAGAATCTGATCTCGCAAACTGCGTAGAATCTGTCCCGCCATGTGCTCTCTCATATATGGGAGACCCTGCATCACAAAAACATAACTATAATCAGTACTCAATCATCAAAAATCACTCATGCAAAACTGTCGAACATCGTATGCTAACCCTGGCATCTCTCGCCAAGTCCTGATTGGGGCCATGGTGCCTTGTCAGGGACCATGGCGCCCTGAAGGGACCATGGCGCCCTGTGTGGGACCCACGATCGGGTTCTAGGGCTCGCAAACGATCACAGAAAGTCAAATGCAGAAAATCAAAAGTCAATGTTCAGTCAACTCACCTCGTCCAGTGGCTCGTCGTCGATCACGGCCTGTCGCATGATCTCAATCCTCGTGGGACGCTCCGGTCGTCGTGAAGGCATGATGATGGCTATGTGGGCTCCGCTGCAATGAACAATACTCAGAATCAACAAAGTGACAAATGCAAATGTCTCTTTCAAGGTATATACGTTCATTCCTTTACATTTACTTTCAAAACCCTAATTTTCCTCTTTCACTCATTTCATCATAACTTGAGTTTGGGAGATGCGATTTTCGAACCGTTTGTTGCGTAGGAATCGTATTTTCGTTCCCCTACTCCCGGGATGTTCCAAAAAGTGCTCTGATGAATCCTTTTCAGTGAACATCCCTCATCAACACTATCTTACACAATTTGTCGTAAGTAAACATGCTACCCTGTTTCACCTCCCTAATAAGCAAGTCGAAACAGGGGGGGCATATAGCTACTCGCAAATTTCATCACCTTCCTTAGTAAGCATTAGGTGATTTTGTGATCTAACGTGTGTTTTGTAGGGTGCGGTTCCTAACTGTGTACTGCAGATACCGCTGGGGGCTTCGTCCGACAACTTATGGATATATCCTTTTTTCAAATGATGTTTACTTTCTGTACTTTAGCTTGCATATGCACGTAGTACTCATATGACCGCTAAAGTGGGGGCTAAATGTAACGTCATAAATTGTACGCACTTGCTAAAGCAGTACAATTTAACACCTAGTTTAGCACCCGCCTTAGCGCAGTTGCATTTTGCATTGCATTTCCCCTTTAGCACTTAATTAATCAAATTAATTAGGTCTAAAGGTTCTATTTCATCATTTTCCACATCATAAAGTCGGGCCCTTTCATTAAAGCGTGCCCCTTTCATTTTATTCTTCCAATACATCACTTAATCAAAAACCCTAATTAGGCCCTATTCTGAGCTTGGGGGCTTGATTCCGGGGGTCAAAACATCTCGAAATCACCTGTAACTTCGGGATTCTCTCTAAAATCATCATATCTGACGGCCCTGAAAATTTGGTGAAAAGTTGTCGAGACCGTGGCGCCCGGAGTGCACACGGTCCTGGACATTTTTCTCGAAATTTTAGGAGCGCGATCCAATCATAAAATAAAGCTTAACCCCAAGAAATTGGCTAGATATTCAATCTCTAGGTCGGCCAAAAGACGAAATTATGACCTAGGGTTTCATACATAAGAGCTCTCTTTCTTCATTTGAAAGGATCCGAATTTTGTTTTCAGGAACCTGATATGCAGCGAAAGAGCAGATCTTTGAAGACTTCAACAACTTTCAACATCCCTCTATCAAGCATTTATCAATTCCATTCATCCATTTAGGGCCTGGAAGACATTGAAGAACAATAGGAGATTACCGACTGAAGATTGCCTTGTACCTCTCCCTTGGGGGTTGGGTATGATTTCATGTTGTTTTCATGTCTTTGCATAAGCTTCAATATCTCATTTATTCATGCTTTAGATCACTTTGCATCTCGATTTAAAGCATTTACATTATCATTAAAAAGCAATTAGGGTTTACTTTCTAGGTTGCTCTAGTTTGCTTACTTGCATTTTAGATCTTGCACACACACAAGGTCTGCACACACATTACTTTTACAATACAACTTGGCTATTCGTGGAGGTGGAAATCACCGAAGCGGGGGTTTGACTAAGGCAAAACCCTATATAGCCGCCCAAACACCTTTTTCAGATATAAGTGCAAGTTTCGAGACTCGGACGACGCCGCAGGTTGCAGATCCAGAAAAAGCAGGTCAAGACAGCACCTCACATCAAATTGCAGAGCAAGATACCAGGACAGGGGCGTGGGGTGCCCTGGTCCTACCAGGACAGGGGCGCTGGGCGCCCTGGTCCCTGGGACAGAGGTGCTGGGCACCCTGGTCCTCCTGACAGACAGCATTTCAGACAGTTTCCAGAGTGCAAAACAGCAGTTTCAGGTGCAGTTTTGGGTGCAGAATCAGGACAGTGGCGCCCGTGCCCCCGTCCCAAACATTTCCACTCAGATTTTGACTCCAGGTACGCATTTGCATTCTTGTCTTATCCTTGTGTTCACAGTTTTCCATTGTTTAAGTTCAATTCTGCAATCTTATTGTTAGCTCATACTTGCATTTTAGGGTTAGGAATTGAACTTGCATAATCTTACCTTTCAATTACAACAAAGGAATAGAAACCGTAATAGGTAGCCCGTGGCTCTCTCTTTCACAAAAAGAAGTAGCCAATTGTGTGATACCTCTAGGCTCTTTCGTATTCCGTAATGTGTGTCAAAAGGTAGGATTAGGGCATGATAACCTAGTCTCGCTTTTTCCCCCACACAATTCCTACAGCCATGTGATTTATTCTTATTGCCATGCGGATTATTTAGGGCAATATCATATGTGAATTAATAGATGTGTTAGTTAAATAAAATGTGTATGTATGTCCTTGTATGTTATTTTTGTTGTAGTGCAGGTAATAAATGATGTCGTGGTGGATATTCGCCTATCGCACCTGATGCCCTCCTAAATGGCACAAGGTTAGTGAATGATCAACAACACAAAGAAACACAAAAACGTTAGATTGTCAGTGTTAGTCAATCAAAAACTAATCTAAAAAGGCATACCAAAAGAGATGCTAAAAGCATGCTAATATATCTAACTAAAGAAGCAAAGATAACGAGGCATCTCCAAATGCCTCTTAGCATGGTTTTAGTTCCTTTCTCCCTTGTTCCTCTCCTCTCCGAGTTCCAAAATAGTGTAGCTCTCAGCAGCTTTTTGCACTATGGATGCTTATGGAGGATTGAGATTGAAAGATTGTGCTTTGAATATGAAAATGATAAGCTAATGCTATGCTTTTGATGCTAAAATGATGTATTTTAACCAAAATAACAAGGTATTAGATGATTATGCTAAAAATGCTCTCTAAAATATCTATAGCTTAGATGCATACAAGTTTTCAGGATCTGGATTATGAAAGAATGAGCTCTATTTATAAGGGAAATGGGCAATGGATGGTTGAGATTGAAAGATTCAATCAAGGGTTGAGTTTGAAAGTTGGGGATCCATGTGCACAATTGGCACCAATGAAATGGTGACAAGTGTCAACATAGGGTTGGGTTGAGAAAAGGAGTTGGAGGCATTAAAGGCCTGAGAAGACCTGATGGTTATCTAAAGGCTAAGGGTCAAGTCTAAATTAAGCTTACCCACTGGATTAAGAGTTAATCCAAGGATAAACCTTTGTGCAAATGATTAAGAAATAATCATGGTCAAAGCATTAATGGCCTGATGAGACCCTTGGGTTGGATAGAGGTTGAGTCAAAACAAATATTTTAACCATGTGGGAAGGTTTGAATTAACCATTAATGGTTATTGGAGACTTTGGGGATTAAGTGGTTGAAGGTTGAAAGCCTTTAAAGGTTATCAAAGACTTTGAGCCATTTAGTGGTTGAAGACTTGAAGCCTTTAATGGTTATCAAAGACTTTGAGGTTTTGAGAAGTGACTTCCCTTTGCTTAGGGATGTGACAAAGTTTAGAGGATGGATTAAGCTAATTAGGAAGGGTTTAGAAGAATCTAGAAGGGGATTAGATTTTGCAAGTGGATTTGGTGGGTGAGGGAAAATAGGATTTTTTTTAAAATAAAAATTCATTTATTTCAATAAATGAGTGCAAGTTGCATTTGTAGGAAAATGCAAGTGGGGTGTGGATAATGATTTAAATAAATATTTTATTTAATTTATTTAAAAGAGGAAAAGGGGATTTTAATTAAATAAATAGATTTTATTTATTTAATTGATTGTGAATTTGGTTTAATGAATTAATTAAAATAAATTGAATAATTTATTTAATTAATAGAAGAATGTTTGGGGATGAATTAATTAAATATTAATTTAATTAATTGATGGCTAGTGGATTTTTAATCAAATAAATAGCGAATATTTATTTAATTAAGCTGGACAGATTTATGTGACTACATTTGCCCCTCTTTGAGACGGTGTGGTTTATCGCGTCGTTTCAAAGAAAGAAAAATGGGTGTGAAAAAATGCCCCATAAAATGTGAATTTTATGAGTGGTATGCCCCTTCGAGAGATGGGCCGAGAAATTTCAAAAAATCGGGCGATCTCTCGAAAAAGAACGAAAATTGGTAGGGTGGTAGAAGAGAAGAAGTTAGTCATACGGGTGAAAAATATAAAAAAACGGGGGAAACATGGAGAAATGGGGGGCTCGGGAAGTTCACGGGGACCACGGCGATGAGCAGGGGAGAAGTTACGGGGACCACGAAGGGTATAAATGGGGTGAAAGGGGTGAAAACAGGATCATTTGTGACCGCGACCAGTTGAAAATGAGAGCTCTGATAGTGACATTTGGAGGAGCAAGCAGCAGCTACGATGTCGATTCCGATCACCGAGCACAGATTCGAGCGAGTCCGACGATTCCAGCGACCAGATGACTATGGACCCGCGGTACGCAAATTCGAAAACTCAATTTTTGTGCATTTTTGCTAGATTTTTAGCTGAGTCCAAGTCAAGTCGGAGCAAGAGCGCTGGAACTGTTGTTTTGGCGCTTTTGCTCCATAAAATAGCGCTATTGTGTCGCAATGGAGCTATTGTCCCTTTGTTTGGGCGCTTTGGCCATTTATTAGCGCTATTGGTTAAGTAGCGCTATTGTTGGGTTAATTGAGCACTTCTGTTTTTAAGTAGCGCTAATGGGTAGCTGATTTAGCGTTTTGGTAGTTGTAGCGCTATGGTATAGCTGTTTGAGCGCTTTTGATATAGTTGTAGCGCTATTGTTGAAAACTAGCGCTTTTGTTGGTAAAATAGCGCTTTTGCCTTAAGATAAAAAGATGCCCCAGTTTGGATGCAGAAAATCTCCTGATGCCAATGATTGATAGATGACGAAGTGAAGTGGGAGTTGTTTTGAACCATAGCAGCCCGATGAGACTTAGGTCATTTGTTTAGGATAAATGTCTGTTGAAGTCTAGGTGGCCATGATTGCTTACATGTTGAGACCCGAAGATACTTGATCAAAGTATCTGATGATAGTCTAGGTTTAAACTTTAAGAAAGTTTGAAAACAAAACAACTAATAGTGATTGATGAATGTCCATGTGCAGGAGGATCTGCGCGTGTTGCAGTTACATGAGCGCCATCCTGCGACACAGGGGTTGCGGGACCGATTATCACAAGCAGAGATTGATTGTATTGTAGCGACTGGTCTCTACGAGGTGATGCACATGCCCGTGATTCGGATGAATCACGGCCTGATCACAACACTAGCAGAGCGGTGGCACAGTGAGACGTGCACCTTTCATTTGGCATGGGGGGAGATGACCATGACGTTGGAGGATGTGTGGCGCATCCTACGGATTCCGATTCAAGGAGAGCTGGTCACATATGATAGATCCTGGGGGACTGTGGCAGTACAAAGGATATTTGATGAGGATGTATTTATCGATGATGACTCTATTGCTTGGGAGGATATAGCGGCACTGTATGAGCCACTTCCAGTAGTTTTGTCAGGGATTGTGGGAGGACTTCTGTGTCCAGACAGGAGGTCACATGGATTGGCGGTGGGATGGGGACAAGTTATCGAGATGATGAGGACCGAGGGGACCTGATTTGCATGGGGGCCGTGCGTACTGGCGCATATGTATCAGGAGCTCCACGCGGTAGTGTACCGAGGGAGGGGTTCGTTAGCAGTGGGCATGACGTTGCTACACATTTAGGCTTGGGAGCATCTACCAGTGACTCGACCGGTGAGTCTGAGATTCCGTGCGGTTGATCAGCCATACATGTTTATGTACAATGGTATGATGAGTCAGCCCCACTTGGGGAAGTTGGAGTGGTGGCGACGGGTATTGGATGACCTAGATGCAGTGATATGGCGGCCATACTTGGAGTGTGAGCCATGGGATGATGACGCAGAGGCACTGTCGTATGTTTTTATGACTTGATTCCTCATTGGGAGGACGACATATCATGTGGAGAGACAGGTGCCAGGGAGAGTGATGAGGCAGTTTGGACGCAGCAGGGACTGCCTAGCGGATTGTCCAGTGCTACCTTATGATCAGGCACTAGCAGAGTTTCGGACACTGCAGGCGAGACCATGGGACCTACGACCGAGGTTCGTTGATGCAAGGGTTACAGATGAGTACACGCAGTATCGGGCGACGCACCCGATCCTACGGATATCGGACCCAGCAGAGCCAATCCCAGCATTTGAGGATGAGAGGGGACGGAGACGGGGGAGGGCAGGAGGTCGAGGAGATAGAGGAGGAGGAGGAGGTGGAGGTGGAGGAGGTGGTGGAAGAGATGGAGGAGGAGGAGGTGGAGGAGGATTAGGGATGCGGAGCCAGCGGAGGGGGAGAGGTGGACTTCCTCTACAGATCTCACATGGACCATTGATTCCGAGAGGAGTGCAACTGAGTGGGAGGGGGATGGAGAGGGAGATCCCGATGGACAGAGGGGTGGGGACTTCTGGAGAGGTAGGTGTAGGGGAGGCAGCTATGGACACCGGGGAGGGAGCCACTGGAGATCTGCGGGAGCATATTATAGTGCGCTTGCAGACGTGGATAGAGGATTTGGAGGCAGAGGTGGCAGCTAGGGATGTGCAGCTATTTGCACGGGAGTCAGAGCTGACGGTGGTGCTGCGGGAGAGAGATACTACAGTGGAAAGATTGGCAGAGCTGCAGGAGAGAGTGCAGATTGGAGCACAGGGGCCTTCAGGGGAGGTGATGAGGGAGATGCGGCGAGCTCAGGCTGAGATAGAGTACTGGCGGGGGTTATATGAGCAGGTGGTGCCAGTGAGTCAGCAAGCTCTCAGCTATTCGCAGATGCGGCAGGCGAGATCAGAGCGATCGCAGAGGGTGCAAAGCAGTGGGGGAGTGATGGGTCCTTTGAGGAGGGAGAGATCAGGAGATGCAGGGGGGAGTGGGGGTTCGATGAGGCCTCCACGAAGAGATGGATCAAGTGGTGCAGGCACCAGTGGTGGAGCAGGGGGAGGTGTGAGGACAGCATCTGGCCAAAGCAGCATTTGAGAGAGCATTCATGCATATATGTATTTGTATCTTTATTTTGGGGACTGTATCTTGGATGGCTCTTGGTAGCCGATTTTGTAGACTTCCTTGTACTCTGATATATGAGATGATATAGATGAGGAGATCCCATATTTTGATGATATGCATTTGATTATGTATGGATGATGAGTTTATTGTTTAGATGGATATGTGTATATGTATGTATTGATGAGATGTTTCCTATATGCATGTTTTTATGATGATTTATGATGTTGGATACTAACATATGAATACAGGTTTATGTATGATTTGTTTGATTTTGGATGCAAGGCTTTATGTATGTAATGCCATGATGATGATGTATGCTTATGATAATATATGAACAGGAGTTTGGTGTTTCCTATTTTGATATAATGAGGAGATGATTTATGTGATGACGTTAATGCAATGGTCGAATGAATGATGTTTATAGATAAATATGCATCTAGATGTTTGTTAAATGAATGTAAAATGGATAAACAAAATGTCAAGTACAAATTTTTATATGATAATGTGTGAAATGAATGTAAAGTACAAATATTTATATGATAATGTGTTTAATGACTGCATATGTGTAATGGATCTAAAATGTTATGAACCAATGTTTTGAAAATGAAATGGATTTATGATTCTAAATACTTAAATATGTTTTAAGTAAAAATGATAATGGGACTCTAATAACTGCACCGTAATGCAATTAAAAAGAATATGATGAATGCAATGCGAATGAATCCTAAAATAAGCATAATAAGATACTTAGGGAATGGATGAAGAATGCACTTTTTCACTAAATGGATAAATGAATGTATACCATAAATAAATGATAAAGGATAATAAGATGATAATGGATAATTGACACTAAATGAATGCCTAATAAATGATTTAAAACAATCAAAGATGATTTAATCCCATGAATGAATCTAATTATTTATGATTGATGCAATGATACAAAATGATTAATGAAAACTAAATGTCAAGAAAATGAACTATATGCAAAGTTAAAAATGACATGAATGTTTAATGCAAAATGCAACTAAATGTGAGGATGATATGATCATGAGAAATGCAAGGTTTGTAAGACTTTGCATGATGCATTGATGATGTATCAGAGTACTCGATCGTGATTGTATCCAAGACCAGCTTAACTTTCTCATTTTGCATATAAAGCCTATATATGAATGAGCGAACGGATGGGTGATATGCAACGGAATGCAATATATAAACAGATGAGATGAAATGATGATCCATAGTGCTCTATTTTCATCATTGAGCGTTTAAAATGTTGGAAGAGAATACAAGCATCTTGACATAATGATTCAAGATGACCTGAGTATTCCTTTCATGGATTTTATATAGCAAGTTAATACAAGCGACTTGATATAAGGGTCAAGCCGACCAGAGTATTGCTTGCAGAACAGACAAGGATTATCTTTGTTCATGCATGACTTGGATCGTCCTCCTTGATCTTAGGCTAATCATATCCTGAGACAAGTGCATACCGTACTAAGAGATAAAAACCTTTATCCAGTTTGGATGAGGTAGGAGGAACCAAAGGAAGAGCATTGTACCTGCAAACAAACAATATATACATAAAGAATAAAGAATAAGGATCCTTGGTAATGGTTCATGCCCATATGGTCGAGGTATACGCTGTAGTCAACAAGCCGTAGTGATCTATGACTGTATTTTTGCCTATGATCACATAGCTTAGTGAACTTCCCACGTAGACACCATTAGTACATGCCCCAAAACTTCATCGAAAATAATGCGCAAACAAAACGATGCTGAAAGAGCCCGATACAGATAAACAAATGATTGTACTCACAAATCAACCAAGCATTTGATAGCTTAACATAATTTTCTTGTCAAAGAAAACGTCACATTTGTCTTTGTTTTGGTAAGGAAGGATGCATCCTTGTTGAAGATAGTTTTGAGTGTTGATGTTGATTGTGTGGTTTGATTGGTAAATGGTCATTGTGTGAGTATTTTGTCAATGTTTGTTTTGGTATCTGCATGGATGAGTATGTACAAGGTATTGCCATGTTTTTATGTGATTTTTGATGTTTTCTGATGTTTTTGGATTTTGTGAGATATTTTTGAATGTTTTTGGTATTTTGTGTTGAGACATTTTTGAATGTTTTTGGTATTTTGATGATTGCTTGAATGAAGAACTTAATGAATCATAAGACAATGTAGAATCCACTTCCATCAATAGGTTTAAAGACATTGCCCCCAGTTTTAGACATGACTATGAAAAAGCGGGATGCTTAGACGTATGAAGTATTTATCCTAATTGCAGAGAAATAACAAGCCATAGTTTTCGGATGGATGGATGTATGTATGAAGTAGATGTGATCACAACAAGTCTGAAAGACAATGGAGCCATAGCCTTTACGAGTGGCGCCTGTTTGTCAGGTTTTCACCATCGTACTTACCCAAGGTGCCACCGAAGTGGTTGTTCACCGTTTGGATGCATGATTTTTCTTTACTTTTTTGAATGTTTTTGTATTTTCTTCAGGACATTTTTCTGAATGTTTTTGGTATTTTCTGGTATGTAGGGGAGCCTGATGCTCTGTACCGCTTAGGTATAAAACCGTTTTAGGTGCATGCTGTTGATTGGATCTGCAAGCGGTTCTCCTTCTGATGTAGCCAACTGATATGCCTCGGACCCGAACACAGCAGTGACAACATATGGGCCCAGCCAGTTTGATTCAAACTTGCCCTAATGTTCTCTATTTGGTTGGTTGCGAGGATTCTCTCGTAGAACAAGATCTCCTACCTCAAATGTATGAGGTCTAACTCGATGATTGTAGCTTTTGCTCATGCGCTGCTGATAGGCTTTGAGATGGTTGTATGCACCTTGTCGCTTCTCATCTAGTAACTCTAAGTCCTGAAGATGGGATACTCTGTATGCTTCATCATCTATCAGATTGTGCAAGGAAACCTGTAATGATGGTATCTCGACCTCAATGGGCAAGATAGCTTCTGCACCATAGACCAATGAATAAGGAGTTGCACCTGTAGGGGTTCGAATGCTAGTTCGATATGCCCATGGTGTTGGATTCAATTGAACATGCCAATCACGGCCGGCATCATTGACTGTCTTCTTGAGGATTCTTAATATGTTTTTATTTGATGCTTCGGCCTGACCATTGCCTTGTGGGTAATAGGGAGTGGAAAAGCGATGTTGGATGTGAAATTTCTCACAAAGTTCACGGACATCCTGATTTTTGAAAGGAAGACCGTTATCTGTGATGATGGACATGGGCACACCATACCGGCAGATGATGTAGTTGAGGATGAATGAGGCGATCTGCTTGCCGGTGACTTGGGTAAGTGGAACAGCTTCGATCCACTTTGTGAAATATTCGGTGGCGGTAATAATGAATTTATGGCCATTGGATGAAGATGGATGGATTTTACCCACAAGGTCAAGACCCCATTGACAGAAAGGCCATGGTGTTGTGATTGGTTGCAGTTCCTGTGCTGGTGCATGTATCAGGTCACCATGAACTTGACATTTCTTGCATTTTCTGACAAAGTAGTAGGAATCCTTTTCCATAGATGGCCAATAGTATCCATTGCGCAGGAGTTTCTTGGCTAGTGACGGACCACTTGAGTGAGTCCCACAAATTCCTTCATGTACCTCTTCCAAAGCCTTTGTTATCTCATCTTGTTCCAGACATCGAAGGAGAGTACCATCAAGACCGCGTCGGTATAGGGTTTCGGCAATAATGGTATATCGAGCAGTTTGGCGAATGAAGGTTTTACGTTGGTTATTTGATTGGTTGGGAGGAAGGGTGTGATCGTGGAGATAGGTGTAGAACTCACCATACCATGGGGATTCGGAACCGACAAGGCGACATATCATCTTGGATTCGGGGATATCATAAGCGGGAATCCAAAGCTGTTCTACCAAGAACTCGTAGCGTGTTGAATTCTGTGGAAGATCTAGGAGAGATGCAATGGTAGCCATAGCGTCTGCAGCTCGATTCTGATCTCGTGGTATCTGCTCAAAAGTGATAGTAGTAAATGATGTCTTTAGAGTGTCCACCATTTGCTTATATGGCATGAGTTTATCATCTTTGGTCTGATATTCATCTGTTGCTTGTCGAATGACTAGTTGGGAATCGCCATATACTTGTAGTTCTTGTAATTTCCATTGTACAGCTAACCTGAGTCCTGTGATCAAGGCCTCATACTCTGCTATGTTGTTTGTGCATGGAAATGTGAGCCTATAAGACTTCGGGATGCTGTCACCTTGAGGTGTGATAAACAGAATGCCTGCCCCCGAGCCGTGCCTAGTGTATGAACCATCAAAATATAGTTTCCATGGTTGTGTTGTTGTGATCATGAATATCTCCTCATCTGGAAAATTGGAAATAAGAGGATGATCGCCTGTGAGTGGTGCATCAGCCAACTGATCTGCAATAACCTGCCCTTTGATAGCTTTACGATCCATGTACTCGATGTCAAATTCACTTAGAATCATCACCCATTTGGCCAAGCGACTTGTCAATGCTGCTTTGCTGAGTAAATACTTGAGTGGATCAATCTTTGCAATGAGTTGTATCTTGTGTGTCAACAGATAGTGCCTCAGTTTAGTAGCTGCTAAGATTACTGCTAAGCAAGCTCGCTCAATAGGTGTGTAATTGAGTTCATAGCCCACCAGTGTGTGAGAGATGTAGTATACAGCACACTCTTTGCCTTCTGCATTATGTTGTACCAATAGTACACCCAATGTTGTACTCGTTGCCGAGATATAGAGTAATAATGGTCTACTTGGATCTGGTGGCATCAGCAATGGTGGATTCATAAGATAGTTTTTAAGCATTTGAAATGCTTGCTGGCATCGAGCATCCCACTGAAAGCGGATGTTCTTGTGTAGCAGGTGTGTGAATGGGTGACACTTATCAGCCAATTGTGCAATGAATCTTCGGATGGATTGAAGTCGTCCTTGTAATGTCCTTAGCTAACTGATATTCTTTGGAGGTGGCATGTCCATAATTGCTTTTACCTTCGCTGGGTCGACCTCAATGCCTTTGCTTGAGACGATGTATCCTAGAAGTTTCCCGGAGGTCACTCCAAAGACACATTTCTTTGGGTTGAGTCTGTCGTGCCCAAACTTTAGGGCACAAAAACGGAACAACAAATTTTTTTTTTGACATCAAGAACTCGCAATATATCCTAATAATAATATTAACTTTATTAGAGTTTTGTCTTATCTAAGGTGAGAATAAAATTGTTTACTAAGGTTGGGTTAATTAACCAACTCGAACGAGCGACTAGTTTAGTGAAGATTAAATTAGTATCACGGATTATTGGCTAGCTCAATTACCTAACTCAAGTTGTCACTAATTAAAAACAAAGGTTAATTGGTTATCTTCGTGAGTTTAATCATTCCCATTCATATAATGAGAATACCAATAATTAATTGATGCTCATGCAAAATTTATTATTTAAATCCAATCGATGAGGGTTCGAATTTCTATAAGGTCATTTGCCCACTAAGACCGACAATAAGCTAAAGCCAATTCTAATTTTTCTAACCCCTTAATTATGATGATTTAATTAAATTCGGCCCAAACTAGTCACCAAGGGCTTATGGTCCATAAAATTAATTCTACAATTTCTCCTTTTAAATTTTCCTAACGTCCAAATATATTGGGAAAAATCTATTGATTAATTAAATAAATTAATCGTTTTAATGTATGGTGTATCCAACTATAATAACCCCTTCATTTTTAAATCCCTTTAATTTTACTATATTAAAATTTTAATCCCCTAAAGAATAAATGGACATATAATAATTCCATTATTAAAATAACCCCAAATATATATATTATAATCAAAGTTTAAAATTCCCATTAAATAAACTCCCCTCTCTAATTTTAATTTTTTTTTCCCCTTTAAATAAAGAAATCCTTTATTTAAAAATGCCAACCCTAACCCGAAATTGGGTTAGGGTTGCATTTCTATTTATTTACCCTTTGTTTAAATTTCTTATTAATTTATACCCTAACCCGAAATGGGTTAGGGTTTATTATACTACTTTTTTTTGTTTAGTATGACTGCAGGTACGGAGGCGGCACAGGGCTCTCCCGGATGCCACTGTGTTTATACACAGTGACGGCGGTGCCGTCCACTGTGTATAAGCACAGTGGCGGCCACGGACCGTCCACTGTGCTTACACACAGTTGCGGCACCTCCCGTGCCGTCCACTGTGGGTAAGCACAGTGGCGCGGCCCGAGCGTCGTCCACTGTGTTTACACACAGTGGCTCGGCATTTTCCGTGCCGTCCACTGTGGGTAAACACAGTGGCGCGGCCCAAGAGCCGTCCACTGTGTTTACACACAGTGGTTCGGCCAGTGCTACGATCCCTTTTTTTTAAAATTTATCATTAGGTATATATATATATATATATATATATATATATATATATATATATATATATATATATATATATATATATATATATATATATATATATAAATCAATATACATATTTTTATATATGTATTTGTATATCTCCATTGCCATGTTTCAAGTCTATACATATATTTCTCCCACGCAGGGATATATATATATATGTAGGGTTAGGATTAGGAAGTTTATTCTGAATTATTTTTAACACAGCAGTATATAATCTTTTATATATTCTGTAACAGGGATGCACAAGTTCAGAATACATCTCTTTTTTTGTTGTTGCAGGGGTATGCACATATAGCAGTTTATATATATATTTATATATATATAGGTATATATTTTTCAATATATATACTTATATATTTATAGATATATATACTTATATATTTATAGATATATATAAATATATGTTGAAATAATAGGGTTGAAAACCCTTATATGGTTTGAGATTTTAACCTTTAAACATTTTGTTCTTAGTCTTCTAACAGCATTAAGAATAGGTCTTGTTTATCTTCTTATTTAGCAGTCTTACATACTACTTTCTACAGCAATAAAAATACTAGTTCTCTTTTTTTTTAACAGTCATAAAATAACAGTAATTTGAACTATGCAAGTAAATCATGAAACCTAATGCATTTTTATTTTTTTCCTTTTCTTTAATTTTGCAGTAACTAAACAAGTTAACAGACCAGATTTAGATGTAGTCTACAGCAACATCATAGACATCAAAAATTAAATAAAAATTACATTGCCTTCCAGAATAATAAGTTACAATAGCCCATATATAAAAATGGGTGAATAATCTAACCAGTCTTCCCTTTCTTAATCTTTACACATAGAATAAAAGAATACACTTATTTAAACAGAAAAAGAATCAACTTAAGCCCTATATTTACATAAACATTTTCTTTTTCTTTTTTTTTGCTACAAATCATAAAGTTACATTTTCTTTCTTTGCTTTTCTGCATTTAAATAAAAATCTGAGTCTGAAATATCTGCAACCAAACCAACTGCAACTCCTAGTCTTTTTCCCAAGCCACCTACATGTAAGATTTAGGACTGTGACCATGGGATGCTCACCTCCCAGCCTAGGCTTACCAGAAGCCACCCCCGAGCTAGGAGAATCAAGTTCTAGACAGGTTACAAAAAAGCATACAACACAACAATAGGGCAAATACTCAAACATACACCTTCCCATCCCAAGCTACACTTTCACCACATTTTGTGATGATCAATCTACGGGTGGAAGTGGACCAAGTACCATTGGGGAGACTGCAGCTAAAATACAACCCAAGCCACCTCATGGCAACACAAAATACACAACAGATTCATCCCACACACCTTATGCCCCCCAAAGGCTCAAAGCCATATTCTCTCCCCTTATGACCCCCAAATGCATACACAAGGCTATGCAGCAAGGGTCACAAAGGACACCCTTGAGATCACTCTCCTTAAGGAGAGCCTCTCACCCAAGGCTGTCATGCTTCTTCCACCCCAAGATCATCCTACTCCCCCAAGAGTAGGAGATCTTGGACACTCCCAAAGCAAGAACACATAAACAAAAAAAAACATAAAAATGAAACTTACATTTCTCTTTTTTTTCTACAACAATCTACATATACACAACTCTTTTCACAAGCATTTCTTTCAAAAGAAGGAACAATTTAAACAACATAAACAAAGAGAATACAACCAACCTTAATCTGCCAATAGGTATGTTAGACTTAGTTGGAGATGAGCTGCCCAATCCACACAACTTTCTGCAATTTCCCTTGGCCCCCAAATTCCTCTATTCCTAAAACTGGTTTTTTTTCCAAAGTTTTTCCTAAAAATCTCCAAGGATGGAGAGTGGGTGATTAGCTCACTAAGCTTCCATTCTTAGCCTAAGAAGGCCTCTCTCACTCCTTCCAACCTCTTGGATAGAGTTAGGGATCCCCCATTGGGTTGGTCTTCCCTAGGTCTTACACACTCCCTAACCTAGGTGTCTAGAGAAGGGAAATGGAATGGGGAAGAGGGATTACTATCTCCAAGAAGGTTCTCCTACCAAGGAGGGCACTCCTATAGATGGAATTCGTCCATCCTGGGAAAACCACTTTTTTGGGTGGTTAAACAAGTCCTAAGGGAAAGACACATGGTCAATTTTGGCCTTCACCCATAGGTACCCCATGAGGCCTAATAGAAAAGCTCTAAAATTGACTCTAGGAGTTGATTTGACCTTCAGAAAGTCCACTTGAAGTTAACCTACGGGTCAACTCTGAGTTGACCTTCCTTGTGGCTCTCTAACCTAGATTTCTTGGTTCCTTCAAGGATAATTAGGAGATATAACAATTAACAAAAAATAAAACTCTCAAAAAGGTGACATGACAAATTGCCAATACAACATACTACATAGGTGTCAAGTGACACTACAAAATAATTCCACATCACAATACACACATGACAATTGTCCCTTACACAATTTAAACAATCCAATAAATACCATTTACACTCATGCAACATTTTACATTTACGAATAAAATACAGTACATACGGGGTGTTGTCTCTCCAAATAGATAACCCCTGGTTTTACTAACGCACATTGGCCTAGGCTTGATTCTCCATAATATTTCCATGGTCACATGGATAATTTCCTGCACATCTCAATTAAAGCATTAGTACTTCCCAAATAACCTCATATAATATATAACACATAATCAGAATACAATACATTCATTCTGCAAAGGCTCGTCATTATAAAATACGATTTATCACAAATCAAAGCAATTTATTATAATCCTCAAAATTTGATCCATCTACAAGATATGCAAATATTTTTCTAACATTATAACAAATTCTGAAATTCAGATAATAACCTGCATCATCACAATATTACCCTAATCTAGAATCATATAATATTCTATAATCCACAAGGCATAGAAATGAAGCATCCATATATATCAATGTTACCAAAATCATGGGACCATGTAAAGTTCTCTATCCATAGTGTGTCAAAACTAGCATCTAAAATAGTTCCAAAATGAAAATAGCTGAAGAGATAGGATGGATCGGGGTAGGGCCTCACAGAGTCGAACATGATATTGTTCCAGTCTATCAAAGATTTTATCTAAGATGTGGAGATGTCCTTCTCTGGTGAGCGATTTTGCTAGTAAGTCATCCACATAATCTTCCATCATAGTATGCATCATGTCATGGAAGATGGTGGTCATTGCTCTCTGATAGGTTGCTCCTGCATTCTTGAGACCGAAAGGCATCACATTCCAGCAATATGTACCCCATGGACAGGTGAAGGTGGTCTTATGTTGATCTTCTGGTGCGATGTTTATCTGATTGTATCCTGAAAAGCCATCCATGAGTGAAAGCATGGCATGTCCTGTTGTCAAATCCACTATGATATCGATATTTGGTAGGGGGAAGTCATCCTTAGGACATGCCTTATTCATATCTCTAAAGTCAATACAAATGCGGATGCCCCCTTTTGGTTTGCCAACAGGCACAATATTGGAGATCCATTCTGCATAATCAATTGATCTAATGAAACCAACGTCTAGGAGTTTCTTGAGTTCTGTTTTGACTAGCACTGCAATTTGAGGATGCATCTTACGAAGCTTCTGCTCGACAGGTTTGACTCCTTCTGCTACGGTGAGGTGATGCATGATTAAATCAGGATCAAGCCAAGGCATGTCTGCATATGACCATGCAAAGTTGATCTGACGCTTCTGGAAGAACTCTATAAAGTTAGGTTGTTCCTTTTGAGTGAGAAGAGATGCCAGATGTATGATATGTGGATTTTCAGGAGTCCCCACATTATACTCTTTGGTTTCCTCGATGAGAATTGTTGATCGTTCCTGTTGTGTACTATCAGGGAGAATGTCAAACCCTTCATCCTTAGGCGCCTCGGAGAGGTTTTCACCATTGGATACGCTCTTTCTTTTTACTTTTGTCGGATCAAACAGTGCCACAGTGTGGTTTTCACTAGAAGATCCATGTTTTTTTGTTATATTTTTGCAGCTGAAAGGTTTGGCATCCGCCCCGAAGTATGTTGCACTATTAAGTTCGATGGCGAATCCAGCTTTGTGATCCCCGCTTGGTAGGTTATCCCTTAATTCCAAAAAGTCAATGATAGCCTCATCGTTTTGGAAGAAGTTAAGACATGGGGGATTTGGTTGGTTCCATTCGATGAGGTCAAGGTGGACAATGGGCATTACTTCATCGACCAGGTTAAGTTCGTTAGAGGTATCAGTGAGGGTTAAGACGTTATGGTGAAAGTCGTTGATGGTACTCTCCCTGTCAGAATCAGGCGTAGGATGAGACGTAGGGTCTGTGGAAGACGTTTCCAGTTCAGGAACCCAAGTGGTCTTTATCTGTGCTTCTCCGTAAACAGGGATGTTTTTGCGTGGTGGAGGTGGTGATGTGTCTTCCTCATCTGAAGTATTAAGCTGTACCGAATCAAATTCCCACTCATGTGAGTCGGTCTCTGAATCACTTTCCAGCATCCGATTACTATACCATACTGGGATGTCCTTTGAGTTAAATACTGCATGTGTGATTGGTTGATGTACCTTTGTAATGATCGGTGTTGCAGGAAGGTCGATGGGGATTAAAGGATTTGAGACGGGAAGTTTTGGTAGTATTGACTCTGTGGCTTCTGTTGGAACTGTTGGTGCCATGGATACTGCTGCGGGTTCTGATACAGTTGCTGCTGTTAATGGTACTGCTAATGGGAGTACTGGTTTGATTGGTGGAATGATTGGTATTGGAGATAGTTGTGTTGGGGTTATGAGCCTCAGTGGGGCAGTTGGGATGGTGCTTGAGGGTGCTTTGATTATGAAAGGCGTTCGTTTTACAGTAGGTGGACAAAATGGTTTGCTGGGTTTTCCTTTGAACTTGAGTTTAGGAAAGATCTCTTTCTCAAAGCCTAGGCCTGTGTTACCTTTGGGCTTGAATTCTGGTAGCAGAGGTTCATGTCATCCTTGTTTGCAATATCCTAAAGCACTCTGACCATCATACCCCATTCATTGCATAATGAGGAGACCTTTGCCATACTGTTCTGTAGGAAGTGTAACTTGTGGTATGTTAGTGGTGATGGGATCCTTATAGATCCATTCCGCCAAGTCCTCATCTTGTGTTTCTTCTTCTTGACTCTTTCCAAGAATGAAAGGCATCAAAGCACACGCTGGTATGTTTAGTGGTTGCTGGAGTACCTGTTGTGGTTTACCATGAGTTCTAGGAGAAGTGGGCATTTGCCCTACACAAAAGAGTTGACTCAAGTTGTATTCCCCAGGACCTTCCTCTGCGATCTTCATCTTAAGCTTTTCTTGCTTGGGTATAGTGGTGTTTGAATGGGCAAGAGAGGCGGGGCTGATATATGATTTGGAAGAAATGGCTTCTCTATTATTAGGAACGGTAATCTCTGGTTGATGGTTGATATTATGGCAATATGCAAAGGGGTTTGCATCACCCCGGATTGTGATCTCTACACCGTTATGTGGGAACTTGATACATTGATGGTAGGTAGATGGAACAGCTTGCATGGCATGTATCCAAGGTCTTCCTAATAATAGATTATATGGCAGAGGAAGGTCCAGAACCTGACAAATGATGTGCTTTACCACGGGGCCCACTCGGATTGGTAGTACCACAGCTCCTTTGGATGAACGCTCCGCATCATCATAGGCTTTGATTGTGATCTTCTGACGAGGATCCACTGATTCTACCGCATATCCCAATGCTGTGACCAACTGTAGTGTGCAAATATTCAGGCCTCCTCCATTATCGATCAAGACTCGCTTGATCCTATGCTGGTTAATAAATCCTTCGATGTGGAGTGAGGCATTATGTGGTTGTTGGAAGGAAGAGTTGTCACTTTCAGAAAAAGTGAGACAAGGTGATGACTTGAGACTTCCAACCATGGCTTGAAATTGGTCTGTATTCAGATTTGCAGGGACTGACGCTTCTTGGAGTGCTTGATCCAAGATAGTTTTATGAGAGGGTGATAGGCGCAGAAGCTCTAAAATGGATATAAGTGCAGGGGTTTTGTCTAATTGTTCCACAAGATTATACTGCTTTGGGATGGAGGTGGTGCCTTGTGGAGCTGCCTTGATGGTAACTTTGCCGCGACGTGTAACAACATTGCAATTCGAGTTGGGATTTTTGAAGGTTATGGTTGCAACTTGTTCATTGGCATCATACAGATGATTGACAGTGTAATTATACACAGCTTGCGTATAATCAGTGGTATCAGGACCTCGTCTGGAAGTGGAAGGACCCCTTTGATCTTGGGATGGAAGTGGATTTTTGAACATCAGATGATCATTATTTGTTGTTTTTGGGTCATGTCCTTCAATTTCAATTTCTCCTCGATCAATAAGATCCTGAATGAGATCTTTCAATCGGTGACAATTACTTGTCTTGTGTCCTCTTCCTTGATGGAATTCACAGTGTTCAGTATCTCTCCACCATGCCGGTTTGACTTGAGGCTCATAGTTTGATAGCTTAGGTAGAGTGACCAAATTTTGAGAAATGAGTTGTCGCAACACTGTTTCAATGGGTTCCCCTAAGGGAGTGTATGTTCATTTCTATTTTTGCTGACGAGGTCTTGGTTCATCGTGAGATGTGATGCAATTTTGATTGGAAGGAACATTTGTGTTGTTTTGAGGTGGAGGATTTTTTCCTACAAACCGAACCACAGGTTGTGCATTTTGGATAGTTTGGGCATCCACAACCCCATCATTGACGATATTTTTGTTTTTATTCTAGAAGTTTGGTTTATCGCTGTTGAAGCATGGGTGAGGACCATCTTTTGGTTCATTAAAGATTTTGATGAGTCCTTTCTTGATGAGTGCCCTTTCACATTTCAAACCCTTGGTGATCATATCATTAAAAGAGTTTGTGTCTTTGACATCCAAGTGAAATTCCATTTCTTCGTTTAAGTTGGAAATGAATATTTCCACTAGTTCTCGTTCAGGTAACTGAAGAGAACGTCTGCTAGACATTTGACGCCATCGTTGCAGGAATACTGAGAATTGTTCACCTGGTTTTTGTTTGGTGTTGCACAGATCAGCCATGGTGATGTCTCGTTCAATGTTATGAGAATAATGAGCTAGGAACTTTTGGATGAGTTCCTCAAATGTTCTAATGCCACCTGGTAGTCAGGAAAACCATGATGTGGTTGTGCCTCCCAAGCTTTGGGGAAAAAGGCGCATTAGGTAGGTGTCTTCATATGCCACTTCAAGACAAGCGGAATGAAATTCTCGGACATGATCGCGGGGATCCCCCTTTCCTCTATATTTTTCAAACTTGGGTGTTTCGAATCCTCGAGGAAATGGTGGCATGTAAAGATTCCTATCAAAAGGATAGGGACAGATGTCATTGAGTGAGAATTGGTTAGTCTTGACACCACTATGAAGCTGTTGGGCGAGATTCTCGACTTGTTGCCGCAACATCTCCATTTCATTTGGAGGAGGAGGTGGTGGGTTACCTCGAGGAATGTTATATCTGATGGGATCTCTATCTCTTTCCTCTTCATGGCGACTTTGTCTTTCTGATGCTTGTCTTAATTGGGCAAGATCAAAGTCTGAGGGGAGTTTGGCTCCTTCTCGAGCGAGTCTTAAGAAGTGAGCATCCGCATTGCTCCTGAGTATTTCGTCAAAAAGCCTGTTAAAGAGAGGGTTATGCTGAGCCCTTTCTATTGTTGCAAGAGTGGGTGTACTTGGGTTTTCGTCATCTGCATTTCCTCCAATTGCTTCTTGAAATTCATGGAGATTTTCCTCTTCTTCTTCTTCCCTTTCTATTTCTCGTTGCCTGAACTGTGATCAGGTTTGAGCCATTTTGTTTTTGAGTTTTTGTTGAAGTTGATTGAAGATGATGATGAGTTGTTTGATGAAATGAAAGATTGATGGTTGGTGATTTGTGTTGTACGTGGATCTCTAGCACCTTTAAGGTGGATGTAACTGAAATTCCTTCTTTGAATTGCTTGCTCGTTTGATAAGATTGGATGTGATAAGGTGTAGAGAAATCTGAGATGTGTTACAGATTTAACTACCTAGTAATGAGAGGATTCACTCATGAACTAGTTTTAACCTGCGTAGATGTGTTTCTTAGGATGAGTTTATCCTAGATGTAGAAACAATCTAAAAAGTGATGTGAAGTGTTTGATTTCAAGCAATATCTAAAAGAGAACTTGGAACAAGAACCTCTTAATGTTTTGAGAGTTGGGGATGGATTGATGATGAAATGATGATGTATGAGTGAGATGATGGATGAAAATGTTTTCAACTTTCAATAAAAACTTTGTGTTACAAATGGGACAAACTCTATCTCTTCCCTTTCGGGTGTTGGTGGTATTTCTCGAGCTGTGTTGTATGTGATACAGACGTTTGGGAAGAAGTTGGGATTAATCTTTCCTCCTTGATTTTTGTGATAACTCAGAGCTCTATATTGCATAAAAGCTCTGCGGTTCAATGATTCAGAATCAAATTCGTTTGTTTTGCCTTGAAGGTAGAGACGCATGCGATGTAGAAAGACTCTATGGGAGACAAAGATCTGTCGATTGATATAGAAGAATTTCCTCTTTTTGATCAAAGCCTTTGAGCTTAATGGTCTTCTTTTCAAGTTGATATTCTGATGACACTTCTTCTTTTGCAAGATGTGAAGAATGGTCATAAAGTTTTTGACTCTTTGTTGTTTGTACCTTGTTTTTGATGTTTTGGGGTTGTTTTGACAGATGTTTGGTTGGATGAATACTTTGTTTTTGGGATTGACTTTCTGATTTTTCTTTGACAAGAAAAACAAAGCAAGCATACAAACACAAGAATGTTGCCTAAAAGGCACAAATGAGCATGGGTCTAGATCAACCCAGTCCTTGGACTTGTATATGACCCTTCCTTTAGATGTATTTTAAGGTGTATTTCCAAAGCCTGAAGTCGGCTTAATTTGCACTAGGTCTTTAAAATGAACACACTTCAAACACCTTTTATCCCTAAGGTCAAATGACCAGTTGTGATAAATTTAGCCCACATCTTGATATTTCTTCGACTTTGGTACTACATACCTTATGAATCTCGCCGTGGCAGGTAAGGATGTGATATACTAAGTCTTGCACGAGCATAACAAATAGATGATCCCTATGATGGGGGAGTCACCACTTTCATGAAGCCACAAGTGACTTTTCAAAAAGATATGTTTCTACTCAAGGAAATATGTATGGTGAGTATCTTGGGAGCAAAACCATCTATGCTCTTGCACTAAATTATATCGCAAATATCTTCAATCAATAGAACGGGTGGGCTACTACTTTAAAGGTGTTTAGTCATGTTTGATGTTTTTGGACATAAGTTCATTCTGCAGTGACTCACTTAAGAGCCTTGTAACTGGTGGTGGGGCCCATTTTTCCTTTCGGCCAGTTACACTATAGGAACAGCTATACCCAAGGCTATAGCTTTCGCTCTCACCTGATTTCTATAGCGGCTCGAAGGATTTACCGCGTGAGGTCGTTCCCAAGAGTGATGTGTCTCTTGGCAGGCCTCTCTTAAAAAGATAAAATTTTGAGTGTTACTGACACTTTTCTCTTGCACCTAGAACCACGAGAGCCAAGGGAGAGGATAGTGTGTGTTAGAAGTAGGACCACTCGACCAACTCTTTGCACAAGCGTGCCAAACACGAAATTCACTTGTTCTTTTTAATCCATCATTTGCAAATGTGATCTAACTATTTGGAGATGTTGCTCCAACAGCCATGGTGTTCGTTTTAACTTCAAAAGCAATGTGTTTTGTAATCTAGAATTCAAAAATCCTGGTCAACTTAATGAAAAACACGTTTTGCTTGAAGTAAATCGCTTGCAAGAATTGGAATAAGTGGATTGTAAGTTTTTAATTTTGCACCAAAATTTGAAGTGTGGCTTGTAAATTCTTTAGTTTTGATGCAAGGAAAGCAAATTTGTTTGTTGATTTTAAGCACCAAAAGACAATTTATCCTAACTAGAAAGCATGACAAATTTCTTTGTTTCAAGTTTTTAATGCACCAAAGGAAAATTTTTGATTTTTAGGGGTTAGTTTTTAACCTGCAACAACCACAATTCGTTAGTAAAATTTATGTCCAAGGGGGGGCTTCCACAAGCCTAAGATGTTCAATTTTTCGGTTACAAGGCGATTTGGACGACACTCTGTCGCAATAGCGCTAGTCTGTGTTTTAAACAGAAGCGCTACTTTACACAAAAGCGCTGAAAGAACGAGAGAGACAGAGAGGCAAAAGCGCTAGAAGTTTTCCAATAGCGCTAGAAGAAGAACATAAGCGCCAGAATAAGGTCAAAAGCGCTGAAACTTTCACAATAGCGCTATTGTAGGGACAATAGCGCTAAAATAAAAATTGTCGGTAGCGCTAAAACGGGTTCAATAGCGCTAAAGCGCAACCTGTGTGGCACTTTCAACAAGCAAACATGTTAGATACAAAAAAAAAAGGATATGTTTTTGGTGGTTCGATTCACGTCGGGTTCACCAAATGATGCCCTCCTAAATGGCACAAGGTTAGTGAATGATCAACAACACAAAGAAACACGAAAACGTTAGATTGTCAGTGTTAGTCAATCAAAAACTAATCTAAAAAGGCATACCAAAAGAGATGCTAAAAACATGCTAATATATCTAACTAAAGAAGCAAAGATAACGAGGCATCTCCAAATGCCTCTTAGCATGGTTTTAGTTCCTTTCTCCCTTGTTCCTCTCCTCTCCAAGTTCCAAAATAGTGTAGCTCTCAGCAGCTTTTTGCACTATGGATGCTTATGGAGGATTGAGATTGAAAGATTGTGCTTTGAATATGAAAATGATAAGCTAATGCTATGCTTTTGATGCTAAAATGATGTATTTTAACCAAAATAACAAGGTATTAGATGATTATGCTAAAAATGCTCTCTAAAATGTCTATAGCTTAGATGCATACAAGTTTTCAGGATTTGGATTATGAAAGAATGAGCTCTATTTATAGGGGAAATGGAGCAATGGATGGTTGAGATTGAAAGATTCAATCAAGGGTTGAGTTTGAAAGTTGGGGATCCATGTGCACAATTGGCACCAATGAAATGGTGACAAGTGTCAACATAGGGTTGGGTTGAGAAAAGGAGTTGGAGGCATTAAAGGCCTGAGAAGACCTGATGGTTATCTAAAGGCTAAGGGTCAAGTCTAAATTAAGCTTACCCACTGGATTAAGAGTTAATCCAAGGATAAACCTTTGTGCAAATGATTAAGAGATAATCATGGTCAAAGCATTAATGGCCTGATGAGACCCTTGGGTTGGATAGAGGTTGAGTCAAAACAAATGTTTTAACCATGTGGGAAGGTTTGAATTAACCATTAATGGTTATTGGAGACTTTGGGGATTAAGTGGTTGAAGGTTGAAAGCCTTTAAAGGTTATCAAAGACTTTGAGCCATTTAGTGGTTGAAGACTTGAAGCCTTTAATGGTTATCAAAGACTTTGAGATTTTGAGAAGTGACTTCCCTTTGCTTAGGGATGTGACAAAGTTTAGAGGATGGATTAGGCTAATTAGGAAGGGTTTAGAAGAATCTAGAAGGGGATTAGATTTTGCAAGTGGATTTGGTGGGTGAGGGAAAATAGGATTTTTTTTAAAATAAAAATTCATTTATTTCAATAAATGAGTACAAGTTGCATTTGTAGGAAAATGCAAGTGGGGTGTGGATAATGATTTAAATAAATGTTTTATTTAATTTATTTAAAAGAGGAAAAGGGGATTTTAATTAAATAAATAGATTTTATTTATTTAATTGATTGTGAATTTGATTTAATGAATTAATTAAAATAAATTGAATAATTTATTTAATTAATAGAAGAATGTTTGGGGATGAATTAATTAAATATTAATTTAATTAATTGATGGCTAGTGGATTTTTAATCAAATAAATAGCGAATATTTATTTAATTAAGCTGGACAAATTTATGTGACTACAGCACCAAATGTAGGGAAGGATATGTAAGAGATAACTGAAGATCAAACCATAGAAGAGCTGAGAAAGCATAAGGAACGACATAAGCGGAGCATTCAAGCGACACTACCAATGTCTAACTTTAATGGGCATTGAATTTGCTAATACCACCACAACATGCAAAGACTGTGGTTCGGTTTGGATCCACGATTCCTACAGCATAAGTCCAGTTATCTTCTTTATCGGTCTATCATCTGCCTCTTCTTCTGGGCGTGATTTATGTGGTCTATTGTAGTTGATTTGTTTTTAATAAAGATCTCTTCTTCTTCTCATGGTTAGTTAGATAGAAGAGAGAATAATAGAGCAGATGATTTTTGATAAACATTCTTGAGTTTCTTTTCATATTAAAACTATGTAATCACTTTCAGAAAGCAATGAATAAAGTTATGTTATTCTGATCTATTAAGAGTTGTTTTCGGGAAGCCTGGTATCACTCATCCAAGGGGGCCCACTTGGTGAGTGATCCTGTGCGTTTGTTAAAATTAGTTTTCTTTCCTTAGCAACGGTAGAAGTTCTTGTGTTGACTGTTACTGCAGCCAAGCCAGAACAAAGTAACAGTTTCTTCTATTTATCAGCATTGAATTTGTCCAGTATTGCTTTTATGAGTTTATGTAGAAGTCTTCATGTAGCCTTTTCATAGTTTCCATTCTTGTTTACCTTTTTCCGCATAATGTTAGTTGTTGCAGTAATGCAAAATAACTGTTGCAAGAACTTAGTGCATATATAGTGCAGACCCATTTCAAGTACTAGAAACATGGGAAAATGATTTTTCTCAAATGAAGATTACTTTCAGTAACATTTTCTTGCAAATTGAAGTGAACACTCCTTAATACAAACTTTTAAGTTTTTGTATATGTAAACTTTTGATGCAAATTTTGCTACATATATATGTATTTTACTTTTCAATTTGGCATTGTTGTCAAAGGGGGAGTAGAAAGGGGGAGTAGAAATATATGTGTATAATTTTTGAAAGCACACTTAGTTGTATAGTTGTAAAATTTTCAAAGTGTTGCCATCAATGCTAAAGGGGGAGATTGTTGACTTGATGATGATTGTAATGAATGACTTCATATGTTGTCATTGATGGAACATGTACACACACATATGTTCATATTGTCTACCGGTATTACTTCTAAAAGTTACTTGTATTGCAACCAGTATTAGAAGTTTAGTTTATGATGGTGTCAAACTGGTACGTGTAGATAATTGATATATGCAGGAATGACCTGACACCAACTTGAAGATCCAGCGGAGGTCATCAAAGAAGAAAATGGAGGACAATTGGTTTACATGTTGAAATGGTTAACTCCAATTGGCATTGGTGTTCCAACCAGTATTCATTGATTGTGTGATGAGTTACCCTAACTGACAAATTTTGGTGCTAATTTGTGATGAGTTATGTTTGATTGTCCAGATACATTGCACCTAGGAAATTGTGATATAATTTCCAAAGCCGGCATGAAATCTAAATGTCTATATAATGACATTATGATGAACTATTTTGGAGATATGATATGAGATGATTTGATGCGAAGATAGAAGTATTAAGTTGTTGAAGGCATTGCAGAGTATGTTGGTGATGTAGTTTTGAGTGCTCAGAAGAGGATCTATTCAAGCAAGTTGTGCTACTTCTAGATCACACCACCTGTTGTTTTCTAATCACTACAACAGTCAATCTCCTAATTGGGTAAGCTTTAACAAGATTCATTGTACAAATCCTTTAACAAGGTGATTCATTAGTTTGGATTCATAAATCCTCTACCAAGGTTACTCTTAATAGGGTACTACCTTTAACAGGGTATAGCTCCTAAGAGAGCTTTGGGATCTTTAACAAGATTCGCTCCTAGCAGGGCACCTTTGTAGAGCTTAACTGACTAGTTACTTATTACTGCAGATAGTTAACTTGTGAGTCCCATCTCATCGTGGTTTTTCCCATTATATAAACATGTGTTATGGTGGATGTTTTACTTAGTGTGGATGCTTTAATATCATTTTGGATTGCATACATAGTGTTGGGTAAATTTGTTAAGTATATCTACTGGTCAGTGTTTAAAGTACTATTATTTTTGGTGTCACTGATTCACCCTCCCCTCTCAGTGCTTTATAATTCTATGAATGTCTTCATCAAACAACATAGATTGATTATGCATGTATCAACGATGCTTGAGCCATTACAAATTTCAGTCCTGGACATCAAGCAACGCATAGAGAGGTTTGTTTCATTGGGTTTGCCTTCTCTGTTTCCTACGAATGGTTTTGTACTAGGAATTGAACAAGTGTTAAACCAGGTTGAGCATTTGCAACAAGATAAGACCTTCCTACAACGCCTGAACAATCCCATTTTGGTGGAAGAGGTCGAGTGTCTCTTGCATCCCCTGGCTCAGCTCTACATGCTCTTAAAAATGGTCCATGATGAACCGACAAGCTTGCCATTTGATGAGATAATTTATTTAGATCAACACTACTCGAATCTGGAGGTGCAAGTCTTTCCGTCCGAGGAAGAATGGTTTCCATTGTAGCAAGTCTTCGATCTGCTCCGCCCTATTATGACATGAAGTCTAGTCTCCGAACAAACAATTTTGGGTTCTAGCATTCTATAGGCAGGATTCCCCCATTTTAGTCACCAAGAAATGTTAACATTATTTCAGAGTCATCCGTAGGCGACATTTTGATTGAGTGACACCCATTCTTTTTGATTTTCCAGCTATGCTCCCCATACAAAATGTGTGAGATAGATTTCATCTTATCATTGCTTCTGATCTCTCACTTTTCCCATTTAGAGTTTGGAGGAACGTGGAGTTCCCAAGTGGCTCAGGTTTTTATTATATAGCACTCCTCTTGGCCGTACCATTCATTGTGCGAGGATAAGGACACTTGGTGCTTCCGCGCTGCCCTATTTGATTCTATTTTTGTGCTCTTTTTTAGATGTCTTTAGAGCTACATCATGTCTTCCATGGTGGTTCGTGAGTCGGGATGTGGTTCTCATCAAGTTTTTCTTGTTGGGAAGGTATGGAGATCACCACGATATGGTGGAAATAACAAATTTTGGGGTGATTTTGCTAGGTATGATCTTGTAGGGTGCCATGATAGGTTTTCTGGTCAGAGGCGGTTGCTGGAAGGTTGCTGATGCTGTGAGTTATTAGCTGAGCCGAGGGCTCTATTTATGCTTATATTTTCCTTGTTTTAGGCGTTCAGACTTTTAGAGAGTATTTTAGACTTTTGGCTCATTTGAAGAAACCTTTATGTGGATTTAATTTAGTGAATGATAGACATATCATATTATGACTATGGCCTCTATGATGGTTTATTTGAAGCTTAATATATATTGACTTTTGTGATGTTTTCAAGTTCAATAACTTTTGTGATATTTGCTATGAGACTTCGCAGATTAAACTATGTTTTGAGACTTACATTATTTGTCTAATGAATAGTTAATATCATTTTATGTTCAATGAGTGTTATGTTGGATTATTCTCTTGAATGGGTCTGGGCATGTAGATTGTTGAATGGGCTTTCAAACTGGATGTTTCTTGGTTTTATATGATGTTAATGCTTTTCCAAAATGTTATGGCACATCGCCTAAATAGTGCAGACCATTTTGCTTTGAGTTTCCTCCTTCCCTTTTCCTCCCCAATTATAATGAAGAGTTGACTTCTTAAACCCGAAGGTCATTCAATGAGTTTTGCACAATAGGTCCCCCATCACTGAATTTCCCATAAGGTTGTTCACATTTAAAGCAAAATTTAAAGTCAACAGCTACCTGAACCAACAGGAATGCATTAGCATTTACTTGTATGGAAGGTAAAAACCTGTCATTTTGTTCTCGACAATTCATAAATATTTTTTTGTATTTTTTTTACACAGTGGTGGGATTGACTAATTAAATAGTGAGTTCACAGTTTGATCTTTTTTTATTTTTGGTCTGCATTTTTTGTTTTTTCAAAAGTGGTGGGTTCGCACCCTGTAATAGCGGGTGTTGGATCTCAAATCAACAGATTGGATAGTTTCTAAGGAAATGCCAACTCATATGATCAAAACCTCCAATTGACTTGGCCAACTTATAGAGTGAACCTATTTGGTTACTTACTCCCTCACTTTAGGCTCTGCAAGACCTAGGCGGGTATACCTATTCACTAGTCACTTTTGATGACTAATGCCTTTCATAGAAAATTGAGTATCTTGATCTAAATTTTTCCCTATCTTAGAATGGCATAGGTTCCTAGGATAGGTGGCTTTTAGACGAGTTCAAGATTGTTGTTGTGAAAGCTATTCGATCTTTGTGCTTGAAATTTATATGTATACACTATTGCTAATTGATTCTATATATCCTACTCAACTATTCCTATTGCTTTAAAGTAAAGGTAATTGATATGGTAAAAAGTTGTTGTTTATGAATGATCAGTTCCTTTCCTCTTGTTTGGGCCACAAAGTCTATTAATTCAGCAGGACTTAATGTATGCTTCTATGAGACAATTTTTAAATCACCCCCAGGTAGATCTGTCAGTCATCTTTCCTCAAAAAGATCTGTTTTAATAATCTTATGCTATAATTTTCTCGAATTAATTTAACCCTTACTTTAAGAGACCATTCAAGGAAGACTTACAAGGAACAATTACAATCCACAAGTAGGCCTTTTATTCAAATTAATAGCAGCAGGAAAATAAACTTCACTAGGAAGATACAAGCAACCTTATCTTCTATGAGACAATATCACGAAACAACTCCCAATAGAAATAAACAACTCAAAAACTACCACAGTATATTGTACATCTATTTCTTAATGTTCCTCCCGTTCTAATGTTATATATATATATATATATATATATATATATATATATATATATATATATATATATATATATATATATATATATATATTAGGGTTGTAACCCTTCACTTTGAGCGATGCAATCCTCCATTTGATTAACCATCTTTAATAGGTTAAAAATATTTTAATTTTAGTCCCTTTGCATTTCGTGAAGATAGTTATGATAACTCTCCTTCACTAGCAACTTCTCGTAATAATTTTCACTTGAAAAATAATCCTTCCTTTCACAAATTGTGGGTATTGAAAATGAGAAAATACCATAATGCATTTCGTATGGAAAAAATATTTAAAAATGTCCACTGTGAATTATCATACTCTTCTTGGTCATCGATAAAATATTTTCCTTGATTGAACACTTTACCCACTTTTCATCAATCAAGTAAAAATGTTTTACTCATTTACTCATGTAAAACTCTTTTGAAATGATTTTATTTTTCTCAAAATGATTCTTCCCTTTCAGAATCAAGTGGAAATACTTCACCCATCTTTTCTGTTAGGTCCAACTAGGAAAGCTAATGTACTGAGAGGGGAGGGGTGAATAAGTACTTCAAAACTTTTCTTCAAAAAACAATCTTACTTATAAACATAAATTGTAAACTGTTGATCTCATAATATAAAGCTAACACATAATTATAGAGATAACATTCATACACATTTCACTCCATAACACAAATATTTTGGTTACGTAGAAACTCTTTGTTAGAGAGAAAAACTGCGGTGGGGATGGCACCCACAACTTCACTACTGCAATAATAAAGGTTGCTCGATTAGAGCTACATGTTTAGCTATTTCTAATAGCTTACCCTGTTAGGAGTATCAAGATCTTTAGATCTACCTTGCTAAAGGATTTTACAACACTTATACAAAATGTTGCACCTGATTAAAGGCTTTACAATTTATAGACTTTGTTAGAGTCTTTTACCTTGTTAAAGGTTTCTATTACAACTCAAATGATTCAATAAAATCTTTACAAATATCTGCAACTTTACATCTGAAATGTTATAGAAGATTCTATGTGCTCAATATGAAATTACCTTGCTCATAGCATACCTCGGTAATTGATAAATCAACTCGGTAAACCCTTTTGTTTACTCTGTCCCTTAAACTGTTCTTTGAAGACTTTCTCGATGACCTCTGAATATCTCTGTCAGTTGTTGCAGTCACAACTCAATGTGTCCTCTTATGATTTTCCTTTTAACTCTTCTATCACACATGTTTCTCATGTTTGATTCTCAAATTACTCTGTATAAATAGATCTCTGGGATGATGATCTGTTCATGCTTCGATCTTGCAAACAATATTCATCGAATGAATAAACATAGAAATTATTTCATTGGATAAACTTCCTCAAAATCATACAAAATCTTGAAGTGCAATTTCCTATGTGATAACGGTTCCCTATTCCTCGATTCTTGTAACACATTTCCACATATGTGTCCAGGTTCATTGAATCTGGTAGCACATTTCTACTCGGTTCAAATTACTTGGTATGCCTTCTTTTCTGCTTGGTAGACATAGAACGTTACTCGGTAGACAGCTCGGTGTATACTTAACTCTGTGACTCCTTTCTTCTGTAACCGACTGCTTTAGTGCTTATCGACTGAATATTTCAGTAGTATTAACCAACTAGAGTATATGGGATGACTTTGGACATAAAACTAATGACAACTTAGTAAATAATAACAATCTCCCCTTTTGACATCAGTTTGGTATGTTTAACAAAACTCCTTTCAAAGTCATAACTCAAAATCTATATACTTACAAAATTTGACTAAAATGACAGTATATACAATTGTCAATAAATAGTAATATACTCAAATATATACTCCCCTTATCAATATATTGTACATAACTTAATTTGTATGCTCCTGTGATCAATGCTCGATGTTCACTTCTCTCTGTTCTATGCTCCCCCTGTCAAATTCAACTATACATTCGGATACTCTGTTCTGCTCGGTACACTCCCTCTAATATTTGGTATACTCCCCCTTTTTGACAAACATCAAAACTAGTTACCATTAGGTGGAGGCAACTGGTCAAAAATAGATTTATACTTTGTACTAGCATCAGTGAGAGCAGTGGAGAGTGCATCCTTGACACTATCCATTAGGGAATTCTGAGCTATAATATCAGCTAACAATGAAATCAAACCATCTAAAGTGCTTCCCTCTTGTTGAGTAGATAAGTGGGTAGCTCGGTTGATCTGCTCTTGGACTGATGATAAGTGGGGAATAAATAAGGTCTGAAGAGTCATGATATCCATCCTTATTTTGTGCTCTTCATTCTGAAGTTCTAACTATTGAGCCATAAGAGTTTGCAGCTTGGTATAGAAATTCTGAACAAAATTTGGCTCGATGGTCAATTTATTGGAGAGATTGGTAATCTCTTGTTCAATAACTTCGGTCTTATGCTTGATATCCTTAATAAATAATGAAAATGTATATAGCTTCTGAAATAAATAAAGAGTATGTTTGAATTGAGGGGACAACTCAGCAATGAGTCTAACAAGCTTGACTTTACCTATGGCAATTGCTTTCTGCACTTTTTCAATCATTTTGGCAGATAGCTCTTTGTCCTTCAACTTGCTAAGGTATTCTGATGCGTCTACTCCTGATGGTTCTAATTTAGTGAGTAGTTCATCCAGTTGCATATGGATGGCAGCATCTTTATTCATGGTAGCTTCAGGTAGCATGTTTGTCAATAATGCTTTAACATACTGAAGTACTCGGTTCTTCTTCTAAATAGCCATTTGTCTTTCTTGTTCTGCTTTGGCTTTATATAGTTCCCCGAATTCAATAAGTGCTTACCCTTTCAGTTTTGAAATGTCAACATTTGGCAACACAATGGGCTTTGATAGATCTACCTTGAAACTATGCTTCTTCACTTTCTTTTCTTTGGGTGATGAGGCTTTCACCGGTTGAACGAGTACAATGGCTTTGGAGGCTTGTTCACCCTTGATAGGTTGCTCGGTAGAGACAACACTTTTTTCGGTTCCCTTAGCCTTTGATGTGTCCTTCGGTGATTCCTTGCTTGGGTTCTCAGTGGCAACAGTTTCAGTGCATGTAGGTACTTGAGAAGTTTGTTCCCTGGTGGCCTAAGAAGTAGATTCTCCTTTTGTAGACTGTTGACCCTCTTTGCCTTTATCAGTGTCCTAAGGTTTTTTGGTTGAAACTTGCTGAGTTACCGGAGGATAGGACTTGACTTGTTCCAAAACTGATTCACTAGATACCAGTTTGGCATAGGCATTTCCTTCTATCATCTCTTGTTCTGGTGCCTCAGTGTCCATGACATCCTCATCTTGTTGAATAGTTGAAGAAGGATCTTCCTCGGTAATGTCAACTATTTCTACTTCATCTTGAGTTTCTTCAGTCTGAATTTTTCAAGATTTCTTGCCATTTTTCTTTGGTTTCCTTTTCAACTTCAAGATAAAGTCCATTCATCATTTTCAAGGCTCTATGCTTCACTTGAAAGTTTGTTTGGTAGTTTTTCAAATGGTTTCTAATATCATCTACCGACATGTCTGGAAAGAGATGTACTAAATCTCTTTCTCTTATCTACTTCTCTGAGTCCATAGGATATTTCCATCTATTGTCAATGTGAGAATATAATGCATTTGGAAGAAAATTACTTACTTCCAAAGGAACTACTTAGAATTCGAGAAGTGTGCATACAACTGATTCTTCTATTTGCCTCTTCTCATCTTCTGTTCTGGAGTCATATTTTACATACCTGAATGACCCAAATCCTCCATATTGTTTCAATTTGTCACAAAAGTTGTCAACACTGTGTACATCTTCCTTTGTGCTTTTGACAATCTGAAATTTGTTTTTGTCTTCAGATTCTATGTCACTTGACTCCTTATTCAAAATGAGTCTCCTGGTCAACTTTCTATAAGTCTTTGTAACTTTAGGCAATTCAACCTTTTTCTGCCTCTTACCGAGTGACACTGCAAATGATCTAGTGTTGGGGTGCTTCACTAGTGGAGTCGATGATACCTTAGGTGTATCCTGTTTCTTCCTTTTCAATATTTTTCCCTTTGGCAACTCGGTGCTCAGAGTGATTGCAGCTTCTTGAGCCTCAGATTGTTCCTCAATTGTAAGTTGGTCACTCTTGATAGGAGTGGAGGTAGAACCTTCTCCAAATTTCTTAGTTAGCACTTTGATCATTTTAGTGGCTTTTCTTGTAGCCTTCGGTACAACTATGCTCATTTTTACCTTCTCTTTGACCTCTTCATAGGTACCATATCTGATCTCGGTAGCATGCCTTGGAAGTGACAAAAAGGCATCTATCTGTTGTTAAGAAATATCAAGATCCATCTCATAACCCATGGACAGTAGAGATTGAGTTCTAGGATCTACTGCATTGACATAACAGTAGTCGGTGTCCACTTTAAAACATATATCATCCTTATATTTTTCCACTTACTGAGGTGGGATTCTGTACTTGTTATGCTTCTTTTCTTGAAATTTACTAAAGTAATCATCCATTATCTCATTGAAATTATCACCTAACTGATTGATAAAGTCATTTATTTGATGGGTGATTGGTCAGTGTAACTCCCAAACTATGTTACCAACTGATGGGAAGAATTTCTGAAATAGAAAAACATGCACACTAAGAGTGACCCAAACTTTAGTGTGTTTTCCAAGTTATTCTTCTTAGGTTTCCTTATAGTGTTGAGATTTTCAAATAGGTTTTTCAACAACACTTCACATAGATCAATCTTCATACCCCTTTTCACAATCTTGTAGGCCAAATCTACAGCTGCACATGGTACATTGTTTTCTCTTGCCGATTGAAAGAAATAATAACCAATGACTCTAATTGCAAACTTTAGCTCCACATCTATAGCATTATTCAATTTAAGACCTCTGCAATCAGACACAACTCCAGTTAAAGTTATCAATTCCTTCTATGAAATCATTTTCTGTGCTCGAGCATGGTCGTATATAGGGTATCTGGTTATTATGTGAATGATCTCCTTGGTGATTTTGAACGGTTGCTCCTCTAACCACATAAAGTCATCATGAACTCTTCTCAAAACAAATTTAACCCATTGGGGTTTGAAAACTTGAGGGTAGGTTAGGGCTTCGGTCAATCCCTTGACTTTGATATGCTCATATTTTCTATCTAGGATTCCATCGGTGTCTAACTCATCATACATGTCCCTGATCTCGGTATGACCTAGCTCTTCAACACGGCACTTAGTGTAGAATCTGACATCTTCAACCAATAGAACCCTATTCGAAATAAGAGAAAATGCAGTTTTCTCATCGGGTTCAGATGCAACTTTGGGAGGTAAGGAATACTTCAGTGAGGGGTTCTCAATAGTCTCAACAATAACAGGTTTCTACAACTTAGGAGCCATTTTAAACTTGGATTTCTACTAACAAAAGAGCTTAGGGTTTTAACTAACCAGAAAATGCTTTCCACTTAGTAAATATAATGCAGATGTTCATAACTGATATTGACCAGTTAACTGGCTTGAAAATGCGTTTGAGATTACTGTATAAATACCTTGAAATTCGCTCAGGAGATGATTGATCGCCTTTGAATCGCTTAGCTCTGCTCTTTGATAACTGGTAAGTGTAAAATGACCGCGTGAAGAACTTTAAGTACAAATTTTACCTTATCGGGCTTTGTGTAGTTAGGTAAGAAAACATTAAATGCACTCGGTTCCACTAAACCGATTAACTTCCTTTTACGCTTTTATCGACTAGACAGGCTTCCTGCACTTACCGACTTCTTTGGTACCCCAAAAGACTGGATAGAATTTCAAACTTGCTAATGCATCTTAGCTATGCAGATTTTGAAATTAAGTACGTGGTAAAATAGACACTGTTAAGATCTAACCTTGAGAGAATGCAGTCCCCTCATACCTTTACTGATTAATTCGAAGTAGATGCACCTAACTCGGTAGGTAAGGTGCTTTCTTCATTTTTTGACTCAATTTCCTTCTTTTTCTAGATTTTCTGTAGTTTGATTTTTATCTCTTCAGTATCTCCTCTGGGTTGATCTCTGCAGTTCTTAGCCAAGTGTCCAACTTTATGACAATGAAAGCATGCCATTCCAGGATTTCTCTATGTTCTTCGGTTGTTCATTCCAAACCTTATCATGTAGTTGGCACTTATATGTCCATATCTTCTATAACATTCACACCATATCCTTGTATTGTAATCCCATGGTATTGCAGTATACTGTTGGTTAAGATCTGTGTGAGTTTGGTAGCTTCTAGTATTTGCTCGGTGTGAAGACCTCATATAGTTTTTCTGCTTAAACCAACACTTCTCGGTACTGTGTCCATATCTATTGTAGTTTTTGCAAAACCCCTTGAATTTTGCCTTCTGAAAATTTCTAGCAGACTTTGTCCTACATTGTTTAGATGTGTGACCATACTTATTGCAATTGTAACAATAACCATCAGACCTAATGACATTCAGTTGCTTACCTTTTCTGATTTGACACATGTTGGTAGTATGTCCTTATTTTCCACAGTAGTTGCAGATAGGCTTCTTTCCTTTGATGTTCTCCTTGTTTCCAGCTTGCTTTGATGATTCCCCTCTCTTGGTGGTGTTGATCCCTTTCTTGGTAGATTTTTTTCTTTTGTAACTGAGTCCTGCATCTTTGTTGGGTCTTCTTATATTTAGTTGCTCATCCAACATCCTTGATGCTTCATAACTTTTCTTCAGTGTTTCTTTTGATTTCTTCTCTGTTTCAAGTTCATTGGTCAATCTTGATAATTCAAGTTTCAATGCTTGATTCTCATTTTCTTTTAGATTTGCTTCATGATGTGCATAACCCAATTGATCAGAAAGATTATGTTGAATTCTAGTCATTCTTGTGATTTCATCATTCTTTTCATTCTTTTCAGACACCAATGCTTCTAGTTGTTGTTTTTCCCTTTCCATGTCTCTTATGTTATCCTCAGCTGTTCTTAATGCATCAAGATTTTCAGTCATCTGTGTGTTGAAATGCTCATGTTCTCTTTTCATTGCTTTCAGCTGTTCAGTCAGTGCTTTGTTCTTTTCTTTTAGTTCTCCAATCATTTCTTCAGTTTCTTCTGATATACCATTCTTAGATGATGTCTCAATTTGTTCCGTCAACTCTTGTGAGTCCTATAAATCATTAGACAACCTTCTTCTGAATTTCAGTGATCTTTGCATTTGTCTCTGCATATCTGCAATCACTTGATTAGCATGATCCAATTCTTCTTGAAGATTCACAATTCTCCAAGATTGTTTGTAGCCTTCCGTTGATAAGATTTTTCTCTTTAGGCTGTTAAACCCTTTTCCAAGATTAAAGCTCTGATACCAATTGTTAGGTCCAACTAGGAAAGCTAATGTACTGAGAGGGGAGGGGTGAATCAGTACTTCAAAACTTTTCTTCAAAAAACAATCTTACTGATAAACATAACTTGTAAACTGCTGATCTCATAATATAAAGCTAACACATAATTATAGAGATAACATTCATACACATTTCACTCCATAACACAAATATTTTGGTTACGCAGAAACTCTTTGTTAGAGAGAAAAACTACGATGGGGATGGCACCCACAACTTCACTACTGCAATAATAAAGGTTGCTCGGTTAGAGCTACATGTTTAGCTATTTCTGATAGCTTACCCTGTTAGGAGTATCAAGATCTTTAGATCTACCTTGCTAAAGGATTTTACAACACTTATACAAAATGTTGCACCTGGTTAAAGGCTTTACAATATATAGACTTTGTTAGAGTCTTTTACCCTGTTAAAGGTTTCTATTACAACTCAAATGATTCAATAAAATCTTTACAAATATCTGCAACTTTACATCTGAAATGTTATTGCAGATTCTATGTGCTCAATATGAAATTACCTTGCTCATAGCATACCTCGGTAATTGATAAATCAACTCGATAAACCCTTCTGTTTACTCTGTCCCTTAAATTGTTCTCTGAAGACTTTCTCGATGACCTCTGAATATCTCTGTCAGTCGTAGCAGTCACAACTCAATGTGTCCTCTTATGATTTTCATTTTAACTCTTCTATCACACGTCTCTCATGTTGATTCTCAAATTACTCTATATAAATAGATCTCTGGGACGGTGATTTGTTCATGCTTCGATCTTACAAACAAGATTCATTGAATTAATAAACATATAAATTATTTCATTGGATAAACTTCCTCAAAATCATACAAAATCTTGAAGTGCAATTTCCTATGTGATAACGGTTCCCTATTCCTCGATTCTTGTAACACGTTTCCACATATGTGTCCAGGTTCATTGAATCTGGTAACATGTTTCTACTCAGTTCAGATTACTCGATATGCCTTCTTTGCTACTCGGTAGACATAGAACATTACTTGGTAGATAGCTTGGTGTATACTTAACTCTGTGACTCCTTTCTTCTGTAACCGACTACTTTAGTGCTTACCGACTGAATATTTCGGTAGTATTAACCGACTAGAGTATATGGGATGACTTTGGACATAAAACTAATGACAACTTAGTACATAATAACACTTTACATCGATTAATTTATTATTCCCACTCCATTTTAGCTTTATGAGATTTCCCTAAAATATTTATACTTTCCATATAAATTCATCCAACCCTAAGTGAACAAACTTTACTCATCTTCATTCTTTCATTAGGGTAATTTATCGTGAATATTTCACCTTCCCATATTGAGTTTTCATATTTACTTAACTTGTCAAACTAATTAAAGATGATTCGTTATTATTTCCCTTCAAGTCTCGTAAAATGTTGAAGCAAATACTTTGGGTAGAATAATTCTATCCTTATCAAATATTTGAAAACTATTACCTCTTCCATCTTTAATATTTTTGTCCATCTTCAATTGAGAGGTTTTATCAAATTATTATTTGATAAATTTTTTTTCTACTGAAAACTAGTTTTGATAAAATGTCCATAACTTTTTCATTTCTTAACGAAATTAAGAATTTAAAAATGTTCTAGAAAGTTGGTGTAGAGGAGAAATTGACAAATTTATCTTCATGAATGATCAGATTTGATCACAATATGACGAGTTTCTATGTTATGTATTTTTATTTTTTTAAATTAAAACCTTTCAAACCATTCCAACCCATTTATCTTGTGCATATTGTGGAGTTGTAGCATGTTGTGAGGTTATAGCCTTTTAAATGTGAAAACATTTTCTAAAAGGTTTTCATTAATTACCCTTGGTTGATTGTTTTCTCATATAATTTTATTTGTAATTTCACACTCACTTAATCTTCACACTTTTACCTTCTTTAAGTGAAACACTTTTACTTGGCTGCTATGTTTTTCACTTATCAAAATCTCTTTATGAAAGTATATTCATCTTTTACTAATATATCTTCTTCATGAAATTTGGTCTTACACATTGCATTTGCTTGGAGGTTTCTATCGTATTCTCAATAAATTCAATTTGTGTCTCTCCTGTGTTTAGTGTATTCCATCAAACTGCAGTTCTTTGAGGGAATTGAACAGTTCATGGGCTGCGTTATGCTTACACATTTGCATATACAACTTCCGTATGAGTTTACTCAAGAGTTCCTTCCAAATACATTTCATACATATCCTATGACAATTTGGAGACTATATTTTTGGATCGATCTTTCAAACAGTTCATATATTGTATTCTGAGATTTTTCTTATCGGTATAACATGCTTCATCGGAATGGAATTTTGGACTCAAAGCGATAGCATTAGTTATTCCGATGAGGTATGGGCCCACTCTTTAAATTTTTGGTATATATATATTTCATTTTGATAACATCGATGCTAGTTAGGGCAACATCCATTCAATTGAATTATGTTCTTCCTTGATGAAACTTCAATATATGTTGGGCTCTACCCTTGTGGGAGCCACATTTACCCCACATACAAAGTAATCATTTGAAACTTAAAAAAAATTGATCTAAATTATCAAGCTTCTAAAAAGCAAAAACATTTACTTCATTCATGTCTTTTATTAATGAACTTGTAACAGTAACAACCTCATCTGATGATCAAATAAATCATTCTTCTCAAGCTAACACTTCATACCTTGTTCTAATGTATTTCTCTAATAAATCCACTTGAACATGTGAGAGAAACAATTCAGAATAATTTTGTGGTCATGAATTGATTTAAACATTATCAAATTGTGCATTCTGACATTTTGTGAAAAGTGTTTAATCATGATTTTTTGTATCTGGAATCAATCTTGAAAACTATCCAAATAATATCATGAGGTCACGAAAGTTCGTAATCATGTAGACATTTAACCAGAGATTTCGATGCAACTGAAAACTCTAATAAATTCCTTCTGAAATGAAAGATATTAATTTCCAAAGTAGGCTCCACAATTGATTTTCACTTTGTACAAGTTTTATATTTGCATAAATTGCATTTGGTTTAAGCTTAGAAAAAATATCAAATGGATTGTTTGGGCTCCCAAAAATTGCACAGGGGTTCATAATGGTATGGAGAATTGTAGGGAACAACTGGTTCAATATTGGGATTGCCACGTTGCAACATATGAACTCAAATAAAGGGCCACTTGTAATAGTTTTTAATGAAGAAATGAAATAAATTGCAAATAATATGGGTATAGGAAAATAGCAAATTTGGTAGTGAGGATCTGCAAATTGGTATAGGAATACTTTGTTGATAAGGGAATTGATTGGGACAAACATATTCGTATGAAGACTCATGAAAGATAGTAATCCTTGAAAATGGCTACTCGGAATGGTTGTGTGACCCTAAATTTTGTCAAAATTTAGGGTTCCAACAGCAGGTTTGCACCCTAAAATTGTAGGTGCATATTTCCATCATTAAATAGCGGGTTCGCTCAATTAGCATTTACATCCATTTTCCAAAATTTTATTTTTCAACTAATCAACTAACTTGCATGTTGTTGTATGACTTTGCTAATGTTTGTGCAACCAATCGAGTGATAAGAAGACCCTTATGCTTTTAAACATTAACCATTTGTTGTAGGACCGCTAAAGAAGGGGTTTCGTTGAAACAATCTTTATTTCCTTTATTTGCATTTCAAATTTCGCATCTTGTGTCTTTTGTTAATTGGGCACACTTCAATTCAAGTAAAGGAAATGAGTACCATGTCCTTCGTTTGTGGTATGTTTGTGCATCTGTAGAGTAGTCCTACTACTAACACACACTATCCTCTCCCTCTAGCTCTCGTGGTCAGAGGTGCAAGAGAAAAGTGTTAGCGATGCTTGATTTTCTTTTCTAAGTAAGAGGGTCTGTCCCCCTGAGTAGCCCATTAGGTCGGGTGAGGGGAGAACGACCCAAGCAGTACTTTCTTTCAGTTTGCTATATAATTTTTTGCGATTTTAGTGAAAGCTATAAATCAACTGGTGATGTTGTATCATACTGATGGTTTCCCTCAGTATTGCCTTTCAAATAACTCTGTGGTCTTGACGAAAGTCAAAATCCCTTGGTGCTTGTGTGGTAGATGCATAAAAACCCATGTTCTACAGGCTAGGATATCTCTTAAATGAGCTAGGCACCGCATGTATGACCACCTGATTTACCCTGAAAGTTCCCCCACTACGAGCTAAATTTTTTTTAGTAGCCCCAATCCTTCTATGTGTTGACTCAGGTGTTGTGATACATGCATACTAAAGATAATCCTCATGTACCCTTCAATTCGAGATAGAAAATCCATTGGGAAGTGATTACCCAGGGATTCAAATCTTGGCATGTCTGAGAAGCGTGTGTCGAGGGTGGAGCCAGTGCTATCAGGATTCTATCTATCTAGTTGAATGTGGTATTTTGGGCTAGGAGATTCAACATATATTGTCTTTGACTATCCTAGGAAGTACTTGACTGTTTATTTGCATTTTTGGGTCATATCTTCATGCTTGTTGTGCTTGGTGTCAAAGTATTTTGTCAAAACATCGGTCTAGCAAGTTTGCGGTCTAGCATAGCAAGTTCGTAGTCTGTCATAGCGGGGATGCTGCCAAATTTGAGCTAGAATTGACATACTTATCGTAGTCATTGTCATTTTGTAAAACCGTGGGTTTGCATCTCAAACACACATGATCGCTACTTATAGTGGTAGGTTTGATCTATTGTTCTTTAGTCCTAGCTTGTATTTCAGTCTAGCAAGGTTTGCACCCTATCGAAGTGGGTTTGTTGTCTTTTTAGGCGGGTTTTCTCTCTTTGAGACCGCTATGCTGTCTGATTTTATAGTCAAGTTGGTCCATCCTATCTAGTCTAGCGGGTTTGCACCATGTTCTAGCGGGTTAGTTGTCAGTTTTGGCGGGTTTTCTCTCCTTGAGGACATGATGCTGTCCAATTTTATTGTCACGTTGGTCCATCCTATCTAGTCTAGCGGGTTTTATTTCTTTGAGGCTATCACGCTCTCTGATTTGGTACTCAAGTCAGTCTATCATGTCTATTTTAGCAGGTTCATGGTTTATTTTAGTGGGTTCATGACCTATTATAGTGGGCTTGCTCCGTCTTTTAGTGGGTTAGTTATTTTCATCTAGTTATGCTGGCAAAATTGTGTCATTCCTTCTCTCATTCTTTTGATATTTGAAGACAGGGGCTCTTAGTGTGCTTATTTTGCAATCTGAGTCATCGTCATGCTACCAAAATTTTGTCCATATTGGGTCAGAATTTGTTAGACCTTTTAGCATTATCTTGTTGTCCCAGTGAGTCTAGTCTCTTTAGTGTCGTTACATTGTCAAAATTCTATCCGTTTCACGATAGGATCATCTAGTTATCAAGATAGTCTTGTTCCTAGCACGTTTGGTTCATCTTGTTGGCTGACTTGCATCACTGAGCTGTCAGTTGTCCTATTTGAGTTATTTTGTCATCATATCACTCTTCTATCTTGCTCATCTTTCATTTATTGATTTGCAATCCTCTATCCCATTTCGGGTTTTTCATTGGTCTTGATCTTGATTAGATAGTCATAATCTCCCTTGGGCTACATCGTGTCTCAAGGTCGCTATCTTGTAATTCATTGTGATCTTATCACCTCGAGCTAGAGGTCTGATCCATAATGATTTGCCTTACTGGGTTTATTTTGTTTTGGTGTATCCTTCTAAACTTACCTCAGTGTCGCATTGTTCTCAATCAGACAATATCTTATCATGTTCTAGGTCATCATTTCTTGTTCATTCGATTAGGTCAGTCAGTCAATCCAGTCTCTTGATCTCATCTTTCACAATCTTCTTATCTCATGCAGTTCATGCCCGTTACTACTCAATCCAAGTCTAGGCAAACTATGGAGAAATCGTCCCAGTTGGGGTTAGGGTTCACAGACCCACAACAAAACCCTGAGTCTGTTGTCAATCCCACCATGGTGGGAAGTATTCCCCTCATGTATGATACACTTAGTCCAACCATCTCAAATGATGCCATGGTAAATCAACCTGATGACATCGATCCCAAAATCAATCTTGTCAATCAATTCTTAGCTAACATTGATAACGCCCAAATGATCGATGAGATCATTGAAGCTCGTAAGGACCTCATCTTCTCTAACACGGTCGCAATTGGCATGATGATTGCATCACTAGATGTCCCTGTAACCGTTAGTCAACAAGAATCACCTCAGCAAATCACATTACCCTCACTAACATTGTCACAAAGCGACATACCCATATCATGTTTGCAAGTGCCTATAGACTCACTTACACAACACTATCAATCCTTTTATGATAAGTGGCAAGGGCTTGCATCAACAGGAAGGAGTGTTTATAATTCACCGGATAACATGTTGAAACACAAATCCCTATCTCGCTACCATCGATGACAGAGGAACCCAGGGCATCAAGTGTGATGCAAGTCACACCTTTCACCAATTCGATCTCTCGACCCATCAATGTGCCTTCTGCACAAATGCCATTCTGGACCACCGAAATTCTAGGTTATCCTTCCTCCTCTACCACACAGGTCTCAACTAGGGGAAATAATTACACGATGCCAACATCATCATCATCTATACCCCCATTCATTCAATCAATGCTGCAAGTTGTAGGTAACACCACAGGGATACCAGGCTATCCCCTCACATCCGCTACAGAGGTCTCAGCTGGGGACATGTATTCCATAATATCATCATCATACATACCCCGCCTATTCAATAAATGTCACAAGTTGTCGGCGTGACCCAATATCAACCTCAAGTAATTGTCCAACCGATTGTTTCACAATCATGATTCTATTACTTGCAAGCGCCACCTACCTCCTATGGTGTCACAAATATTCATCATGTGCAAAGTGGCGTAAACCAAAATCACCCAACATGAAATTCTCGATGTAACATATATCCTAATTATACAGGGGTAAGTTATCCATAAGGCAATGTGCCACAGATTGAACAGTTCTAGAATCTGCAATATCAACAACCACTTGGCACCCCACAATAGAATGCAGTGACCTATTCGCAGATACTCAATACCAACAACAATAAATGTTAGGATTCCCAAAGATACTGAGAGGGGGGGGGGGGTGAATCAATATCTAACCGGTTTATAGATTTTTTGATCTTATAAAGTATTTTGCATTCCAAAACAATGTATCGATAAACAAGAATTAATGCAGTAAATATGAACAGTAAACACAACATAGAAAGCACACCATAAGACAAGATTTTTTGTGAGGAAACCCGGTGTGGGAAAAACCTCGGTGGGATTTGTGACCCACAATATTCACTCACTGGCCAATGAATGGATATTACTTACAATGATGTGCCTACACATGCAGGAAGGCCAACTGCCTAGAGCTCACTACTTAAATACAAAAGGAAGTCTCACTGACTTACAAAATGGATTATGAGAATCCAATATAATGTACTGCTACAAAAGCATCTGCTATGCCAGGTCCAGTACCGGTTTAAGCTCATACAATAACCATAAACCCTTCTGTAGAATCTGCATTAATATTCGCTCTACATATCCATCATATCTATTCTCTATGTTATGTCACACAAAATGATCTACAAGATCTCATACTTATATATGTCTTATTACAATATGCCATGTTGGCTTACAAAAAGATATTACAATTAAATACAAAATATAATAAACAAAGTCCTATCGGCTAGGGTGCCGATAAACATCCTTGTCACTGCCGATGAACTATCTGCCTTTATAGAGTCTGCGAGTGTCGGTGCCATAAGATTTCAAGGTTGCCATTAATGACAATACCTTCAATCACCTACAATCTTCATTGGAGTGTGCAATGCCAACAATCTCCCCCTTTTGGCATTGTTGGCAACACCCATAAGAAAAATCCAAAATTGTATCCAAAAATTGAAGTCCAAAAATCTTACCAAAACTGTGTGCTCCCCCTGAGCAGATGACCTCTAAGTTATTGGATTTTTATCTTCTCTACTACTCCCCCTTTGACATCATTGATAAAGGTTGTCAAAATGTCAATTGAGTGCAGTTTTAGCTAGAACCTTGTAACTGGTTGGTTACAATCTGAAATAGGTCTACTAATACCAAATTTAGGCTCTGAGTGAACCTGTCACTATCCTTCAATGCTGCCTCTATTCTTTGAATTGTACCGGTGAGGTGATGCATTTGCTCTTCCAGTGTCTTTTGTCTCTAAACAAGTGCCTTTGAGATCTCTTTCCTCAAAGAGATGAGGTTATCCAATTTAGGACTGAGTCTACATTTAAGTTCTTTTGCCTTTCCTTTTATTCTTTCCTTTTCTTTCTCCAATTTCTCAAGTTTCTCCTCAAATCCAGCTATCTCCTATTCGATAACTGATATTGGTTTTGATGAACCAATGATATTGTTAGCTATATCATTTATTTCTTTTTGTACTTTGCTAATTTCCTTATTGATATCCACTGTCAAAAGATTAGTCTTACAGGTGTTTCTGTATAGTTCTTTGAACTCTGTAATTATGTTGTTTAGTGCCGATAAGAGGGTATCAATATGTTTCGTGCACTTCTTTATTGCCTCTCCAAAGAATTTCTCCTTTTCTCTGTCCATTTTCTCCTTAAATGTCGCTTCATTTATTTGTTCCACAGTCAGTATATTGTCGGTGATATACTTAGACAATGTGTCTAATTGACTCAAGGAATCTTTATCATCTATATTACACTTGGGTGCAATCAATTTAAGAATGGGGATGTTATCATCTATAGCCTTATATGCCAGTGCATTACATTCAGTAATCTTCTTAATAGAATCCAATAATACCTCAGTTACATTTGTTGGTTTGAATTCAGTCATGGAAGTACCAGATGATTGTCCAATTACCTTAACAATCTCCATGTTGCCAGTGTGAGTAACCACTTTGCTTGTTTTGACCTCTGGTGGGTCAATTTGTGTATGCATTTCTATCAGCAGATATTTAGGCTTCTCAGTTGTTGTCGGTGGCACTGTCTCTATATGTACCTGAAGGTTAACCTGTTTCTCAACTTGTATCTCTGTGCTCTCTTCTGCCAGTTTTTCTGATGGTTTCTCTATGGTATCTACTGCCAGTTTCTTAGTAGGTTTCCTTGTATTTTCTGCAGCTGGTATCCCATCTTTTGGTTTTTCAATGTTTGCATCAATGGTATTAGTTACCATTCCAATCTCAATATGTTCCACTGTTTGTTCTGCATATGTCTCTACCTTAATATTTTCAGCCGGTGGCTCAGTAGCCACATCTTTCTTCTCACCAGTGGTCTCCTTATCAACCACAATATTGACCTCCTGAGTATCAATGTTCATTGTGTTGAACTTGGCACTTCTTGCACTTTCTGACAAAGTAGCGGGAGTCTTTTTCCATAGAGGGCCAATAGTATTCTGCCCGCATGATCTTTTTAGCCAACGAAGGGCCACTTGAATGAGCTTTGTAGATACCTTCATGTACTTCTTCTAAAGTTGTGGTCACCTCACCTTTCTCTAGACATTGGAGGAGAGTACCATCGAGACCTTGTCGGTATAGGGTTTCAACAACGATGGTGTATCAAGCGGATTGGCGTATGAAGGTTTTTGTTGGTTGTTTGATTGGTTAGGTGGAAGAATTTGAATGCGTAGGTAAGCGTAAAATTATCCATACCACGGGGAATCAGGAACGATGAGTTGACATACCATCTTGGATTTTGGGATATCATAAGCGGTGATCCAAATATGTTCAACTAAGAACTCATAGCGTGTTGAATTATGTGGTAGATCGAGGAGAGAGGCTACTGTAGCCATTGCATTTGCAGCTCGGTTATGATCTTGAGGAATCTGCTCAAAAGTGATAGTTGTGAATAGTTCTTTGAAGCTATCAACCATTTTCTTGTAAGGCATGAGCTTATCATCCTTAGTTTGGTATTCATCATTGACCTCTCGGATTACCAATTGTGAATCACCATAGACCTGTAGCTCTTTTAAGTTCCACTGCACGACCATGCATAGTCCTGTGATCAAGGCTTCATATTCTGATATGTTGTTCATGCGCGGTAATGTAAGCTGATACAATTTTGGAATGCTATCACCTTGAGGTGTGATGAAGAGAATGCCAGCTCCTGAACCATGTCTAGTGTATGATCCATCAAGATATAACTTCCATTGTTGTGCTGACAGGACTGTGAAGATTTCCTCATCTGGAAAATTTGAGATGAGCCGATGGTCTCCTATGAGTAGTGCTTCGGCCAACTAATCTGCAATGACTTGCCCTTTGATTGCTTATCGGTCCACATACTCTATGTCAAATTCGCGGAGGAGCATAACCCACTTTGCCAAATGGCCTGTTAGTGTTGCTTTACTAAGTAGATACTTGAGTGGATCTATCTTGACAATTGTATCTTGTGTGTCAACATGTAGTGCCTCAATTTGGTGGCTGCCAAAATTACTGCTAGACAAGCTCGTTCAATAGGGGTATAATTGAGTTCATACCCTACCAGTGTTCTGGAAATGTAGTATACTGCACATGCTTTGCCTTCTGCATTATATTGTGCAAGTAGGACACCCAAGCTCGTAGTTGTAGCTGATATGTATAACAATAAGGGCCTATCTAAAGATGGTGGCGTCAGTAATGGTGGTGTCATTAGGTATTCCTTTAGCTGTTGGAATGCTTGCTAGCAATTCTCTTCCCATTTGAAATGAACATTCTTATGAAGCAAATGTGTGAAGGGATGACATTTGTCAGCCAATTGTGCAATGAACCACCAGATTGATTGTAGCCTTCCTTGTAATGTTCTTAATTGACTGATGTTCCTAGGAGGTGGCATTTCCATAATTGCTTTGACCTTTGCGGGATCAACCTCAATTCCTTTGTTTGAGACAGTGTATCCTAGGAGCTTCCCGAAGGTTACACCAAAGACACACTTCTTTGGATTTAGGTGTACATTATATTGCTCCAATCTATTGAATATTTTTTCCAGTACAGCGAGGTGACCCTCTTTGGTTAATGATTTAGCTAGTAAATCATCCACATAGTCTTCCATCAGTGTATGCATCATATCATGGAAGATAGTAGTCATTACCCTTTGATATGTGGTGCCGGTATTCTCGAGACCGAATGGCATTACATTCCAACAGTATGTACCCCATGGGCATGTAAAAGTTGTTTTGTGTTGATCCTCCGGAGTAATCTTTATTTGGTTGTATCCTGAAAAGCCATCAATGAGTGATAGCATTGCATGTCCTACTGTGAGGTCCACGATCATATCAATGTTTGGAAGAGGGAAGTCGTCCTTAGGACATGCTTTGTTTAGATCTCTTAAAATTGAATAGATATGGATGCCCCCAATTGGTTTTGCCACTGGTACTAGATTGGAGATCCATTCTGCATAATCGATGGGTCTTATGAAACCCACATCTAATAGCTTTTTGAGTTCAACTTTTACTAATAGTGTGATATGAAGATGCATCTTTCTAAGATTTTGTTTTACTGGTTTGACTCCTTCTGCTACTATTAAGTGATGCATTACTAGTTCTGGATCAAGGTCTGGTATGTTTGCATAGGACCATACAAAATTGATTTGTCTCTTGGGAAAGAACTCTATAAACTCAAGACCTTCTGTTGGAGTCAGTGATTCTACTAGATGTAGTATGTGTGGATTTTCTGGTGCCCCCAGATCGACTTCCTTTGTTTCTTCTATGAGAATAGACGATATCTCTTGATTAGTGCTAAAGGGGAGAATGTCAAACCTTCCATCCTTAGGTGCCTCAAAGTGGTTTTCACCATTGGACGTCCTTTGTTTTTACTCTTTTTATTTCCACAAGTGCCACAGTGTGATTTTCACTTGAGGATCCTATTTTGATTGTAATATTTTTGCGATTGAAAGGTTTGGCATTCTCTCCAAAGTAAGTTGCAATGTTAAGTTCAATAGCATACATAGCTTTGTGATCCCCGCTTGGTATGTCATCCTATAATTCAAGAAAGGCTATGATCATGTCATCACTTTGGAAGGTGTCAAGGTGTGGAGGATCTTGTTGGTTCCACTTAATGAGTCTGGGGTGAATAATTGGCATTGCTTCATCGATCAAGTTAAGTTCATAGGATGTGTCAGATATGGTAAGTATGGAGAAACCAAGGTCATCGTCAGTACTATCCTCTTCATAATTAGGCTCGGGAGGTGACCTATTTGTTGTTGAAGTATCCTCATCAACTAGGTCCCAAAAGGTTTTAATAAATACATCTCCTTCATCTTTCTCAACCTCAAAAGTGTCCCCATTAGATGATTGTGAAAATGAAGAATCGCACTCGTATTCATATGAATCCGTCTCAAAATCACTTGGTAGAACTCTGTCACTATATGTTATAGGGATGTATGTTGATGTGAAAGGTTTGTCGATAGTTGTTGTAGGGGTTTTATCTGACGGGGTTGTTGTCCAAATCAGACAAGAGTTTTATCCCAAGAGTGATAGTTTGGCGGGCAACATAACTCTTTTTCTTACTTGTTGTAAATTGAGAAGTGTTTTTGTAACTTGAAAATTTAGACTTGGTAGGTTTATTTTCAATAGACATTGTCCTTCTTATAGAATGGGTGATCTTGGAAGTGGTCCTCTTATGTTTGCTTGGAATCCTGAGCTTAGAAGAGCCACCTGAACCAGGGTTGAATCCAAGTCCAGTTGTATCCCATGGTTGTAATAATGGTTGCAATGGCTCTTGTAAACCTTGCTTGTGGAATCCCAATGCATTATGGCCATCATAGCCCATCTTTTGCATTAGGGTAAAACCTTTACCATACCTCTTTGTTGGGATCCTGACCTATTGTCTAACTATGTCGTAAGGGTCTTTGTAGATCCATCCTACCAAATCTTCATCAATAGTTTCATGTTCCTATGATCTTCCTGGGATGAATCTATCAAGTGTAGTAGTATGGAATGCAACAAGTGGTTTGAGTGACTGTCGTGGTTTTCCATAAGTCCTAGGTGAGAGGGATAGTTGGCCAACATAGAAAAGATGACTAATATTATACTCTCTTAGGCCTTCATCTTGTACTTTCATTTTCAGCTTTTCTTGTTTGGGTGTAGGGATCGGTTGACTGGTGAGATTTGTTGGGTGAATGTAAGATGATGAGGTGGTAGCTTCTCTATTGATAGGGACTATGATATAAGGTTGATTCCTTATATTGTTGCAAAAAGCGAATGGGTTGGCATCACCAAGGATAGTAATCTCTACTCCATTATATGGAAACTTGATGCATTGATGGTAAGTAGATGGTACCGCTTGCATGACGTGAATCCATGGTCTACCTAATAGGAGATTGTATGGAAGAGGGAGGTCTAGGACTTGACAAACAATATTCTTCACCATGGGTCCTACCTTGACTGGTAGAGTGACACACCCTTTAGAGGAGCATTCTATGTCATCATAGGCCTTGATGGTGATCTGCTTTCTAGCATCTACTGCATCTTCTGCATATCCCAATGTTGTGATTAACTGTAATGTGCAAATATTAAGGCCAACTCCATTGTCAATCAAGACTCACTTGTTCTGTGTTTATGTATGAAACCCTCGACGTGGAGAGGGGCATTATGAAATTGTTGAAAGGATGCATCATCATTCTCTCCAAAAGTGAGACATGGTGATGATTTGAGACTACCAACCATGTCTTGAAATTGATCTGTATTGAGGTCGGGTGGAACTGACGCTTCTTGGAGAGCTTGATCTAAGATGGTTTTATATGAGTGTGATATGTGCAAAAGCTCTAGTATGGAGATAAGTGATGGTGTCTTATCTAATTGGTCTACAAGGTTATAATGTTTGGGGACGAATGTTGCTTTTGATGGTGCACTTGGTAAGACAAGCTTGCTACGACGGGTAACAACATTGCATGCATGATCTTTGCCTTGATGGTAATGGTAGCAACTTGTTCATTGACATCATAAAGATTATTGACAATATATGTATAGGTTGCACGTGTATAATCTGTCGTGTTATCTCGATTCTTACCTTGATGGGAGGGACCTCCTTTCTCATATGATGGGAGTGGATTTTTGAACATGGTATGATCAATATTGGAAGTTTTTGCATTGTGACCATCCACTTCTATGTCACCTTGATCAATGAGGTCTTGAACAATATCCTTTAGTCGATGACAGTTGTTTGTATTGGAGTTGAGGAAAAATCAACTCTACAGCTCCCAAAGATCACCTGCATGCAAACCTATCACAAAAGGAGAGAAGCAAAAAAGCTATGGAGGCCATAATTTAGAGATCCAGAAAAGAGGAGTCATATTTATTGTGAAATGAGAATGCAATTCAATAATTATAGTTGTTATGGAAATACAAAGAGAGAATCCTTATAAGAGGATACTTGAACCCTAAAGAATTATAAGATTCCTAAGTTTAGCTTACGAATAGAGTATAATAGACTAATAATTAAATAAATAATTATTAGTTGATGCTCTGCAAAAAGGACAAGGTTAGGATAAACAAACACCTGAACAAGAAACAACAAGAGTCGACTGTTAGATGTTAGAAAATCATAAATTAAAAACTATCCTAAGCAAGCATATCAAGAAAGACACTACTAAGCAAAAAGAAAGCTTAAGGAATCTACAAAAAGCAACTAAGCTCCTCCAAATGCTCTCTACCATGCTGGTAGTTTCTCCTTCCTTGTTCCTTTCCTATCCAAGTTCCAAAATAGTGTAGCTCTCAACAACTTTTTGCACTATGGATGCTTATGGAGATTCAAGATTGTAAATGATCTCAAGCTTATGCTATGCAAGTGTAAAACAAACTAATAAAACATATTATGAAAAAGAACTAAGATTTATTTTAGTCCAAGGTGACAATATATGAGTTATTTATGCTAAATGCTCTCTAAAATTCACTATAGGTTAAATGCATACAAGTTTTCAGGATCTGGATTATGAAGAAATGAGCTCTATTTATAGAAAAAATGGAGCAATGGATGGTTGAGAAAGTATTTGCTCTAAATGTGAATAAAAAGCTAATACTAGATGCTATAGATACTAAAATGACTTATTTTAAACCAAAATGACAAGATGATTAATGATTTATGCTAAATATTCTCTAAAATTCTCTATAACTTAGATGCATACAAGTTTTTAAGGATTATGGCTAAGAATGCTAAATGTTTGAGGATTTGAAAATGAGGAATGTGAGCTCTATTTATAGGTAAAATGGAGAAATGGATGGTTGAGATTGAGTAATCTCAACAAGGGTTATGATTGAATGATATTCAAACCATGTGATGGCTTTCAACCCAATCCCGGGATGACAAGTGTCAATATGAGATAGGTTGAGAGGAGAGGGAATAAGCATTGAATGTTTGACATGACTTGAGAGTCAACTTGGGGGTTAGGGTCAAGGTTGGGTTGAGTGAATAAATTCTTTATTCAAAGAATAAAGCTTTTATCCAATGGATAAACTCTTGTGCAAAGGCAAAAGGGATAACTATGGTCAAAGCAATAAATGCTTGGAGAGACCCATGAGTGCAAGTTGAAATAACCATAAATGGTTATGTAAGAGCCATTAATGGTCATGCAAGAGCCATAAGTGGTTTGGAAGACTTTGGAGGTTAAATTGTTGAACACACAAAACATTTAATGCTTTTCAAAGACTGTCTTTGAGAAGTGACTCCAAGTTGCTTAGGAATGTGACAGTAATTAGGGGATGGAATAGGTTAATTAAGAAGGGGTTAGAAGAATCTAGAAGGAGATTAGATTTGCAAGTGGATTTGGTAGGTGAGGGAAAATAGGATTTTATTAAAATAAAAATTCATTTAATTCAATAAATGTGTGCAAGTTGCATTTGTAGGAAAATGCAAGGGGGGGGGATAATGATTTAAATAAATGTTTTATTTAATTTATTTAAAAGATGAAAAGGGGGATTTAAATGAAATAAATATGATTTATTCATTTAATTGATTTGTGAATTTGGTTGAATGAATTAATTAAAATAAATTGAATAATTTATTTAATTAATAGGAGAATGTTTGATGAAGAATTAATTAAATATTAATTTAATTAACTGATGGCTAGTGTATTTTTAATCAAATAAATACAAAATATTCATTTAATTAAAATGGACAGATTTATGTGACTACATTAGTTAATAAAAGATTACTCTAACACCCCTCCCCATAAGATGAACTTAGGGAGTAGCTAAAAAACAACCAAGGACTAAAAAAACATGTAAAAAATGCAAGAAAGCAACAATGGGTCCTGACAACTAGGCCTGATGAGGTACCCAAGCACAATAAAATCTCTGTAAAGTGGATAAAAAAAGGAGAAAACCTATGGGAACAAAACTCCTCTCCAAGAAGAGATGACAACTCAAGTGAAGGACTAAGAAGCCTCCAAACAAGAGTGTTTCAGAAGATAGGAACAAAAAAAAGCATTAAGAACACCACTGAAGCATGAAATAGCTGCAAACACTGTCGAAGAGTAACTGCTGATCTAAAGAGACTCCATTGAAATAGAACATGACCAGGTAGAGAAGATTGTAATCTGCATGAGTGCCCTCAAATGACACTACTCGAATCAGATGGCAAACAAAGGCTAACAAATGAACTCGAAGATACAGATGGCATGAAACACCATAGCCTGAAGAGTTGATCAATCAAACCAAGGAAGCATTAGAACAACAAGACAAACCTCCCCATAATTCTCAAAAGGGAGAGGGATAGGTACACTGAAAGGGATGACCAACAAGAACTGCAGGACAAAGAACCAAGAACATCGAAGGTGCAGAGAAAGTATAGTGTTGTGGAAGGAACACTCACTTGACACACATCATGAGGCTAATGTCATGGAAGGAACACTCACGTGAAAAAGGTAGATGGCAAACAAAGGCAAACATCAACCCCCCATGACACTTTATAAATAGTGCATGTATAAAAAGGCACAAGATATGCAAGATCCCAAGTATACAATGCATGGTGGCACTTTATCTCACTATGTTTGCATAAATAAATTGCTACAATGATCAGAAGAGACAGAAGACTAGAAACAGAAAGAACAGCTAAGGACTAGACATCCTACTCAAAGAAAGAGATCCCAGGACCTGAAACATCCAAGATATTCACTAGAGTGCTAAAAAGCAAAAAATTGAATAAAGAATTTGGAAAGAAAGCTCATATGAATAGAAAGAACATGGAACAAGCTTTCCAACGATATAAAGTTTTCAAAAAATGGAGTTCGGATGCTCAAGTTATGTCTCCTGAAGTGCAAAAAAGAACCTCTAGCTTTGACAGAAAAAAAAAATGCCATCAAAAAAGCCAAATAAAAGGTTCAAACCTCTAGATCTGGATGGAGCTTTCTGACGATATAAGGGTTTGCAAAAAATGACTCTGTTTGCCCAAGTTATGGCAAAAAAACCATTATCTTGTTAAAAACCATTCAAAATAAAACACACCCCCCCTTGTTGGTGGCAGGGAGGTGGCGACGGCCGGGCAGAGCAGGTGTAGGCAGCGGCTGGCCGGGCAGAGTAGCAACGGTCGGGCTGGGCAGGGCAGAGTAGGCGATGGGCGGTGGAATGACTGGTAAGGGCGGCGACGGGTCCTTTCCGAGCGGCGGTGGCGGCAGGCGGCTCCCGAGGGCGATGGCGGCTATGACTGCCATGGTAACCAGTGGGTTATGGTGACCACCATGGGAGCTGACAGTGTTAAGACTGCTGAGTAAATCGCCAGGTTGGCCCCGATGGGTTACAGACCATTGACGGCTCCCATGATCAGTTTGGTCTAGGCAAGCCATAAAACTATCAAAAAATATATATATTTTTTCATCTCGATCTGCGTGCCTGAGGTCGTATGGCCTAGGGCCTAATTTTTTTTTGGCCTCCAAAATGCTTGACTCCAAAATAAGTCAAATTTTATATCAAAATTCATGGAAACGACCTCCTGATTCCAACTGTGAGGTCCTTTTGGCACCAAAATGTACCAAAAAAACAACTACCCCTAGAAATGGAAAAAAAGCAACTGCACAAACCCCCAAAAACACAGATCTGAAGAACAAGGCCCAAAAACTCTCATGAAGAGAACATGGGCATGCAGATCTGGATTTTTGATACCATATTGGAGTTGAGGAAAAATCAACTCTACGGCTCCCAAATATCACCTGCATGCAAACTTGTCACAGAAGGAGAGAAGCAAAAAAACTACGGAGGACAAAATTCAGAGATCCAGAAAAGAGGAGTCATGTTGATTGTGCAACAAGAATGCAATTCAATAATTACAGTTGTTATGAAAATACAAAGAGAGAATCCTTATAAGAGGATACTCGAAACCCTAAAGGAGAAAACCCTAAAGAATTGTAAGATTCCTAAGTTTAGCTTAAGCATAGAGTATAATAGACTAATAATTAAATAAATAATTATTAGGTAACAAAAGATTACTCTAATAGTTTGTTTTGTGTCCTCTTTCTTTATGAAATTCACATTACTCATATTATCTCTCCACCAGGAAGGTTTGACTTGCGGTTCATAGTTTGATGTTTTAGGTAATGTGATAAGATCAGAAGAGATGAGCTAGTGTAAAATATTTTCAAGAGATTCTCCCAAGGGTGTGTAGGTGCGATTGGGTTTATAGGTCGGGTACCTATTTTTAGGTTCCTCTTGCTGTGTGTTTGAAGGTTGATTTCTTGGATTGGTTTGATGATTACCTTGATTGGTAGTGGGGTTGTTGCGATTATCTGCAACCCCTGCAATTTTTCCTATGGGTTGGGTGATTTTGACAGTTCGTATGTCCACAACATCATCGTTAACAATGTTTTTGTTCTTAGCCCAAAACTTTGGTTTATCAATGTTGTAGGATGGTCTTGGACCCTCCTTGTTGTCATTGTATATTTTGAAAAGTCCCTTTTGGATAAGGGCTTTCTCTATTTTAAGTCCTTGAGCTGTGACATCTTTGAAATTGTCAGAACATTTTATGTCTAAGTAAAATTCCATTTCCTCATTTAAGTTTGAAATAAAATTTTCAACTAATTGCTCTTCGGGAATGGGAAAGGAATGTCTATAAGAAAGGTGTCTCCATCTTTGTAAGAATGTTGAGAATAACTCGCCATTCTTTTGTTATGTATTGCATAGATCAACCATGGAGACATCCCTGTCTATGTTATGTGCATGATGAGTGATAAATTTTTGTACGAGGTCCTCAAAGGTCCTAATCCCACTGGGAAGGCTTGAGAACCATTGCATGGCTGAGCCTCCCAAACTTTGCGGAAAGAGGTGCATTAAATGTGTGTCCTCATATGCAACCTCTAAGAAGGTGGACAAATATTCTTGCACATGATCTCTAGGGTCTCCCTTTCATTTGTATATATCAAACTTTGGGGTTTCGAAAGTGCGCGGGAAAGGAGGCATGTATATGTTTCTATCAAATGGATATGGACAGATATCTTCAAGAGCATATTGCTGTTGTGTCTTTCCTGAGTACACTTGTTGGGCAAGGTCTTGCATCTGTTGTCTTAACATATCCATTTATGTAAGATGAGGGGGGATGTTGTTGTGTTGATAGTTATCATCATAGTTATGTGTATTCCTTGCCCCCCTATCACTGTGATTTTTTCTTGTTGATGGCTATGTTGGGCTTGTTTTGGTATATCCTTAAGTTGTGATATATCAAAGTCAGCGGGAAGTTTGGCTCCTTCTTGAGCAAGCTTTAGAAAATGGGCATAAGCACTTCCCTTGAGAACTTCTTCAAAAAGTCTATTAAATATGGGGTTGCTTAGTGCATCTTCTATTTGTGCTTGTGTAGGGGTATCTGGGTCTCCTCTTCTAGAAAAGGGGTTAACGTTCTCTTCTTCTTCTTCCCGTATTTTATTTTGAGTTTTTCGATGACTCTAAGACCTAGTCCTAGTCATGTTTGAAGCACACATTTGTGGGTGAAAAAGTGTGTGGTTGATCCTTTGATAGGTCCAAAATTTGTTTGGGTAAGATATGATGAAGATGTGTTGAAACGTGTATGGATGAGGGATATCCTATTACCGAAGGTTGTATATCAACAACGTTTCTTTTTGAGATTGCTCGCTTGGTTTCAAATAATTGTGAGATGAGGTGTAACGAGGTTTTGTGTTTTGCAAAGCACAAGCCACCTAGCTATGAGAGGATGCACTCAAAAGCTAGTTTTAACCTATCTAGATGTTTAGTAATGCCTCTTAGGATGATTAATACTAGATCTAGAGACACACTAGAAAGTATGTTTTGTTGTGATTAGCAATGTCCTAAAAGAATTAAGGACAAAAACCTTGGTGTGTTGATATTGGAATGGATTTGTGATACGTTTGGAATGAGTGTGAACCTTGGAATTTCTACTAAGGGACTATGAATTTGATGATTGATTTTGGAAATGATTTTGAAGTGAGAAAGATGGAAGAAAATGTAGGAGGATTATGTGAACCTAGGAATCTCTAATAAGTGATTTTGGGTTGTGGAATGTATGGTGGAGGAATGCATTGACCATGATTGTGACGATATGATAGAGCCCTTCTTTGAAAGAAAACTTGTGATGCAAGTGGTTCTAATTCAAAGTCATTGGTAAAACCGTGACTAAAATCATGATACTGATGGATGAAAGTGCAATTTTTCAACAATTTACGGTTTTTGTACAAGAAACTTATTCTCTTTTGGGTTTTCTTTTCACTTTGCTTCTTTTGGTTTTTTGATAAATTGACTTCCTGGCATATTTGAGAGATTTCCAAACACGAAGCATTCATGGCTCTTTCAAGAATGTTGTTTTGTTTGTTGAGATTGTTGTTGGGTTGTAACTTGTTTCAATTGTTTGAATCCTTTGACAAGAAAACACACCAAGCACACAAGCACATATTCTTGCCTTTTCAAAAATGGCACAAAAGGTGTGGGTCTAAATCAACCGATTCATGAAATTTTTGACCCTGATAATGCGTGTATGTTCATAGGCCTAAAGTCGACCCAAATTTCCACTGGTATGAAACAAGACGAAGATAAATCAAACACTTTTTATCCCTAAGGTAATGGCCATTTGTGATATTTTTTGCCCACAACTTGATATTTCTTCAACTTTTGTACTACATTACGTATGTATCCCATCATGGTAGGTAAGGATGTGATATACTAAGTCTTGCACAAGCATAACAGATAGATGGTCCCAATGATGGGGGAGTCACCACTTTCATCAAGCTACAAGTAGCCTTTCAAAAAGCCTTGTTTCTAATCAAGGAAATATGTATGGTGAGTATCTTGGGAGCAAAACCTTCTATGCTCTTGCACTGAAATTTTCACAAATATCCTCAATCAATAGAACAGGTGGGATTCTAAAATAAGAGGTGTCTAGTAATGTTCGATGTCTTTGGATGTAAGTTCATTCTGTAGTGACTCACTTAAGACCCTTGTAACTCACAGTGGGGCCCATATGTCCTTTAGACAGGTTATATTATAGGAACAGATACACCTAAGGCTACGAATTTTGCTCTCACTTGATTTCCATAGCGGCTCGAAGGATTTACCGCTCAAGGTCATCCCAAGAGTGATGTGTCTCTTGGTAGGCCTCTCTTAAAAATAGAAAATTTAGAGTGTTACTAATACTTTTCTCTTTCACCCAGGACCACGAGAGCCAAGGGAGAGGATAGTGTGTGTTAGAATTAGGACCACTCTACAAATTTGCACAAGCGTGCCAAAACACAAAAGACGTGTTATTTTTAACCCATCATCACAATGTGATCTATTATCTACTTGGAGATGTTGCTCCAACAAATATGGTGTTCTTTTTAACCAAGATATCAAAATGTTTGACACTTGAAAAACTTTGGAAAGTAAACCTAGTCAACAAAAATAAAGTCGTGTAGCCTTTATAGCAAAAAGGTAAATGTGAGTTTCTTTTTACGCACCAAATAAAAAGTTGAGTTTGTTTTAGTTGCACCAAATAGAAAATATGAAGTTCTTTTTATCCCATGTTGACAAGTGTCACCATGAGGAGGCTTGAGAGGAGAGATAAGGAGCATTAAATGCTCGAGGGGACATGATGGTTACCCTAAGGGGTTGGGTTAGGGTTAGGTTAATGGATATTCCTTTTATCCAAGGGATAAATGGATGTGCAAGGGTTAAATGGCTACCTTAGTCAAAAAAATAAATGTTTTGAAGAGACCCATGAGTCAAAAGGATGGCTAAGCTAGAGGAAAGTCTCTAACCAAAGGTCAAAGGTGAGTTAACCATAAATGGTTATGTAAGAGCCTTTAATGGTTTGGAAGACTTTAGAGGTTAACCATTTGAAGACATAAAGCCTTTAATGGTTATTGAAGACTTTGGAGGTTTTTGAGAAGTGACTTTCTTTTATTTAAGAATGTGACAATGATTAGGATTGGATTAGGCTAAATTGGAGGTGATTAGAAGAATCTAGAAGGGGTTTAGGCATGCAAGTGGATTTTGTAGGAGAATGCAAGTGGGAGAAATTCTGAGATTTTCAATTAAAATAAAATCATTTATTTTAATTAAATGGTGCAATTTGCATTTGGATAGATATTTAAATAAATATTAATTTATTTGAATGTGAATGTGAATTTTGGATTTTATTTAAATAAATCTCAATTTATTTAAATGAGAAAAAATGGGGATAAAGCATTGAATGCTTGAAGACTTTGAGGGAAACCATTAAAGGCTTAAGAAGACTCTAGAAGGAAGACATTAAAGGTTTTAAAGACTTTAAGGAAAACCATACTATACTCTAGAAGGAAACCTTTAAAAGTTTGAAGACTTTAAGGGAAGCCATTAAAGGTTTCAAGTGGGTGAGGATAAATATGATTTTAAATAAATTATTTATTTATTTAAAATAGTGGTGCAACTTGCATTTTCTAGAAAGTGCGAGTGGGAGAGGTTTTTAGGGATTTAAATAAATATTGTTTTATTTAAATGTGGGAGAGGGTATATAATTAAACAAATATGATTTGTTTATTTAATTAAAAGTCAGAATATGGTTTAAGTGAATTAAATCAAATAAATTGAATTATTTACTTAATTAATAGGAGAAGAGGGTTAAGATGAATTAATTGAATATTAATTTAATTAATTGTTGATCGATGGTTAAATAATTAAATAAATACTAAGTATTCATTTAATTAAGTGGACAGATTTGGGTGTCTACAGTTTGGTTAAGGCAGATTTACATAAGGCAACAAATGACTCTATTGTAGTTGATAGACCAATGGGTGAGATGGAAAAGAATAGCAAACCAATAATATTTATTGCTAGCACAAGGATGGTTGGAAAAGTCAGGAGAAATGAAGACCTGTGTAGAGAAGGACATGAAGTGGAAGGTTACAACTCATGGTCAAGAATTCCTTGTGGACACAGACAAGGAGGTAGACTAAACATTTGTAAAATATACTATGAATGATGGAGTGTTAGCGAAAGGGGTGTGTGAGTTTGAAGACATGGGGATTGTAGATTCCCACATTATCATTTATGTTGTTGAATGGTTGCAAAGAAAATATTGTAAGAATATGGTAAACAACAAGGAAACATGTAGTAAGCAGCTCCGTTGGAGAAGTGTAATATGGATTCCCAAGCAACTGTGGAAGAAACGAAAGAAAAAGTATAGAAGTAAGTGTTGATTAATCGCCCCATGTGCAGGAGCACATGATCTTTTATCTCCTAGGGAGTTTGATGTAGGAGCATTGCGCTAGAATTTTCTAACCGAATGATCACTGATCTTGTGGCCACATCAACAAGAGGTTGAACTGAATATGAATGATTAATGAGTAATGAAAAGAATCAGTTACAAAAGGGTAATGAAACGGTCAGGAGAAACTAAAATGCTAAAGATTGGAATTGGCCCGATTAGGATGGGCGCCGAAAGGAAGAAGGTCGATAGGCAAAGGGAAGGCGATTCGATTGGAATGGAAAAGGCCATAACCAACAGTACAAGAGGGGATTCAGTAGTTAGTGTGAGCATGGTGTTAGATGGAAAGGCCGATAGGCCGACCTTCAACAAAATGAGAGTGTCGGTTGATAATCGGGCATAGCCAGAGAGTCCTGATTTGGATGAATAGCAGCGAAGGATTAATGTGTAGAAGAAGATCGAGTTTGTGCAGTAAACAGAGGGAAAGGTCATGGTCAGGGAAGATAGTTGATTTGTGTGTGAAGTAAGCCAACCAGATGCTCGGTTTCATAAAGGGAGGAGAAGATAGAAAATGTTTCATGAAGTATGTGTTGGGAAACTATAACTTGTAGAGTCATAAGGACGCTGAGTTGATGAAAGGGGCACATGGAGACAAAAAAAAAGTGCAGATGGTTATTGAGTTGCAGAGGGGAAGTCCGCCAATAGATGTATGGCCAGTTAGTTTGTTTGTAAACATCTATTATTTTATGTAGCCACCTTTGTGTGTTGAGTAATAATAAAGATAACCTTTTTGGTATTCACATTTGCATTGTTGGTTGTTATTGATGACTCTCATTCTCATTGTAATTGGGTGCTAAATACATTGTTGTTATTGAATCCTTTTATTCTCTATTATGTTCCCATCACATTTCTGATAGGAAGTCTGTAGATGCTGATTGTTTTTCCTTGAACTTCCTATTATTATTGTCTGTGTGTGAAGTATGTGTTTGGGGTATAGCCAAAGCTGCTACGTCACACTCTTTGAAACAAACATCTCTAAACCACATCAGTTCAAATTTGAAAGGACATCTAGCAAGGGAAAAACTATCTTGAATGATGAAGCTTATTGGATAATGATCCGATCCATGAATAGGTAAAAATCGGCTTTAGTTAGTTGAGACCGCACCAACCAATTTCTAGTTAAAAAGAATTAATCAAGTTTTTCTGCAATATTAGAAAACCTCACCCTTCTATTTGTCTAAGTAAAATGTCTATTTTTAAATTCACCTCAACCATTCCATTCTTAATAACAAAATTGCTAAAATCTTGTTGAACTTGACTATGCCAGTTTGACCCACCTCTTTTATCAACGGGGGTTAGAGTAGCATTAAAGTCACCCCCCAAAATACTCACTACGTCACCCAAAGAAGAAAGAATCTCAGTCAGCTAGGCCCAAAGATTTCTTTTGCAAGCCATGCTTATAGAGGACCATAAATATTAAAAGTTCAAAGGAGAAATGAAGAGTTTTAGAATGTGTTGGGTGAATATTTTGTCACCAATGTACCAAGATGAATCACAAAGGGGGCATGTCAGGTTTTATAATCTGGCGTGACTTGTTTCTCTTTAACAACTCGCATGTCAGATTTTAAAATCCAACATGTGCGATCATTTTATGCCTTGTTGCAGGTCGAAGTTTAAATCTCGACTTGCGAAGTTGATTTACCCCCAATTGCATTTCGGGTTTTAAAACTCGATATGTCAATGAATTCTTGTTGTGGAGCATGACGGGTTTTAAACCTCGACCTATGGGTCTTGTCCTATCCTCTATGCATGTCGATTTTTTAAACAACTCGACATGCCAGTCGACCTACCCCCAAGGAGGCATGTCGAGTTTTAAAACCCGACATGCTAGTTGGTTTTCCCACACTAGAGGACAGGTTTTCTACAACCCTTGTTCCATCCAATTGCAGATTAGGTTTTAAAACCCAAATTGTAGTGTTTGACATGCTTATTGGCAGATTGGGTTTTAAAGCCCGATTTGTTAGATTTCCTGCTTTTTCTTCTAAATCAGTTTTTGTCTTCCAAGTATGGTTATGATTTGTAAGGACGTGACTTTTATGATGTTGACTCTTCATGCATTGTTCTTTGGTATTGAAATGCAATCTATTGGAAAATGTCTGAACCCTTTTCCAGTAAATCAATAGGAAAAAGATGAAGTACAAGTACGATAAGTACTTGAATATGTTTCTGAAGAGCTCCATCAAGTCTAATGTGGAGCAGACCCGAGACACTGAAATAGGACATGTCGATATGAAGGAATTTCTGGAACGGGTTGAGAAGGCTCCCTCAAGGATGACCCATCTCATAGCAAGTGAGCTACACAAATATGCGTCATTTCCAGTGGCAACACATGATCCTGATTTTGTACTAGAAATAATATAACACTTTGACCCTAACATAAGACAAATCAAAGATGTAGACAAAAATGTGGTCATCCATCTAGATAGTGAGAACTTCAACAGTGTTTTCAAGGTTTCCTACACCGAGGAAGTTGTGGACATTACTCCTGCTAGTGCACAAAAGTATTATGAGGAGAATGAGGACAAGTGTAAGAAAACAATCACCAATGTCTTCTTGCAAAATGCTTGAATCTCTACAACATCTTGATGGCCAAAGTTCTTTCATTGAAGTGATTTAAATGAGGAATATAATGACATGGTCACCTTGTTGTCACGAATAAAGGGGCTTCCAAATTCTCATTATTTTTAGACATGGATGTGGTGGTACATGAATATCATCAGAAAAGGGAATGACATGATAGACTAGGGTGAGAAAATCAGTGATGCAATTTGTGAACAACTAAAGGAAGTGATAACTACCTTGAAATTCTACATGACTTCCTACCTAATGTATGCAGCCGCCTCCATGAAGAAATTTCCAGGACTGTCTACGAAGGGTGACAAAAGGCAAACCCCAATGTGGGACTATTACTCTCAACTGACTATCGACAATTGGAGAAGTCACTTCTGAAGGGTCAATGATGCTTTCTTTGGTATATGGAAGTGCTTCTTTGATAAGGAGTTGCAGAAAAAGAGACTTTTAGATGCAACATATAATAAATTTTGTGAGTATGGATGTGTTTTATTGCAATTTCCTACATTCACAAACATATGTGTAGGTTGCTTCACTAGTGAACCCTTTATGCTTCGAAGGTATCCATCTAACAAGATCATTGTAATGGAGCTATGTCGTCAGTTGGTATATGTACATGAGAGACAATCTTCTTCACACAAGACTAGTCTCGAGTCTTCTCGGTCCATTGGTAGATTCAATGTCAACTACCCCCAAAGCCAAGAACATGGAAGAGGAAATGCAGTGGGTTACAATGAGAAGATTCAAAGCCCGCAATAAATTTTATTTCTGTGGAATCAAAAATAAAATCCATAGGAATTATGTACATGTGCATCGACTAGAAGATGTCTGTGCGGATTGTAGGGATGAGGAGGATGTGAGGAAACTCGATTTCAGTCGTCTCACACTCGAGCAGATTGAAATTTTGAATTTGGCCAAGATTACAGATACATGGGAAGACACTAATGATGATATTATGGGTCCCATCTACTATAATAACAATATTGCTAATACTTTTTTTCCTCCTATTCAGTGGTCATAGAAAGAAAACAAGTCTATTTTTGTGATATTTGCCCCCATCATGGCGAATATCAATGCATGGCTATTGAAGAAAGGTATAAGAATGAAGCAACTCCCTACAAGTTCTGGTGATGAGGATGAAGATGAAGGTCCTGTGGGCAAGACTTCAAAAATGAGAACCGAGAATAAATAAGACTCACAAGAGCCACCACCAATTTCATCTCCCAAGTATAAAGGGAAAGGGCCAAAGTATAGGTTTACTATTAAAGGGCCAAAGAAAGGAGAATCTTCTTTAGTATCTCAAGTTGCACAAGAAGATGTTTCTAAGGAACCAACATCAAAAGACCTAGAAAAAGGTCAGAAGGAGGGAGAAATACCATAAGAAGAAGAAATGTAGGATGCGGGGGAACCAATTCCACCGTTAGTTTCTACCACTTCTGCAACAACACAGGGTCCTGCTTCAACTCAGGTAACCATTCATTCTATTGAGTCTAACTCAGATGAGGAAGATGAAGAACATGATGATGAAGGATTGGACATTATCATATCATAAGGAGAAGATGATCAAGAGTTTCTGACATTGTCAAGCCTTCCTAGTTTTGATGATGTACTTGCGTCTATGATTGAATCTTCAATCTTAGACTTCACAGAAGCAATGGCGCAAATTTATCAAGAACAACAAACAATGACACTTCCTTCAGCTATTATTACTGTAGAAGATCCGCCACTTGTTTCAACTGTTATTATTATAGAAGATCCATCTCTTGTTACCACTACTGTTGTTACTACTGCTCTTTGCACAAACATCTCAAGTTGCTGAGATTACATAAAATAGTCAAGGTATCTTGCAAGTACCTATGCCTACTCAAGCAAAAACCACAACTCCACCACCACGATCAAATCTTCCCCCGTGGTTGGATATTGTGGCTCCAAAGAGAAAAAAGCAAGTAATTTCTCCTGATGATTTTGACTTTGGACAGTTGGCTCTTGCTAAATCAAAGGTCACCAAGAAGCCCAAGACTATATCCAGGATATTGGTTGACCTTGTTAGCAAAAAGAAACATGTTGAGGTCCTAGTACCTCCTTCAGATAAAAACAAGGACCAAGTTCAACCTTCAGACTATATAGTACAAACTTTGGAATTAGGTACAAAAACACATGAGAGTGTTAACAAGACTCACAATCTGCATTGAATTCCCTCATGTGCAAACTAGATGAAGAGAGGGCTAAAAAGATAGAGTGGAAACATAAATGCTAATAGTTGATTGGCGTACTTCTTAAAGTAACTCGGTCATCATAGGAAGTGGAGCCCATAGTTTCTTCTATAGATGGAGCAACGCTTAAGAAAGCAGAGGAAGTAGGCATTAAGGGCAGGGTGGTAGATGAATGGATTGATCACTTGAAATCATAAGGATCACATCTCCTTAATTCAGCGGTCAAGCTCTTACTGGATTTTGAAAATACACAAGTTCAGGTGCAGGATGTAGAATCATTATTATCCTAGGAGATAAAAGAGTTTGAAAAAGATCTGACACTATGGGATAAAATAAGAGAATGCAGGGTAGACATTCTTGTTGAGAATAATGTGGTACTGACTCGAGGTGACTATATTTAAACTCGAGCAATGCTAGCACACAAGAGTGAATTAACAAAGGTACTGGTCAAGGATTTAGATCAAGACAGGAAAGCATGTGCTAATGGAATTACTGATATTTCATTAACGATAGCTGAGTTGCCTTGCCAGTTGTATGATAAGCATCATAAGGTTTTACCCAGTGATACTATTGAAAAGGAATTCTTTGCTATGATAAGCCAGTTAGTCGATGATGAATTTTATTTGTCATCATTCAACAAGTTAATTGAAATCCAAGTTAACTTGGATGATTTTGCATCCATGTTGAAGAAAGCTAAAAGAGCATATGTGAAAATCGAATATACAATTTTCCGCGTTCACGCCATCTCCAGTTCAACAACATCGCCAGATAAATCCGAGATGCAAGCTATGCTGACTAGATTCGAAGAATTACAAAAGACCAATGAAGGGGAGAATGAAGAATAAAGTGTCCTTATTGACACTAAGTAGTTTTCATGTAGTTGCATCTTTTCTTACTACAAATTTTCTTGCAATTGCATTTTTTTTATGCAGTAGTTGTAGTCAAGTGGGACTCTGCAGTTGAATTAGTCAATTGTGCCCACATTTTTCTCAACTCCTTTCCTATAAAAGGAAGAACCTCATTTGTAAATATTTATCTTTTATATTCTTAGCAAAAATTTGTCAAATTGTTGCCTCGAGTGAGACTTTGAGCTCTTTTGTTGTGAAAATTAATCAAGAAAATAAAGAAGACAATTCCCTTTGTTTCCAAACTTTGAGTTGGGCAAGAAATTGTGTATATGAGTGAATGTTCTTTCGTTCATTGCTTATATATATGTTCTTTAATTCCTTGATGGTATTAGTGTTTGATTTATGTTATTAAAGGAGCATTCTAATTGTGATTATATACTTTGAGCTATCTTTCATATTTGGGAAATCTTACTGTGATACAGTGATTAAGCGAGAGGCTTTGTACTACTGTTGATTACTTTTGGTTAATGGAAATTTCACTTATATCTTGAAGACTTTGAGCTGCAAGTTATAATAGTTATTAGTTTCGAATTGGATTGTACTCACACAAGACTTTGTGCTTATGCTGATTGAGGGATATATTTTAATCATTGTAGGCAAGTGTAATTAGTTTGTTAGTTTGTAAGAAGTTTTATCAAGCGAAAGAATATATGTTAATTATGAAAAAAGAGAATTATACACCTTGATCTTACCCCCCTGAATTTACTTTCAAGTTGTTGAAATACCAAAATTCTACCAGGGAACCTCCCCTCGATGAGAGGAGAGACTTTGTCTCAACATAGTTGTGTGTGAAAAATATATTTTGTCATTGGTACGCTGGTGACAAAACATTCACCCAATAGAATGAGCCCTCACCCATTGCCAATTCTTCTCCTGTTTGACTGGAACAATATCCACTGTAGAACCATTCTAGAAAATCCCCAAACCCCCTGAAGCACCCTTCTCTTCCATAAACTTACTGCCACACCTTTGAAACCTTAGTTTAAAAGCCTAAACTTCCAATTTTTTTAACCGAAGCAATAAAATGTCTAGTTGCGCTTGATCAAGACATCTCTTGATCAAACACCATTTGTCAGGGGCATTGCAGCCCCTGACATTCCATGAAAGGAACCTTATTTCCTTTGGGAAGAGACATAGCCTCTTCTCGATCTTAGTTTTGTTTGTCCTTTTGCACTTCCAACTATTTCCAATTGGATTCTAGTGGATTTTGGACCACGAGACTTCTTCTCACCTATTTTAGGTTTCCCCTGTCTAGATTCAGTTTGATTGAGGGGTTGAATTTCTAAATACCCGTTCCATCTTGCAAAACCAAATCATATAAGTCAACCCCTTCCTTATCTGCTTTTGGAGATTCCAGACCATCCTTCTCAGGCAATTCTAAATCTTTTTTTATCTTCATCATTAAAATTAGAGGTTTGAATCAGGGATATTTGTATGTCTTTGAAGACACCATCATCATACATATCGACATCCTCATCCACCTCCTCCACATTGATATGAGGAACATTATTAGATGAAGAGCCAATAACTGATGGATTCAGACTCCTATCTTGAAATTGAGACTCAACAATGATATTTTTTGAACCAGATCCTTCTCGCTCTTCCTTCCACTAGGGATGCAATCCTCTCCCAAACCTTCCTCTGATATCAATTGATTTCCCCTTGTATCATTCTGCAATTCTGTTCCTGCCGATCCTTTTGCCTCCTCTAAACCTGGATCCTCTGATAATATCTCTAAAACCTTTTGACGCCCAAGACCATTAGCATATTTTAGATAGTCACCTTGATTTTCATAGTCCCCACACTCCTTCAAGTTTGTATCCATACTCAACTCCCCTGTATGCAACTCTTTGTTATTTCCATCAACTTTATTCTATTGTAAAGAGTTTTCCCCATCATTCTTGACTTCAATGAAGATACCGTCCTCACCTACATTTACATTTTCCTTGTGAGGGGGGAAGTTGCATTGCCTACAACTTCAACATTATCCTCCGCTAGTTTAATGAGGTCTTGCGAGGTATTCTTGTACAACCCTTTGCCGTTGGGATCTTTGCAACATTCCGCTTTTGTATGCCCTTTACTTTTACATACCGAACATACATCCGTGAGATCTCCAACCTCGATGGATTGTCGCCATATACCCTCACCCAATTTAAAATCAATATATTGTAGGAGGGGATGAGTGGAATACCATTGGATACAAATTTTGACATACATATTGTATTCGTTGACCTCCAAGGCTTCATCCACTTTCAAGAAAACTCCCAATTCATATCCAATCATTTTGAGAGTCTCCAAGTCCCAATATTCATGAGGGAGATTATACAACCTTACCCAAAGTGGAACACTCTCAATCTCCTCCGTTTTGGGATCGAAATTGGGTTTCCATCCCTTGATGTAAAACCCTTTACCCCCCATTAGGAAAGGGCCACTATTCAGAATCCATTCCTTGTCTTTTTTACTTAGGCATATGACTAGATAAAACCCATTTGGGAGTGTTTTCAGAACACACGTTTCTCCCCAATGTATGTCTACCCAAGGGTGAACCTTAGAAAAAGTTGGCCATTCCCCATTCCATTTTATAAAGAAAGCCCTATCTTTCAATAGTTGAACTGAAACCTTCCACTTTGGGTTTTCAATGAGAAGGTAAACCACAAGCGAATGATCAACATTTGTGCATACCTTTTTTGCCATAGGATCACCTTGTTGCACCTTCGATTGCCAAATTTTTTTTTCAATTGTTTTGAAATCGACCCTTGGCCCTGAGTGTATTGCTGCAAAACCCCAGCTATTTCGATCAGGTTCTCTACCTTAGGTAAAGACTTGTCTGTGACCGTACTGTGTTCTCCTGTAACAGCTTGCTTGACCCTACCATGCCCTAAAAGGGGGACACCATTCTTGATTTTGGTAACCTTCAATCCTTCTACATTTGTAATTCCATACCTGCTGTGAATGGCCATCACACCTAAACCCTTTCTCTGCCATTAAAATCTTGATATTTGGAATGTTACTATGATTGTGCGCTCTCATTTCTTACATTCTTCATAGAGTAGTTTAGTTTAGCATAGATTTGAAGAATAGGCGGTGTTTCGTTGATAATTTATGTGCTTTGGATTTTAGGCTACAACATCCATCTGGTAATTCACATTGAGGCACTTAATTATCAACCTATCAATTATGATAATTATAACTATGTAAATATATACTTATTTTTATAATTATATTTATTATTCTATAGTCTATAATATATTATTTAATTTAATATAATATAGGTAATTATATTTTACTTGATTATGATCTTAATATTAATATTTCATATAGTATGTATGGTATAAATTATCTTATTATATATTATATTTTATAGAATTTAATTTATTTTTAAAATTATATTATATCAAATTCTCGAAGTTTCCATAATTCATAATGATTTTAGTATTTTCTTTTTGTGGATTAGACCATGTAGATTTTTTGTTGCCGACGTTTAGGATCAAACTCTATGATCCATCATGTTAGGGTTTCAAGCAGATCCGAAGCAAATATGAACTAACAATTATATGCAGATTTAAATACAAAAGATAAAGAGATAAAACAGGACACAGATAACACAGAGATTTAACGTGGTTCACCCAGAATGGGTTACGTCCACCATACACAGTTGTCCAATCTTTCTTATTATCCAACAAAAATAGTACATCAACCTTACAATGCCTTAAGCATCCCAACCGCTTATAACATGCATTTTTAGGGCAACAAACATTGTAGACCTTTTTTTAGGGTTTTATTACAATGTCGGTTTTCATCAACGAAAAATGGCAAATTTTTTTTTCTTGGGGGCTCCCGCCCCCGAACCCCCACTTTTCTCGAGGGTTGCTGCCCCCGAACCCCTGCTCGGGGCCCGACGAGGATACGTGCTGAGTGTACAGTACTTTGCTGATCAGTCGCCACATTTTAACACATCATTCTATTTTGTTGCTATCTACGTTGATGATGGATCATAGAGTGATCGTAAAGTTGACAACACAAAAATCTACATGGTCTAATCCAGAAGAAGAAAATATTGAAATAATGTTATATATTATAGTTAAATAAAAATTATTAAATATATTAGTATATAATATTTTTTGTATAGTAAAAATTCAATTATATATAATATAATTATTACATGTTATATAGTGTGAATCATTATATTTAAAAATATTATATCATAATTATATTTTATATAGAGTACATTATTAATTTTTTGCCCTCTTTATCTCTCTCTGTCTCTCTATACTTCTCTATATCACTTGTATTTGTCAGCTTCTTCCTCTTTATTCTTGTCCCCTCTATATTTATCTCCCTATCCCTCCCCCACTCTATATCTATATCTCATTGTCTCTACCTCTCTCTTATTCATTCTATCACTCTTTCTCTCTATCTCTATTTCTCTCTCTATCTCCCTCTTGCTCCTCTCTCCATCTCTTTCCATTCATATTTATCTATTTCTCTCCCTATCCCTCTATATATTTACCTCTATCTCTCTCCCCCTTTCTCTTCCCATATATCTCTCCATCTCTCTCTTTCTCTTCCCATATATCTCTATCTCTGTCTCTTTCTCTTTCTCTCTCCCTCACTCCCTCTCTATTTTTCTATCTCCACTTCTCTTTATTTGTTTATCCTCTATCTATCTAGATCTCTCCCTCTACCCTCTCTCTTTATATCTTTATATCTAAATATTCCTCTCTCTCTCTCTCTCTCTCTCTCTCTCTCTCTCTCTCTCTCTCTCTCTCTCTCTCTCTCTCTCTCTCTCTCTGTGTGTTTATTTCTCCCTCGTCCTCCCCCCTCTATCTTCACCTCTACCTTTATTTTTCTCTCTATCCTCTATCTCTAAGCATCTCTTTCTATCCATCCATCTCTCCTCCTCTATATATCTATATCTCTTTGACTCTCTATCTCTACTTCTCCATATTTCTTCTTCCATCTCTCTACTCGGTCATCTCTCTCCCTCTCCCTCCCTCTCTCTATATATAACACTTCCTATCTCTCCCTCTCCCCTTATCTATATACTTATCCCTTCCATCTCTACATCTCTCTCTCTCTCTCTCTCGTCTCTTTCTATATTCCCCCCTCTCCTTCTCTCACTATCCATCTCCATCTCAATCTCCACCTTTGTTTCTATCTTTATCTCTATCACCATCCCCTATCTCCACCTCCTTACCTCTCTCACACTCTTCCACTCTCTCTTCCCCTCTTTCTCTTTCTCTCCCTCCCTCTCTCCCTATTGCAAACCTAACATGAGCTTGTTTGTGTGGAGTCTAATTATCTTCCTTATTCAGAGGTTTTGTTTCAGTTGTGTTTGAATCCTTGTAAGTAGATGTATGGTTGATTAGAAGCTATCTCTCCTCCAAATTGTGATCTTCATTTCACCAACAACGTCATTTTCTAAATAGCCTACCATTTGACCTCATGTATTACACAAATGTATGCAAAAAATAGACCATTTCCCCCTCTAATTCCACACCTCTTTAGCATACCCATCTTTCTTGCTTCATATTTCTATCTCTCCATACATATCTATCTACCTCTATCTCCCTAGATCTTCCTGTCTCTCTGAATCTCCCTCTACCCTCTATTTATATCACCTTGTCTCTCCGTCTTTATCTATTGAGATCTCTCTGTCATCTCTTCGTCTCTTTATATCCATATCTTCTCTACCTCTACCTCCTTATCTCTCTATATCTCTCCCTATACTATATTGATTTCTCTACCCCTCTCCATCTCTCCATATTGTCCTCTATCTATATGTCTCCATCCTCTACTTCTCTCTCTCCCTTTATCTTCCAATATATCTCTTTCTCTCTCTTCCTCTTTCCATGTATCTAAATTTCTCTCTCTTTATCTCTCCATCTCTATTTGTCTATCTTTACTTCTCTCTATTTGTCTCTCCATCTCTTCCTCTCTCTCTATGCCTCTCTATCTCTCTCTACCTCCCTATATCTATTTCTTTCCCTCTCTATCTTCATCTCTACCTTTATCTTCCCCTCTTACCTCTATCTCTAAACATGTCTCCCTCTCTCTATCTGTCCATCTCCATGATCCCTATAAATGGATGCATAGTTGATTTGAAGACATCACTTCTCCATTGAACCCTTTTTTACACAAACAACATCATTTTGTAAATGGCTCAATTGTATGCAAAAAATAGACCAATTTTATTTCTAATTAACCTTCCACACCCATTCGACATACCTATTGCACCCTAAGATACAATTACTAATAGATATTGATGCTCAATGATAAAGAACTAGCTTTCATAAATCAACTATAATCATCATTGTAAATGATCACCTCGACTAATAGCCCTATAATTACTTCCCAGAATGATAAAATTCACCCTTTATACTTGAGGGGCACCTCCATCTAGCCCTATTTATAAAAAATTAGGGCATCAATTAATGGAATTGATTTTGCTAACACTCCATTAAAAAAGGTCTCAAGGCGCCATATTCTTAGAACTTTTTGCATGTGGAGGGAAGGTCTTGGATACCCAATTTTACCCCACCCTAAAAAAATCTGATTGGATAAAATAAACAAGTAAAATAATTATTTATGCTTACGTCGGTGACTCGGTGCCAATCTCACGGAAATCGGAAAAGGGCCAAAAAATAAATAAAAAGGTTATGGTAAAAAGCGAAGAAAACTCTCTCATATTATATGAATACAGTTAATTCTATGAAATTATAAAAATCAATCTATACTCATACAATCTTGGTTCTACGCACTTGACTGCTGCTCTACCTATAAAATTCTCAGTGGGTTTGCAGAGGAGTTTGTATTGGTGGAAGGAAGCAGTTCATTACCTATTTATAACACCCACATAATCATCCTCATCTTCTCCATCCTCTTAGCCCTCGACCCTTCATCCATCCTTCCTTTCTTCCTTCTTTGCAAAGAATCTACTGTGTTTGTTTTCTCAGGTCTATTTTTATATAATTGATTGGTGGGGTTCAAAGGCTTTGGAGGAGAAGCACCATGTCAGAAAGCCAGGCCAGTCTTTTACTCAGGAAGCAATTAAAAGGTTAGGGCGTAAACCTAATTCTCTGTTATGGGTTTTTGTTTTTGTTCCTTAAGTTGTATCTTTTTGAAGCTATTTGCACATGGTGTGGCAAACGTGAGGCTGATCTAGCTCATCCACTAGTGTCTGAAGAAAACCCATTTGATATGCGGAACGTGGTTATTTTGAGAAGAAAAAAGACTAACATTTAGGACAAGGGATTTGTTTTTTGTATGTTTTCTTGGTTGAAGTTTTACATTGTTTTTGGCTTTTTCTAAGCACAACTGAGATCTGGTTCATCAAGAGCTAAGTGCCGGTTTATCTGTTGGGATGTCGTATAACCAGCTATAGCAGTCTTTTTAATCGAAACCTTTTGGATGGGAGATTTAGCAGCAGGAAGTTTTTGTAAGTGTGTTGTCCCACCAAAATCGGTGCTTGTCATTCGAAATTGTGGTTTACTATGTTTTTCAACCAATTTCTTGGTTTTTGTTTTAACCGATTATAGTAAGGGTGCTTTATTGCTATGAACTACACGTATTTTGGTGCATTCTTGCAATTGATTGCACATCAATCGGGATATGTGTTTGTTGCTGTATTTTTTCAGCCCCAATTTTGTTTAGAAAATAATACATAGGGGTGTTTCAATTATCCTACATATCCTCCAATTATTTCAAAGTTTGTCTGTTCTATGGGTTTTGGGGACTTTTACCCGTTAGGGTCCAAACAGGTTTGTTTATAAATTTATCAATATTCCACTATTATTTATACCTGTAACGTTTTTGATGAACAGCACAGACATCATTCAATTTAATTTTTCTCCTTGGCAATGCCTGGCAAGAGTGTAGTCTCCATTATTAATTTTCCATTTGGCATAATCTGGCAAGAGTGTGGCCTGCATTGTTATTTTACCGTGTTTAGCATAATCCGTCAAGAGCATGGCCTGCGTTGTTATGTTTCCAATTGGCATAAAATGGCAAAAGTGAGGCCTGCATTGTTATGTTTCCATTATGCATTAGCTGGCAAAGTGTGACCTGCATTGTTATGTTTCCATTGGGCATAATCTGGCAAAAGTATGACCTGTATTATTATGTTTCTGTTTGGTATAATCTACCAAAAGTGTGGTCTACATTATGTTAGTACAGGGATCGTGTTCATTGGGCCTTGATCCCGATCGATCATCATAGTAATAAGTTTTATCACTACACCAATGAGTGTTGCACAGATAATCTACATGCACCTCTTGTTTGTTTTCTTCATGAGAGTGTAATTAAGATATTTGTTTATTATAATGCACCATGTATGTTGAACAGCACAGACATCATTCAATTTCATTTTTCCCCCTTGGCATTGTCTGGCAAGAGTGTAGTCTCCATTATTAATTTTCCATTAGGCATAATCTGGCAAGAGTGTGGCCTGCATTGTTATTTTTCCGTGTTTAGCATAGTCTGCGTTGTTATGTTTCCAATTGGCATAAAATTGCAAAAGTGGGGCTTGCATTTTTATGTTTCCATTAGGCATTATCTGGCAAAGTGTGACCTGCATTGTTATGTTTCGATTAGGCTTAACCTGGCAAAAGTATGACCTGTATTATTATGTTTCTGTTTGGTATAATCTACCAAAAGTGTGATCTGCATTATGTTAGTACAGGGATCGTGTTCATTGAGCCTTGATCCCGGTTGATCATCATAGCAATAAGTTTTATCACTACACCAATGAGTGTTGCACAGATAATCTACATGCACCTCTTGTTTGTTTTCTTCATGAGAGCATAATTAAGATATTTGTTTATTATAATGCACCATGTATGTATGCTTTCCAATTTTGTGTTTTCTAATGGTATCTTTACAATCTTTAGAGGATTTTTTTGGGTTGAGTTGGGGCTTGTTACTCTCCTTTAATATAGAGGATTTGTTTCTGATTGTTGTGTGAATAATTTTGGGTAATACCTGCCTTAAAGAAGAAGAGGATATTCAAAGAAAACCTAAATGTAGAGTCCGAGTTTTACTAGTGGAGAGCAGCCATAGGATATTCAAAGAAAACCTAAATTTAGAGTCCGAGTTTTACTAGTGGAGAGCAGCCATATTGGTCTTGTGGGACAGATGGCAGTTTCATCATCTTCATTCTAAGATTTGCTGTCTTTTTTATTTAATTTTGCATCTAATGCTGCTAAAATAAATTGATTTAATGTTTTGTGTACACAGAACTATCTAGGAATCCAGTGGATGGCTTCTCAGCAGGACTTGTGGATGATTCAAATCTTTTTGAGTGGAATGTAGCAATAATTGGTCCCCCAGATACGTTGTAGTGAGTTCTGAACAATCATCTAGGTCCCTGTTTTTTGAAATAACAATGATAGTTTCTTTTCTACCATACCGTAATAAACAAAATATAAATAATCTTAATTGTTTCCTTGATCCATTAAATGAATATTAATTATCTTCATTATGCATTTACTTTGTCATAAGATTATTTGAAATCTCCATTAGATCTGAACCAATAAATGATCATAAAGGATTATCCCACAATCAATATCAGACTAGTAGTCAATGCTCTTACTGCAGATGAATATGATGATCATTGAGAAGACATGTAAATGATATTATGTTGTTGTATTTCAAAGCTTCTATTGTTTCCTTAGACAGAAACATAACTAATAATAAATTTTTTCTTGGAGTAGTCTTCAAAATTTTTCAACTGGTGTACTGTGTTTTAAATGCCCTTCACAGTTTCAAACATTAAACCCCTGTTGCAAAAAATATGACTTCTTGATCCTCCTTTCGGGTCAAGTGCAGTCATCATTCTATGTTGGATATTCGGGGGGAGTTGGTGTACATACTATCTCATGAATCTTCTCCAATTCTTATTTGGTAACGTACAAATCTCAAATATTGCTGCTCTGTGTAACTCAGCCAACAATTCGTATATACATGAAATAGAGAATCCATTTTCAATTCTCCTCTGGTTAACTTTCCTATAGTTGATGAACATAAGGAGCCATCCTCCTTTGTAAACATTACTGGAAAGGTTAAAAGACTTTTAGTACTAGCTTGAATGATATGCTCTTGTTCCCTATCACGTGGCAGCCCACGTGATAGATGTTGAAAGGCATCTGCAAATAGAGCTGGTTTACCTCTCTTTGTATGGTTGTTTTTAATGACATAATCTTGCCACGTAAACTTTTCATGGATTCATGTTGGAAGATTGAACATAATTTGCCCTTGGTAAGCCATATGGAATTTCTTTTGTAAATTGAACTTATGTCTGTTTGGTTGCAAGCATTCAACTGTAGTCATCTGCTTTTCTTGCTCAAATTTCATGCACATCTCATCCATTTGCATTAGAATGTGCCTAAAGTCTTTAGCAATTTTGCTCATATGACCACATCAGCCCTGTTTGAAATAAATAACAAACTAAAAGAGGCTTATCAAATGTTCACTCACAATTTGATCCGCTTAATAGTAGAATATTTGAGTCAACGCCCAAATTTTTGCAGCATCCCCTGTTTATATTTTTGCAGAGGGGTTGGGACGCTTGATGATCATATCATGTCCTCATTCTCTCATCCATGGGACATCCGGGTGGGTGCCATGAACCTTGGTGACGTGTCCTAGTTTGATTATGCTTGCACTTCATCATGTTGTTACTGTTCATCGAAACTTGAAATTTTTGTGGTGGATCAACCTTTAATAGTACTAGTCCCCAAGGTAGCTAATGCCAAATTGATGAGGGTTATTGCAGTTTTGCATTGCTTCTTTTCCTCAAAGTTAGGTATTGGGAAATAACTATTATGGCAATTGGTACTTCTTGTTGTTCATGTTTTAATGCAGTCTAGGTTTGAGAACCCAATTAAAGGCTACAAACCAAGAAACTCTCTTGCAAAAATTGTATCTTAATTTCAACAAGTACAAAAGAGAAATTTCAGCAACTCAAGATAACAGAACAATACTTTGTTACATCAGTATTTGTAATGTCCCCTATTTATACACTGTCAATTCCCAAGAGCAACATCTATTTTACTACCTTTTATCACTATTAATTGAGCATAACTAACTAATTCTTTGTAATATAACTTATAATGCCATAAAAACCATGCCTAAACCCAAACCAATCTGACCCCATTCCCAGAAGAGGGCTTGGCTGCCTAGGGCGCTTGACACAACCTCCTTAATGTAGCCCAGATTACCGGAATTCAGTCCACTCACCCTTGGGGCCTGCAGCCCAGATTTCAGGAGTAGTCCTTTCACCCTTTGGGCTTTCTATTGAAGTAGTTTTACTCTGCCCTTCCCTAGCAGCAACCATCTTTCTTGGGGAATAGAAGGATTAGGATAGATTTATGACTTAGGACAGAGTTATGGCAATATCACTTTGTACTATCGATGTATATTATGACTGTTATACATATTACAGTCTATTAATATTACTATTAAATTCTGTATAAGAACATTATCGGGCTTCATATTTTAAACATATATATTAAGCACATCCTCATACATACCACCAAGAGAGCAAGGATGTTACTGCCTGTAACTTAATAACATTTCTGATCTGATTTGATCTGATCTAATTGAGGGTGATCTCACTGGATCCTTTTGATTCCTTTCTTTTATATCTCTCAATGTGAGGGAGAGGTCACACCTCTTCATCATGTATGCCCTTTGGCAAGAGACACACCCTTTGAAAGAGTGCAACTCTTCATTATTTCTGCCTTTTGAAAGGGACACAACCTTTCATAATCAGATCTGCACGTCTTATTTAAATCAGATCTGCACTTCTGATTTTCAAATTGTCCCCCTCTTAAATGAGGTTCTCTTCTCCCTTTTATATCTCATTGTTGAGGGAGTCACAACTTTTCCTTCCATGTCTTTTGACCATTTATTAACTTAATTAAATTTAATTATTTTCTTTTATATTTTAATTTATTTTTTTAATTTTTATTCTTTTGTATTTTAATTTTATAATTATTATTTAATTATATTTCAAAGTGGGCCATTACAGTATTCTAGAACCAGCTATCACATTCAGCTGCTCAGCCCGAGACACTTAACTTGGAACAAATTATTATTCAAACATGACAATTTGCATTTCTAGGTGTCCTACAGGTTATAAATCTATCAAAGACTCAAAACTGCCTTTATAGTTCCTTTCAACAGCATCTTCTTTATCTCTGCTTTCCTTCTTTTTTCTTCTGTTAAACCATGTCTTTGTTCAATCTCCAGCTTATTATTTTCCCATTGCAAGTCCTTTTTGAAAATAGTATTTGTTTTTTAAAGGACAGGGCATTAGAAACTGCCCTTGGACCTGTCAGCCACCTCACTTGTGAAGGATAAAACTTTACTAATAAAAGTTAAGCACAGGGACAGTTACACCCCACCAACCATGAATCAGAGGAAATAAATGACTGTCCCAACATAACAGTCATCTGTTTATAGGCAAATAATATTCCTTGAATGCCCAACAGCCCACAATAGCAAATAGAATCACCTCATTTATTGCACTGGCATAACAGCAATTAGAAGATAGCATCCAGGTGTAGAAGTAAAGATGAATAAAATTTAATTCAGTACCTACAGAGCTAAGGAAATCGCTGCCACAACTGAGGAATCAAAACAAATAGCTGGAAATAAGGAAATTTGAATGCTCATCCATCATGTTTCTGTTGGGAATTAATGTTCACATAGATATTTAGGTTAGTTATAAAGTTGTTTGTCAACAACTTTATTATTGTTAGAATATAATATTTTTTTTTGATTGGTAATATATAATTTTATTAATATTTGAAAAAACTTGTACATAATAGATCCAGATTTATCAGAATTACATTCCACAGTCACCATAGTTCCATACCAAAATCATACTAACCAGCCAACAGCCCCATATCTTTGGACAAAATAAAAAACCCCAATTGCCTGCAATATACCAACATCTCCCCTAAACAAAAACTAACAATTACAGACACCAGACCATCAAAGCATTACAAATCAACCACATTTACAGAACCCATCAATCAAACATCAGGGGAATGTAATAAATGTACACCAACTTCGGCATGCCAAGTTTCATCAAAATCCATTGGGAGATTACGAAAATCCTCGAGCCGTATCTCCTCCTCATCATTAAAGGATTCTGCCCATTTAGACAGGGCGTCAGTGACCTCATTCCCCTCACGTTGCACATGTGACACAATGAATTCATTCACTTGCATAAGCGCTTGATTAATTGTCACGATGTATTTATTCAGGTGCCAAGCATGGGTCCCTCTCGATTTAATGGCATTCAATATAATAGCAGCTTGCGCCTCAGCGACATTATTTGTCCCGTTTGAAAGCCTTTTGGCTCCCATCAAAACAATATTTCCTTTCCAATCTGTAACCACAAATCCAGCCCCAGATGGTTGTGGATTGCTCTTTGAGGCACCATCAAAATAAATTTAAACCATCCTTCTTCAGGCACCATCCATGTAACTTTCTGTGAAGGTTTATCTTCCGGATAAGCCCGGTCAAGCCCATTAACAGGCATTGTTAGAATATAATATTGTTATTGTGGTTTGTTAGATAATATAAATTTTTAGTCGTATGAGAAATTATAGGTAGGTGAGTTAGGGAGTAAGTGTAATGTATTTGAATGAGAAATAATGAAGCACGTATATCTAGTTTTTATTATTGCAGCTTGTATCTCTCTCTGCCCATATTTCTAATATGGTACAATGCAGGCACGATTAAAAGGTTTAAAGAGGATTCTATGCCTTTTTTTTTGTTGATCAGCCTGCATTGTCAAGTTCTGCAAGGGCACTCTATTCTTTATTAGGCTAAGTATTTGCTTTGGCCAAGATCTCCAATTGTGTGGTGAATTTGTTCATACATTTGGTCGGGCTTCATTATCTGATGCAATGTAAAGTACTTCAGATCTTTATAGATCTTATCTTCGGGCTTCTTACTGGCACTGCCATCCTTTGTGGCCGTATCTTTCGCAGCTTTTGACTCACTGAGTTTTGCAGATGGAGACCTTTTTCTTAGAGCAAAAGGGCAAGAGTAGAGTATAAAAATAAAAGAGCTTGAACTAGCGAATAAAACATTGCAGATCGATATTTGGCTTTGTGGATCTGATCTCTGATATGGAAGGTTGCACTGATATAATGTATGCGTGCAGATTTGTTTTTCTTTGCTTGCTGGTGTCTAAGAAGATCATCAAATCGATAGATGAATTGTTTTCTTCTATGTTGTTAAAGGCTTGGAAGTGGAGGCCTAACTACGAGTCATTGCAAAGGGCGACATAGACTCGGGGGACATCTCCTTTGCTCAAAATCTTTCCAACATTCTTCACCTTGCGGCTTTGTACAAGTATGGTGGAATATACATTGTCAATGACATTATAATTTTGAAGCGCTTGTCAAAGTTACGGAACACAATGGGGGCACTTTATGATTGACATTTTGTATCTATTTCGGATTGTGTTTTGGGAGCATTTTTTGGTTGACATGCACAACACCTTTGCATTGGTGCTTTCACTATTGCTTGCAGTTCAATATTCTCTACAGTGCAAGTTGTGTTACATATTTATCTTGGCTGCATGCAATTTATTTCCCTTGATTTGAGTTTTACATGGTTCCATGATTTTTGGGTTGCCCTCTCAGTCTGCCCGCGTTTACCATTCCAACTTCTCTTGTGGTTATGCTGGAAAGAGTGTTGGAAACGAGACAATTGGTATGCCAACATTTCGTTCTTTGGTTTTGCTAATAATTGCATACATTTTTCCTTTGCCAACAAAAGAAATATTGATCTTGTTTTAGCAAAAGAAGGGAACAATTTGGCATTCTCTTCTCAAGGGTGGAGTATAGAATCAAAATTCTTTAGGATTATGTTTTTAGGGAGTTTGGTGTAGTATTTAACTTAAATTTGATGAGAAAAATAGTTGCTTATTGTAAAAATGTCAAAATATAAATATATAAAAAAACAAAAAACATTGTCTTAGTTGTAATTGGAGTGCATAATCGGTGGTACCTGACACTCCAAAATTGAGCCTCAAAGCCAAATTTGCTAAGTAGGTAGCAAACTCACTGGAGGATGGAGGCACTGGAGGCTGGAGGACATTCAGCGTTCTCTCGTGAGTCACGATGGGGTCATGAAACTGTTTTAGTGACAAATCAACTTGTGCCAAAACGAGTAAAGCCAAGATCAGTTTCTAGGTGTCAGCGGCAACTGTCTCATATCATTTGTGATCAGAGTGGCAATGATCTATGATGATGGCTGCATATGTGACAACAAGGGCTTGGTGTTCAAGCTTTTTATGTTGTGGTTGGATGTGTATGTCCCCAATCACATTTCTTTGTTGTCTGTGAATGGATGTGCTTGTCCCCATTCACAAGATGGTGTAAGTGATTGGAAGTGTTTGTCCCCAATCACATAAGTTGGTGATTATTATTGGATGTGTGTGTCCCCAATTGTAATTGTTGTGAATGTATGTGTGTGTCTCTGTTCATAACCTTGATTTTAGATAGATGTGTTTGTCCCTATCCAAACTTGATGTAATACCTTGGGTAGATGTGTTAGTCCCAAGCCTTGGATGGAAGTACACTAAGCATAGTGAGACTAGTTCCATTGTTGCTTGTCATGAGCAGATGTGTATTTCCCTACTCTTACCTTATATTTTTGGTGAGCTACTGCGTGTGGTCATCAAGTATTGTAATGTATTTTCACTCCATGTTCACACTAAGGGGGGGTGTTGGGAATTAGTGTTCACATAGGTATTTAGGTTATAAAGTTGTTGACAAACAACTTTATAATATTGTTAGTGTGGTTTGTTAGATAATATAAATTATTAGTTGTACGAGAGATTATAGGTAGGTGAGTTAGGGAGTGGTTCCTATAAACTAGGAGATTAAACTCCTATATAAGTGTAATGTATTTGAATGAGAAATAATGAAGCACGTATATTCAGCTTTTATTATTGCAGCTTGTATCTCTCTCTGTCGATTTTTCTAATAGTTTCTCCATGTGGGTATCTTCCTTTGTTTCTGCTTAAGTAATATTATACTGTAGGAGCATTAGGGTTCACAAGCAATTGTGCATCGTCCAAAAACAGAATAAAGGATGGTTGAGAGGATTTTGGTTTTGGTGTGCAAGATTTTTTTGAATAAATGGCATGTTTGGTTGAAGAAACCTATTCTTGGATAATTCCAAGTTACAATTGACTTTGGTAACAAGACATCTTTGTTGCTATGCAGCAATTCTAAGATGCCACACAAGTATTCCTTGTTGCCCTTGCTGGTGATGCATTTGGCTTTTTTTCAAATACTTGGCTTTTGAATTCCTCTAGCCATTTCAGTTAGAACAAAATATACTGAGGTCAGGGTTTCTGTCTGAGATAATAAGACAAGATTTGTCTAGAATCAAATAGGAGCTCTAAACTAGAGCAATTCATTTAATAGCGATCCCAGCATAACAACAAATCTGATTAGAATACGAACGGTCAGGGTTTAATGATTGGGAATCACCTTTCCAATCATCATACGGGCATTTAGAGTCGAGAAAAGCAAAACACGGTGGTAAAAACAAAAGGGCATGGGCAGAAATGTTCCCTTCGTATGATAGACCTGATAGATCTGGGCAAAGGACAAAGGAAAGAATAGGTAGGGAAATAGTTGGCAATTTTGGAAATAAAAACCATTGATTTTCATAGGGAAGGCATTCAAAATCTGTGAGGAGATATTCTACGGTGCAGCCATTGAGATGCCTTTCAAGTAGAGGCTTGTGTGCAGATCTGGGGAATTGACCGTAGAGGGTAGAGTATTCACGTGTGGGTCTTGGGGGCAATGCTATAGTGTTGAGAGTTTTCTAAGTCATAGTTGGCAGAGCATGAGTGTGTAATGAATTATACTTCTTATCAGCTTGTTGCAAGTCTGGAAGGGCAGATTTTATTAATTTTATGAAGATAGCAGCATTTAGCGTCCATCCAGTATTTGAAATTGTGAGTGAGTTAGTTGGAAGGCTGCTAGGCTTAGGCAGTCTTTCATTGGATCCCCCCAACCTAGCAGTGCACAATATTACTTGCCATTCCCATCCACAATTTTAACTATTGTGATTGTATTCGATTATCTGCACTTGTTTCCTGAACCAGAACTTTTTGCAGGATAAATGAAGGTCCTTTGACTGTAAATCATCTGTTGCATCTGGTTCATATCTTCTCTCTTTTGATTATGTAGTGTGCACACTGTATGGCAGTAAAATTAAGAGGTTGATTGAGCTTTTGGCACATTTTTGTTCTCTTATTTCTGTTGTATTGGTTTTGTAATATGCTCCTGCTGAGTGATGACTTCTGACAGCCTCATAATGTGCCTCTGTTTGCTGAATGTCAGCCTTAAGAGTTGCTGCCTTCTAAGCACTAACATACCTCCTAATGAATTCTTTGCTGAGTGGCACCCTCAAAAGTAGCTGGCTTAATGTATTGACATAGCCCTATATGGATTTTCGTTCCATTTATGTACATAGCAACTACATGTTTGGATCTACGTTACCCTGAGTTTACCCTGAGTTTCCAAGACGGCTAGGGGATGGCAAAGGGGGCGGCTATATAAAATATAGGGAAAATTTAAAATATATAGAGAAATTTTAAATGTTCATATGAAAACATGGATAAAGCATGCATATATATTATAGAACCCTAACTTACAACATTTGTGTTCAGAATTCATTGTCAATACTCAATATGCAATCATAATTCAGAATTCATTGTCAATATGCATGTGATATTTAATAAAGGGAGAATTTGTCCCATACACTGCTGTAAATCTATTTTGACTTGTGCAAAAATAATTTACCAACAGGAAGTTTTTTAAAGAAAATATTGTTAGAATTTTGGGTCACCCAGCTGTTGTTCCTGGATGCAGAAAATTGGTAGAAACACCCTAAATTTAAGATACTAATCATTCTATGGTCACCTTTCCTAAATTTATTTGCCAAGTTTATGGTTCATATATATAACCTTGCGATATCCATCTTTCATATGCAGAATTCTAAGATTCTTCCATAATTAAAAAAAATGCAACTCCAAAATTCTGGTTTCAGTTTTATTGCCTTATTTTTTTGTACTTACAAAAGTTTGTGCGTGCAAGCTAGAGCACTCAGAAATGCAGGTTTGATCAAAGGTTGAGTTAGTCAATTTTTTTCAAACCCTAATAAGAACAATCTACAGACCATGTGCTGAATGTTAAAATGGTATCAGTCTATTTACTAAGATCTTCCAGGTTCATGAATGGAATTTGCTGCTATCTGTGAGAGGGAGTTGCAGGAAGATTTCAGTGCTTTACTTCAATTATTGAAGTATATCAGACCCGTGAAAGGGTATAGTGTGTGATGCCCTAGTTTCTGTAGGAATGAAATTGTTGATTCATTGTACAGCTGTGATAGATTTTTGATCTGATTTAAGTTTAACTGATTTGTTCAATTTCAACATGTTCCAGCTGTTGCACACAGGACTAGTCTTGGCAGTGAGCTTTTATGTTGAGTGAGTCTTGTCTTTTTTCTTATAATAAGTTGAGTGAGTTTTTTTAAAAAAAAATGCCCCCTGATGTTGAGGACGTCTCCTGCTATCCCAGGGACAGTGGGACACTGTCCCTGAAATTTGGGGATGTTTCCTATTTTTTAGCTAAAAAGGGGACGTGGTGGGGACATCCCCTGGCCTTCCTTGTGTCCTCAGTATGTGCCTAGTATGGGGACGGAGTTTTTCGGGACCGGGGATGTGACAACAGGTAACGTACGTTTGGATGAAATGAAAGTGTTGTCTACCAGGCTTGGAAAACGTTTTAGTAGGTGATGCTGCTTTTTCTATTGAGTTCTAGGAAGTAGTCTTGCTGGGTATAAGCCTCAGAGTCAGAATACAATGCAGTCACAATTTGGCTTCATGCCATCTTCATCTTAATACCTCTCCTAACTTTGTCATTCAATCATTTTGCCACCTACCAAATGCTTGGCTCTTCAAGATGCATAGTGACAAATTGAATTTTTGGTTATACTCCATGGGCTTAACACAAAAAGTCAGGATAACTTGCATATCTAAGTTTTGGGATTGATAGTTTTGCTGCACATCAAATTTGAGAGCAGAGAATCTTCTGAATCAGCCTTTGTTTTTTATGTTCTCTAACCTTGTTCCTCCAATTGCCTTGGCTAAAAAGACTGCTATCTCTTTTATGATGGTTTCTTGGTAAAGGGATTTGCACATGATCGTGATGTTTTCTTTGATATATATTGAGACTCATTCTGACTGAAACAAGATCTCCCGGAAGCCTTTTGGTAATCCCATATTGGTCCTGCTCTTTCTCTAGCCTATCTTCACAACTTTTGTTTCCTTTATCCCATCTATCCAACATCAACATCTGCAAGGTCGATTCATTTGCTCCATATCGTGATTTAAGTTCTCCAAGAGAGCTCTTAAGACTCCTCCTACCAATAATGCATTTTAGAATGTGAATATGAAGCTATGGTTGGTGGCTCTCATACAACTGTTATGTTCCCAGCTGAAAAGAAGCCAGGTTGAACTTCCCAATTAATCTTATAATAGAAGTAATGCTAAATAGAAAAGATGTAAACAATTTGTGGAAAGAAATAAAAAACACACAACACATTACATAGTGTTTGTTCAGGGAAAACCTTTTTGGGAGAAAATTCAATATCTAAAATTTTGAGCCAAGTGTATTCAGAGTGACAACAATAGTTACAATACAATCATAGTTGTAAGCTTTTATAGGAGATCACATCGACAATAATTCTGGTGATATTCTAGCAGCATAAAGGTACTGCATATACATGTGCTATTATCTCCATCCCGAGCACGTATATAGCCAAAACCAAATCACAAACCACAAGTGGTTTTTAAACCATGGGCTAAAACTAGGCACCCAATTTTTGCACAAAAACCAATGCTCAAAATTAGCTAAGTTAACTAACGGTTAAATGCAAACTTCTTTTTTCAACTTGGGCACTCTGTTTTGGTTTTATCTGCCATTTTGGAAAGATATTCCTTGATTTTCTTTTAATATGCACTTTACTCCCTTTTTTCATGCTCTTTCTATCATGGCAACTCTTACACAATTTACAAATGTCTTAGGTGCATTTGAAAACTTCCATGACATGTAAATTTGTAACCAGGAGCCATTTCAGTCATTTCCTGTTCAAAATTTAATGATATTGCTGATGTTTTAACTATTCCAATGTATGATACTGCTATCAGGGTTCAACTGTGTAGTTTGACTACACAGTTGAACCCTGATAGCAATATCATCGTTTGAATTGCAGTGGAAAATACCTCGTACTTATCAATTGATGAGCTAAAGGGGCTGTATAATGAATGGTTGGTTCATAAGGCACAACATTTGCTGAAGGTTTTGTAAATGGGGTTGCAAGCTAGGTTTAACCTTGGAGGGAACTCCATGGTTAAGCGCGCTTGAGTTGGAGTAGTACTGGGATGGGTGACCTCCCGGGAAGGCCCAATGCTTCACCCCTGTGAGTATCACCTAGATGCAATGAGTTCTAAGTGGACCATTCATTCTCATGAGAGATGGGTTCTTGTGAACCACTACTCATGAAACATGGGTCAATGAGTTTGACTCAATAACTACATAGTTGAACCCTGATAGCAATATCATAGTTTGACTTGCTGTGGAAATTACCTCCTATTCCAATGTATTAAGTTTTAACCATAAAGTTTTTTTAAATGGTGTTCTAACTTGAAGATCATATGAATTGAATATTTTTTCTGGTCTATGATGTTTATTGAACTCTAATTTTGATCTATAGGCTATATATGAAGGAAATTAATAATATGTAGCATGAATTTAGAATGCATGTTTATATTTGAAGTTTTTTTACAAATTTATGCATTTTTTGATGTTTGGAAGATTTACCATGTTCCTGCGCACCCCCCCTTCAAGTTCTTGTCAAGTCTTGAGTTTGTTTTAATCCTTTTTTTTGGGTTACCTGAGTTATTGCTGGGTCTGAGTTTTTCAACTATTGCTTAAACCAATTGAAAGCTCTTTGAACACGGGATATGAGTAGTGCTTGTTCTTCTACTACTTTGGTGTGAAGTATAATTTTTTTTTAATCCGGACTATTCACCAAGGTTAATTATGATCCTGACTATTCACCAAGCAAGGTTCAGACTGTAGTTGGCCAATCTTAAGATCCCGAGTGTTGTTTAATTATGTCTCTTCACAAAGCTATAGGAATTTGATGAGATTACTTCTTGTATATTTTATTCATGAGCTATTAGTTGTTTGTTTTACAAGTACATTGGGTATAAGATAGTTGTCATGGTTGTGGATCTGGATATTGCTTGTTTGTGGTAATAATTGCTACTGCTTTGAATTTGATGGTGTCTTTAAATCAACTCTCCAGGATCAGGATAATGCTTTTTTCTCATAATAATTCCTACTGGTTCCATGCTAGCCCCCCAATTTTGCTATGTCACTAAAATCTTTAGTTGTTGTAGGCTTGTAGCTTTGTAGATACAAACATTATGGGTCCACCTATGGCCCTTTTTGTTGTAGTGAGAAAAACTGAAAGTTTCAGTGGACTTGTATGCCTTAAAGTGAGCAGGCATGCCAAGAATTCTTGGTTGTTGATGTTCTTACTGCTCAGCGAATGCTCAAGTCAAAGATCTTCATTGCCCCTTGCTTGAAGGAGGTTTGAGAGTGTTTGCTTTTCTTATGTGTCGAGGCTCAAGTATTTGTTTGCACAAGTTTTAGGTATGTTTACACATGAAGGGGAAGTTGTCCCAAGTTGTCTCATATCCCTACCAACTCCTTTAACCTTGCCAACTCATTAGTGAAGAGTGGGGGTTTTGCATTAAAGGACTTCAGAGGGCTTGATTCCACATCTAACAATGGGAAAAAAAGTAAGTTTTAGGTATGCTTACAGGTTAAGGAAAGTTGTTCTAAGGCATCTTCCATCCATACTATCTCCTTTAACCATGCCAATTCATCATTGAAGAATGGAAGGTTTTCCATGAAGGACTTCACAAGAGGGTCTGACTATACATCCATCTGGCAATGGAAAATAATTTTTTTGTGCTTATAATAAGTGCATTTAACATTCCATAGAATGCCATGACTGGCAATCAAACAAAGCAAGTATTGTAATTGGCTAATTGAAAGACATGATCTGAAGACATGGAATTTTTGGCATCAAATCCCCACACATCTAACCCTCAGCTCAACTTTATGGTAAATGACTGTATTGACAAGAATATGGAAGCTTTGTCCATTCGTAGTTTTCAAGTTATGGAAATATTGATGGAGCTTTTGTCCTTGATATTGTTAGCCAGGGTAACCTGATTTCAGAGAAGCTGTTGAATGATTTTCACCCTTGTGTCATAATTTTATTGAATTATTCCTGGAGTGTGTTAATTTTGGTGTTTTCCTTCTGTTTGCTATAAACATATAATATAATAATTGGATCCCTGTGTCAATGTAATTGGAAAACTACTCTTGATGCCTTCAATAGAACCTGCAAGACTGCAGAAGGGATATTTAGTATATAAATTCACACTTATCAGTTATATGATCTCTCTCAGAGGAATGCTTAAGCAAGTCAATTTGCATATTTGTTCGAGCCATGGTATCATTTGGGAAATAAGGGAGGTAACGTTGACATTATCTCACTCAAAGCAGCTAATTCTCTTTTTGAATCTTTTTTCTCTACTTCAGTTTGTGCCCTTCCCAAATTGTAAAGACCATTTAATCTTTTGAGGCTAAAGCCTCCAGATTTACAATAGGAGGGGTACCTAGGTGGACACCATAGTGGCTTGAGCAAGCAAAGTTCAATTATTGTCCACCTTTGTTGCCAGGTGAGCTGCAGTTGGTTTCACAACTGTATATACGTCCCTGCAGCAGAAGGACTTTGATGAAGCTTCTGCTTTGTGTATAATCTGGCTGAGCATTGCATCTAACACATAACATTCTCCTGTTGGTTACATGCTTTATGACTCTCATCAAGTATCACATTCGTTCAAGTTGGTGATTCTGTTTGATTTGTTATTGGTAAACTGGAACCTCATGGCCCTTGTACTGTTATCCTATCAAATGAGCCTAGAGCTTGTTTAGATCTTCCAACTCAACTTGGAATACATGTTGGAACTGTGAACCAGCTTAAGCTTTTCAGGCCAAGGTTTCTTACTGACACCAGCCAAGTGGCTTTGTTGCAAATTACAATTCTTTTGTCGAAACTTTTTTTTCCAATATAAAGCTGTATCTAGGGTATGTGCTCATTTTCTGAGGAATGGGTTGGTCAATAGGGACAACTCTTATCCTGTTGATAGTGACAGATATAATCTAGATTTTTAAATTCATTAAGGAGTATTCATTGGGGAGAAATGTTAAACAGTAATGATCGATAACCTTTTCAATTCGATGATGTATGTATTACCATAAAGTTTGATGATGTGACTTGCCTTTATTTTGAGGGAAATTTAGCCTAAGAACCATCATGGATGGGTAGGAAAGTAGTGGAGAAGTCAAGGGCAATGCTCTTGCAAGGCAAATGATAGGAGCAGGGCTCACATAAGTCAAAGAAGTTGAGGGTAGGACTCTCGTGGGTCAATAGGTTGGAATGAGATACTCAGGTGGCTGCATTGTGGAAGGTTTTACCTCCATTAGTTGGGATCAAAGTTGGGCTTCATGGTGATTTTCCTCTATAAGGGAACCCTAAGTTATTTGGTAAGTCTTCAGAGGATGTAGTATGAGATGGGACTTGGGCCAAATGGTTCAACGTCAAGGGCATCTCTTTTTAAGTAGGGGAGATTATAGGGGGAGTACCTCTCTCAAATGTGCAAGGGGCAACCATAGCTAGAAATGCCAATGTCTAGGACATTGCTCACAAGGACTAATTACTGTAGTCTCACAACCTCAGCTTGGGAGTAGCTAGGTATTCTACATGGGTCCTAGGGATGGAAAGTAATCAATGCTGCCTCACATTATTGTGGTGATGTTTCCTACTAGATGTTGGCACATAGTCCTGAACTAGCAAAGAAAAGTAGTTGGGTCTTTAGCATGGGATGACTTTTGGTGGAGCTGTCCATGCTGGTTATAGTGCCAGTTGAGTTGGGTGAGCAATGTTGATTTGTGTGTCATGCACAAGGAAGTTTTGTGTCAAGTTGGGCACTCACCAAGGTTGCCTATATGCATAGGATGCTAGAAGAGGTCTAAGAACTTAGTCCCATGGGGAAGAGACAAAGTGGCTTTGTGGACAAGGTCTCAATGTGATAGCTCTTTTACTTTTGAGTATAAGCCAAGTGAAAAGATCCTATTACTAATAAAGTGGTATAAGTGTTGAGGCCATTAAAGGAATGGTCTAGAGGCAAGTAGCTCAAGGAGCATTGTTGAGTTGGATCTAGAGTCTAGAGTACTAGGGAAGTTTGGATGGGCCATAGTGAAAGAGTTCAAGGAATTTATTGAGGTAGGTGCGAATGTGGAAGCCTATGAGAGTGAAAAGGTTGGAGAAGTCTTGCATAATTAGTATGGTTGCATCGGAATGTTGTAGGGCTATGTGGGACAAGGTGTGGAGTTTGTCTTGTTGAACATAAGGAAATGGACAAAAAGCTAGCTTGGGGGAGTTTAGCCATCCCAAGGAAAGGAAAAGAGGCTCGAGTGGTTCAAGGATTTGAGAGTGCCATATGGGACTCTAGTATACGGACAACATTGGGCCAACTTAGAGTGTGTGGCAAGTTAGTGTCAGTGATGTTGAAATGAGGGTGGACTTGAGTAGTTCCAATTGGTTGGTGAGTATGGGGGCAATTCAAGGAGGAGCTATTAGATTAGGCAAGCCAAGGAACAAGGAACGAAGGTGGATATAGGAATTTGTCCATATTGGGTCTAGTAGCTTGCCAAGAATGTTAGGGATTGTCTTGTGGGACAAGTGGAAAGGTTCAAGGAGTTATTTTAGATGGAGTGAAGGGCTTGGAGTTCCATAGAGAGATCGAAAAGGGGACTTTAAGGGGTTAGAAATATGGTTAGATCATGAAGGCTGTGCACATGGTATGTAGTGATATCCTAGGAAGGTGGATAGGAGTTTAAGGGAGAACTTTGTGGTGCTTTTGCGAGGCCATAAGTTAGGGAGTAGGACAATGACTGAGTGAGTGATTGGTTCGAGGAGTAACAAAGAGACTGAGTAGGAGGCTATGTTGGGAAAGGGATGTGGTTGAACCGTGGAGCCTAGCGACATAGTAGGGACCATAGAGTAGGAGATCATGGCTGGGTTATGAGAGGCAATCGTGACTTGTAGTGCTAGAGTATTAAACGGTATGGCTAGGTCACAAGGTAAGTGGAGTTGGGGGAAATAATAGTAGTTGCTTGTATGGAATGTTGTCTACACGGGGAGAGTGTCGGGGACATTGGTATGTGAAGTTATAGGGTGGCATGTTGATTTGGAAGTCCAAGGAATTGGATGGAGTACTGTCATGAGGTCAGAATTAAAGAGTGAACGAGTCAAGGACCTGGATAATGCAAGCAATAGTGATAGACTTCTAAAGTTTGGAGGATGAGTTGAGTTGGTGAGTTTACAACAGTGTTCCACGGAAACGCGTTTCCCCCTCCCAGGCCTAAGTCCCCCTGTCCCCGAAACCCGTCCCCAAAACTTTTTCCCTTTGTCCCCCCGTCCCTGAAGCCCGTCCCCGCGTCCCCCCGTCTCCCCGTCCCCAGCATCCGTGGAACACTGGTTTACAAAGTAATGTAAGGGACATGGGACACAAGAGGTGAGTTGACAGGTATGTTGTTGGTGCTATGATTGAGAAGTTACATGTTAGACTAGGCTTAGGGAGTGCTTGTTGATGGGATGGTAAACAAGTAGAGCTGTTCAATGGAAGTAGGTTGATAAGTCAAAGGTGAATGCTGGAAAAATTGGATAAGTACTGGATGAGACATTGGACATGGGAAGTGAAGTAGTAGAGAGAAGGCACGTGGGTTGGGATGCGACACATTGGACCAGGCTCAAGGAGTGCTTGTTGATGGGGTGGCATACAATTGCTGTTGTGCAACAAAAGGAGGTTGAGGAGCCAAAGGTGAAGGGTGTGTATTTGGGAAGTTGTAGAGATAGGAGGCTGAGAGGTATGGGACTTTTTTGGTGCTCGGAATAAAAAGTGGAGCCAACACAATAGAGTTGGTGTTGGGGTGGTCTTCTAATGTGATGCATGGATTGGGTTTGAGGTCCAAGGGAGATTCGAAGATTGGCATTGGAATGCCAAGGACACATGACTAGGGGATCTAGGAGTTGTGTGTATGATTCTGCAGTGTGTGAGTCTGGTTGCTTGGAGCACTCAAGGGGAGAAGGTTTAGTTTGGGATTTGCGAAAGTTCCTGTCTGCAACAAGGGATGCAAGTGGAGATTGCTAGTGCCCGGTGGGAATAAAGAAAAAGGTGTTCAGTAGGGAAAAATGACATTTACCATTTCTTTTGTACTTATGAAGGAATTGAATTATGGTCTGTTTTTGTTTCAAAAAGGAATTAGTGTTAATGCCTTACGTGAAACAAGCTGTCCTAAACATACTTTTAGTGTTCAACACAGATTCAATGGTACACGCAGATTCAATGGTACACGTGATTACTGTTTCTGTTGTATTCACCAAGTAATTGTATTATGGTTGTCATCATCTCAAATTAATGTTTGCCCTTCACTGTCCTCTATTTATATAACAGTCTGAATTTGTTTACTAGAGAGAAGGAGAGAGGAGCCATTGATTCATAACTGGTTTATTAGTTAAACTGTTCGGTTCTAAGTTGTTTCATTATCAAAATTTCATTAAATGCTCCAACACTTTTCGAATATGCTGCAAAGGGAATCATTCTGTAAAATGGCAAATATTTAGGTGCTATTAAAGCCATAGTTTCCTGTATAACAGTTTATTGCTATTCTGAGCGATACTTTCCAAATGAAACTTCAATGTCTGGATTAGAATGAAGATGCTTTTTCCTTGTTTTTATTTATTCTGGTTAGGATCAATGTATTTATAATATAAGTTCAGTCCATTTTTATTACTTCATGTATGGAATTGTCAAAATTAGTATTATATTCTCTACAGAACGTGATGAATTGCCATTATAATAGGTCTAAGTTGAACATTGTTGAGAAATTTTACAATTTGTTTGTAACGTGTTGCAGTGAAGGAGGATATTTTAATGCCATCATGAGTTTTCCACCCAACTACCCAAACAGTCCTCCATCAGTGAGGTTTACATCAGAAATGTGGCATCCAAATGGTTTGTTTCACATTACTTTTATCATTAAAAACTTACATGTCATATTCAAAATTGATTTATAGTGTCCAAGTTAATATTATGTATCGTCTACTACATGTGTTGATTTGTGATCTGCTAATCTGTGTAAGTAGTGCACATGCTCAGTTGGATAGTTCATTTGCACAGAACAGTCTTTAATAAATGAACTTAATAACAGTTTATCTGTTTTCCAGTTTATCCGGATGGACGTGTTTGCATTTCTATTCTTCATGCACCAGGAGATGATCCAAATGGTTACGAGCTTGCCAGTGAAAGATGGTCACCTGTGCACACGGTAGTCAAGTGCATTTTATTCTATGAGTTAATCAGTTATCAGTATATAGCTACAATGCGATTTATTGGTGTGTGAAAAAATAATATTCCATCTTCTATAAAATTTTATTGGATATGGGTTGCAGGTGGAAACTATTCTCTTGAGTATTATATCAATGCTATCTAGTCCTAATGATGAATCACCTGCAAACATTGATGCAGCGGTAAGCATATTGAAATATTATTAGCCTTTTGTTCGTACATGCATTAACTTTATTAAACTAACTTCGATAAACTTGAGCAAGAGAATATATGATTCAACCAGCACTGTTTTCTCGTTGTTTTTGAAAAAAATCATGCATATCACGAGAGTTAGTGGCAATACTTCTTGTTTTCTGCACTATTTTGAAAAATTTAATGCATATCAGAAGAGTTTTTGTTCTTATTCTAGTGTTGCAGGTTGTGGTTTCTGTTCAGGTCCAGGTTTGCAAATTCGGCAAATGTTTTTTTTGATTGGATTCATCTGAACAAAAAACATTATATATGTATCTGCAGCCTATTTGCAGCCTAAGAACAAGAATTAAGGTCTGAATGCCACCATCAATACATCATATAATAAAAAAGCACCACCAAAAAAATTTGGTCAAGAAGAAAAAAGAATTTACCATAAAAATTAAAATGCTACTTCAATATCCATTTGTCAAACTGGAGTGTCATTAAGGAAATAAAAAATATGATGTCCACTTTAATTATTAACTTTGGTCATTAAATAAATAAAAACATAATGCCTAAATTAAATATTCCAAAAGGCATAACTTACAATTAAAGAAAAATTATTTAGAGCCGAATTTTATTTTTTAAATATAAAGACATCAATATTTTAAAATATATTAATAGGAAAGTATTAAAAAGTTACATGTTTGTGTATAATATTTACTACACCTTTCAAAGTAAAAACTAAAACAAAAGAATTACTGCAATAATGAACTGTGGCTTTTCAAAAGTAAAGTTTAAAGTTACATGCAAGGGTAAATTTTTGGTGATTAACTAACTTTTCTGATTAAAAAATTTACAAAGTAAACAATGTTAGGTAAAATACAATAATGCTTATGACTTTTTATAATGTATCCATATATTTATGTCATAAAAATAAAATAAAATAGTTCTAAAGTAAAATTAAGATAGCTGGAGGCTGACATCTATTAATGTTTTTAAGATGATGTATTCAAGATATCTATTGTAGTTATGAAACAAAGAAATTAAAAGCAATGGGTTGGTTTAATTTAAAAAATTCTACCACCACATTATTCTCCATAATGAAGGGTGAAGGAAGAAAAGCAATTTAATCTTTAAGCAGGTGACCTGAGAAACAACAATCTGAAGACTAAGAAAAAGCTTGGCAGCATTCAGATCAGGGTAAGGATTATGGATTGTTACAGTACTGGCATTCCCTTGTTCAATGGGGATGACCAATCCGATCCCCACAATCCGAGTAAGCTACCATTAGCACCCATAAAGAGCAGCCCTCCGATGGTGAACCCCTTCCAATACGACATCTGCATCACTCTGCCAAATTATATTTTGCTGCTGTGTTTTTGACTTTCCCTTCTCGGTGCTCTACCCATATCTCTGTTGCAAGGGTGGCTTGAAATGATGGTATTGGTGAATAGACAGCATTTGGCATTGGGTTGCAGTCAAAGTTAAAAAATAACTTAAAAAAGAGTATGGGTTCATATGGGATGAATCCACTATCAAAAAAATGCCCCCTGCCAGAACCCTCACTTGGATTGACGTAGAATCTGAATTGGGTTTGAACTTTACCCAAATCAAGGGGCTGCAAGGGACAAACTAGCAACATAGTTCTTAATGGTTTTTGTTAGTATTCCTTCATTGAATTGGTTCTCTATATGGAAATTGACTTGGAAGTAGCATGATGTATGAGTTGCAAGTACTTAGGTTAATCTGTTGAATAGGAAATTACCTTGCCATAAGTGTAAATGAATTGTTTATAAAAAAAAAATCTGTCAGGATCTTAGTCTGTAATTTATACTAATATCTTGTTCTTTGTCTCTTGCCTTTTGGAGCCTGTTTTCTTATGTCTGCTTGGTTAGAATTGATCTATATTTAACTTTAAACCTAGCAAAATCATGTGTTTTTGTACATTGGGAAAGTGATATAGCAAAAGGGTGGGGTTTGGTTCAAGAATTGTTACAATATTTCTACAACTATATACTCAAAACCTTTTGAAATTATTGTGATTAAGAAAACAAATAAAGGTAATGTTGGTATAGATTTCTTGTCCATATTAGGAAGCAAATGAGGCCTAATGATAGAAGCATAGTTTGCAAACTCTGCGTGTGCTCTCTGAGTTGCCAAGTACTCCGTTTTTTTTTCATTTTTTCTGGGAGAGTTTTCACAATTTCAATTCACAAGTTTTTACAGACTGGAAAAACATGGATAAAAATGTCAATGCGGGTAAAACACTGGTTAAATACATTTTTGACATGTTTTTGCTATAATACCATTCATTTTCTCTTTTGAGATGTCAATATTTAATTTAATACATTTTGTAATTGAATTTTGCAAAAAAAATTATGTTTCTTTAATAAATTTAAACTTTTATTACTTTCTAAGTTGCCGAGCATTTGCCAAGTTGAAAATGTTGGGCTTGCTGAGTACTCTCCGAGTCTCTGTCTGCGAACTATGGATAGAAGGAAAATTGTGTTGTTCTACTGTTTTTGAAATATTTCATTCCCTATAGCAAAATGGGAATTTGATTGATGCAAGCTAATACGTTATTGTAAGTATATTAGGGTACCTTGTTGCTGTAATCACAATTGTATAAATGTAGAAGTTTCAATGCCATCTTGGGAAAAGGTAAGCTTCATAGCTAAGGTGATGATAATAGCTAAGGGAAGATCCATTAACTCCTGGAAAAGATTGGTAATTTGGAAAATATGAAAGTAAGATTTTAAGTGGGGTTGAACTTGCGATAAACGTGAATAACATGAATAACTGCAAGTGTGGGCAAAAGGAAATAACTAGTAAGACTAGATATAATTAAGTTTGGAGAGTTTTGATATTATTGGGTCAGATGGACTAGTAGTTCCTCTTTATAGCTCTGACTTTGGAATTATAATCTTGCCTAACTGTTCATATATTAAACTTGAGTGGGCATTATCTGGCTATTGGTTTTCTTTTGATTGATATTAAGACATTTTCATCTGGAATTTTTGGTACTATAATTGAGCAGTGTGCTTTTATTTTTTAGGGTTATATTCCTTTCTCTTCTGGTCCTCTTGGATTCTTAGTGTTCCTCCCTTTAGTTCTGATTGCACGAGGCTAGGCCCTAACAGATGGAATGATAATGTAACAAAGGGACTGTTACTGATGACTAGCAACAATGGCATGTTATTCAACATCGTTAGAAATATGAGAAGTTTTGGATGAATTAAATTACAATACAAGATTACTTCCTACAAATTCGTTTGCTTGGGTTTTGCCTAGTTAATGATGAGCAAGTTAAATATAGGCAAATCTACAAGAGAACTATATAAAATGAAACCTTAACTACGTATTGATTGTAAATCTGTGTGCAACTGCTCATAACATAGCTTGAAAGGGCACTTTTTGGTGTCCAACTTTCTTTTGATTTGTATTCTATTGGATTGTGATATATTTCAATTTGTCTAGTGTGAATAATCTACTGGGCTGCGTGCTTTTATCTTGTGTTCTTTTTGAATTCTCAATGTTTATAATGGGCACTGAATATTTTTAATGGTGGAAGCCATTATGCATGATTCTGTTACCATATTGTCATGAAGAAAATAAGAATTATGGTGAAAAAGTGTTACTGTTGGACTGATTTTTCCTAGGTATCTTGTGCTGTTCTATATGCATGTATTTAGTTATTGATTAGGTTTTAACCATGGATATGCAGAAAGAGTGGCGAGATCAAAGAGATGAATTCAAGAAGAAAGTTGGCAGGATCGTCAGGCGGTCGCAAGAAATGTTTTGAGACTGGACATGGTCGATTGGTGAATTCAAGTAATTCTTTTTATTATTGTCCAGTCAGAAAACCTGCTTATGGGTTTTAGTCTAGGTTGTGTCTAAGCTGTGGTAATCTAGCTAGCTTGCATCCGATTGTGTAATGGCATGCTTAAACTTTGGAAGTATGCATGAATCTATAGCTGCTTCAACATGGACTCTTGTGTATTCACAACTTTGGAAGCTAAATTTACAAAGTGATATGTGATATTCAGCAGCAGTCTATGCTAAGCAAGTATTGTTGAATGAATTTCATTGTTGCTGGTGCTTCTTTGTTTGGCTGTGAAGCCTGTGGTAATCGTGGCAACTCAAAATCTGATGTATAGGGTTTTCCAAATGAATAGATATATTTTGGACGTGTCCATAATGTTGTCAGCATGTTATATATGGATGTTTTAGAGTAATGTACTTACACACATTCCACTGACTCTTGTTCATATGATTAGAAAATGAGATGAAAAACTAGAAACAGTTGTTGACTTCTTGATGCAATATCCAACAAATGAAATTGAATTGCATACTCTCAAATAGATTGCTGGAGTATTGGAAACTATTTCATGTATGCAATCTTGTCTTTAAACAAAAGAAATGCCAAGATTAAGATAAACCCTCAAATCCGCTCAGATCAATTAAGTCAAATCAGTTACACAAAACTTGGAAACTATTTCACGTATGCAATCTTGTCTTTAAACAAAAGAAATGCCAAGATTAAGATAAACCCTCAAATCCGCTCAGATAAATTAAGTCAAATCAGTTACACAAAACTTGTCATGTTGACAGGTGAATCTGAACAGTTACTGAGGGAAATTTGCTCACCTGCAAAATACAAGGAAGCAATGTTTCTCTTATCTAAGATCATAGCTTTCTTCACCTCATTGGTCGGCAGGCGCCAGTGTTTGACTGATAATCAGTTGAGGTCAAAGCTTAACTTTGTTCAAATGAGGTACATGCAAGCTTTTCACATCACCATCCGCTGACAATTGGAGTCTCTCCTCTAAGGAGCATGATGATATCATGGATCTACAAGGAAGATCTTTTAATGATTACACATTCAGCTCATTCAAATCTTGCTATTAGAGATCTAAAATCTTATAATCTCACTTAATCCATAAGTAAATGATTCCAACATTCAAGCTACATAAGAGGATTTATAATAAAATTCTTTGTAAAATTTAGCCCATTTCTCTAGTCTTATTATTTGTCATGAAGGTATCGAAGGTGCATTAAGCCTCTTACTCTCTTACGTCCACATTCTTACCCTATTTTACTAGATGTTCACTACTTGCTTGAGGACTGGATGCTGAAAAAGTTAATGAATCTGACTCTTCAATCAATAAGAGGTGAAAAACAAGTTTAAAAAAGAGTAGAACGAAAATAGTATTATCCAATAGTCAAAAGTGTTTTATATTTGTCAAAAGTCCACAGATCGACATATTTAATGCTCGGTTAAGTACAATGACATGGTGAGAACCTTATGGCCACCAGTGCCAGTAATTGTGTTGCATGTAGTTGTTGGGTGCAATATATTCACGAGTTTGATGTACTATTTGCTTAGCATCTCTCATTTGACCAATATATCTTGTGGAAGTGCAGCCGCACTTAGTGATAAATGTTAATAGTAGTTGTCAAATTTATAAGGTTGATGGGCTATTTGCTTAGCATTTCTCTCATTTGATTTAGAGAAGCAGTGCAGATGCGTTCAAGGATATGAGGGTTCATTTGCAATTGTTAGTTGTCAAATTCATGAGGTTGATGGGCTATTTGCTCATCATTTCTCTCATTTGACCTAGAGAGGAAGTGCAGATGCACTTAACGGTAAGAGTTCATTAATAGTTGTCAATTTCTACTCTTCACAACCTATTGCTCTAGCATAGCATATTTGTGCATGGTAGTTGGGTGGCAATCACATACCCACAAGATGATTGCATATGCTTGGAAGGACCTAGAGACATTTGGGTTATCTTAATGAGATGATTGCGTTCACCTTGCAAATTATAAAATATGCAGATTTATTTATATGCATTTTCTTTGTCATGTTATACCCCATGCCAATTAGATGATTAGAGATGCTGGGCTACTTGTAAGTAGAAGCATACCAGTTGTATCTTTTATCAATACATTGAAGATCAGGAATCATGGTGGGCAAAATATACAATAGAGTGAATTTATGGTACTGTTATGAGACTGCACGCCTCGATCTGTATTGGAGCTGTGTAAGGCCATGCCATCTCAATATACTTCGATCTTCGTGATGCTTTTGCTAAGATTAATGTATTGAGATTGAGGTCATGACCCTTTCTTGGTATATTTGTATGCTGGTTATCGGTGTATATTATCCTTGTGCTGATTGCCATATCTATATTTCATGACAACTAGATGCTTAAGACAAACTACTATGGTAGTTGTTACTGTCATACAAGCAGCCACACATATATTGAATTTGTTAGTTTTGAAAGTTGAAATATATTTGTATTCCCTAATTGTATGCTGGTTATCGGTGTATATTATCCTTGTGCTGATTGCCATATCTATATTTCATGACAACTAGATGCTTAAGACAAACTATTATGGTAGTTGTTACTGTCATACAAGCAGCCACACATATATTGTATTTGTTAGTTTCGAAAGTATATTTGTATTCCCTTGGTAGGTGATCAAGTCATGACATCGAGGTACTAATTCTGGAGGCACCAAAGATACAATTTGTTTTTGAGACTAGTAAAAGCAAAAAGCTACAAGGTCAAAAACTTCAGGGTGGTGTAACAATTTTTGTTTGACCATAGAGTCGTTTTCTCAAAAAGCAAAAAACTACAAGGCCAAAAACTTCAGGCTCGTGGAACAATTTTTGTTTGACCATAGAGTTGTTTTGTCCTAGATTTCTGTTTTTCAGACAGCACATAAGATCACAAGTGGATTCATCGTCCAAACCAGATCCTATGACAGGGTATACATAGCCTTAACAACTTCCCCTTGGTCATCAACCTTCTGAGCTTCTCCAAAGAAAAAATCTTCAATAACAACATGCATTTGTTTCTTTTCTCTTCCACATGAACTGGATTTCCATGTTACATGGGCAATTAGCAGTAACATAGCCGGCTTTGCAGCACCCAAGGCAGATTATAGTAGTCTTCAAGCTCAATCTGCTGCACCCACTCACCAAATTTGGAAGAAAAGTTAATCTTAGAAGGGATCTTGTTTTTCTCTGTAAGCACACGAATTTTATCAAACAACCAACACTTTCTAAATGTAGTGATAGGATAAGTAGCCAAATATTGTCCAAAAGAATTGGCTATGAGCATAAAAAGCTCTTCATCCCAATATTCCAAAGGTAAGCCCGACAATCTAAACCAAATGGGGAATTTGAAGGAGTGTCCTTTCAAAGGATTAAAGCTCACAGACCATTTTTTACAAAGGCCATTTTGCCCCCATAAGTTGAGAACCTTCGTACAGAGCCCAAGAGCAATCGTCGAGATTGGAAAAGGAAAATAAGAAAAAGTTATTTAACAAAGTGAATACAACAATGTGATCTCTTAACATCCATTGTCGAAGAAGCCATTTTCTAATACCATCAATATTGGGCAATTGCCACAGTCTCTTCCAATGAGTGAGTTCTTAAGCCATGCAGTTGACTTAGCAGTAAGGGAGTTAGGGATAGAAATTCGAATCTATCCCTCAACCATGGCTAAGACAGAAAAAATCTTTAGAACCATCCTCACCAATAGGCACTTTCATCAACATAGAATCCTTGGAATGAGCACCCACACTAGCACATCCAACATCCTCATCATTGATATAGGTAGTTTGCATAACAACATCAAGCCTAGAAGCTTGCAAAGAGGAGGATTGACAAACCCTAACATGCCACAACCAGAAGAGGGAGGCACCATTACAGAGGGACTTGAGCAATATTGCTCAGTGAAATCATTCCAAACTACAGTCATCGCAAAACAATCCTTACTATTAAGTCTAATAAGTGCAAAATATGTGAAAGAAGGAGAAGCAACTACCCCACCAAAGCAACCGCCCCACCAACTTCATGTAGATCTCTAACAAATCCATTTGAAGAGCATAAAAACTTGTTTGGTACTTGGGTGGGAGCCATAATCCCCACTTGATCAATACTTACAAAAAAACTTAGCGTCAGCTGCCTCAAGGGGAGGAGCCACAAAGGTACAATTTATTTTTGAACAAAATATACCAACAATTGGCCATTTATAGCACACTAACAACGCAATCAAAGTTTTTATTAAAAACAAAAATAAAGTAGAAACAAACACAAAATTTAGTAAACTACTATTCCCACTATACAATTCCCCATGTTTGACACTAGTGTTGGCTCTTGTATCACTTCCATGAGATTTGAGCTCTATTTCTTGCAAGACATAGAGAGTAGTCACTGTCCTATGCATGACTTTTAAGTTGAACTGGGAGAGGACTCTCAACTTTGGTCTCGAGGACAACCACGTCTGTAGTATTATGATGACATTTGGTAGAACTTTTTTGAGCAATTTGACAATGGGAAAGTGTCAAAATCATTAGTCTAAGAACATGTTCATCTCCTCAAATAGGTTAGACCCTCAGTTTCTATTTTCACATCTTCCTATTCTTTGTTTTTTCTTTATTTTCTTTCTCCATTTCCATTAGGTTGGGGTTAAGCAACTAGCAAGCCTATTAGAACATGTAATGCTCGACTTGGAGCCCACAATCTCATTCACACTATCATTAGCAATCCATTTTGTCAACCTCTTCCTTGACTTTTGAATAACTCTGGCATTCTGCTCCTCGGATAAAGTAACCTCCCCCACAATAAATTGGTTAGAGGCTTTTTTGGACTTCTTAGATTTGGGATTTTTGATGTTCCCAACATGGCTTTGTTTACACAATGGTTTATTGATAATAGGGGCTTCATAGGGTTATTTTTCACATTAAATAGGCCCATTGCAACATCCTTTCCGGAGGAGGGGATAGGGGTTTTTGGGGATATGGTTTTTGATAGACACGGGGAAGGGCTAGGTTCAACAACAAGGCCCTTATTTTTGCATGACACATTCTCTCGTGGGAGACATTTTTCTTTTCTCAACTTGCTAGCGGAGAGTCTTCAATGAGGCAGACCCTAATGGGGTTTGGAGGGCATAGAGCAAGGTGGAAATGACATAAGTGAAATATAAGCCCTTGATGGAACAAGGGCCTTCTCAAAATTTTTAGCAGACAAGTCAGCTTTTGCGGTGGAGGATTCTAGATAAGAAAGCATGTAGTAAGGAAAACTAATGAAGTTTTTATGCCTAGAGTGGTTTAAGAGGGCAACATGGTAATATTAGAAACACTTAGGCAAGGGCCCCATGGGGGGGGGCTTAAGCTCTATTTTAAGGAAGAGGTGGTCCCATGAATAATTTTTTTTTTGTGCTATAGGATTATTTGGAATCTTTTCCCCAAAAATAGGAGACCCTACTATTTAGGCATGCAAATTTGAGCAGGTGAAAAAGGGGTGGGGCTATAAATTGCCCCACCAGCTAGGGATGCTATCTACCACCTTGTCAAACATCTAAGTTAAATTTTTATAAAAAATATTTTTGAAGGGAAATGAATTATTTTTACTTGTTTTTAATATGCACATAGTATAGAAGGCAAATATATTATATTCATGAGACCACCAACTTCCTTAAATTTGGGAGTTTAAAATTTTAAGCTGAATTACACTACAAAACTCATGGGACCAACATCTTTAAAATTTTCTTAAAAAAATCAACAGCTCCAACTCTATAATTTAGAAAGCCCCCTCCATGGGACCCCAACCTTAAACTTACCCTTCGATGTAAAATATTTCATAAGAAAAAAATATACCTTATCCTAAGGAAGTGAGAGCTTCTCTTTGTTAAATCCTCACTATAATTTCACCGAACCTCATCCTCCTTGAAGAATAGGAACATGATATCATTATCAAGGACTTTACTATGCTTCTTCAACTTCTGCCTTTGCACGCCATTCCTATGGCTTGGGTGTTAATCTCCTCCGCCACCTCAAAGCATACACCTCCATTCTGCACCTAGCGATTGTTACAAGGATTAGCAAATTGGATGGAGAGATTTTTATCATGGCCATTAAAGCATTCAAGAAATGCGGAAATATGGCCTTCATTGCAAATGTGCCATAGGGTGGCGTTTCTTTTGAATTCTTTGCAAGAGCCCAATTCTGTACAAACCCTGTCTCCACCCATAACAGTAGTCATGGGGTGGCAACATAGTAGCAAGGCACCAATTTTTTTTGCAATCATCGCAATACTACCATGGCCACCAGAGGTTTCTTAGTCTTATGCAAAAATTACTAGAACAAGACGTAACTGTCACATCACAAAGATATAGATTATGAACATAAGCAAATAAATGAAGATATGTGCTAAAGTAATAAATATTATTACTTGGCACCATCGAGTATTACAATTTTCATCCTTTGTATTTGCAAAGTCCTTGCTTATCCTTACCATATGGATTCATAAATAAATTTGCACCAACCATCCTTTTCAAAGCCCAAATTGAAAGATTTGAGAGATGTAAGGTGTGCAATTATTGGAAAGGACCACCATTAGGTCCCTTTGAAGACAACCCATCATCAAAAGTCGAGTTCCACGTAATCATGAAGATGCATTTGCTAGAAACCGTTATCATAGTTACCGCCACTTTTGCAGCTTCAAAATTTTGAGTGAGTATTCTATTGTGGGTACTTATCCACCAAAAGAAGTTTATTTTGGGGATGAGTTGATTCCAAGTTTTTCTCCAAAACTTGTTGGAGTTGGCATTGTATAATAGCATTTTGTAAACATACCTTGCTGAAAACTTTCCTCTCTTATCCTTGGCCTAAAAAAATCCATCTTCCTTTGGAAACAAAGGAACCACGAGCAACCGAAGTTATCGCTGCAGAGCATGAGCTTTCTGAATTAGTTCCTCTTGGTCATTACAACAGGCCTCAAGGTTCTTCCATTGTTTTACACTATTAGTGAACATTAAGTAATAAAAGACCAATCTACCAAAAAAAGTCTTAGCTAGGTGTCTAAACCTCTAAAATTTTGATGGCTATTTAGAGGTTGATCCATAATCTTGGCATCATTACCAAAACGAGGCTTTGGGATTTAAGGACATTGTTCCAGATCAGTGAATCTTTATAAATACTAGGCTCAACCAGAGCCCTATTCAATTGGATGTTGTTTAAGTATTTAGCTTTCATGATGCCACAACAATTTTGGTATTCAAAATGAGGCCCCAACATACTTTAGACATGATATATTTATTGGTGATATGAACCTTTTTAATGCTCAGTTCCCCATGATTGTTAGGTAAATAAACCTTATTCAAATTGATGAGGACATTTTTTTTCTTTCTTCCATATAAGACCAAAGAAGATTTATTTGAATATTTTCAAATTTGTCATCTATAAATTTGGGGATATCAAATAGAGATAGGAAGTACACAAGGATGCCTTGCAAAGAGGCTTTAAGAAGTTGGGGTTTGTCCACATGACTCAAGAGTTTACCTTTCCAACCAACTAGCTTCTTTTGGAATCTTTCCAAAATCAAGTTCCAAAAAGTGGGAGTGACTTCTTTGTTAGTTGACAAAAAACCAAGATATATACCAACAAGAGAAGCACAAGAAGAACCCAGTATGACTTTTATTTTCAATTGCAACTCCAAGTTAGTATTGAAAAAATAAATCTTACTCTTCTTATAGTTATTGCATTGACCATAAAAGACAACATAATTGTTCAAACAAGTCTTCCATCTCCTAGTTTCCACTATTGAAATAGAGCTAAATAATATGGTATGATCCACAAATTGTTAAATGACAAAGAGGTCAAGAGAAGTAGCAACTTTGATACCCTTAAGATCACTATAACCAAGTAACTTTAAAATATTTCATCTAACAACTTCAACTAGCAAGATAAAAAGAAACAGGGAGAAAGGATTCCCCTACCTAATCCCTCTTGCATTGCTAAAGAATCCTCTAGGGACACACTTTACAAGTATTGGATATTTAACAGTAGTAACACCACCTTTTATTAAACAATTTTTTTTTTTTTTGGCTTGATATTAGATTTGGAAATTTGGGGTTTCCATTTGTTTTAACCTTAAAATTGCATAAAGATATAAGATTTTTTGATATAAGATTGTATAAAGATATATATTCTTAGAAGATATATCTTGATTTTTTGATATAAGATACATTTAAAATTGAATAAAGATATAAGATTTTTTGGCTTGATATTAGGTTTAGAAACTTGGGGTTTCTATTTGATGTTAGGTTTGGAAACTTGGGGTTTATATATCTTCTTGTTCAATTAATTTTTGCATTCCTAATGATATCAAGTTCACCATGATAGTATGTATTGCCCACATGCATAAATGTTCATTTAGAAAAATGTGTGGTTATGGTGAAAGTAACATACATGTAATTACGAGACATGTATAACATAATTAATTGTCTCGAAATGTCTACTCCTGCTCAAGTTTCCGCCTCTAAGTTTAGACCGTTGTTGGGGTGTGGCGCCTCTGCTCCGTCTGGGTGTGGCGTCCCTCCTTCCTCCTTGCTGACTCTGCTCCCCCCCCCCCCCCCCTTAGGTGTTGGATTCTCTAGGGACCTGGCAATCGCTTCTTGTGCGCTGCCTCTTCCCTGCGACTCCCCTGTTCATGCGGTGGTCTCCCCGCTTGGTGGTGGTGGTTCTGGTGCTCCCCACGTGGGAGCTTCCCTTTCTGAAGATGGTCCCCCTCTCGTGGATGCCCTCCCAAAGAGTGCTATTGATATTGGTTCTCAACCGACTGCTACTGGTGCTAGGGTTCCGCTCAGGCCTTCTTTTGTTGGCAAGCGTAGCTTTGCTCGTGTTGCTAGGTCTACTGCCCAACCCTCCAAGGGTGTTCGTCCTCTTCCCTGTGCCAAATCCTCCCCCATGGTGGTTTGTGGGCAGGATGTTGTGGACAACATTGGGTTCTACCAATGCTATGCATTAGTTTGCAGATTCTCTAGGCTATGGCCTTCACTTCTTGACCTCCATCGTTGGGTGAGTGAATCCTGGAGGCCTTTGGTAGCTCATAATGTTGAGATTTTTCCTTGTGCTAAGGGATTTTTTATAGATTCTTTTACTTCTTCGGCTGATAGGGATCTGGTTTTGGGTAAGTTGTGGGCCTAGGGAGTTCACCCCCTCTCTATTAAGCCTTAGACAACTTCGTTCAACCCTCTCGCTGAATCACTTAATGTGCGTCCAGTGTGGGTTCACCTTACAAATCTCCCTCTCCATTTTTGGGAGCTTTCTTGCTATGAGACTATTGGTAACTCTTTAGGCTGATTCTTAAAGGTGGATGATGCCACATCTGCTATGGGCCACACTACCTTTGCTCGCATCCTTGTTGATATTGACATCTCTTTGCCTCTCCCGGGAGATGTGGTTCTTATGATTGGTGATCAACTTTGGACACAACTGTTAGACTTTGAGGGTTTCCCCTTCCGTTGTCGAAAGTGTTTCTCTACGAGCCATCTTGCTTCAGACTGCTTTATCTCACGCCACAAAGGTGCTGCTACTTGGTGGAAGGATGCTACCGTTGATCACTTGACCATCTATGCTGTTGAATCTGACTTGGATGGTTCCTCTCAGGAGGTTGAGGTGCCTTGTACTACTGCTGATGCTGCTGTCAATTCCACCGTTTTGGCTCCTCCTGCCCCGACGGACCTTGTTGCCTCTGATTTGCAGCGTCTCTCTACACCTACTGGTCCTTCTTCTGATGCTCTGCAACAACCTTCTGTTCTGCAGCAATTGTCTGTTGTCTTGCAACAACCTGCTGTTGGCTTCACTGATGGTTTTCAAGCGACCTCCTTACCGCTTGGTCATTCTCTTGATGGCCCCGATAGTAGTATTGCCTAGACTATTGTTTGTCGCAGGTGGAAGGGGAAGTCCTCCCCGCCCCCCCCTTGCATCGGGTCTCCACACCCTTTCTTGAGGCGGGTCTTTGTTGTTGTAGGTTGGGCAAGTTTCTTTTGTTCAAACTTGTTAATCCCGGACTTGCTCCGATGTGCTGTCTTTTTCCCTGCAAGATTTTCTTTCTTTTTATAGTCTATGACTATGTTATGGGCCAACGCCCTTGTTAACGCTACTTTTTAAATAAAAAACATACATGTAATTACTATGACATTGGAAGGCTAAACTCTAAAGCCCTTCTCATTTATTGTGAATTGTTATTGCAATTACAAACATAAAAAAACCTCTTTTAACATTTATTGTATTAATTTTTCTTGTCTTTCCAAACAATTGGTTGTGGTGATAAATTATGAAGTATTAAAGTAATTACGTCGAGAGGCATATTACACTCACATACGGATTTTAAAACATGTGTTAATAAAAACTAAAGGCATTTAATTTGATGTGTTTGTGAGTGAATGAAATTAAATTAAATAACTTAAATAAAATAAAATAAATAAAATAACTTCAATTAAGTGTAGTCACTATCATTTAAATTCGAGTTGAAATATCAAGACTCTAAGTTTGTTGATTTCATGGTTTGATACATTAAAAAAAATATCATAATTTTAATTTTAATATGGAATTAAGATACAAAATAAGCTAATTAAAATTTAAGAATTATTTAAGAACTTAAATTAAATTAAATTAAATAACTTAAATAAATTTAAATAAATAAGTAAAATGAAATGAAATGAAATAACGAAAATATTGGTCATTTAAACTCAAGTTAAAATATCAAGACTCTAAGTTTGTTTTTGATATTAGTAAGCAACAAAACAAGGGTGTTGGCCCTTTACACTAATAAGCCATAGGTAACATTAACAATAAAAACACATTAGCACAAAACAAATAAAAGCTAAAGTACCGAGATTAAAATGTCTTAACAACAAATATTAAAACTAGAGTGAAATATTAAACTAGAGTCTTAGAACTAGCAACAGACCACAAAAAGACCAAAAAACTAGCATAAAGCCTAATTAGCCTACTTGAGCACATTTCTCCAATCTTCAGTAAGGAACTTAGAAAGTTCCTTATAGTTCCCTTCAATGTTAACATCCTTGTCCAACACCTTCTTCTGCATCAGGCACATAGAGGTAGCTGCACTGTGCATCACTCGTAGACTAAACCTAGAGATGATCACACATAGGTCACCTTTTTCTTTAAAGAATCTAGCCCTATCACCATAGGTCTCCATGATGCACAATCATTCTCATTGGCCCCTTTTATCTCCTCCTCTCGCAACATCATTTCCTGTGTAAGGTCTAAGGGTTCAGTCCTTTGGCTTTGATATGAGTTCTCATTGGTCGATTTAGTTGAACTGCCCACTTTGATTCTGTTCCGACTTGGTCACCTTCTTCTTTAAAGAATCTATCCCTATCACCATAGGTCTCCATGATGCACAATCATTCTCATTGGCCCCTTTGATCTCCTCCTCCTGCAACATCATTTCCTGTGTAAGGTCTAAGGGTTCAGTCCTTTGGCTTTGATCTGAGTTCTCATTGGTCGATTTAGTTGAACTGCCCACTTTCTGGGTACCATCCTCATTCTCCTCAATTTTCTCTTCATCCTCATTCTTAGTAGAGTCCTCGTCATCAAGGTCCTCCTCATACTCTACTAGATTATGCTTCACAACACTTCCCATCGGGAAGCCAACCAGTCTATTAGAACGTCTATGACCAACACTAACACTCCTATTAACATCCTCCATGACCTCTAAATCGTCCTCACTATCAACCTCAATTCTCTATTTTTTGACAGGGGAAGAGAAACCTTGGGTCTTTCTTTTCTTCTCACCCTCAGAAAAGGTGGATAGCTGCGAAATAAATATGGGGTCAATATTAGGGGTCACCAAAGAGCCAGGGCGAGAGGGATTTTTGACATAGGCAATTTCAAATGTTTCTTTCTACCACCATCTGAGGAGTCAAGGATAGTGGCTGCAAGGGGGAAACAAAACGAGGGTCTTCATGTTCAAGAGTTAATAATTGTCTAGGAGGAATAAGTGCAAGGTGAAAGTGGTACATACGAAAAATCAATCCCTGATGGAGTATAATAGGTTTTCGATCATGGGATTTGGCCACCTCCAGGGCTTCAAGCACATAACTCTCAAGCGAAGTAAGCAGTAAAAAAGGAAGCGAGAGAAAATCATGATTGCAGAAATGATTTAATAGAGGGAAATGATAGAAGTAGTAAACTTTAAACCTACCCTCTAAAGTTAAAAACTTCATAATCATGAGGTACACCTTATTCCATGTCTATGACAATTGTTCGTGAGAAAAGCTGCCTTACAGCTTCACGCATTCTTCTTTCTCCCTTAAAAACTGGGCCAGGGTCTTGTTATCCGAAACATGACTCTACCTCTTCCATTTTCTACCCTTAGGGGAGAGGCCAATAACAACTACAATGGCTTCCTTAGTCACTTCAAACGAAACCCCACCAACGAAAACTTTCTTCTCATTCTAGGATTTGGAAAATTGAATTGAGAGGTTTTCATCATACCCTATAATCCCTTGCAAAAATTCTACAACTCCACCTTCATTGCAAACATGCCAAATAATAGGGTCACTTTTAAATTCATATTGCACACTAGGCTCAATTCAAACCCTGTCCCCACCTATAATGGACAACACAAAAGGCATCTAAACAAGACAAAGACAGGAAGAAAACCTAGCACTTAACCCACTTAGTCGATAACAATGAGTTGATAACAAGGTATTTAGGGCCTTGGAAAGGATCTCCTTAAAAAAAAAGAAGTGATTGAGCAATAATAATTAAAATTTTCCTCCCATAAATTCCACATGTGCCACTCATTTTTGGTAGTGCCCAACGATAGATTTTGGTGAGATTATTTAGCCTTCTCATTGCCACCCCAAGATAAAAGCAATAAAATATGATTATCTTGAAAGGATCTAGTCATATCAACATTAACCTTGCATGAAAAATGATAACAACTAGTTTTTTTGAAGCCGTCTTTGGAAAAAGCCACATAAGCGTACCATGCACGAGAGAGCCAACACATCATCTTAATAATGTGACTCTTCCAACAAAACTTAAAACCATCCCCATTTTCCCTTGCAACTTGAGTCTGTATCATCTATAACCCACATAAAACATTATAATCCCCCATAACCCTCTACATTAGCTTCCCTGTCGGTAAGAACCCCCTCTACCACCAAGTCAAAATCCAAGTGTAACCCAAGCCCCACTCACTATGCCCCCTCATCATCGTGGCCCATGAAACCTGGGTCCACGACATAAACCTCTCAAATGTAACCCATGGGTCCCACCCCGTTATCCACCTAAGCATCCTCATAAAAAATAACCTCCTCAACCTCCAAACTGTAAGCCATGTGTAATCAAGGCCCCACCTCCAACGCCATCGAGGCATGACCAAATACCCATCAACAAGCCCCTTCACAAAGATAGCTATTGTACTAATTTAAAAAATATGGCAGGACAAATATCCATCCTACCACAGTGATTTCAAATTTAAATCCAAGGGTCCCCTCCTCGGCCACAAAATAACTAGGCCAAGGAAGGCCACACACAACTAAGTGTTGGCAATATTGCATTATAACAGGCAATGAAAGATTGTTGAAATTTCATAAGGATATTGAGAAGGTTGTTGATGATTATGGATATAACTGATTAAAGATATTTTACTGTCTTGATATTATTATTTTGTCATTGATGTCAAGAAATTGATTTTCTAATTCAGTATGATGTTGCCATATCTTGAGAAGTATGATATGAAGATTATAAAGATGTCGGTAAAAGCCACAGGAAAGAATATGATGAATAAGGTATTCAATGGGCAACTACTACTGAGTCAGACAATGATGAGATCATGATGTTTTAGATTGTTTTAACATCATACATATGTTGTAAATTGTAAAGGTTAATACTATACTATGTTATCAACCAAAGAACCTAGTCGGTAAACCCTAAAGAACCTAGTCGGTAAAACCTAAGGTTATCACTATCGGTTAATGAAGGCGGAATGTCTATTGAGTGGAGTTTAGTATTCACGGAGTTGTAACCGAGCTATAACAAAATGCATTAAATGTTTACATGCGATATTTAATGAAGGAAGCTGATGAGCTGGAGCGGATTAAATGATTGGTAAGCCGTGGAAGAAGTTTGTTAACGAATCTAAGGCAATGGAAAGTCGACATAAAGATCTACAGCTCAGATTGAACCACAATACCCTGGCACAAGTTCCAAGACTAGTATGCAAGTTCCAAGGCGGGGTAAAACATTTTCAGATCGAAAGATGCATTGAACCTGGACAAGATTGAAGATCTGATGGCTATGATTGATCATGGGAAATGTGATCAAGGAGATTAAGCGGTTACCTAATTGTTTATAAATAGGAAACTGTTGATAAACAATGTATGTGGGCAAGTGTATGCACAAGGATGCTACATAGTGATTACCGAGCACAGAAGCTTGAAGACCTATTAGAATAACAGAGTATAGAAGCCCAACAGATAGACAAGATTAGTTCTATGTCTAGATTGTATTGAACAAATAAGAATCTGCTTTAGCATTTTAGATGTGAAGTTGCAGATAGATTTTATTACTGTTATTTTGTGAAAGTGATAGAAAATCTCTTAACCGAGTGGACTTAATAGTCTTATATGTAAACCCTCTAGCAAGGTGACATTATGATTGAGTGTTTAAAATCCTTTAACAAGGTCACTTCTAACAAAGTGAAGATCCTAACAGATCTAAGGGAAATCGCTTAACCGGGTCACATCTAGCAATGTGTTTGTAATCTTTAATAGGATTTGCTTTTAACCGAGCATACTCTAGAAGAGTATATTTCTTAGTGGGTCCGAAATCCCACAGTGGTTTTTCCCTATTTGGGTTTCCACGTTAAATCTGGTGTTATGAGGTTTATATTGTTCATATGCTTTTGAGTTTGCATGGTTAACAGTTTTGGTTATATTACTGATATATATGTTATCAAGGTTGAATCTGATGTTTTTATGGATGATTAAGTTTGTATGATTCACCCCCCCCCTCTCATCTTGTTGGCTATTGGATCTGTACTTATATTAAGTATCAGAACTATCAATTGGTATCAGAGCTTTGGACTCCGGAAGGAAAGTTTGAAGGCACTTGAGTTAAAGATCCAAAGATGTATAAGAGGGATGCATCGAAGCTGAACAAGTCAAGTTTCTCTACATGGTAGAAAAGGATGAAGCTACATCTATCAGGAGTTGGAGAATATGCTGTATACTATTTGGAGAATGATTTTGTTGCACCAAGCACCTATCCATTGACTAATGAAGAGATAAGGGCAAAGAAAGAACATATTCAAGCAATGATTGAAATAACATCTGCATTGACCGATTCAGAGTTTAATGATCTAGAAGGCTGCAATGATGCAAAGGCAATGTGGGATAAGCTCATATCAGTATATGGAGGAGAAGAACATGTTCAAAGAGCAAAAGTAGACATTCTGAGAGGACAACTTGAATCTATGAGGATGAATGAAGGTGAGAACATAACTCAGTACAGTATAAGACTAAAGGAGATTGTCAATCAAATCAAAGGAGCAGGTGGAACTATTGAAGAAAAGGATATAACAAGTAAGTTGTTGAGAACCCTTCTACCAGCTTATGCAATCCGAGTCTCTGCAATCAATGAATTGAGGTCTATACCTAATATGCCAGTTTCTTTGGATGCTACTATTGGTAAGCTACATGCATTTGAATTAAGTAATTTTGATAACAGTGGATCTTCGGTAAATAAAGTTGAATCTGCATTTAGTTCTTTTCATCTTGATGAATCTAATGATTACAATGAAAGAAAATATAAGTACTCTGAAGGAGATCACAGTGGAGCAAGTGAAAGATTTCGGAAGAACATGGAAGAAGTACACAAACTGTATGAAGAAATCAGAAAGCAAGAAGAGTTTGAAGCACTATTAGCCAAAAGGTTACCGAGAGGCAAAGGTAAGTATAAAGGAAAACTACCTTTGAAATGTTTCAATTGTGATAAGATAGGACATATGGCTTCTAACTGTCCTGACAAAGATTTTACTGAAAAGAGAGATTACCGAGATAACAGACAGAAAGATAATCATTACATAGGACACCGAGACTTCAGAAGAAGAGATAGAAAGACATGATTAATAGCTGATGAGGAATCTAATGATGATAAATCAGATGAGACTAATACAGAGGAAGTAGTTTATGTGGCTATCAAGGATGGCTCAGATGAAGAAAGGTATGAAGAAAAAGCCCTAATATCTCACATAAACACTAATGATTCTTGGATCATAGTTAGTGGATGCTCACATCATATGGCAAGAGATAAACACAAGTTTGTTATATTAGAAGATTATGATGGAGGCTATGTTAGATTTGGTAATGATGCACCATGTCCGATGAGAGGTAAAGGATCTATAACACTTCTTGATAATGCAAGATGCAATGATGTTTATTGGGTTGAAGATTTGAAATACAATTTGTTGAGTGTAGCACAACTAAACAACACAGGTTACCAAATAGAATTTCAGAAGGGAATTGTCAAAGTTCATGACAAGAATGGAAAGTTAGCTGCTACCGGGACACAAACAAAAGGTAATACATTTCAATTTGACTCATCTCGGAATAAGTGTTTGCATGCAAAGTTAGATGATACCTGGTTATGGCATAAAATATTTTGTCATGTCAATTTTGATAATCTGATCAAAATAAGTAAGAAGCATAGAGTAAGAGGTCTACTGAGTTTTGAAAAACCTGAGAATGCTATGTGCCGAGGATTCCAGATGGGTAAGATGATAAGATCAAGCTTTACAAGTAAGTCTTACACTTCTAAGGGAATTTTAGATCTAGTGCACACTGATCTTTGTGGTCCTATGAGAGTTCAAAGTTATTATGGTAATAAATATTTCATATTATTTGTGGATGACTATTCAAGGATGATGTCAGTAATGTTTTTAAAGGAAAAATCAGAAGCTTTTCAAATGTTTAAATGGTACAAGGCAAGAGTTGAAAATGAAACAGGAAGACAATTGAAATGTCTTAGATCAGATAGAGGAGGAGAGTTCACATCTAATGAGCTCAACTTATTTTGCAATGATCATGGTATTAAAACACAAGTCTCTGTACCGAGAACTCCACAACAGAATGGAATAGCTGAAAGAAGAGACAGATCTATTGTGGATTGTGCTAGAACACTAATGATTGAAAAGAAGGTGCCACAAACATTTTGGAGAGAAACAATAAGCACAACAATTTACACCTTGAACCGAGTTCAATTGAAAAAAGGTACTTTGAAGACACCATATGAAATTTGGTATGATAAGAAACCCAATGTAAGTTATTTTAAAATCTTTGGAAGTAGATGCTATGTTCATAAAGATGATAGAAATGGCAAATTTGATTAGAAAAGTGAAGAAGGAATGTTTCTAGGTTACTCTTCTAGAAGCAAAGCATTTAAATGTCTAATCAAATCATCTAACAAAATAGTAGAAAGTGCAAATGTGAAAATTGATGAATTTGCAGAAAGAAATGATGAAGGAAATTCCAAGGAACCAGAAGACTATGATGAATTTGTCTATGTTCAACCGAGAAGTCCTACCGAGAAGACTATTGAAGAAAATGAAGAGAATATCCAGTTATTGAGTGATGAAGAAGATCATACAGAGCCTACTGAGCCTGTATTAGCCAAGTATGTTAGAAGAAATCATGCACCAAGTCAGATTATAGGAGATAAGGATGATCTAGTGATGACAAGGAACAAACTGAGACATAACACATGCTTGATATCTGAATTTGAACCGAGAATAGTAAAAGAGGCATTTAACAGTGAAGATCGGGTAAATGCTATGACAGAAGAGATTGATCAAATCAAGAAGAATGACACATGGACACTAATCCCAAGACCGAAGGACAAAAATGTAATCGGTACAAAGTGGATTTTCAGAAACAAGCTAAATGAAAAAGATGAAGTCATTTGAAACAAAGCAAGACTAGTTTGCAAAGGTTATGCTCAAGAAGAAGGAATTGATTATGGTGAAACTTTTGCACCTGTTGCTAGACTTGAAGGAGTAAGAACATTGTTGGCCTATGCTGCTTTCAAGAATTTCAAGATATATCAAATGGATGTCAAATCTGCATTTCTGAATGGAATATTAGAAGAAGAAGTTTTCATTGAACAACCTGAAGGATTTGTTGAAGACAATAATAAAGATCAGGTATGTAAATTGAACAAATCTTTATATGGTTTCAAAAAGCACCAAGAGCATGGTATGAAAGATTGCACTCTTATTTTATTAAGATTGGTTTTATAAGGACAAGTGAGAACAACAACATGTACATGAAAAATGATGAAAATGGAATACTGATCTCAGCCATATTTGTTAATGATATTATATTTTGTGGAAATGACTCTTTATGCAAGAACTTTGGAAATGAAATGAACAAAGAATTTGAGATGTCATTAATCAGTGCGATAAAGTATTTTATAGGTTTATAGATACTGCAAATGAAAAATGAGATTTTCATTACTCAATCCAAGTACATAAAGGAAATCTTGAATTTTTTTGGAATGGAGGATTCAAAACCAGTAAGTACTCCTATGACTACCAACTGTAAATTATCAAAGAATGATGAATCTGCATCTGTTGATGAGACACTCTACCGATCCATGATTGGAAAACTACAATATGTTGTTCACAGCAGACTAGACATAACACATGCAGTAGGTATAGTTGCAAGATTCTCTGCAGATCCTAAGGAAACACACATGACAACAATCAAAAGAATTTTTAGATACTTGAAAGGCACAAAGGATTATGGCTAAGTATATTAGAAAGGAAATGATTTTGATTTAAAGTTTATACTGATGCTGATTGGGCAGGCAACATTGATGATAGGAAAAGCACAAGTGGAGGAGCTTTCTTTTTAGGAGAAAGACTAGTGAGTTGGCTTAGCAAGAAACAAGGATGTGTTTCACAGTCAACAACAGAAGCTGAATACGTTGCTGAAGCATTGAATTGTACAAACATTGCATGGATCAAACAACTGTTGGAAGGTATAAATGAGAAAGTTACCGAGCCAGTAACTATATTCTGTGACAATACTAGTGCCATTAATATTTCAAAGAATTCTGTTATGCACTCTAAGACAAAGCACATATCTATCAAATATCATTATCTTAGAGAAGAAGCTCAAGAGAAGAAAGTGGTGTTGGAGTATGTTAGCACAAAGGAGAAAATAGCAGATATCTTCACCAAGCCACTACCAAAGGACACTTTTGAATATCTCAGAAGTAAGTTAGGGGTCCTACCCCTATCTTCTACTCACTGACCGAGTTCAGTGAAAGCATCAATCCGATGACTCTAATGAATATCTTTTGGGAGTTGATGCTGATTTATACACTTTAGGATGTTTTCTAAAAGTGTACTGGAATTAATACAGGAAATATTTCAGGGAACAGGAATTGAAGACAAATGCTTTGACCGAGACTCAGTTGATACACAATAGCAGGAAAAAACTTCTTACAGAAAGAAATTATGTTTTAGTTCTTTATTTTTTGGCATTGTTGTCAAAGGGGGAGAAGACCTACAAAGGGGGAGAAGACTACTATAAAGGAGAGACGATTGAGAGTAGACCTATCAGGGGAGAAGACTAAGAGCAAACTGAGCAGACTACAGATTGGAAAGAAGACTAAGAACAAGAGAAGTCTAATGAATGGGGGAGAGCATTTCAGCATTTCAGAATCACAACAATCCGAATCTTTTAAGGTCAAATCAATTGGTTTTGCCATCAATGCCAAAGGGGGAGATTGTTGGCAATATTGCATTATAACAGACAATGAAAGATTGTTGGCATTTCACAAGGATATTGAGAAGGTTGTAGATGATTATGGATATAACTGATTAAAGATATTTTACTGTCTTGATATTATTATTTTGTCATTGATGTCAAGAAATTGGTTTTCTAATCCAGTATGATGTTGCCATATCTTGAGAAGTATGATATGAAGATTATAAAGATGTCAGTAAAAGAGACAGGAAAGAATATGATGAATAAGGTATTCAATGGGCAACTACTACCGAGTCAGACAATGATGAGATCATGATGTTTTAGATTGTTTTAACATCATACATATGTTGTAAATTGTAAAGGTTAATACTATACTATGTTATCAACCAAAGAACCTAGTCGGTAAACCCTAAGGTTATCGCTAGCGGTTAATGAAGGCGAAATGTCTACTGAGTGGAGTTTAGTATTCACCAAGTTGTAATCGAGCTGTAACAGAATGCATTAAATGTTTACATGCGGTATTTAATGAAGGAAGATGATGAGCTGGAGCGGATTAAATGATTGGTAAGCAGTGGAAGAAGTTTGTTAACGAATCTAAGGCAATGGAAAGTCGACATGAAGATCTACAGCTCAGATTGAACCACAATACCCTGGCACAAGTTCCAAGATTAGTATGCAAGTTCCAAGGCGGGGTAAAATGTTTTCAGATCGAAAGATGCATTGAACCTGGACAAGATTGAAGATCTGATGGCTATGATTGATCATGGGAAATGTGATCAAGGAGATTAAGCGGTTACCTAATTGTTTATAAATAGGAAACTATTGATAAACAATGTATGCGGGCAAGTGTATGCACAAGGATGCTACATAGTGATTACCGAGCACAAAAGCTTGAAGACCTGTTAGAATAATAGAGTATAGAAGCCCAACAGATAGACAAGATTAGTTCTATGTCTAGATTGTATTGAACAAATAAGAATTTTCTTTAGCATTTTAGATGTGAAGTTGCAGATAGATTTTATTACTGTTATTTTGTGAAAGTGATAGAAAATCTCTTAATCGAGTGGACTTAACAGTCTTATATGTAAACCCTCTAGCAAGGTGATATTCTGATTGAGTGTTTGAAATCCTTTAACAAGGTCACTTCTAACAAAGTGAAGATCCTAACAGATCCGAGGGAAATCCCTTAACCGAGTCACATCTAGCAATGTGTTTGTAATCTTTAACAGGATTTGCTTTTAATTGAGCATACTCTAGAAGTGTATATTTCTTAGTGGGTCCAAAATCCCACAGTGGTTTTTCCCTATTTGGGTTTCCACGTTAAATCTGGTGTTATGAGGTTTATATTATTCATATGCTTTTGAGTTTGCATGGTTAACAGTTTTGGTTATATTACTGATATATATGTTATCGAGGTTGAATCTGATGTTTTTATGGATGATTAAGTTTGTATGATTCACCCCCCCTCTCATCTTGTTGGCTATTGGATCTGTACTTATATTAAGTATCAGAACTATCACTAAGTGCACTTGTAGCTAGTCGTTTGAAACATAGATAAGCCTGCTCTCCTCCGAGAGAAGTTCTTGAATATTTTTTGGCAAGCAATTCCCCTTCTTCCAACATTCAAGACAATCCAACCCTAGACCAAGAGACACTAAAGCATCGACCATTTTATTACCATCTTTATAAGTGTGTTTTAAGACAAATATCTAGGCCTAAAAGCAACTTTCGAATATCTCTTGTTATTCCATCAATTGACCAACTAGCTTTATTGCTGCCATTAACTGTGTCGATAATGAGTTTAGAGTCACCCTCAACATCCAGGTTCTGAATATTGATAGAAAGGGTGAACTTCAGACCCCACAACAAAGCCATAGCCTCAACTAGTTTCTAGTGCCAAAACTAATACTCCTAGAGTAAGTAGCCACATGAGAACCTGTTTATGTCCTTAAGACTCCTCTAGTAGCAACCAACCCTTGCTTAGCAATACCATCAAAATTGAGCTTGTATCTCCCCACTATTGGGGGAGTCCATCTATTATTCAACCTCATTAGCCTCTTAGAATTATCAAATCTAGCATACGATGGAGGGAAGTTCCAGTTCTTGGCCATTCTATCATCAAAAGCCATAGGGGGAGAAGAAGGACAAAGGGCAATTACAAACTGATATATTCTCCAGAAGCAGCTTGGAAAAACTACAAAGCACCTCATCAACAAATATTTCTATGCCTCTAAATATTCTATTATTCCTGTCCTTCCAAATGCTCCACACAAGGTGCAGGGGGATATGCTTCCAAAGTTCCACTATGAGGGGGTGATTTGAGGGTCAAATCCAATCAAGAACATGAGCATGAGGTTAATAATTCATGACCCAAATGATTTCCAACTTATTAAGAACCTTACCCCATAAATCAAAAGCAAATTGATAGTGGAAGAAAATGTGAGGAATGGACTCTTTGTCATGTTTACATAGGACACATTTGTTTGGGAGTTGAAAGTCCCTTTTAATAAGATTGTCCCGCGTGAGGATTTTGTTATCATCATTGTCCACCAAAAGAAGTTGACTTTTGGGATGAGTGAGGGATCCAAAATTTCCTCCAAAGATCACTTAGAGTACCCTCTTTCAACAATAAAAGGTAAGCCGATTTGACAAGTTTGTTGATTTCATGGTTTGATACATTAAAAGAGTATCATAATTTTACTTTTAAAATAAAATTAAGAGAAAAATAAGCTAATGATAATTTAAGAATTAAAAAATTAAATAAAATAACTTAAATTTAGTTAAAGTGTATAACTTAAATTAAATTAAATAGATAAAATAATATAAATAAAATAAAATAACTAAAATGAAATTAAATTAAAAACTAAAATATTGGTCATTTAAACTTGAGTTGAAATATCAAGACTCTAAGTTTGTTGATTTTATAGTTTGATTCATTAAAAGGAATATCATAATTTTATTTTTAATATAGAATTAAGAGAAAAATAAGCTAATTAAAATTTAGGAATTAAAAAAATAAAATAAAATATTTTAACTCAAAACTGAATAAAATTAAATAGCTTAAATTCAATTAAATAACTAAAATATTTTGAAGCCATGTATTTTCACTGGTCTCATAATGACTAATTTTTCTTTAGCTTCTTTAAGTTTAGTTTTTAGTTCTATTTGAATATGGATCCATTACGTAGTGCATGGTCCAATCAACTTAGTCTAGTTAGCGTGCAATTGTGCCAGAATTTATTTTATGAAAATTGCAAGTTTTCTTTATTGACATTACTCTTAACTAGAAGAGAATGTATACATCGCATAATTTTCAAGTTTGTCTTATTTATAAGTTGTTAGGGTGTCACTTTTTGCCATGGGTTTGGGGAACCCAAATCACATGCTCGTTTCTTTAAGAGTACAAAAACTAGATGTTTGCTGTGAAATAAAGATCAAGGTATGTGTTTAGGATTTTTAAATATCTTATGTTTCTTTTATTTGAAAAAGAAATTCTTAAATATAAACAAATGACAATGAAATTCACATAAATTAATTTGTGAAATATTTGATTGATAGAAAGGAATATTACTTTTTAGTACTATATTTTCCAAAATTTTGAAGGATAATGTTTTTGTGACTGCGGTGCCTCTGTTCAATACAAGGGGGACAAATTAAGGCATATGTATTTGAGGGTGAAGTTTATTTCTAAGTGATTTTTTTGAAAAATGAAATTCGAAAGATAATTGTAAATGAACAATAAAAAAAATCTCTAACTCATATCAAATATTGCAATTGGTAATATAATTTACTAGAATTGTCAATTTTCAAATCTATGATATTACTTTAATATAGACCACTTTAATCATGGATTCACCTGTTACTCTTTTTTTCTTATTTCATGGATGACAATTGAAGAAAAGAAACATTGGCCAACGAATTTCAAATTATGAAAGAAAATTTTAGACTCATTACCTTGTTTTAATGTTTGATTTACAATTATTCATTGTACTATTTAATTAATAGAAATTGCCTACAAGAAAATTTAATTGATTTTGTTGAACTTCAAAATTATACCATTTAATTTAATTAGGACACACATAGAGATATTATCTTTAATTTAGATATTTTTAGAAAACATGTATTTAATTCAAACTTTAATCGTATTTTATATGACTATCTTTAATAAATTTCTTTAAAGAAAACTGATTTTTCTTTAAAACAAAATAATTTTTCATTGAGTACAGATTAGTTTATTCATTATACTATTCAATTAATAACAATTGCTTTGAAAAAACTAATTTTGTTGAACTTCAATTATACTACATGTAGACACATAAATCTATCCACTCAATTAAATAAATATTTAATATTTGTTTAATATACTAATATTCTTCTATTAATTAAATTCACATTTAATTAATTCATTTCAAATCCATGCTTCTAATATAATTAAATATATTTATCAATTTACTTAATTCCCCCTTTCCTCTCATTTAAATAAATTAACATTTATTTAAAATCCCTAAAACAAATCACTATTTAAATAAATCAATATTTATTTAAAAATCCTCCCATCCACTTGCATTCTCCTACACATGCAAGTTGCACCATTATTTTGAATAAATAAATTATTTATGTAAAAATCCCTAAATCCTCACCCACTTGCAAAGCCCACTTGCTCACTAACCTTCTTCTAGATTATTCTAAGTCCTTCTAAATTAGTCTAAACCCCCTTCGAATTACTTGCACAATCCTAAACCTAAGTTAACTCCCAACCCATCATCTCACCCATTTAAGACTCTTTCAAAGTCTTAAATGCTTCCCTTCTTCAACACATTAACCCACATGGGTCTTGTCCCTTTAATCAAGGCCTAACCATGGGTAAACCTTGCACAAGAGTTTACCCATTGGATAATATCTTTATCCAATAATCCAACCACATGAGGTTACCCTCATGTTTCCTCAAGCATTAAATGCTTCTTCCCTCTCCTCTCAAGCCCTCTCATGATGCCACTTTTCACCATTGCATTGGTGGAAGTTGCAAACATGGATTGAGGATATGCAATCCCAACCCTTACTAAGCCAAATCAATCTAGACCATTCAATCAACAAGCTGGCCTATAAAAGAAACCCTCTCCACAAGAATAGGAGGAATCATTTTATGAGCATTGTTACTATAGTTGCATAAGCATTTTACTTAGCTTTCTCATAGCATTTCTATCTTGTGCATTTGCATAACAATATAAGTACACTTTCAACCACATTCAATCCTTCATTTGGCATCCATGGCTTCATGCTAAAAATTGAGGGCTACACTCGAGCAAGCTTTTGGATCTTGGAGAGGAGAAGAACAAGGGAGAGACATCAAGTGCACAATGGGAGCTTCTTAGGGAGTCTTTTCTCTCTTATTTGGCTTGTTATTTGCTTCTATTGTATGTTTTAATATCTTTTGATATGTATTGTGAAGGTTTTTAAGTTCATTTGTTTTGGTTTTTGGCTGAAACTAACATATTGATCACTTGAACTTTTTTTTTGGCTTGTCCCATTTCATGTGCATCATTTTGGCACCCACTGTGGGGCCTGAATCCCATCATCAACACTAAGAAGTTAAAATTTTAACTAAATTTTTTGAATTTGCAGATTTTCTATGCATAGGTTGTGTTTTAGCGCTTTCGGCACACAATTTAGCACCTTTGTTTTTAGTTTTAGCGCTTTTGTGAATGCCCATTCTGACATCTATTTGCAGTTTAGCGCTTATTATAGTGCCTTTGCTTTAGTATAATACTTTTGTTCTCTATTTTAGCACTTTTGTTTTCAACATAATTGTTGGGAAAATGGTGTTGTACACCTTGCATAATAATGTTTTACTGATCTATTATTTTAATATTGTGTGAGGTGGACATGAAAAAATATTGTAATATCATATTGTATTGTTGCACTTAGGAGCACCTAAATGGATGCGCAACATGTAGAGATTCCCTTGGAATATTCTTGTAACCACTTGATGAGTTGTATTGACACATTGGTATTATTATATTGTATTTATTTAATATTGAGGATTGTAATTGTGATGAAGTATCCAATATTAAATGTGGGTCAAGGGTAGGTAGGAAAAATATTATATTTTATTGTCATATGGTTTTGGGCACATGGTTTTGATGTAAAACCACTTGGTAGTTTTGTGGGAGCTTGTGTTTATAAAAGCAACCACAAGGGTAGTTGTTTGGGTTGTTCAGTTAGCCAGGCTAGCATTTGTGAAGGTTGGAAGCATAGCACGGGATGTGTAGTCACATGCTTGTTCACATGGAGTGCTTGTACATGGCTAGATTTCAAAAGCTTTCCATAGTTGTATTGTAATGGACGCATTGCTGATAATACATGGTGGATGATGCTTTTGGAGGCTAGGTTTTTCCGTCATGAGGGTTTTTCTAGGGTATATCTTGTGTCACGTTTTCATGGGTATGTTGTCTATTCTTTGCATGTGGATTCTATGTGTTGATTTGATTAAGATCTCAATTGGGTTATGTGGAAATTGTCATAAAGTTGGTTGCAAGTTTCCTTTCAAATGGTATAAGAGATATATGGTTTTATGGTGTTATAACCCTAGGTTGAATCCATGAATGCATGAAAGAATGAAAGACAAAGCAAGATATGAGGGTTTGTTGCAGGTTGTGGGTTGCAGATTTGTAGGCATTTGTTGCAGATCTGGTATTATAATTTTTTTTTTCAAAATGGGTTTCCATTGACTTTGCATTTTGGGGGTTTTGGGGGTGGAGTTTCAGATTTGACCCTGTGGGACAAAACGGACCCCATGGTTGTGATTATAGAGGCCAGGAGACGAATTTTGATATATAAGTTGCCCTATTTTGGTGATAGAGAAATGAGTTTGAATTTTTTTAGACGGTACGACCGTACCGCTTGCACAGTCATCAAAAAAATAAAAATTATTTATTCCTGCATATTGAACCCTATTGGCTTTTGAAAATAATAATAAAAAAAACAACAAAAATTATAAAAAGCCGAAATGATCTTAAAAAAAATTTTATAAACAAAATTTTGTGGGGTGGTGGGGGTCTGCAGACCCCGCCACAGCCCACGGCCTATAGAGGTATGCCGACAATGATAGGGTACCACTGTCAGTTTGCCGATAGTGGCACCAACCACTGTGCCGATGATGGGGCCCCTTGTCCCGTGGGGAAACCCCGGGCAAAGGTTTAACCCCCATAATTGATAAAAATCATAACAAACTGTAATGGTGAGAAAATGGTGAATGATAAATCAAGAAGGAAACTACCCTTTCCCTCAAAGAGAGATGAGAGTTTCGCTATCGATTACCATTCAATAAATTTTCACCATTACATTAGAAAGAGGAGAGGATAATTCACTAGATTCAATCTCTCCACACAAAGATGGTAGATTGAATTTTGAATGAATGGGGAATGTTAAGTTGATCCCCTCTTTCTTGTTTGATTTGGAAGGGAATTGATTGAATTATGTAGTGCAAAAGTAACAAAGAATTGATTATAACTTGAAATCGGAATATGGGATGAAACTGTGCACCTGGATCTGGCAGTAATATGTCGAGATGAAGTTGCCCTGCGAATTTGAGGAAAAGTTGCCTGGACTGTGGTGGGAATGTACACGGTCCTCCGAAAAATCCGCGAAATGAAAAGAGTTTTTTTGCCTTTGCAAATGAAGCCCGAATCCGAAAGTATAACTACACACCTGCAACCTACACACATAAAAGAGAGGTAAATAGGTTGGGATTGGGGGTTTGCCTTTAGGTCAAACCCCAGTTTTGGAATTAACCAAGTAATGAAAGAGAGTACTTGCAAGTCGATGTAAATGAAAGACTAAATTGTGAATCACCTCAAGGGAGGTTGTAGTAGCAATGTTGATAGAAATTGTTGTGAATAATTGAATGTTGGACTCAATCTCCTCTTCAATGGTTGAATCCTTGACTTGAATGCAACACCTAGCCTTGAAGGGAGACTTGAGATACTCAATGTTGGAAAAGAATGCTAGAATGCTTGAATGCTCTTGAATGCTTGGTTGCTTATACATACTCCAATCTTGTCCAACTTCCACCTATTGAACTTATACAAATGAGAGAGTGAATGCCCCCTTAAATAGACGTTGGTGGATTTGAATTTTGTCATGGGATGAAATTGGGGGAGTTTCCCGCTCGAGGCACAACCAACAATGTAACCCTAGGAAGGGTCCTACCCCAAAATAGGGCAGGGATAGGGGCACCACACCCATGTCCAAGGGGGGACAGTGGCGCCTTACCCCTTTCCTACCCATTTCTCCAAGGTAGAATGTGGATGGGGTGATGCAGAGGCCAAGAAAGAAGCTATGTCTGCAAGCTGAGCAATCTCTGGTCTCCGATTAGGCTAGAGAATTCAAGTTCACATGCGTGAGGAACTTAATGTAGTTGAAAATTGCTAAGGTCACAATTTATGACACTACATTTAGCCCCCACTTTAGCGGGAGTACAAGCATATGCCAATACTGCCGGTAAAGTACAAGAAAACAAGATTGAAAGACTTTTACCACGTAAAGGAGGCAAGCTGCGCCAAGCCCCTAGTGGACTTAGGATCTTACGACTTCGATTGAAAAAGTAAAAGGGAAGATCGAGAAGGGGAAAACCATGACTGCAAGTAGAAAAGTTCCCTTCACTATGAATCATGAAAGCAAGGATATCAAAGATTACAAAGCAAAACAAAGTTCACTAAGTAATTCTAAGTATCAAAGAAGGAAAATATGAGTGGAGTGTATGCCCCCACATTAAAGTGATCATGTGTGCCTTATCTAGAGCGATGGCTTTATGGTAGAATACACCCAAGAGAGAGAGAAGAGAGAGAGCATGTTATTGCAAGGATTTAGCCCCCAATTGAGTTATAAACCCAAGGATAATGAACACAAAACATGAGGTAGTGTCGCTTTCCTCGGGGTCAGTATGCTGTATGATAACTCATGTATATCATGTATGTATATGCATATAATAATCTTCATTCCCCAAAGAAGGACACTACCTTAGAAGAAAGGGAAGAGAGGATGTATTTTTAGTCAACATGAAAGAGGCCAAGAAAATATCTCAATGCTTTGCATCGTCCCCAAGTAGACATTAAGGGAACGATAGAAGAACAGGGATACACATAGAAGAATGGTCACAAAAGAGAAAGAAAGGAGAGAGAAAGATCTACAGTGCTAATATTTCTAATCTAGCACGACATCTGCCTCTCGATCTTACTGATCACTATTTCAGGAAGGCAAGAAACACGCCAGAGGAGCGACATTGAGCACAAAAAATGGAGCTATCACAAGATCCAAACAAGGACTATGCTCATGTTGTAAGTCACTTTGTTCGATTCTAGGAGCTAGGATTAGGGTTTGTAAAAATTCATCCAATAAATGTTTGTCCACATCAACATACTCATACTCACTATCATAAGCATTAGGAGTTGTATTGCTATTATGGACAAAATTTTCACCCATTTCTTCATCAAATTTTAAAGAAAGAGGAGCAAGAACATGAATATGAGTAAAACCATCACTTGTTTTATGCAACTTATGATTTGGAGATGTTGGTTGAACATCTGGCTTAGGAGAAAAGGGAATCATGTCAACTCTAAGAGTCTGAGGAGATTGAGTATTTTGAGAGATAGCTTGACGAGCTCGAACACGACTTCTTTGTCAGCGTTCTCTCGCACAATGATTTGGTTGAGTCTTAGTGGAAGGCTGAGAAGAAGGAGGAACACTTGAAAAATTAGGAATGTTTCTCTCCTTGATAGTTGAAGGTTTAGGTTGAGGTATTTTTGGTTGAATAGTAGGAGAAGCATGCATCTTCTCTTGATAAGAGGAAGGAGATGGAACTGCACCATAGAAAGGAGGAATATTAGGTGTAGGAAGGAGACCAGGTCCATCATGAGGAGGAGGTATAGGTCTAACCTTAGGAGAAATATTGTTGTTCTCCTTAAGAGAAGGAAAAGTCACATCCATAGGGGTAGGTGGACAATCTTCATTAGGAGGGAGATTAGTTATATTCGTGAGGGGAAGAACCTTATCTTGAAGAATAATAGGAATGTCAAGTGTTGGGGATCTAGGTTGACTTAAGAATAAGATCATATCATTCTTCCATTTTTGATAAGATTGAAAAAGAGCATCGCTCCTTGATGGAAGAGATTGAAATTGTTTAGGCTAAAAGAGATCAATAGGAACACCGGGGTTTCTTTCGGTTGGACGGAATAAGCTACTGTTCACGATTATGATTTCTCCATTGTGAGGAAATTTAAGGCACTTGTGTATTGGAGAAGAAATAGCCTTCATGGAAGATAGCCAAGGATAGCCCAAATTCACATGAAATTTCTCAGAAGAAGGTATGATAACAAAGTCAACATCCATGGACTTAGCATGAACTTCAATAGGAAGAGTGATAGAACCAATGGTAGGACAAGAGCATCCATAAAATAACTTCACAACCACATTATAAGTATCATAAAGTGGTTTATGCAATCATAAAGTGAAAAGATACTCTTCAGTTATGACATTAACCATGCAAGAGGGATCAATCAGGGCACCATGGCAAGGGATAATATCCTTAATCTTCGCAACTAGGTATAAAGGGACATCGGGTGCTCTAATGGTCTCACTAGGGTCAAATGTAATACATGTATCCTTAGGCATATCTTGTGTTTCTACCATATTAAATAAGTTTGGAGCCACAAAGGTGAATTCTTCAGAATTGAGAGAATTAGGCACAATCTCAATAACATTAGAGGTATGAGATGGCAAGGGATCAGTGAAAATCTTAAGATTTTGATTAGGAGGAGCAATTGATTTATTCCCTTTATCATTCACACCTGCCACATATATAGTATTATTATCAATGAAGTCTTGAACCTTATTTTTCAATGCAAAATATTTCTTAGTATCATGACCAGGTTGATGATGAAATTGGCAAAAGGAATTGTTATCAAAATAAGGAGATGCAAGTTTGGAAGTATCAATTTATTTTATAGGAGGAAGTTTGATAACATTTTTGTGCAACAACTGAGACATAATAATACTATGTAAAGATTCATTCAAAGGAGTAAACTGTCTTTCTCTTTGGAAAAATTTAGAAATAGAAGGCACACCTGTTGTAGCATTCACATGGTTGTTGTTGATTGGATCATTGAACTTGATGAAGCTTTTTGTTGGTTTGAACTTCACAAATGGTTGTTGAACACTCTCCCCCTTATCACTTGAAGCCATAGGAGTGGATTGCTCCATTTGACTCACAACCAGTTGATAATTGTGTAGTGTTGCGCACAACTACAGAAAGGAAGTAAACTCCGACAAAAAAAGTTTTTCCTTGATATCTTTTTGTAAATTAGAAATGAAAATTCTTTGAATATTATTATCAGGTACATGAAAATAAATTTGAGCATACAAATGCTTATATCTACCAATGAAATCATTCACTTTTTCTTTAATACCTTATTTACAATGCATTAAATCAGTTAAAGTGATTTTAGGACCAATGTTGTTTTGAAATTATTGGTTGAAAGCATTTGCCAATTCTTGAAAGGAAGTGATAGAATAAGAAGGCAAAGAGCAATACCATTGTAAGTCCTTATCTCCTAGTGTTCATGCAAACAATTTTGCAAGCAATTGTTGATCATAAGCAAAATCAGTACACAATGTTTGAAATGTTTTGACATGCGTAAGAGGATCACCTTTTTCATTATAGAGTTCCAATTGAGGGATCCCCACATGTTTAGGTGGAAGGAATTTAACAATATCAACAGATAGTGGGCTCGCAACATCAAAGGTGGGCACCCAAACTTGGATTGACTCATGGAAGCAATTTGTTGTTGTAAGGAAGACACGGTTTGAGCAAGATTGTTGATTGTTATTTCGGTGGAAGAATTGATGTTAGACATAGGTGATTGAGAAGGTGGTGTGATGTTGTTGAAAGAAGACATGGGATGAGAATAAGGTGGTGGGAAATCATGATAAGTAGGCATTGGTGATGATTGGGTAGGAAAAGGGACACTTAAAGGAGGAATAAAGTTGTTGAAGGAATTGCCCCCTTGTGTCACATTGATTGGTTGCGGAATAATAGGAACACTCATGGAAGACATAGGTAAAGATGGAGGATTAAATGAAGAAGAGGGATTGTCCCCATGACCTATGGTTGTAGGAATGATATTTTGAGTTGAAGTAGCCATGATGTTAGATGTGAAAGTAGGAATACTAGTCATATGATTTGTCAAAGGAATAGAGGAATTGAATTGTGTTGAAGGTTGTGAGTAACCTAGGGTTTCAAAACAACTCTTGATAGGCATGACATTAGAATCAACAATATGTGCAATGCCACACAATATATCAATTCCATTCTTATCACTTTGAAGCATGCGTTTAAGACCTTCAATTAATAGAAGAGATTCACTATAAGGGTATTCTTGGGACATCCATTGTTGAAAGCTGTCAAATTGATTGTCTAATGTAGAAAGTTGATCTAAAGAAACCCTAGTTAAAGCTTCTTCTTCACCATGGGATCCATCAATGGGGTGAATAGGCACATGATTAGGATGAGAATAATTAGCATGATCCTCATTAAAGAAGTCACCCAAATTAGGTTCCATCTCCTCGACAATTAAACCTTGGGAAGCCTTAATTCTAATGCTTCGTCTAATGGGGATAGGATAGGTAGGACTAATAGTGGTAAAACTCATGCACTAGAGGGAAAATTTGAATTTTGAATTGTAGAACAAAGCTTACAAAATTGAGTAATGCAAAATTCAAGAAAATAACGATTACACAATTTGAACTTTGTTGGGGGAAGAGGATGGCACAATTTCCAAAAATGAAAGGAAATTGGGATTTTAAAATTAGAGCCAAGGGAATACCACTTAATTTTAAAATTAGAGCAAACAATAATTAACCTCTTAATTTTAAATTTTATCTTGAAAGTTGAAATGCTGAATTTTGAAAATATTTTTGATTCTAGAGTGATCAAAAAGTGATAAAATCAGCCAATTTTCTGGATTTAGGCTATTAAATACAATCATAACAGTTTCCCGAAATTTTGGGAAAAAAGCCGACGATTGTGGCGGGAACACACATGGTTCGACCAACTTTTCTCAAAATTTTCAGGGATGGATATTATGATGATTTTAAAGCTAACCCCCCAAAATTGGCAAATTTTATGATCTTTAGATGGGTGAAATGAAGGTGCAAATGTGAAAATAGGACCCTATTAGGGTTTTGAAGAAAAATAGGAATTGAATTGGAATTTTGAAAAAGGGTCAAACCTAATGGATAAGGACACCTTGGAAAATGTTTAGAAATCTGAATGTAATTGAAATTGATTTGAAATTCACACAAAATCCAATTAATTTTGAAAATTAGGGTTTGATGACCTAACCACTTAATTTTAAAATTTGAATTTTGGGAAAAAGGGGGGAAATTGAAAATTTGAATTGTAGGAATGAAGACAAATCTGAGAACAAGCAAAAATCTGAAAATTAAATGAAAATCCAATTCTTGCACAAGTTCAAGATGATTTTTGAAAATTAGGGTTTTAACAAGTAACCTCTTAATTTTGTAAATTTTAATTGCAATTTGAACAAGACAATGAGGAAATTGAATTTGACAAACAAAACAATTTTCAGATCTAAGATAACCACAAGCAATTTTTACAAATCACAAGTTCAATTTTAAATTTTAAAACTAGGGTTTTGAATGAATTAACCACTAAGTTTGTAGAAAGTTGAAACTTGTAAATGAAAAATATGCAATGTTGTTCAAAGGAAAGCATGCAAGATGTTGGGTTCACCAAAATGTAATGGTGGGAAAATGGTGAATGATAAATCAAGAAGGAAACTACCCTTTCCCTCAAAGAGAGATGCAAACACTTTTCACCATTACATTAGAAAGAGGAGAGGATAATTCACTAGATTCAATGTCTCCACAGAAAGATGGTAGATTGAATTTTGAATGAATGGGGAATGCTAAGTTGATCCCCTCTTTCTTGTTTGATTTGGAAAGGAATTGATTGAATTATGTAGTGAGAAAGTAACAAAGAATTAATTATAACTTGAGATCAGAATATGGGATGAAGCTATGCACCTGGATTTGGCAGTAATATGTCAGACGAAGTCGCCATGTGAATTTGAGGAAAAGTTGCCTAGACTATGGTGGGAATGTACACAGTCCTCCAAAAAATCCACCAAATGAAAGGGTTTTTTTGCCTCTGCAAATGAAGCCCGAATCCAAAAGTACAGCTGTGCACCTACAACCTACACACAGGAAAGAGAGGAAAATGGGTTGGGATTGGGGGCTTTCCTTCAGGTTAAACCCCAGTTTTGGAATTAACCAAGTAATGAACGAGAGTACTTGCAAGTAGATGTAAATGAAACACTAAATTGTAAATCACCGCAAGGGAGGTTGTAGTAGAATTGTTGATAGAAATGCTTGTGTAGAATTGAATGGTGGAATCAATCTCCTCTTCAATGGTTGAATCCTTGACTTGAATGCAACAACTAGCCTTGAAGGGAGACTTGAGAATGCTCAATGCTGGAAAAGAATGCTAGAATGCTTGATCACTTGTACATACTCCAATCTTGTCCAACTTCCACCTATTGAACTTATGCAAATGAGAGAGTGAATTCCCCCTTAAATACATGTTGGTGGATTTGAATTTCATCACAGGCCAACATCGGGGGAGTTTCCTGCCCGAGGCACAACCAACAATGCAACCCAAGGAAGGGTCCTGCCCCAAAATAGGCAAGGACAGGGGTGCCACACCCCTTCCCTAGGAGGAAAAGGGCACCACGCCCTTGTCCTACCCCTTTCCCCAAGGCAGAGTGCAGACGGGGTGATGCAGAGGCCAAGAAAGAAGCTGTTTCTGCAAGTTGAGCAATCTCTGGTCTCCGATTAGGCTAGAGGACTTGAGTTTGCATGTGTGAAGACCCTAATGCAGTAGAAAATTGGTAGGGTCACAATTTTATGACACTACACAAACATAAAAGAAAAAATCCACCCAAAATTTTTAATAAAGTTTTTGAAAAATAAAACTTTGGAAAGAAAAATTAAAATTGCCACCCAATAAAAATATTATGTGCCATGTGTATGCGAGATTCTACGAGAAGCGAGAATCGAGCCAAGATCTGATGTTGGTCGTAGATCACATGCAACTCACACAAAGGATGATCGAAGAGCAAAATAGCTGAATGGAAATAATTTCAATATAAGAGAGAAATAGAGACAAAGAGGAGAATTTGGAGAAGACTCTCACTGAGCTATCACTCCTCTAACTTAACTAGTGAAGGTGAGAGTATAGTGCTTATTATATAGAAAAATATAAGCATATACATCCAACGGGTGCATTAACTCCTATTCCCCATAAAAACTGGGAGGTTTTACCTTTTTGGTAAATGCCAAAACATGTGGCATAACCTCCTTACATGAAGACAAAAAAGGAGTTGAGAAAGTTGGCAGATAAGGCCAAAAGAGGGTGCGAAACCCAACTACCCCATAACCCACTTAGGAAATGACAAAATAGTGGTTATGAGAGGTGGCACAACAAGCCAAAAGAGGGTGTGTAACTCAACTACCCATGTGAAGTGGAGAGTTACACATGTGGCTGAAGTATTTCACCACGTGTCCTCATATAAACCACTCCTATTAACCTAAGCAACCTTAAATAATATATGTGTAGTAAAAATAAATACCCCCTAACATAAGGAAAAATAAAAAACCTACACTAACACCCCCCCTTAAGCGTAGCTTAGGTGGGTGAAAATATGGGTCCCAACAAATGCAGCCATGCTAGGTACCCATGTACATAGATAGCCCCCCCAAAAGAAGAAGCCCCCCAAAAGAGGAATAGCCCCCTCCTAAATAAGGAGAGAAAGAAAGAAAGAAGGACTAAGAAGTCCCTCCTGAAGTAGACACCTGTCTTATCCCAAGCAAAGATCGCAAATGAAGGAACTTGCTTTTGGTGAAGGGTTTGGTGAAGATGTCCGTAGTTTGCTCTGTTGTAGAACAATACTTAAGATCAATGATGCCTTCCTAAATGAGCTCCTTAATATATTGCATATGTATCTCAATGTGTTTCATCCTCTGGTGATGAACTAGATTTCTTGAGATCTGTATAGCACTTTGATTATCACAAAAGATGATAGTAGGCTTCCTAACTGGAATACCAAACTCAATGAGAATATTTTGAAGCCAAATAGCCTCAGTGGTGGCATTAACTGCCCCTCGATACTCAGCCTCTGTTGATGAAAGAGAAATTGCAGACTGCTTCTTACTCAACCAACAAACTGGATCTAAACCAAGTGAGAAGCAATACCCTGAAGTGGATTTGCGATCCTGAGAATCACCCGCCCAATCTGAATCCGTATGTCCCACCAAGTCAATATCCATGCCTACTGCATACTGAATTCCATAATTGTGAGTACCCTGAATGTAGTGGAGAATCCATTTAGCTACTTTCCAATACAACTCATGTGGCTCTTGCATGAATCTAGAGACCATGCCCACCGCATATGAAATGTCAGGTCTCATATGAGTCAAGTAGATGAGGCTCCCAACGATTTGTCGATATAAAGTGCTATCAACCAAGGGTGAAGAGCACTTAGCCTCAAGTTTGACCCTAGACAAAAAAGGAGTAGGTGTAGGCTTACAATCAGCCATGCGAAATCTAGAGAGCATATCAAGTGCATACTTGGGTTGTCCAAGGAAGATGCCTGAAGAAGATTGAGTAATCTCAATTCCCAAGAAGTAATGTAGAAGACCCAAGTCTGACATCAGAAATCTATCATGCAGAGCAGTTGTCACTGCCTTGATGGTGGATGAGTGACTCCCTGTGATCAACAAGTCATCAACATAGAGAACTAGAAATGTGAGAGTATCATCCTGGTGCAAAATGTAGACATTCAGATCAGAATGGCATCAAGTAAAACCAACTGTCATAAGGAAGGAGTCCATCTTGGCATACCAAGATTGAGGAGCTTGTTTGAGGCCATAGAGAGACTTTCAAAGTTGACACACAAGTGAAGGATCTTGAACAAACCCTTGTGGCTGCTCCATGTAGATTTCCTCCTAAAGGTCACCATGAAGAAATGCACTCTTGACATCCATCTGATGAACTTCCCAACAATGGGTTGCAGCAATAGCAAGAACAAGCCGGATGGAATTCATCTTAGCAACTGGAGCAAAAGTCTCAGAGTAATCAACCCCTGGAACTTGGGAAAATCCTTTTGCTACCAAGCGAGCCTTATACTTATCAACCGACCCATCTACTGCAAATTTTGTTTGATAGATCCACTTGCATCGAAAAAGTTTCCTTCCCTTAGGAAGAGGAACTAAATCCCATGTGTGATTCCTTTCCAAGGAATTAAACTCTTCTTGCATTGCAGCATCCCATTCGGGAACACCTGTAGCTTCTCAAAAAGACTGTGGATTAGAAGCTGAAGCAATGAAGAGATGTGGAGCTTGCTGAAATTGTGACCTAGTTCTTCTAGTATCTGATGGATCACCAAGCCAATCTCCTGCTGACTCAAAAGTTTGTCGAGCCCAAAGAGGCACTGAAGCTGGAGAGTCTGGGGGAGAATCATCAATCTCTGAAGGATGAATATGAGAAGAATGTGAAACCTCACCATCACTATCACCATCTGAAGTGGAGGAAGAAGACTCCTCAATAGGATTACAAGGATTAAGATCCTCAGAATAACTATCATCATCATGCAATGTCTCCAATGTGATAGTGGATGGAGAAGTGGTATGAGAATAAATAGAAGAACTCTGCTCAAAATGAACACTCCTCTCAATGAACAACTCATGTGTAGAGGGATGGAGAAGTCTATACCCTTTGACATCATCTGGATACCCAACAAATATGAAAGGCTTGCTCTACGGATCCATAACCTTGTGTTTCTCTGCTGGAATGTGGACCCATGCAAGAGAACCAAACACTCTGAAATGCTTAACTGTAGGTTTCTAACCGGTCCAAGCTTGAAAAGGAGTTACCCCCTTCACAACTTTATGAGGAACTCGGTTCTGGATGTAACATGCACAATTGATGGCCTCTGCCCAATACTGAGGTGCCAAAGACTTGGAGTGAATCATACAATTTGCCATCTCCTTCAAGGACCTATTCTTCTGTTTTGCGACACCGTTCTGCTGAGGACTGTATGGAACTGTGCTGCATGTTGATACCTTTTGAAGCACAAAATTGTTCAAACTAATTATTAACATATTCACCCCCATTATCTGTATGCAGAATCTTGATGAACTTCCCAGATTGTTTCTCTACAAAAGCTTTGAAATCTAGAAAATTCTCAAATACCTCAGACTTCTGTTTGAGAAAGTAAACCCATGTAAATCTGGAAAAGTCATCAATAAATGTTAAGACATATCTAGCCCTGCTGAAAGATGGTTGTGGAAATGGTCCTGCCAAGTCACTATGTACCAACTCCAATAGCTGTGGAGCTCTCCATGCTTTGCCTTTATCATACTTCTCCTCAGGATGCTTACCAAGAATACATACCTGACAAACTCCATCAGAAAATTGAATAGAAGGCAACCCTGAAACCATGTCCTGTTGACTGAGTTGTTGCAAGTAACGATAGTTCAAGTGGCCAAATCGTTGATGCCACAAACAACTAATCTCATTTGCATGAGTGAGTAAAACTATCGAAGGAGATTCAGGAACAAAGTGAGAAAACTGATATAATCTGGATTGATGATCTACTTTTCCCACAACAATAGTAGACCCATTATGCATTTCACTGATTACCACTGTATCTGGTGTGAACTCAACTTGCTTGCTAGAACTAGTGTGAGTGATCTGATAAATAAATAGGAGATTAGTTGATAAAGATGGAACACAAAGGACATCCTTAAATGTTCCTTCGCCCACATCAATAGACCCTCTCCCATGCACTTCAATAGGAGTGTCATCACCCATTAGTATGGAAGGCATAGAACATGGCTCTAAAGAGGTGAAATCATCTTTTGAAGAAGCCATGTGGCGCGAAGCACCCGAGTCAATTATCCAAGAATTGGGTTGTGAAGCAACAACAACTAGGGCCTTACCCTTTCCTTTCCCTTTACTCTCATTTGTATCCTTAGAAGATCCTTTTGATGAACTCTGTTTGACTGAATCAGGCACCTTGATATTATTCTTTTCAAGAAGATTTGAAAGGTGATCAATCTGTTTCTTTAAACACTTATGTTCATCATGACCAGGCCTCTTACAATAAGAACACTTGACCTTCTCCTTCTTAGGTTGTTCACCTCTTGATGAAGAGGTCTGATTATCTACTTTTGAAGTAGCAGATTTATGATCTTTTTTCTTCTCTCCTTGGTTCTTTTGTTTCTTATCTTGCTTACTAGACCCTTTTTGTTCTTTTGTGCCTTGATTTACAACTAAGGCATGTGACTTAGAGGATTTTATTGTACCCATTTGAACCAATTTGTCTTGCTCCCTAGTGAGTTCTGTAGCAAATTCATCTAGAGAAGGCATTTTGAATGTGGTACCTAGGGCACATTTTGTAGCATAGAATGTAGAAACAAACACTGAATAGTTAGGACCAAGCTTAGAAAGAATACTCAAGATCAGTTGCTTATCATCTTTCTTAGTTCCACACCATTCCAACTGCAATCTTACAGACTTAATTTTAGTGAAGAAGTCTTGTATAGTATCAAAATTGGTTGGATTCAACCCTATGAGTTCATTCTCTAACTGATGACCTCTTAGCTCATCCTGCTTACCAAAGAGGTTTTCCAAAGTGGTCCACACTGCATTTGGTGTAGTGACAGATTCAATGTGAAAAAGAAGGTCCGGAGAGACTGACATACATAGAGTATCAAAAGCTTCATCACATTTATTAAACCATTTAATCTTTTTTGCAACATCTTGAGGTTCAATTTCAAGTCCCATAGTAACACGATGATATCCATGTCTTTTCAGATATATTATCATCTTAGATTTCCATTCAAAATAATTATATGGTGTTAAAAGTGGAACTATAGATGCATCCATGATAGTAGAAAAGAAGATTGCAAAGAATCAGGAAAAGTGCAAGAAAGAAGGCACAAGAGACACCCCCCCTTTTCACTAGTCTCAGAAATCACCCCCCCCAAATATTACAAGGTTGACACTTTATAATTAGTGCATTTACAAGGCTTTTTATCAGATTACAATTGTTTTAAGAAAACAATAGAGATTTTAAATAAAAATAATTTGAGACAAGATCTGAAACAAATTAGCCTTATAACTGCTTAATTTATCTCAATACCTTTCCAACAACTATTAGTTTTTGAAAAACAAAGTTGTGAGGAGAAAGATATGACCAGTTGAAGAGAAAAAGAAGCAGTTGATACAACCTTTAATATCTGATAGAAAAAGGAAAAAAAATTCAATTAGACCTGCAATAATGGAGAGTGCTCATTTCCAGCTTTCCGTAAAGTATTTGTTTGCCAAAATCTGACACCCGAGGTAAAAGTTGTGCAACTTTTAAGAAATGTTGCTGAATTTCCCTGATAGAAAAACGGCTTAGGCCCTATTCAAGCTCAATTGTTGCAAAATTTATTAATTTTTTGGAAATACCATTTGAAACCTAGAAGTTGTTCAATGTTGGGAAGAAAAGCGATATTTTGTGAAAGTGAACAAAAGTTGGAACACTAAAGCCAAAATGAAAACAACTCCAGTAAAAAAAAATTACTTTGATTTTTTACTGTGTCCTCCAAACTCTGATTTTGGTGAAGTAAAAGTCACTTTTGACTTTGTCAAGCCTTATGGACACTCTGGAAATTCTTATTAAGCTTCCAATATTACCACAAAGCTGCAATCACCCAAATCTTACAAGAACACATATATGTAAACCAGATTTAACTAGAAGCTATTTTCCTTTAAATTGTTCTGATTCTCTAGATCACACAAGAATGCAGGAGAAGAGGATACTTAGTTTTGAAGGAAAATATTATTTATATAAAAGTCTCAAATCCCTCAAATAAAAAAACCAAAAAACAATGAGCTATACCAAACAATAAGCTCTAATACCATGTGAGATTTTGCGAGAAGCAAGAACCGAGCCAAGATCTGATGTCAGTCGTAGATCACATGCAACTCCTCACACGACAGATGATCGAAGAGCAAAATAGCTGAATGAAGATAATTTCAATATGAGAGAGAAATAGAGACAAAGAGGAGAATTTGGAGAAGACTCTCACTGAGCTATCACTCCTCTTACTTAACTAGTGAAGGTGAGAGTATAGTGCTTATTATATAGAAAAATATAAGCATATACATCCAAGGGGTGCATTAACTCCTATTCCCCATAAAAACTGGGAGGTTTTACCTTCTTGGTAAATGCCAAAACATGTGGCATAACCTCCTTACATGAAGACAAAAAAGGAGTTGAGAAAGTTGGCACATAAGGCCAAAAGAGGGTGTGAAACCCAACTACCCCATAACCCACTTAGGAAATGACAAAATAGTGGTTATGAGAGGTGGCACAACAAGCCAAAAGAGGGTGTGTAACTCAACTACCCATGTGAGGTGGAGAGTTACACATGTGGCTGAAGTATTTCACCACGTGTCCTCATATAAACCACTCCTATTAACCTAAGAAAACTTAAATAATATATGTGTAGGAAAAATAAATACCCCCTAACATAAGGAAAAATAAAAAACCCACACTAACAGTGTATATGCTAGTGATGGAGTATGGAGGGGTCAGGTTCGGGCCGACCCTACCAAGAATATTTTATTAAGAATTGAAAAATTATTTTTGAAGCATATTGGGAAAATTGGAAAATATGTTTTATGGCTTATTGGTGAAATTTTTTGGAGTCCATTTGCTTGCATATAGCCTAATTGGCTGTTTTTCTTCTATGGAGCATATCTTGGGCATATGATGTGGGTTTTTTGACTTCTTATAGTCGTTGGAAAGGTGACTCAGCGTAAGTCATGGATATATAATTAGTTTTTCTATATTTTTTTATTTGAGAAGTGAAATGTCAGCTGGAAGTGATAGGTACCTTTACGACTTTGAGAGGTCATAACTTGAGCATATGGAATTGGATTTTGGACTTCGAGTAGTCGACAGAAAGCTCTTGGAGAACACTTCAGTTTGGTTCAGATTTGGAGCAGGTTTGAAATTATTTATTTTCTGATATTTTGATTTGAGATGTTTATGGGTTCTTTTGACTTTGGTGACAGTATGAGTTTATGACATGTTACATATTGGAGATTTTGATTTGATGTCATTGTACACTCGATGTTGTATCTTGATTCCTTGCATGTTGACATGGTTATCGGTTTTGGTTTGAGTATGTATGTTACATTGGGTTGCCTACAAGTTTTAGCATTTTGTGAGCAGTCTATACTTACAGGATTGCATTTATGGCTTGGATATGGGTTGTCTATGCCCATAGACCTTTCATTGTTGATGCATATTTAGATTGGTGGCTTGGTTTAGTTACATGATTTTTTGATTTTGTTCTCATTGTGAAGAGGAGAGATATTTTTACCAGGTACAGTCATTATGGGGGACCTACATGGTTGACTATGTGATGTTGACAGGTTGGACTCATTGTGTTAGATGCTTGTTTCATGGATGTGATTATGATGCCATGGTTGTTCATTGTGTTTAGGGAATTCGGCATGACATGGTTGCATTTGAAGGTGCTTTGATTGATGATTATTTGATTGGATTCCTGATTGATATGATAGTGTATCTTCTTGTTTGAGGATCATGGTTATTTGGCTTTTGGGAGCTCATGATGCCGGCTTTGAGTTCTTTGATTGTTTGATGGCTTTGGTTGATTCTCATGTTAGAGGATGATTTTATCATGATGTCATGGATAGCTTGTATGCACTTTCAGTGGGATATTTCGACAATGATGATGTGGCGGTGTAGGATTTGATCCTGATTGTTTGTTGGTGGTTTTCTATCTTCTTGAGATGGAGTTCATGATTTACTTGATATTGTTGACATTTCAGTTGTATGTGTGTAGACTTGGATGATCTTCATTTAGGAGATGGTTATCATGATGCCATGTGTGACTCGATATCACAATTTAGTGGGATTTGTTGGAAGTGATGTGTATTCACCATTGGATGGTGGATGGTCTTCTTAGTCTGTAAATGTTTGGAGGATGCCTTAGATCCTGTTGTTGCAGAAGGGTCTTTCACATTTGTAGGTACACCTATAGGAGATGTTGATATTCATGATATTTGAGGATGTTGACATCTTGAGGGCTCAAGGAGTACTTGGTTGGGGTGTGGTTTATGCTTTCATTTGACATGTTATCCTTGATTGATAGGATGGTTGATATTATGTCATGGTGCACTCTTGATACTAGTTTTAAGTTTTGGTATGATATGGTTATTTGATATGTTCATATGGAACATGTTATCTCTTTGGAGGAGATGGTTAGATCATGTTGTCATGTTTATGTTTCTAATTCCATGGTTGGAGCTTAGACATTGATCTTGGTAGTTCTCTTTGTATTGGGTACATGATCATTTGCTTGATTACTTTAAAGTGATGCTATGTTGCATTTGAAGTTTGGCATGGATTGATGGATTACAGGTACTCATGGATACATGGAGACATGGAGACATAAGTGATGTTGATATTCTCTTGTGATTAGAGATATTTGTTAGAATGGTTCAATTATTTCAGTAGGAAGACCAAGGAGCATTCACCTGGTATAGACTTGACAAGAGATTGTTCTTAGATGAGTCATGATGACTTGGATGTCTTGGATGAGCATTCCAATTACCCACTCTTGGTCTACTCGGCGGTTTACTACTTGAGATGTATTGTCCATTATTCCTTTCAGGTGCATTATGTTTATGTTTATCTTTCATAGATATGGATCTTGAGCTATGGAGATGTTTAGTTTTGGAGGGTTCATTTGAGAGATGTATGGCATTGGTTATCTCCTTGTGCATTTGAGTTATTATTATGATGGTGGAAGTCACTGATATTAGTTTGGGAGACGGTTTTCATTGGGCATATTCCCTTGGGATTGGGAATGGATATTTAGTTTTATATTCTTGGTTATGAGAGGCTTACATCCATGTTGATTACATGTTATATATGCTAGTTTAGTCCAAGGGACTGAACGATGTTTGGGTGTTGTTATTCTTTTCATGTGGGGTTTTATGGAGGAGATCATACTTGACACAATTATCATTTAGAGGTGTGTGTAGAAGGACATGCTACATGATTTGATTTGCAGTGTTTCTTTCTTTGTTTTGGTTATCTTCCTGGATGTTCGTATTCACATTACATTGGCTAGAGGTTGTTTATGTGTTCACTGGTTTTGCATTCATGTGTTGTCATGTGGGAGATGGCATAGAGGTTCCTTTATCTCTTTATTTTGTTGGTGTGGAGAACATGGGAGAATGTTGGAGACATGGTGTGAGAGTGGTACTTGCAAGTTATTGGTTTACATGATGTTCATATTGAAGTGGATGTTCTTAGTTTTAGCACATGTATTGCACTTGGGGCTTATGGTTGCATGTTACAGGTTGCATATGTTGATGAGATGTTATTCACTTGGTTTGTATGCCTTGGAGGCATGTATAGTTGATGTGTTAGCACTTGTTGTGGGTATTATTTCAGCTATGTAAACAACTACCTTTACATTGGATACCTTTGGATCAGTGTTTGTGTTTGGATATCAGCTGGTGCAAAACTCATCATTTGTTGTGATAGATTGTGTGGCTTTCTCTTTGGATGGATTTTTCATGTCCAGTGGCAGTGGCATGATCGAGGGTGGGAGAATTCATGTATGAGATGTTGGTCACTTTGTTTCTTATTGTAGGTATCTTGATGGAGTACATGGAGCACTTGGATCCCATGATGGTATATGTGCATGGAGAGATCACTCTCTTGTTAGTGTGACATATTAATTCTTGGCCCTTATGTAATGCATACAACAAGTGGAAGAATGTTGGTAAAATGGTGTTGTACACCTTGCATAATAATGTTTTATTAATGTATTATTTTATTATTGTGTGAGGTGGACATGAAATTATATTGTATTGTTGCACCTAGGAGCACCTAGATGGACGTGCAACATGTAGAGATTCCCTTGGAATATTCTTGTAACCACTTGATGAGTTGTATTAACACATTGGTATTATTATATTATATCTATTTAATATTGGGAATGTAATTGTGATGAAGTACCCAATATTAAATGTGGGTCAAGGGTAGGTAGGAAAAGATTATATTTTATTGACACATGAATTTGGGCACATGGTTTTGATGTAACACCACTTGGTAGTTTTGTGTCCGAGCTTGTGTTTATAAAAGAAACCACAAGGGTAGTTGTTTGGGTTGGTCAGTTAGACAGGTTAGCATATGTGAAGGTTGGAAGCATGGCATGGGATGTGTGGTGACATGCTTGTTCACATTGAGTGCTTGTAGATTGCTAGGTTTCAGAAGCTTTCCATAGTTGTATTGTAATGGACACAAATACATGGTGGATGATGTTTTTAGAGGCTGAATTTTTACCTCATGAGGGTTTTTCTAGGGTATATCTTGTGTCACCTTTTCATGGGTATGTTGTTGTAATGTGGAAAAATGGTGAATGATGAGATCAAGAGGAAGACTACCCTTTCCCTTAAGGAGAGATGAGAGTTTCACTATTGATTACCCTTCAAACACTTTTCACCAAATTACATTTGGAAGAGGAGAGGAGGATTCACTAGATCCAACCTTCAAAGATGAAATTTGAATTCTGAATGAAATGGGAATGATAAGTTGATCCTCTCTTCCTTATTTGAAATGGAAATGAAGTGATTGAATTATGTAGTGCAAAAGTGACAAAGAATTGATTATAACTTAATATCAGAACATGGGATGAAGCTGTGCACTTGGATCTGACAATAATATGTCGAGACAGAGTCACCCTGCGAATTTGAGGAAAAGTTACCTGGACCGTGGTAGGAATGTACAGGGTCCTCTGAAAAATCCATGGAATGAAAAGGGCTTTTTTGCCTCTATAAATGGAGCCTAAATCCAAAAGTACATCTACGCACCTGCAACCTACACATAAAAAAGAGAGGAAAATAGGTTGGGATTGGGGGTTTGCCTTTAGGTCAAACCCCAGTTTTGGAATTAACCAAGAAATGAAAGAAAGTACTTGCAAGTAGATGTAAATGAAAGACTGAATTGTAAATCACCTTAAGGGAGGTTGTGATAGAAATGTTGATAGAAATTCTTGTGTGGAATTGAATGTTGGAATGAATCTCCTCTTCAATGGTTGAATCCTTGACTTGAATGCAACACCTAGCCTTGAAGGGAGACTTGAGAATGCTCAATGCTGGAAAAGAATGCTCGAATGCTCTTGAATGATCGATCGCTCATGCAACTTGAACTTATCAAAATTCAACCTTTCCAACTTATGCAAATGAGAGGACAAATTCCCCTTAAATACATGTTAGTGGATTTGATTTTCGTCACAGGCCGAATTTGGGGGAGTTTCAGGCAATGCACAACCAACAATGCAACCCTAGGAAGGGTCCTGCCCCAAAATAGGATGGGGATAGGGGCGCCATGCCCCTGTATTGGGAGGATAAGGGCACCACACCCCTATCCAAGGTGGGATAGCGACGTGGTACCATGCCGTTGTCCTACCCCTTTCTCTAGGGAAGAGTGCAGATGAGGTGATGCAGAGTAAAAGAAAGAAGCTATTTCTGAGGGATAAGCAATCTCCAGTTTTCGATTAGATTAGAGGATTCAATTTTGCATGTGTGAGGAACCTAATGCAGTTGAAAATTGATAGGGTCACAATTTTATGACACTACATTTACCCTCCACTTTAGCGGGAGTATAAGCGTATGCCAATACTGGTGGTAAAGTACAAGGAAACAAGATTGAAAGATTTTTACCATGTCAAAGAGGGAAGATGCGCTAATCCCCTAGTGGACTTAGGATCTTGCAACTTCAATTGACAAAGTAAAAGGGAAGATCAAGAAGTGGAGAACCATGACTGCAAGTAGAAAAGTTTCCTTCACTATGAGTCATGAAAGCAAGGATACCAAAGATTACAAAGCAAAACAAAGTTCACTAAGTAATTCTAAGTATCAAGAAGGAAAATATGAGCGGAGTGTATGCCCCCATGTTAAAGCGATCACGTGCACCTTATCGGGAGTGATTGATTTAAGGTAGGAAACACCCAAGAGAGAGAGAAGGAAGGGAGCACGTTGTCACAAGGATTTAGCCCCCAATCGAGGAATAAACCCAAGGATAATGAACACAAAACATGAGGTAGTGTCACTTTCCGCAAGGTCAGTATGCTGTATGACATTTCATGTATATCATGTATGTATATTCATATAATAATCTTCATTCCCCAAAGAAGGACACTACCTTAGAATAAAGGGAAGAGATGATGTCTTTTGAGTCAACATGAAAGAGACCAAGAAAAGATCTCAATGCTTTGCATTGTTCCCAAGTAGACATTAAGGGAACAATAGAACATGGATACCCATAGAAGAATGGTCACAAAAGAGCAAGGAAGGAGAGAGAGAAAGATCTATAGTGCTAATATTGCTAATCTAGCACAACATCTACCTCCCGATCTTGATGATCACTATTTTGGGAAGGCAAGCAACACACTAGAGGAGCGACATCGAGCACAATAGATGGAGTTATCACAAGATCCAAACAAGGACTATGCTCATGTTGTAAGTCACTTTGTTTGATTCTAGGAGCTAGGATTAGGGTTTGTGAAAATTCAATTGATAAATGAGTGTCCACATCAACATACTCATACTTGCTATCAGAAGCATTAGGAGTTGTATTGCCATTATGAATAACATTTTCACCCATTTATTCATCAAAATTTAGAGAAAGAGGAACAAGAGCACAAATAGGAGTAAAACCATCACATGTTTTGTGCGACTTATGATTTGGAGATGTAGGTTGAACATCTTGCTTAGGAGAAAAGGGAATCATGTGAATTGTCAGAGTCTGAGGAGAATGAATATTTTGAGGGATAGCTTCATGAGCTCAAACATGACATCTTCATCGGTGTTCTCTCACACAAAAATTCCATCGAGTCTTAGTGGAAGGCTGAGAAGGAGGAGGAATACTTGAAAAAGTAGGAATGTTTCTCTCCTTAATAGTGGAAGGTTTAGGTTGAGGTCTTTTTGGTTGAACAATAGGAGAAGCATGCCTCTTCTCTTGAGAAGAGGAAGGAGGTGTAATTGCGCCATAGAAATGAGGAATATTAGGTTTAGGAAGGAGAACAAGTCCATAATGAGGAGGTATATGTCTAATCTTAGGAAGAATATTGTTGTTCTCCTTAAGAGAAGGTAAAGTCACATCCATACGTATAGGTTGATGATCTTCCTTAGGACAAAGATTAGTTGTATCTATGAGGGGAAGAACCTCATCTTGAAGAATAATATGAATGTCAAGTGTTGGAGATCTAGGTTGACTTAAGGATAAAATCATATCGTTCTTCCATTTTTGATAAGATTGAAAAAGAGCATCACTCCTCGATGGAAGAGATTGAAATTGTTTAGGCCAAAAGAGATCAATAGGAACACTAGGGCTTCTTTCGGATGGACGAAATGAGATATGGTTCATGGTTATGATTTATCCATTGTGAGGAAATTTTAGACACTTGTGGATTGGAGAAGCAATAGCCTTCATGGAAGGTAGCCAAGGATAGCCCAACTTCACACGAAATTTCTCAGAAGAAGGTATGATAACAAAGTCAACATCCATGGATTTAGTATGAACTTCAACAGGAAGGGTGATAGAACAAATGGTAGGAAAAAAGAAGCCATCAAATAACTTCACAACCACATAGAAGCATCATATACTAGTTTATGCAATCATAAAGTGAAAAGATACTCTTCAGTTATAACATTAACTATGCAAGAGGGATAAATTAGGGCACCACGACAAGGGATATCCTTGACCTTTACAACTATATATAAAGGGCCATCTGGTGCTCTAATGGTCTCACTAGGGTAAAATTTAATACAAGGATCCTTAGGCATATCCTCTATTTCTACCATATTAACCAAGTTTGGAGCCATAGAGGTGAATTCTTCAGAAGAGAAAGAATTAGGTATAATCTCAATAACGTTAGAGGTATGAGAAGGCAGGGGATCAGTGAAAATCTTAAGATTTTGATTAGGAGGAGATACTAATTTATTCCCTTTATCATTCACACCTGCCACATATATAGTATTATTATCAATCAAGTCTTGAATCTTATTCTTCAATGTGAAACATTTCTCAGTATCATGACTAGACTGATGATGAAATTGACAAAAGGAATTGTTATCAAAATAAGGGGATGCAAGTTTAGAAGGATCAATTTGTTTTATAGGAGGAAGTTTGATAACATTTCTATCCAACAACTAAGACATAATACTATGCAAAGATTCATTGAAGGAACTAAACTGTCTTTCTCTTTGGAAAAAATACAAATAGAAGGCACACCTATTGTAGCATTCACATTGTTGTTGTTGATTGTATCATTGACTTGATGAAGCTTTTTGTTGGTTTGGAATTTGCAAACGGTTGTTGAAAACTCTCCCCCGTATCACTCAGAGCCATAGGAGTGGATTGCTCCATTTAACTCAGAACCAGTTGATAATTGTGGAGTGTTATGCACAACTGTGAAAATGAAGTAAACTCAGACAAAATAATCTTTTCCCTGATATATTTTTGTAAATTAGAAATGGAAATTACTTGAATATCATTATCAAGTACATGAAAAGAAATTTGAGCACACAAATGCTTATATCTACCAATGAAATCAGTCACTTTTTCTTTAACGCCTTGTTTACAATGCGTTAAATCGGTCAAAGTGATTTTAGGACCAATATTGTTTTGAAATTGTTGGATGAAAGCATTTTCCAGTTATTGAAAGAAAGTGATAGAATAAGAAGACAAAGAGAAATAACATTGTAAAGCCTTATCTCTTAGTGTTCGTGCAAACAATTTGGCAAGCAATCTTTGATCATAAGCGAAATCAATGCACGAGGTTTGAAATGTTTTGACATGCGTAAGAGGATCACATTTTTTATTATAGAGTTCCAATTGAGGTATCTCAACATGTTTAGGTGGCACAACTTTAACAATATCAAGAGAAAGTGGGCTCGCAACATCAAAGATGGGCACACTAAACTTGGATTGACTCATAGAAACAAGTTGTTGCTGTAAGGAAGACACAGTTTGGGCAATATTATTAATTGTCATTTCAATAGAAGAATTGATGCTAGACATAGGTAATTGAGAAGGTGGTGTGATGTTATTGAAAGAAGGCATGGACTGAGAATAAGGTGGTGGGACACTATGATAAGTAGGCATGGGTGATGATTGGGTAGGAAAAGGGACACTTAAAGGAGGAAAAAAGTTGTTGAGGGAATTGCCTCCTTGTGTCACACTGATTGGTTGAGGAATAATAGGAACACTCATGGAAGAAATAAGTAAAGATGGAGGATTAAATGAAGAAGAGGGATTTCCCCCATGACCTATGGTTGTAGGAATGACATTTTGAGTTGAAGTAGCCATGATGTTGGAGGTAAAAGTAGGAATACTAGTCATAAGAGTAGTCAAAGCAATTGAAGGATTGACTTGTGTTGGAGGTTGTGAATAACCTAGGGTTTCAATACAACTCTTGATAGGCATGACATTAGAATCAACAATATGTGCAATGCCACACAATATGTCAATTCTATTCTTATCACTTTGAATCATGCGTTTAAGGCCTTCAATTAATGGGAGAGATTCATTATTAGGGTATTCTTGGGACATCCATTGTTGAAAGTGTAGTCACATAAATCTATCCATTTTAATTAAATGAATATTTACTATTTATTTGATTAATAAACCCACTAGCCAACAGTTAATAATTCATCCTCAACCATTCTCCTATTAATTAAATAAATTATTCAATTTATTTTAATTAATTCATTAAACAAAATTCACAATCAATTACATGAATAAATCCTATTTATTTAATTTAACCCACTTTCTTCTTTTAAATAAATAAATAAAACATATATTTAAATAATTAAATCCCCCCCCCCCCACTTGCATTTTCCTACAAATGCAAGTTGCAACCACAAGTTGAAATAAATCAATTTTATTTTAATTTAAATCCTATTTTCCCTCACCCACTAAATCCACTTGCAATCCTAAATCCCCTTCTAGACCCTTCTAACCACTTTCTAATCATTCCTAATTAGCCTAATCCATTTCCTAAATATTGTCACATTCCTAAGCAACTTGAAGTCACTTCTCAAAGCCTCCAAAGTCTTTGAAAAGCATTTAATGCTTTATGGGTTCAACAAGCTAACCTCTAAAGTCTTCCAAACCACTAATGGCTCTTACATGACCATTAATGGCTCTTACATAACCCTTTATGGTTAAATCCACTTGCTCCCATTGTTATAGACTTTACCTCTAACTCAACCCTTATTTGACCCATGGGTCTCTTCAAACATTTATTGCTTTGACCATGGTTATCCTCACTAACTCTTGCACAAGAGTTTATCCATTGGATAAAGACATTATTTATTAGATAATGACTTTATTCTTTCAACTCAACATTAACCTTACCTCCCAAGTTAACCCTCCAGTCATCTCAAACATTTAATGCTTTTTCCCTCTCCTCTCAACTCATCTCTTGTTGATATTTGTCATCCTGGGATTGGATTGAAAGCCCTCACATGGATCATAAACCCATCAATCCCGACCCTTGTTGAGATTACTCAATCTCAACCCTCCATTGCTCCATTTTACCTATAAATAGAGCTCATTTCTTCATAATCTAGATCCTAAAAACTTGTATGCATCTAACTTATAGTGAATTTTAGAGAGCATTTAGCACAATCATCTCACATTGTTATTTTGGGCTAAAATTAATCTTAGTTAATTACATAATATCTCATATTTAGTTTGTTTTACACTTGCATTTGCATAGTTTAAAGCATTTACAATCTTGAACCTCCATAAGACATCCAGAATAGTGCAAAAAGCTACTAAGAGCTACACTCATTTGGGAACTTGGAGAGGAGAGGAACAAGGGAGGAGAAGCTACAAGCATGGTGGAAGGCATTTGGGGATGTCTTAGAACATTTATTTTCTTTGTTAAGCTCTCTATTTTGATTTTAGTGTCTCTCTTGATATGCTTGCTTAGGATAGTATTTGATTTCTAATTTTCTAACACTAACACTTATTTGTTGCTTGTTTGTTTGTGTTTGTTATCCTAACCATTCCTTTTTGCAGAGCATCAGAAAGTTATCAAATTGATTGTCCAATGTGGAAAGTTGATCTATAGAGACCCTAGTTAAAGCTTCTTCTTCATCATGAGATTCATCAATGGGGTGAATATGCACATGATTAGGATGGGAAGAATTAGCATGATCCTCATTAAAGAAGTCACCCAAATTAGGCTCCATCTCCCTGGTAATTAAACCTTGGGAAGCCTTAATTCTAATGCTTCATCTAACGGGGATAGGATAGGTAGGATTAATAGTGGTAAAACTCATGCACTAGAGGGAAAATTTGAATTTTGAATTTTGGAACAAAGCTTACAAAATTGAGTAATGCAAAATTTAAGAAAATAATGATTACACAATTTGAACTTTATTGGAAGAAGAGGATGACACAATTTCCAAAAATGAAAGGGAATTAAATTTTTTAAAATTAGGTCCAAGGAAATACCACTTAATTTTAAAATCAAAATTTTTAAAATTAGGGTAGACTATAATTAACCTCTTAATTTTAAAAATTTTCTTGAAATTTGAAATGTGGAATTTTGAAGGTATTTCTGATTCTAGAGGGATAAAAAATCAACAAAATTAGCCAATGTTTTGGATTTAGTCTATTAAATACAGTCATAACTGTCTTTCGAAATTTCGGGAAAAAAACCGAGGACCGTGGCGGGAAAGCACATGGTCCGACCAACTTTTTTCAAAATTTTCAGGGACGAATATTACGATGATTTTAAAGCTAACCCCCCAAAAATGACGAATTTTACGACCTCTAGATGGGTGAAATGAAGGCGCAAATGTAAAAATAGGACCATATTAGGGTTTTGAAGAAAAAGAGGAATTGAATTGCAAATTTGAAAAAGGTAAAACCTAACGGATAGGGACACCTTGGAAAATGTTTAGAAATCTGATTTGGAATGAAATTGATTTGAAATTTGCACAAAATCCAATTAATTTTGAAAATTAGGGTTTTATGATCTAACCACTTAATTTTAAAATTTGAATTTTGGGAAAAAGGGGGGAAATTGAAAATTCAAATTATAGGAATGAAGACAAATTTGAGAACAATCAGAAATCTGAAAATTAAATGAAAATCCAATTTTTACACAATGAAATTGATTTGAAATTTGCACAAAATCCAATTAATTTTGAAAATTAGGGTTTTATGACCTAACCACTTAATTTTAAAATTTTAATTTTGAGAAAAATGGGAGAAATTGAAAATTTGAATTATAGGAATGAAGACAAATCCGAGAACAATCAGAAATCTAGAAATTAAATGGAAATCCAATTTTTACACAAGTTCAAGATGTGTTTTGAAAATTAGGCTTTTAACAAGTAACCTCTTAATTTTATAATTTTTAATTGCAAATTGAACAAGACAATGAGGAAATTGAATTTGACAAACAAAACAATTTTTATAAATTACAAGTTCAATTTTAAATTTAAAAACTAGGGTTTTGAATGATTTAACCACTAAGTTTGCAGAAAGTTGAAACTTGTAAATGAAAAATATGCAATTTTGTTCAAAGGAAAGCATGCAAGATGTCGGGTTCACCAAAATGTAATGTGGAAAAATGGTGAATGATGAGATCAAGAGGAAGACTACCATTTCCCTCAAGGAGAGATGAGAGTTTCACTATTGATTACCCTTCAAACACTTTTCACCAAATTACATTTGGAAGAGGAGAGGAGGATTCACTAGATTCAACCTTCAAAGATGAAGATTGAATTTTGAATGAAATGGGAATGATAAGTTGATCTCCTCTTCCTTATTTGAAATGGAAAGGAATTGATTGAATTATGTAGTGCAAAAGTGACAAAGAACTGATTATAACTTAAGATCGGAACATGGGATGCAGTTGTGCACTTGGATCTGACAGTAATATGTCGAGACAAAGTCACCCTACAAATTTGAGGAAAAGTTGCCTGGACCGTGGCGGGAACGTACACAGTCCTCCGAAAAATCCACGAAATGAAAAAGGTTTTTCTGCCTCTGCAAATGGAGCTCGAATCCAAAAGTACAGCTGCACACCTACAACCTACACACATAAAAGAGAAGAAAATGGGTTGGGATTGGGGGTTTGCCTTTAGGTCAAACCCCAGTTTTGGAATTAACCAAGTAATGAAAGAAAGTACTTGCAAGTAGATGTAAATGAAAGACTGAATTATAAATCACCTCAAGGGAGGTTGTGATAGAAATGTTGATAGAAATTCTTGTGTGGAATTGAATGTTGGAATCAATCTCCTCTTCAGTGGCTGAATCCTTGACCTGAATGCAACACCTAGCCTTGAAGGGAGACTTGAGAATGCTCAATGCTGGAAAAGAATGCTTGAATGCTCAATCGCTCATGCAACTTGAAGTTATCCAACTTCAACCTTTCCAACTTATGAAAATGAGAGGACGAATGCCCCTTAAATACATGTTAGTGGATTTTATTTTCATCACAGGCCGACAGTGGAGAAGTTTCCTGCCCAATGCAAAACCAACAATGCAACCCTAGCAAGGGTCTTGCCCCAAAATAGGGAGGGGATAGGGGCACCACGCCCCTGTCCTAGGAGGACAAGGGTGCCACGCCACTGTCCAAGGGGGGATAGTGGCACCATACCTCTGTCCTCTCTTTCTCCAGGGAAGAGTCTGGATGGGGTGATGCAGAGGCCAAGAAAGAAGCTGTTTCTGAGGGTTGAGAAATCTCTAGTTTCTGATCAGGCTAGAGGATTCAATCTCGCATGTGTGAGGACCCTAATACAGTAAAAAATTTCTAGGGTTGCAATTTTATGACACTACAATTGTCTATTCTTTGCATGCGAATTCTATGTGTTGATTTGATTAAGATCTCAATTGGGATGTGTGTAAATTGTCATAAAGTTGGCTACAAGTTTCCTTTCAAGAATAACACTTCTGTTTCATCAGAGTAGCACTTTTGTAATAGGCAGAGAGCTAATTTGTGTAATACAAAAGAAATTTCTAGGCTTTTAATCCCAAAATATTGCCTAATATTTTGAGGGTTTTGTAGGTGCTAATATTGCTTGCAGGTTTAAAGGAGTTAGTTTACATTTTTAGTTAACTTTTATTTCAATTTTTCTTTTTGTTACAAAAGGGACTGAAAAAGAATTCACCTTTCATTTTGTAAGGTTTTAAAAAGAATCACACATTTCTTTTGGCACTTTCTAAAAAGAATTTCATCTTTCTTTGGCGCTTAAAAAGAACTCATCTTTCATTTTGCAAAAGGAGTCTTAAAAGAATCACACATTTCCTTTTGGTGCTTTCTAAAAATAATTTCATCTTTCTTTGGTGCTTAAAAAGAACTCATTTTTCATTTCTTGCAAAAAGGTAAAAAAAGAACAACAAACAAAACCTTTATTTTTGCAAGTAGATCACATGAATCTTGGTGCAATCTAAAAAGAACAAAAAAATTTCATTTTTTGTTACAAAGGGATAAAAAAGAACAACTCACATTTTATTTTTCAAAGTAACAAAGAACAAGCCATCTTTTTCAAAATTCAAATTTTTGTTTTTCTTGCAAATGTCTTCAAAATTCTCAAGTTCATTTGTTGCAATTATTGGCTTAGGGGAATACTTCATTTTGCTATCTTGGATAAAAAGAACACCATGACTATTGGAACAACATTTGCAAATAGAAAATAGATCACATTGCAATGATGGGATAAAAAGAACAGTAAATGTCTACCATGCTTCAAAAGTGCTAGCTATATTCTCTCCCCTTAATTTGGTGATAAAAAAGAAGGACCCACTCTTGGTTTTCTTTTATTGCAATTAGGATAAATCCTTTAGCAGGCCTGCCCTCCCAAGAAGCCCATAAGGCCGGTGAGAGGGGAACGACCTAAGTGGGGAACGACTAATGCCAAGTATTCCAACCCACTATAATCAAATTAGGATTGTGATGAAAATCACATCCAATAGTTTTTCTCATTGATTAGCCTTCCCCTAGTATCGTTGAGATATGTAAAGCCTTTGTTCTAAGGGTTGGGAAGCCTCCTAAGGGAGTTTATCATTAAAGACCAAAACAAAGCCTATCTAAAAAGCTTTAAGAGTATAAGCTAAACTGAGTCAGTTATCTAAACATTTGTAATATCATAGTGAAAGGGTGGGGAAGAATCCACCCCCAAGGCACTCACCATACATCTCCCAAGAAAAAAATCCAATTAAAGAGAAATTCTCTTTGGTTCAACTTTTGGGAAAAGGCAAAAAACGGGTGCACTCTCAAGTGTGACAGGTCTGTTTGAGTTGAAGGAGTATCATGATGTGGGCTATGATATTAGGAATGAACTTTTTGACAATAGAAGAGTTTGACTGATTTGTATTTCAATTTTTCAAAACCTGTGAAAAACAAAAGAGGATTTGAAAAGATCCTAAACATACACATTTCATCAAATTCAATCCAAAGTTATCAAAGAAAAAAAAGTGTTTATGTTCTTGTGTGCTTGACGTGTCTTCTTGTCAAAGAAATCAAACATTCAAAACAAGTTACACCCCAACAACAATCTAAAACAAACAAATCACCACAAAATTTACAAATGCATCATATCATCAAATCCCTCAAGCATATAAGGAAATCCATATATCGTCGTCTTGAGAAGAAGAAACCTATCCAAAGAGAGATCTTAAAGAAGAGAAAATTTCTCTACATAAACTAAAAACTCTTGTTCAAACACCGAACATTCCTTCACCATTTTAACGATTATCTACATGGTCATGGAAATGAGTTTGATGAGGAATCTTTAAAAACACGCACCTTTCAAAAAAGATCTGCCTTGTCCCAATCTCTCAATAGAAGTGGTAAAATCTCATTGTTATAGCTACCTCAACCAAAAATCACCTTTGAGTCATTTTCCATCTAGGGTAGTCTTTCATCACCTCATCTTATTGATCTCATCCACTATCTTATTTTCCACAACTCATAATCATTTAGAAGAAATTCCAAGGTTCCACATTTCATCTTCTCCATTTTTCAATCAAAAAACATCTTCCATATTTTCCTCCAAGAATCAAGGTTTTACACTCATTCCAAAACATAAAAAAAAATCCATTCAACTCTCAAAAACAAAAAGGTTTTGTCCTTAGTTCTTTTGGATATTTCTAATCACATCAACATAAATACTCTCTAGTGTGTCTCTACATCTAGAATCAATCATCCTAAGGGGCATTACCAAGCATCTAGATAGGTTAAAACTCATTCATGAGTGCATCCTCTCATATCCAGGTAGCTTGTGCTTGTAGAAACATAGACCTTACTACACCTCATCTCATAATTGTTGAAACCCAAGCACACAATTTTAGAGAGGACTTTGTTAACATCCAACCCTTTCCTAATCCTTGCTGATTCATGACTAAATGTATTGGATTGGAACCCTCTTTTGAATGTAATTATTTTAATTCATAAAATTAGTGGTTTCTTCCTTATATGGTGGAAATCCTAATTTTAACCATTACAATGAGATGTTCCCATAACTAGATGTTTGTTGCTTGGCATTCACATATTCACCTCTTGGCATATGCATTTACATTATATGTCTTAAACAAGTTGAAGCACGCTTGAAACCAGAGGAAACAAAGTCTTATATGGGGTGCTATACACTTGAAACTAGACATCACTTGCACACATACACAAGGATGAGTGGAACCAACAGAACACGACTAGACTATTCCTACTCTCCTCCCCAACATGGATCACCTAGAAAAACATATCTAGGGGCAAGTATCCATGTCCTTTCTCATCATTCTTCCTATGGATCACCTAGAAAAACACATCTAGTGTGTGTCCATTCTCTCTCTTTCCTTCTTTTCATGAACTCATATCTTTGTTATTGATGGTTCATGGATGATGCATTCTTTTCTCTTTTACCTGATCACTTGTGTTCTTGAGATGACATTTTTCAATAATGATACTACTAGTTGAGACATTTTTATATTGAGGTCTCTTCGACTAGCTGACTTGAGGTCTTGCCTTTAGTCTTTATCTTTTGTGTTGTGTCTTTTTGTCTTTATGGCCCTTTTTGTTTGCCATTTTGTCTTGTTTTGTGTGCCCTTGCATATGCTGAGTGAGTTAAGATCCTAAGATTGGGGGCTTGGTCCTTGAAATTAGTGATGTCTTAACTCATCCATCATTTCAAATTCATTATCACCATCATCAAATCTTGGAATCATAATGTAAAGTGGAAAATTGGACCCTAGTGGTTCCCCACCTAGGAGAGAGAAAGGAAACCACTAGGATGATTTTCACTTGATGCAAAAATGCACTTTACATTCAAAAGAAGGATTGAATCCAGTAAATCCAAATCCAAGGGAAATGAGGATGTCAATGTTAAGTGGATTGCAATTTGTTGGAATGATTTTTCCCTCTTTTGTGAATAGATATGTTGACTTGTTGACTATGCAAAAAAGGAAGACAAAAATGGATGAAATAAGGAGCTACCAATTCGAGATCGTGTTGTAACTTTGGATCTGATATATTTAGAGTGATACAGATTTGCCTTGCAAATTTGGAGAAAATTCGTTGGGACCGTGTTTAATTTATGCACGGTCCTCCGAAAAATTTGGGAGTCGAAAAGGGTTTTTCCGTTTATGCAAATGAAGCCTAAATATGCAATTATAGCCGCGCACCTACAACCTGCACACAAAAAAGAAGGGAAGAAGGGTTGTGGATAGGAGTTTACCTTAGTCAAACACCGGTTGAGGAATCAACCTTGAAAGAAAGTAATTGCAAATACTTAAATGTGAATAATGGAAATATATAGCTTGTAGATATTCAATTTGTTGATGATGGTTGCTTTGCTTCTTGAATGTAATCACAAGTGTTGCATGAAATGACATGTAACATGACAAAACCCTATCACACACACATGCTTGAAAATGAATGTTGTAATGTTGCTCCAATGGATGAGTGAAGAAGACACATGAAGAAGAAGAAGACTTGATGAATGCTTGAAGGCTTGAACGCTTGATGACGATAATGAAGTCCTCCTCATGAATTTAACTTATTCTTGCTCTCTTAGACAAATGAGAGAATTAAGCCTCCTTTTATACTTGCCTAGGATCCTTAATTTTCATCTCACCAAAGGTCGACATAGGATAAATTAAATCCCAAAAAGCAAATTAGGTCCAAGGGTCGGATGGACCCATTTTGAGGTCAAGCAAAGAGGGAGGACAGGGGCACTGTTGGCTCCCTAGATTGCATATAGTGGGGGTTTTACACTACCATAGGGGCAGGAACTAAGTTGGGCCCTCAAATCATGCATGGAGAGGCCAACTCTAGACTATTTTAGAGATACTTGGGGACTTGGACCAACATATGACAAGGATTATGATAACGCTTGTTCACTTCGGGCTCTGCAAAACCTAGGAGGGTGATCTCTTAATGCTCTTGCAATCTCCACACCACACTTGCAACTGACATTAAAATAAAGAAGAGGGTCTCACTCCTAAAAGGGGCTCATCAAAGAGGGTCTCACTCCTAAAAGGGGCTCATGAGAAGATATTATGATATTATCGATTTACAACAAGATGTCGATGAGCTATGAGTAAAGAACTGTTACTAGAAATGACTAAAGACACGACCAATGTCTTATCCATTGGGCAATTGAAATTGTAAAACATAGGATAAATTATAACATAACAAAACATTAATCTAATAGCCAAAGATCTTAAGATAACACTACCTTATAATGCATCTCATCTATCTGTCCCAACCTAAAATACTTATCAGTATCCATGTATAAGTCCCATCAATCTGCAAATCCTATCCTAGAAATTTAATCGACCCCTTAGATCAGAGCATAAGATAGAAAATGCATACATCACAACAATGCAACGAACAAGAAAATCCTTGATCTTACTCATTGAAAATATAATAGAGTTACACACTGGAGAAAATCAATTTGAACTATGCTTACATTCATTTAATAAGCTATTTTCTATTACAAATTATCTTACATATAAATCCTTCAAGAACCTAAAACAAAATAAGACACAAGACCCATTTTATTTGCTCTACAAATTTTTATTACAGCCTACTCATTTCACCTAGACTTACTATACATGACCAAGGGTTTGGATCCAAACTCATGGAACAAATTTATCGACCCCCCCTGAATTCCCTTTTATAGAAACAAGGGAGCAAACAAGCTTCAGGCCAGAGGAGACACCTGTCACAAGCTCATAAGACCACTTGTAACTTTGTTATAAAAATATTCCTCATAGTCTCCCAAAAGACTATCCATTCTGGCATTCATGATGAAGTAGAACTAAAATGCATAACTATATTTTGGTAGAAACAAATCTTTTGAGCCATGCCACTATCATTACAGATGCTTCAAAATGGACCGTGAGATGCATCATCTTTGTTCTGTAGAGCATTTCCCTTTGGGAGGGGAAATTAGATCTTGACAAGAAGTAAAGTCGCCCCTAAATGAGAGGAGGACCTCCAACCTTCATGCCTAGGATCAAATAAAATGGAAAGAGGAGCTCTTAGAGGAAAATAAAGTGATGGGAAGGCATTGCAGCTTCCATGCCTTTACTGAGATGATCGACTGATACCCCAATCCCAACCTTGTTCTCCTCCTTTTCCTCTGTAAGGATCCTTCTTTAACCCTCTGCCAACGAGTGACAGAGGAGAGATAGAGGATGAGTCCTACAGGGCTTGTTCTGATAAGAAACTAATTTCAAGCCTCCATCGACTATCCTCCCCACTTTCAAGACTCCATAGACCATAAGAATACTCACTCCCAAAGGAATTCCATCCGGTATCACAAAGCTCAGTCTAACTCCTAGCACGATATTAGTCAAAAATAATTTTCACCATTTCAGAACCTTCTGAGAAGATAATGAATTTTATTGTTCTTCCTACCAATTGAAGACACCATCCAGCTGTATTTATAATGAAAATACCTTTCTTGGCAGTGTTCATGCATGGGGAAAATCATCATTCCAATACTTTTCTACTCATCCTACCAGCAAATGGATTCAAGAAATCATATCCATTGAATCAAAACATCGTCAGAATCAAACTACCAATTCACTACCCTTCTGACCAAGTTCACCTTACATGAACAGTTTTGTTTCTGATTTCTTGATTTTTTTTACTGCAAAATTTCTGCTTCAGAATCCCCTTTTTTTTGGATATTGAGTCCTTATCTTTTGAAAGTTTCTCGACAACAATTTCTTAATTTTCTACCTTACCGTGAGAATCTCTTACGATACTCATCTTATGATTTTATTAATAGGTTCTTGATCACTTCACTTCCATCTCATGAATCATCCTATCCCCTTGATCTGTCTGAAAATCTCAACTTCTTTCCGTGGTGGCAATGAAAACTTGTTGATATTGCCATCTCTGGTACTGCCACCTTTGTCCATTAATACGACTCAACCCAACAAAACACCTCCTCAATTGGCATTTTGAGAATTAGTCGACATCCACGTGCCTTGACATGTCTATGTTTATTCCATGTTAACAAGATTATCTTCTTCTTCTTTTATTTTCCCGTGTGAATAACAATGAAACAACCCCAATCACTCCTTTTAAAAAATGCTCTATATCCACCGTAGATCCGCCCAGCATAGCACATCGTGTGATCACCATCGGTTAATATTGATATTGAACTTCCAATGTAGCAAGTGGGCCCATTAAAAGTTTGATGAAGTGTTGCCAAATCTTCTCTGAATCTCAACTCTGTCAGCTGCCCCGCTGTTGGACTTATTCAGCCTACCTGAGACACGTAGGATCATCTTGTGATGTCACGATCCTTAACCTTCCTGCATCTTTCATCGCAGGATTGCGAGGGACGTCCAATCTATTTGTTCATTACTTGTAGCTTTACAAAGTCTGCCCGAAACTTGCCGCTATCCTTCGAGCATCTTTCCGCTTGGGTCATAACATCACCGTTCATTTAAACACATACAAATTCATGGGACTTTTAGTTGCTCGGTACTTAAACATGAAGATATAAGCTGAAAGATTAAGGTTGGACTTAGGGAAAATAAATAGCCGCATAAATATTAAAAGGGGACCCGACCATAATGGAAAAAACATAGTCTTTAGGAAAAATTAAAAGGTTGGCAAAAGAAATAACACCTAGGAAAAGGAACACGGTCCCTTCAACGATGGAAAAGACCCTCAAGTTTAAGTAAAAAGGTAATGAAGAAACATTATAGGCTTTAGGTTTTTAAAATAAAAGGATCACCCAGGAACATCTAAACCTAAGAACCTTAAACCTTAAGGGTAACATAGAGAGCAACATTAATTCAAAATGACAAAACATTGTTAAGAACACCAAATTTTGTATAGTCATTTTCAAGACTATTAGGCGCCATGCCCCTATCCTACCCTATTTTGGGGCTTGGACATGGTCATGAGGTAACACAAGGGATGAAACGAGAGGAGATTTGGAAGAATAATGCAGAGAGGGGTCCAAATTAAGTAGGAAGATGTAGTCGCTAGGGTGAGGACCTAAAATGCAGTCAAAATTGCAAGGGTCGCAATTTAATGATGCTACACATAAGAAGGGGATCAACCACCCACTTTTCATCCACCTCACTTCCACAAATACAAACTTCAAACATGGCTAGGAATAGGTCTAAAAGTTAGAGACACCCACAAAATGAAATATGGGAAGAGGAAGATGACATCAACCCATTTTCAAAGGGAGAAGACCTAGAACCTCCTACACAAACAAAAATAGAGGAAGCAACTAGTAATCCTAGGTTCAACAAACTATTTGATGAGATTCTTAAGGGGAATGCTAATGCTCATTTCCTAAGACTTTCTCAAGAGGGTGAGAAACTCCCTTTAGAATTTGACATATTGCAACTTAGAGATGCACCAAAACAAGACCAACAAAGTCATAGACAAGAAAGAAATCAAGATGACATGAGGGCAAGGAATACCTACAATTATGATGGCAACAAATATCAACAAGGGAACATTCGACAAAAAGTACAAGACCTTGCACAAAAATTAAATTCAGAGAAGGCACAAAAGAGATATTCTCTCAAAGATATTTTTCCTTATCCATTTGATAGGAACATGGTCATGCCCCCTTTCCCATGAAATTTTGAGACTCCAAAATTTGACAAGTACAAAGGAAAGGGAAATCCAAGGGACCATGTGAGAGAATTCTACTTAGCTTGCTTATAGGTTGCATATGATAAAATGTACTTGATGCACCTCTTCCCCCAAAGTTTAGGAGGCTCCGCTATGCAATGGTTTTCACTCTTGCATGCCTTGTAGAATCAGGACATTTGATGACTTAGTGCAAGAATTCGTCACTCATCATGCACACAACATAGAATGTGATATCACCATGGTTGATTTATGCAATACTAAACAAAAGAATGGAGAGTTATTCTCAACATTCTTGCAAAGATGGAGAAACCTTTCTAGCATATGGTCCTTCCCCATTCCAGAGGAACAATTAGTCAAAATCTTCATTTCAAACTTAAATGAAGAGATGGAATTCCACTTAGAAGTCAAATGTTTGGATTCTTTCAAAGACAGAGTAGACCAAGGACTCAAAATAGAGAAAGCCCTTATTAAGAAGGGACTTGTCAAAATATACAAAGAAAACAAAGATGGTCCATGACTAGCCTACAACATTGACAAACCCAAGTTTTGGACCAAGAATGAAAACATTATTAATGATGGTGTTGTAGATGCAAGGATGGTCAAAATCGCCCAACCTATAGTCAAAATAGCTGGGCAGTTTGATAATCATGACAAACAAAATATCAATCAAGGTAGTCCCGCAACCAATCAAGGAAATCAAGCTTCCAACACACATCAAGAGGCACCTAAAAATAGGCACTCTAGTTACAAACCAAATCGAACATACACACCCTTGGCAGAACCTCTTGAAAAGATATTACGACAACTTATATCTTCCGATCTCATCACATTTCTTAAAACATGAAACTACGAACCACAGGTCAAACCTCCATGGCGGAGAAATAATGAGTATTATGAATTTCACAAGGGAAAAGGACACAAAATGAACAACTTCTATCGGTTAAAAGATATCATTCAAGACCTCATTGATCGAGGTGACATAGAAGTGGATGGCCACAATGCAAAAAATTCCAATACAGATCATACCACGATCAAGAATCCACTCCCATCATATGAGAAAGGGGGTCCCTCCCACCAAGGGAAGAACCAAGATAGCACAACAAACTATACATGTGCACCATATACCTATACCACCAATAACCTTTATGATGCTAATGAACAATTTGCAACCATTACAATCAAAGGTAAAGATCCCACATGCAACATTGTTAACCATTGTAGCAAGATTACTATACAAGGAGAACCATCAAGAGTGGCATACGTGCCCAAACAATATAACCTTGTGGACCAGTTGGCTAAGATGCGAACACTCATCTCTATACTAGAGCTTTTGTGCCTATCACCCTCACATAAAACCATCTTGGACCAAGCTCTCCAAGAAGTGTCAGTTCCATCCAACCTAAACATAGATCAATTTCAAGTCATGGTTGGAAGTCTCAAATCATCACCATGTCTCACTTTCGCTGAGAATGACGATGTATCCATTCAGCAACCACATAACGCCCCTCTCCACATTGAGGGATTCATATATAAACATAGAATCAAGCAAGTCTTTATTGATGATGGAGATGGCCTTAACATTTGCACATTGCAATTAATCACAACATTGGGATATGCAGGAACAATTAATGCCAGAAAGAAGATCACCATTAAAGCCTATGATGATGCAGAACACTTCTAAAGGGTGTGTTACTCTACTAGTAAGAGTAGGACCCATGGTGAAGAATCTGGTTTGTACATCAAGTCCTAGACATCCCTCTTTCATATAATCTCTTATTAGGCAGACCATGGATTCATGGCATGCAAGTGGTACCATCCACCTACCATTAGTGCATTAAGTTTCTACATAATAGAGTAGAGATTACCATCCTTGGTGATGCTAACCCATTTGACTTTTAGAATAATATCAAACATCAACTTGATACTATTGTTCCCAACAACAGAGAAGCCACTGCCTCATCATCATACACCCACCTAGTTTCTCTCACTAGTACACTGATCCCTGCACCCAACAAGACAAGCTGAAGATGAAGGTAAAAGATGAAGGTCCAAGAGAATATAACCTTAACCAACTTTTTTGTGGTGGTCAACTGCCTCTCTTAGTTAGGACTCATGGCAAACCACAAATTTCCCTCAAGCTACCTATTGCAGCAAATACTTGTACACTTGATGGATTTATTCCAGGCAGATCACAAGAACATGAAACTATTGATGAAGACTTGGCTGGATGGATTTACAAAGACCCTTTAGATAAAGGTAAACAATAGATAAATATCCCTATAGAGAAGTATGGCAAAGGTTTTACCATGATGCAAAAGATGGGCTATGATGGACATAGTGCATTAGGATCTCACAAGCAAGGTGTACAAGAGCCATTATCACCCTTGTTAACACCAAGATATAAAATTGGACTCGGATTCAATTGTAGTTCAGTGGTCTCTTCTAAGCTCAAGCTTACCAACAAACAAAGATAGCCAACTTCTAAACCCATCACTCCCAAAATCAGGCTAATGTTCATTACAGAGAAATCTACAGCATCAGAAAATCCAAATCACACAAGCACTTATCAATCAAAATCCATATAGATAAAAAACAAGCAAAAGAGTTATGTTGAAATCATTCCAAGGTTAAAACTCTTGTCCTTTTTAGACACTCAAGCAACACCACCAACCTCGTCAATTACAACACCTATATCAGTTGTCACCAAAACTTTCACACTTGGAGGTATCCCTATTAATATATAGTGACAAAGTTCTGCCAAGTGACTCTGAGATGGATTCACAAGAATACGAATGGGGTTATTTAGCTTCACATTAATCTCAAGAAGATTCTCTTGATACTTTTTAAGATAAAGGAGTTGAAGGAGAGGCATGGATCAAAACCTTTTGGGATCCAGATATTGAAGATACTTCTAGAAGAAATAGGTCACCTCTCGAGCTAGATTACGACGGGGAGAGTACTGACGATGACCTCAATACCTCCATCCTTACCATAACTAATGCATTTTATGAACTCAACCTAATTTATAAAGCAATGCCAATCATCCACCCTGAACTCATTAACTGGGACTAGCAAAATCCCCCATGCCTTGACACCTTCCAAAATGATGAGGTGATCATAAAATTTCTCAAATTATAGGATAACATACCAAGTGGGGACCACAAGGCTGGATTCACTATTGAATTTAATAGTGCAACTTACTTTGGGGATAATGCCAAACCTTTTAGTCATAAAAATATTACTATCAAAATAGGATCTTCAAGTTAAAACCACATTGTGGCACTTTTAGATCCTAAAAAATTAAAAACAAAGGACTCATCCAAAGGTGAAAACTTCTCTGAGGCCCCTAAATATGAAAGGTTTGACATTCTCCCCTTCAGTGTGAATTAGGAGAGATCATCCATTATCATAGAGGACACCAAGGAATTTAATTTGGGATTGGAGGGGAACCCTCATACAATCCATTTAGCAACATCCTTAACTCACATAGAGGATCCTAGCTTTGTGGAATCTTCAAGAGGGAGCAAATAAAATTTTCTTGGTTATATGCAGACATGCCAAGGCTGAATCTAGATCTAGTAATGCATCACTTAATAGTAGTAGAAGGAGAAAAACTAGTAAAACAAAAGCTCAGGAAAACACATCCTCAGATCGCACTATTAGTGAAGGAAGAACTCAAAAAGCTATTAGGTGGTTTCATTAGACCAATTGATTATGTAGAATGGATATCCAACATTGTACCAATGGAAAAACTGATTGGGGGAATCTGTATCTGTGTAGATTTCAGAGATCTAAACAAAGCATGTCCTAAGGATGACTTCCCATTACCAAACATTGATATGACCATGGACCTAACAACAGGACACACAATGCTATCTCTCATGGATGGGTTCTTAGGATACAACGAGATAAAGATTGCCCCACAAGATCAACAAAGAACTACTTTCACATGCCCATGGGGAGCATACTATTGGAATGTGATGTCATTTGGTCTAAAAAATGTAGGAGCCACATATTAAAGGGCAATGACTACCATCTTCCACAACATGATGCATGCATTAGTGGAAGATTATGTGGGTGATTTACTAACTAAATCATTAACAAGAGCGGATCACCTTGTAGTGCTAGACAAAATCTTCACCAAATTGGAACAGTATAATGTCCACCTCTATCCAAAGAAGTGTGTCTTTGGAGTGACTTCCAGAAATCTCTTAGGATACATTCTCTCGAATAAAGGAATTGAGGTTGATCCTGCAAAGGTAAAAGAAATCATGAAGATGCCACCTGCTAAGAACATCAACTAGTTAAGGACATTAAAAGGGAGGCTACAGTCAATATGTTTGTTCATTGCATAATTGGCTGATAAATGTTATCCCTTCACGAATCTACTACATAAGAGTGCTCACTTCAAATGGGAAGAGAACCGCTAGCAAGAATTTTAACAACTTAAAGAATACCTGATGACATCACCATTACTAACACCACCATCTCCAGACATGCCCTTGTTATTATATACATATCAACTATGGCTACAACCTTAAGGGTATTACTTGCATAACATAATGTAGAAGGAAAATAATGTGCAGTATACTACATCTCTAGGACACTAGTAGGGTATAAAATCAATTATACACCTATTGAATGAGCTTGTCTCGTAGTAATTTTGGCAGCAACCAAACCGAGGCACTACATGCTGACACATAAGATACAAATCATAGCCATGATAGATCCACTCAACTATCTACTTAGTAAAGCAACACTATCAGGCTGCTTGGCAAAGTGGGTTATGATCCTCAGTGAGTTCAACATAGAGTATGTGGACCATAAGGAAATCAAAGGGCAAGACATTGCAGATTAGCTGGCTAAAGTGCCACTCATAGGAGACCATCCTCTCATCTCAAATTTTATAGATGAGGAAATATTCACAATCATTCTAACACAACAATGGAAGCTATATTTTGATGGATCATACACTAGGCATGGTTCAAGAGCTAGCATTATTTTTCTCGCACCTCAAGGTGATAGAATTCCAAAACCATACAGGCTCACATTCCCATGCATGAACAACATAGAAGAATATGATGCCCTGATCAGAAGACTAAGAATGGTCGTACAATTAATTTGAAGGAGATACAAGTATATGTCAATTCACAATTGGTTATCTGACAGGTTAATGATGATTACCAAATTAAGAATAATAAGATCATGCCTTACAAGAAAATGGTTGATAGTTTCAAGGAATTATTCATAGCTATCAACTTCGATCAAATTCCTTGAGACCAGAACAAAGCTACAAATGCAATGGATACAATAGCCTCTCTTCTTGATCTTTCACATAACTCAACATGCTATGAGTTCTTAGTCGAACAACTTTGGATCCCTTATGATATCCTGGAATCCGAAATGGTATGTCATCTCATCGGTTCCAATTCCCCATGGTATGATGAGTTTTTCACTTACCTACATGTTCAAATCCTTCCACCAAACCAATCGAACAATCAAAAAAAACCTTCATATGCCAATCTGCCTGATATCTTATCATTGCCGAAACCCTACATCGACGAAGTCTTGATGGTACGCTACTCTGATGTTTAGAGAAAGGTGAGGTGATCACAACATTAGAAGAAGTACATGAAGGTATCTGTGGGGCTCATTCAAGTGGCCCTTCATTGGCTAAAAATATCATGAGGGCAAGATACTTTGGCCCTCCCTCGAAAAATACTCCTATTACTTTATTAGAAAATGCAAGAAGTGCCAAGTACACAAAGATTTGATACATGCACCAGCTCAAGAATTGCAACTCATCGCAACACCATGGCCCTTTTGTCATAGAGGTCTGGACCTTGTGGGTAAAATATATCCACCTTCATCCAATGGTCATAACTTCATCATTACCACCATTGAGGTTGTTCTAGTCACCCAAGTCACCGACAAGCAGATTGCTTCATTTATCCTAAATTACATCATCTTTTGGTATGGTGTACCCATGTCATGTTAGAAATTGACACTCATCTGGTGTATTATAGTGCATGGATAATGGATTAGGGTTTTCATTGATGTGAAATCTCCTTGGAAATTCTATCTGGTAGTTATGGGTTCTGGTAACCGGTAGAGGAAATGGTCCAGTAATCCGTCTTTGGTATTTCAGGATATGCAGAGAACTTTTGGTCCAGAATCTTTGTGGTGATTGTGGTGGTGAGATTAGTGCATGGGATGATAGGGCCAACATGTATAAATCATTTAGACTATTTGGTTGATCCGCATATGTTTTGGTGATCTGGTCTAAGGTGACACCTAGTTACATGTTACATTTCATATTATAATTGGCTGACTTGATGAATGTTTTATTTTTGATTGCAGATATATATGACCAATGTAGAAGATCATTTTGAGATATGGTATGAGCGAGTAGTGATTGAGAAACCTATTTGGCACAATTTCAGATACACATTCTTGATTCAGTAGCTGACTGAGAAGCAGATCAAAGTAGATGCAGAGGTGTTACAATCACAATCTTTGCACTTAATCAGAACTCATCCAGGAATTGTTTGATGCTATTTTGGAGTTCAATCACCATAGTTCTCATTGTAAATGATCTGTAAGTCAATGAGACTTCCATATTGTAATCTGAGCAGTGAGATCTAGGTAGTGAGCTTGAATGCATGTTCATTCCCCTTTGTAATATTTATGTACTCCTGATCATAGTATATGAATATTGTGGGTTCCCATCCCACCATGGTTTTTCCCTTTCCAGATTTCCACGTAAAAATATTGGTGTTATCATTTTGTGGTTGATTATATTTTGTTTATGAATTTTAATTTATTGTATTTGCTTCCGATGGTTTGAGAATAAGTTTGAAAGTTTATTTGATGGTATAACATTGATTCACTCCCCTCTCAGTGTTCCTTGATTCCAAAATTGGTATTAGAGCCTAGTTCCTCTGAGGAAGCCTAACCACTTGAGGAAGGTCTAGGAGATTGAATCAATGGATTCTAGTTTGCAGAGAGTTTTGTGTAGCACTTGAGGATATTGATGCAACAAGAAATGAAATAAGTTCCTTAAAAAGAAACTTGAATGCATTAGAAGACTAATTAAAGATTTAAAGGATCAAGTGAACACTTCAAGAGACAAGAGGAAAGAAATAATGGAAAAGATGAAGGAGAAAGAAGATCAAATTATGGAAAATGATGACAAACTTGATGAATGTGATAATCTTGTTGGAGAGAATACTGCATTGAAGAATGAAATGCAATCCATTGTGATGAAGCTAACTAAGGAGATTGAAGACCGAAAGAAGAATGAATAAATTTTGGCTCAATCATTGAAAGAAAGATCAAATGAATACTTCGAACTCACCTATGAGAATGATCAGTTGAAGCTTGAGTTGACACAATCAAGGAATGATGGTCAAGAAATTGAAAGATAGATTGGTGCCTTAAGAGATGAACTTGCTACTGCAATTGAATACAAAGACAAATTCAATGCTAGCTCAACTAGGCTTGATGAGATGCTGGAAAGTCAGAGACATGGAAAAGAGATGAGAGGACTTGGATTTGAGAAAGGAGAATCCTCCGCTTCTGGATAGAGCAATGCAAAGCCTAATCATAAGAAGAGAAAGAATCCTTTGATAAGACAACCTAATGCCTATAAATTCAATGGTAGATATTTCACTTACAATAAATTTGGTCATATGGAAAATCGATGAAGAAGTAGGATGAAAAATGGAATGAATAATATGAACAATGGTCCTACCTTTACCGGTCAATGTTTCATATGCAATAACTTTGGTCACAAGGCAAACATGTACATAGCTGTAATGAATAATTTTCAAAACAAGATATGTTATGCTTGTGGGATGTTTGGACATATTTCTAACCAATGCATGATGAGACCAAATCAGATGAATTTCATACCTATGCAGAGAAATGTTGTTTGTTGTGCATGCAACAAAACTGGTCACATTGCAAAATTTTTTAGAAGCAAGAATGCTCCGGTAGACAAGAACAAAGATGATGAAAAGGATAAGGCAAAGGTAGAAGAGATCAAGAACAAGTATGAGAAGATGTGGGTTAGTAAAGATGAATCCAAAATTAATAGTGGATTTGCGCCTGAATCTGGTGTAGAATCTTCATTCGATAACTAAGGCATCTGGCCTTAAGGGGTTGGTATCTTCATGCGCAATCTTGCAAAACCCCCTGAAGAGATCCGTGATCGATCAAGGTTGAATGTAGATGCTTGGAGATGATTATCCAGAATTCATCATGCTAATCATGAGATCTAGTTGATTAGATTATGCTGAACATGACATCTGGTTGAGCTTTACAGTTTTATTTATTTCAACTTAAAGTTAAGGTTTTCAAAGTTAAAAGGGGTGAAATATGAATCATTTATCACATTCCAAGTGAAGAGTTCAAGCTGCAGAGCGAGGTGAATCAGATTTCAAAGCGATCGGAAGACTTGAGGAGATCCGACAAGGAGTTCTTGTGCATCCGATAAAAGAATAAGGTATTTATTGAAGCGCATTCATCCTTTAAACCCTAAATGACATCTTCTTCTATTTATAATCCTCTACTAGTAGAATTTTTTGAGTCAGCAAGGCCACAATTTAAAAGACATCCTTTTAAGTCCGTTGAGGACGATCCCAATGGTGCATTTTCGTCCATCCCATATAGAGTTGCACGTTGATGATGCTAGGGCATACATTCACTGCACAATTGAGGAAACCAGAAACAAGGATATCCTAACCTTGTATACAGAGGGGATAATGGATGAAGTTGGAAACCCCAAACTGAAATATGCACAGTTATAGAGGAAGGGTTTCACACAGTTTGTTCACTTCCCAACATTCGATGATGATGAATGGGTGAGGTATATTTTGAGCCATGTCCATGACAAATTCATATGGCTAGACAAACCATAGAAGGTAACCAAGTAGGCAATCCATGTAGTCACATGCCTAAATCGAACTAGTGGAAAACCTAATTTGAGAAAGGTGACAAACCCAACCATCACAAAGCTAACCGGTGCTCAATTTGACAACAAGTCAATGATGATTGATGATATCTTAGAGCATGATGTCAAATTTGCATCAATGATTATTGGATACAAAGTTTATCAGTCTAGCATATTGAATTCTCTCTTCGGTATTGTGATATATACAACTTATCAGATGGTGAAAGAGGATATGCAGTATGACTTGTGCATAGTTATTCTTGAAGAGCTCCTGAGCAATCTGAAGAAAATCAAAACAAACAAGAAGAATATTTCCAAATTCAGTTCACTAATTATTTGTTTACCACTATACTTCATGAATGAAATATCCGACACAAGAAGAGTCCAATGGGAATATGATTTACCAGTAGCCACTCAGATCAAACAAGGTTTGTAGAGATTGGGAAATAGAGATAATCAGACAACTACTCTGTGGAGTTTCTTCAAAACATTCCAAGGAAAAATGAAGAATAGAGTAAGGATCCCTAAGGAAGTGGTGGATAAATATGTTGATACTATCTACTTCATGGTTGACAAAGACCAGTGCCACATGGAAGCAGTAGAGCCAAGAATAGTATGGATAATGCTGATGAATTATGATGTTGATGCTCAAACTCTTGAAAGCTATGCTCAACATCTCTTGAGAAAATCAGTTGACCCTCAAGAAGAAAAATATTGGCTTTTTCAAGGAAAAAGATATGATATTGCATAAGAAGTTCACTCAGCCTGAAAGGAAAAGAAAAGTAACAAAAATGGCCGAGGTTGTAGCTAAAAAGATGGGCTTTACCAAATAAGCTATCAAGAAAACTAAGGAGAAGAAGGCTCAGATGGAGGCAGAGATGGAATCAAAGAAGCCTAAAACTAAATCGGTTCCCTCCAAAGAAAATCCTAAGGAGACTAAGTATTCTTCTACTTCGGTGAAGTCATCAACAACTCAAAGCTCATCTAGAAAAGGAGTGTTGAAGCAGAAGGAGAAACCAAAAAGAACCTATGATGCTGTATCTCTTATTGCATCTGAGATTGAGTCAGATGAGGATATAGAGAAAACAAAGAGGAAAGGAGAATTTGTCAGAGTAATTAGGAAACCCCAATCCGGTGGTGAGTAGAGTAAGAAGACAAAATATGAACCCTCTCTAACTGATAGGCCTAAAAGAGGAAGAAGGCTAAGGACAAAGTTTGATAAGGATCTTGAATCCAGCTTGGTGGAAGGTAAGTATACCTTTATTCCCCCATTATCTGCAAAAGAATTGAATGATGAAATATTTAATGATAGAAATATCAAGAATATCAGTGCACATTATGAATATTTTGGTGAGAATGAGTAGAGGGAAGTTGAGGAAGTTGTTGTGTTGCATTTTCATAACTTCAACAAGTCATTAATTGAGTTAGAACGTAGCATTCCAAAATATTTATATAATATTCTTGATGCTAGAAGGCTAACTACAAGCCGATTAGACAAGGAAATGAAAGAGCGTGAATTGATAAATATTAGTGCTTACATTTTTCAAGAAGTTGATAGACTCATAGAGCTAGCCAACAAAAAGGAATTCAAATGCAAAAATAGAGTAAACAAACTTATGGTTGGTAGGGTTGAGGAAGTAAGAGAGGAAACTTAAGAGATATGGAAAAGGTTTCTAAAGAAAAATCGGGTTCTAGTCAACCCTAAGTATGATCATGAACCTTAGAAGGAAGATACTTTTCATCTGATAGACCAGGCCAATGTAACCCTTGATGCTACAGACAGTCAAAATCCTTCGGTTGTTCACCTAGAGATGGTGGAAATTAAAGGTGAAGAGGCCCAAGAGACACTTAAAGATGATACTACACCAAGTGGTGACACCGGTGCACAAGTTCAAGGACACAAAAAGTATGCAGGTAAAGAAGAAGTAGAGAAGGACAAGGTACATGACAAGGAAGAAGAGGTCGATAAGGGAAAGAAAAAATATGATGATGCCCCGATAATCATGACAATTGACACTCCGAAGTACAAAGGGAAAATAATTCTCTCATAGATCTCCATCAATTTTGATAGACTGCTTGACATTGGGTAGATGTCTCCATCTGAAAGGCTGATGGTTGCTGCAACAATCCAGGCTCAAGCTAGTCAGGACTTGGTTAGATCAGAGACTAAGGATAAGAAACTAATTGAGATGTCTGTAGGTGTTTTGGAAAAATTGGCACCAAAACTGCAACTAGATCCAAATTATAACCCCTCCAATAGATTCCTACAATTAATCAATAATATCCGTACAAATTTTGAGTCATTGGAGAAGGAAACCACCAAGAAATTATTGGACAAATTCAAGTAGGTGCAAATGCAAACCTTCCAAAGATGATTGAAGATGACAAAGTCAGATTGAATAAAGGACTACAGACTATCTCTGAGGCATTGAATGCAAGAGGAAAGATATACAAGTCATGCCTTATACTGCCCAAATTCACATCGTACATAGACAAGCAAATAAATATTTGCCAGGGTAAGCTTGACAATATATATCAATCATTTGATTCCAATGTTGCCCTTGCCAGCAGTGTAGAAGGGAAAGTGATTGATCTAACTGATCGAATCTTGAGCCTAAATTCAGAAAAGGACATGATACACAAGCAAGTTGGTGAGCTTCAAAACCTTATTGCTCCTCGAATGGACACCATGCTGAGTAATAAATTTGATTGCATGAGGACAATGACACAACCAATTCCAATTGAGTTTAAAGATGTAGAGATATATGCCTATGTTTTCAGTGCCTTCATCATAGTTTTGGACAACTTGAAGAATGGGTGGGATTCACACTTAGGATTTTTCAAGACCATTCTTGCAGATATTTTCAAGTATGTATAGAATATCCAGTATATACTCCTGCATGTAAGTTTTTGTGCAAAAACCCATCTTTGGCATTGCTGTCAAAGGGGGAGAGTAGAGAGAAAAATTTACAAAGATGATACAAGTTTTGAGCTTTTGGTCTAAGGGGGAGCCTTATAAATTTTTGATCCGGTATACAGGTTGACACTTGTCATTTTTATCAAGTGTTTCCATCAATGCCAAAGGGGGAGATTGTTGGTAATTGACAGTCATCCGATGAATTATAGTGCATGGATAATGGATTAGGGTTGTCATTGATGGGAAGTCTCCTTGTAAATTCTATCCGGTAGTTATGGTTTTTGGTAACCGGTAGAGGAAATGGTCTGATAATCTGTCTCTAGTATTTTAGGATATGTAGAGCACTTTTGGTCCAGAATCTTTGTGGTGATTGCGGTGGTGAGATTCATGCATGGGATGATAGGTCTGACATGTAGAAATCATTTAGACTCTATTTGGTTGATCTGCATATGTTTTGGTGATCCGGTCTAAGCCAACACCCGGTTACACGTTACATTGCATATTATAGTTGGCCGACTTGATGAATGTTTTATATTTGATTGCAGATATATGAACAATGTAGAAGATCATTTTGAGATATTGTATGAGCGAGTAGTGATCAAGAAACCTATTTGGTGTAGTTTCAGGTGCACATTCTTGATCTGGTAGCTGACTGAGAAGTAGATCAGAGGAAAGTTGCAGAGGTGTTATAGTCAGACTCTTTGCACTTAACCAAAACTCATCCAGGCATTGTTTGATTCTATTTTGGAGTTCAATCACTGTAGTTCTCATTGTAAATGATCTGTAAGTTAGTGAGACTTCTATATTGTAATTTGAGTAGTGAGCTCTAGGTAGTGAGCCTGAATGCATGTGTATTCCCCTTTGTAATATTTATGTACTACTGATCACAGTAAATGAATATTGTGGGTTCCAATCCCACTGTGATTTTTCCCTTTCCAGGTTTCCACATAAAAATCTTGGTGTTATAATTTTGTGGTTGATTATCTTGTGTTTCTGCATTTTACTTTCTTGCATTTTCTTCCGGTGGTCTGAGAATTGATTCAAAGAAAATTTGATGTCAAATAGATTATCAGTTCTGAACTTTATGGATCACAAATCAATGAAGAACGAGATGTTTAGCTTGATTTGAAGCGATGAAGTTGAATAGGTTGATTAAAGTGACATCAATCCTGAACTTGATTGAACTAGGACCAACAAAGAGTGAGATACCGATCTTGAACTTGATTGATCAAGAAACGAGTATCAATCTAGAACTTGATTGAACTAGATTGATCGAAGGGATAAAACCAATTCCGAACTTGATTGAATAAGAACCGATTAGAGAAAATGTCCAACTTGATTTGAAATGATGAAACTAAACACCTATTTGGATTGAGCGTGATTCAGACGAAGACAATATAAGCTTGATTTGGTGTGATGAAACTGATATACCCCTAGAGATTGATTCAATTTTGAAGAAAAATAGGATTTTTTTGATTAAAAATATTTTCTACTCGACTTAGATGAAGATTTGAAAAAGAAATCTTGACTTTTTAATAATGATGACACAATAATGATGCCCCCATGGTAGTGAAATTGAAAGATGGCGAGGGTACACCAATTTTAGGCAATTTGAAAAGAAAAAGATTTGATGATGATAATTGGAGCATGGAGAATGATTTAAGAATTTATTTGAGATCATAAATGATTTGAGCACAAAATGATTCAAAAAAGCGATCCGAAGATGAAAGTGCTAAGTGGTCAACATTGTGAAATTTTGACTAGAAAAATTATCTCAGATTTTGATTTCGATCCCAAAATTGGACTCAGGACAGTCAATTTAGTCAAGTGTACAAATTTTATGTCCATCGGAGAAAGTTTGAAAATTAGGGTTTGGGCTATATAAGGGGTTCAATGTGTCTTTGTCAATTCATTTGTATCTCTCAAAGTTCAAAATTTGAAAAAACTCCTACGAAGAAAAATGACAACTACAATTCAAGAGAATCTATTCGAGCGCCAGAGATGACATAATCGACCTCATAACTATCCCCCAACAGTAAGTGATCGTTCTTAAGCCTTGTGCATTTCTCATTTTTTGAATTTTTGCTCAATTTCTCATTTTGAATTTCGTGTTAAGTTGGCATGTGTCATTTTATCGTTTGGTTCCATACTCTTTCTCATACGAGTATCTGACAATTTGTGTTTTGTTGTATGGTCATGTAGGGTTTGTCGTATGGTGTCTACTCTTGTATCATACGAGTATGTTCTTCATAGACCATGTAATCATGTTGCATGCTACCAATTATCATATGAGAGTGTTTACTCATGCAGCTTGTAATTTTTTGTCGTACGAGTTGCTGCTTGACTATGGTACCTCGTATGGAAAACAAGTATTTTTGAAGGTCCAAACAATAATTTTGGATTTTCAATGTTATAAATTTGGATTATTTAGTATGTTTATTACATTCTTAGCGCAAATTTGATCACGTACTGACAATTTTTTTGTTCAATTTTGCAGGTTCAGTTGCAAGATATACAGTTTTGATGCACATATTCGTCGACTATGAGATTGGTGCATGACTTATCAGACACACAGAGAGGTCACATTGGGTTTTGTGGATTCAGATACTTGTTGTAGATGCTTGATATCTGTGTGAATCATGATTTGTTGATTGCATTGGTTGAGCATTTCTATTCTGAGCATAACACATTTCATTTGCTGGTTGGAGAGATGACGATCACGCTTGAGGATATTTACATGATTTTGAGGATTCCTTTTGCTGGAGATAAGGTGGATTAGGATTCAAATCCATGACTAGGCATTGAGGCGCTTAGATGCATTTTCCATGATGACACTATCCTTGATCGTGCTATCAGTTGGGATGATTTATTGAGTAGGTATGGTGCAGAGTACCCTCTTTCTTGTGTGTTGGCTGACATGATTGGTTGTTTCATGATGCTTGATAGAGGACAATAGGGATTTTTATGTGAATGGGGTAGGATGCTAGAGATATTGCTTACTCATCCAGTTAGATTAGGTTGGGGGTTCATGCTTACTCTCGCACATGTACCATGAGATGAAAGAGATCGCCTATCGAGAGGCCAAGAGCATGGTGACATGTGTCCTTATGTTGCAGATATGGGCATGGGAGCATATTCTAGTTTGCAGACCTATTGTGGATGATTCAAGGGAGGCACATCAATGTATCATATGTCAGTATTCAGGTTATATCACACAGCCCCACCTGGGCAAGACTAATTTCTGGAGGAGGCAATTAGATGACTTGATAGCTATAGTATGGAGACCATATAGGGGTCTAGAGCTGTGGGATGATTGGAGGGTACAACAAAGAGATATGTTTATGATTAGATCTCTTATCGGTAAATTGACTACTATTAATGAGTGGTTTGTAGTGTCTAGGGTTTTGAGGCAGTATAGACCACAAAGTATATCCCAGGAGTTTACAGTGTATGCCAGATTTTGGGATGAGGAGAGACAAGGATGGGCACCCAGACTCTCATATGCCTTGACTATGCAGGAGTTAGTGGGTTTACAACCACAGAGATGGGAGTACTTGGAGGATGTGGCAGACGCGAGGGTATTGCCCCAGTATAGAGATTGGTTTCAGAGACACCCCTTTCCTCCATTTACAGATCCTCGAGAGCATGCACCTCATATAGATGAGGTTGAGGAGGTACCTTCATGAGCTTAGGAATAGATGGCACCTAGGAGGGCAGGAGGAGATCCGGGTGTGAGTAGCAGAAGAGCACCTATGGGAGGATGACAACGAAAGAGGGGAGAGGGAGGATCTTTGGGTGCAGTTGGTGGAGATGTGGGTGGTGATAGGGGAGGAGATGCTGCAGTTGATATAGAGATGGGTGAGGAAGAAAGACATGGTGAAGATGACGCTAGTAGGTAGGTACGGTGGAGGAGAGAGGAGCAGGGAGGTGGAGAGACACCTAGAGATATCATCCATACCCTGAGAGGGAAGGTGCGGGGTTTGGAGACACATGTGGTAGTGGCACAGGAAGAGGTCACAGAGTATGAGAGACAGCTGTAGAGATTGAGGACAAAGTGAGACCAGGAGATGTAGTGAGTGACAGTAGAGCGAGATCAGGAATTTCAAAGACTGAGAGCAGAGATAGCCACTTCTCATCATGAGGTCTTTCACCAGATGAGTTGCACAACATATTATGTAGCAACATACAGTACAACAGTGCTAGTAGAAAGATAGGTGGTGCTTTATTAATAGTATATGGCATGGTTAGAGGGAGCACATGCACCTATACATGTTGATCCTCAACATACACCTCCTCCACCACTAGGCGATGAGGGAGAGGGTCATAGTTAGATGTTGACATTCTATGTTATTTTGTACACCCTATTTTTTTGTACTCGACGTATTTCTTGCTCCGATAGACATTGGATATGATAGTTGATTTTATTTGTACCCTTTGACATTGATATTTTGATGAGATAAATATATGAGTCCGTGATTTGATCTTAATGTTCTTGTGATGAGGTATATGAGATGTTTTGTGAGATGTCTTTGTAGATTCTTTTGATCTATATGAATGCATTTCTTTTCAGTATGTATGTATGTAATGCAGATCAATATGAATGTTTTTGTTTCTTTTTCATATGCAATAAATGATAATAATGATGAGATAAGGATGTAAAATTATATATATATATATATATATATATATATATATATATATATATATATATATTAAACATAAGCATCAAGGCAGGAAGAGCCAGGATGACTTGAATGTCACACCATTTTTAATATAGCAAGCCAACATAAGCACCAAGGCATAAAGAGCCAAGATGACCTGAATGTTACTTGTACGCAAACACACCAGACAAAGAAGAGTTCCTTCCTTGTTATATGCAATATTGATTTGTTGGCATTTTGTGAACCGATATGAGGACATAATAACATTGTATGTTGTCATTGATGTCAATATGCTGAAGAGGTGAGAACCGGCATATGTGAGAACTGGTATAACACTGTGAACCGACATTTGTGCCAAAGTGAAGTGGTATGTTTGTTCAAGGTGAACCAGCATATGGTTGTGGGAACTGACACATGGAAGCATTGTATGACTACCGGTTGGTAGTCTCAACTTTAGGGTTTTCGGTTGAAGTGCTTCAAGCTTGTGTGGCTCAACCAATGACTTTGTGTGATGAGTTTGCATGGTAACGAAGAACAGATCGTGTTGCCACGTAAGCCTTGTGTACGTGAAGGATCTTGCATGAAGGAGATTGTTCCTATCTACCTCAGGAATGTGCGAAGTTTGTAAAATGGTGATAATGTGTGATGGGTTATCAGCCGCCATGAAATCGGTGGAAATGGATGATGGAGAATGTCTTGAGATTGGATCAAGAACTATTGCATTTAATGTAGTGTGCTCAATGGTCAAGATTGAACCGTTTGAATTCCTTAACCTAACAGGTTTAGGGTTGAGGGTTTATGCTACCGACCTATCTGTTTTCCTATAAGGTCAATGTTGTGTTTCTTTCTAAGGTTGTTGGCAAAATTTGTGTGTGTGTATCCAAGAGAAGGGATACATGATTCTTGCCAGACCAAAAGGAGAGAAGTGATACCTGCAGAGTGTAAGTGCAGAAGGTGAAGAGGAGCTTAAGCGGATCTGCATCGGTATTGAGTGCTGTTACGAGATATTGTAATACCTATTGATCTCTAACCACTTCAACAATTGAGAAATCCCTTAACAGGGTAGCTTTAACAGGCTTGCTGTAAATCCTTTAATAGGGTGACTCAAAACCATTGAGTTCTTGAAATCCTCTAACAAGGTAACCTTTAACAGGGTTTAACCCTTAATCAGGTATTCTAGCCATCCCTTAACCGGGTGATCCCTAACAGGATTGGTTCCTAACAGAACCTATTGTATTAGTCTTTAACCGGACAAGGCTCCTAACATAGCAGACTTCTAAAGAGTTCAAATGGGTATTCATCCCCACCATGGTTTTTCCCTATTGGGTTTCCATGTGAAAAATATGTGTGTTATGTGTGATGTCTTCTTCATGTGATGCTTTGTTGTTTCCTATCAAGCGGTGAATCTTGTTGATCTAGTTGCTCATATGTATATCTTTGATGGTTGATTACCTGTTCATGCATTAGGGTGAAAAGGAAATGAAGTGTTAGATTGTATGAGAAGATAAGTGTTAGCTGGTTTATGCCTGTCTCATTTATTCTGGGTTTTGCCGGTTGTACTCTGTTTGAGGATCGGTGTCACTGTTTGTCTGTCAATGTACAATGTCTAAAGACAAACCGGTTCAAGAGTGTGTTTTTGTGTGTACTGATTCACCCCCCCCTCTTAGTACCGATTGGGTACTACTCATTCATCATTGTGTTATCAATTGCTATCAGAGCATCCTCTAGGTCCTCTGTGTTATAAGCTTAACCGCTTGAGGTAAAGATCCCAGTCTAATGATGAAGAGGGAAGGTCCAAAGTTTAATAGAGAAAATTTTAGTATATGGAAAGACAGAATGAAGATATACATCAGAAGCATGGGTGCTCAACACTGGAGCTATGTTGAGAATGCCTATGTTGCCCCTACCAGTACTCTCACTGATGACCAGAAGAGAGAGATACAGGGGAATGGGCAAGTCATGGAAGCCCTAATTAGTAGTTTATCTGACATTGAGTTTATTGATGTCCAAGATAAGGAAAATCCAAAAGAGGTATGGGATACTCTTGAAAATATCTATGGCGGTGATGAGCATGTAAAACAAGTTAAGGAAGAAAGCCTTAGAGGGAAGTTTGAAGATATGCGGATGGTTGAAGGTGAGACCATTCAATAGTATGGAATAAGAATCAAAACCATTGTTTGAGATATCAAGAGTGCAGGTGGTAAAATAGAAGATTCCATAAGCAAAGTCCTAAGATCCCTATTGCCGGTCTATGCAATAAGGGTTGCTGCTATTCAGGAGCTGAGATCAATAGACAAGACTAAGGTATCCCTAGTCTCCATCATTGCAAAGTTGACAACCTATGAGATAAATAGTTTTGATGGCAGTATACAAAAGATTGAATCAACTTTTAAAGCTTCTGCAATACCATCTAGAAAAGGAAAAGAAGCTAGCACTAGTGGTGAACCAAGACAGAGCAGAGAAATGGATGATGAGGAGATTTTGATGGCATTTGAAGCTCTCCTTGCCAAGAAACTTCCTAAAGGAACCAACAAATACAGAGGTAAGCTACCTTTGAAATGCTTTTCCTGTAACTGGATAGGACATATTGCTGTAAACTGGCCTAATGGCAACAACAAGGACAAACCAAAAAGGTTCAAGAAATTCAAAGGAGGAAAGCAGAGAAACTATTTTGTGGTAGTTGATGAAGGTTTCATAGATGAGGAATTAGAGGATGAAGAAAATAAAGATATTGTGTTTGTTGCGGTCAAGGAAGATGTGTCAGACAAGAAGGCTCTTGTCTCCCAGTTTTATAATTCCAATGAGTGGATCATTGACAGTGACTATTGTCACCATATGAACTATGACCAGAGCAAGTTTCTATGCTTGGAAGAGTATGATGATGGTGTGGTTCGCTTTGGCAATGATGCACCATGCATGGTCAAAGGTAGAGGGTCTATCTCTCTGAATGGAAAGAGTAGTGTTGACAATGTGTATTGTGTTGATAGTCTCAGACATAGCCTTCTGAGTGTTGCCCAGCTGAATGACAGTGGCCTCACTCTGGAATTCAAGAAGGGAGTTTGCAGAATCAAAGGAAAGAATGGTGAATTGGTGGCCACTAGCATGTAGAACAAAGGTAACCTATTTTAGCTAAATGAAAATATAAGGACATGTCTTATGGCTAAATTTGATGATAGATGGATATGGCATGGGAAACTCTGCCATGTAAACTTTGATAACATTGTGAAGGCTAGTAAGATCAAGGCAGTTAGAGGGTTGCCGGTGCTAAGCAAACTGGATAATACCTTGTGCAGAGAGTGTCAATTGGGTAAAATGTTTTCCTCAACCTTTAAAGGTAAATCTTTCACTGTTGACAACTTGCTTGATCTTGTGCATACTGATTTGTGTGGTCCTATGAAAACTAGAAGTGTGCAGGGTGATAAGTACTTCATGATTCTCACTGATGACTGCTCAAGAATGATGTGGATCAAATTCTTTAAAGACAAGTCTGAAGCCTTTGTAAAGTTCAAAGCTTTCAGAGCATTAGTGGAGAAGGAAGGCAGTAAAAGGATCAAGTGCTTGAGAACTGATAAAGGAGGGGAATTCACTTCCGATGAATTCAACAAGTACTATGAAGAACATGGCATCAAGAGGCAACTGTCTGCCCCCCGGACTCCACAACATAATGGCCTAGTAGAGAGGAATAACCGGATTGTAGTTGAAGTAGCTAGAACCATGTTGATTCAAAGAAAGGTAGCTCACACCTTTTGGAGAGAAGCGGTGAGCACTGCAGTCTACAAAATGAACCGGGTACTCATTAAGAAATGTAAGGATAAAACTCCTTATGAGTATTGGACCGGTAAGACACCTGTAGTTAGCTACTTTAGAGTGTTTGGTAGCAAATGTTACATCAGAGGAGTGAACACTAGAGCAAATTTGATGCGAAAAGTGATGAGGGAATATTCCTAGGATATTCCACCAAGAGCAAAGCTCTCAAGTGTTTCAACAATAGGACTTAGAGAATTATGGAAAGCATCAATGTAAGAGTTGATGAAACCTCTGAGAAAACAGAGGAAACTGACAGTGAGCCAGCGGTAAATGAACTAGTTGTAACATTCTGGGAATCAGTTGTCAGTCAACCAAGTACCAGTAACAATGTTCCTACACCAGTAGATGTAGATGCTGATATTGACGGAGATGAAGATGAAGAAGAAAAGAAAGAGGAATCCATTAAGACCATTCCTTGGTATGTCAAGCTGAATCATGATCCTAAGCAGATCATAGGAGATAAGGATGCAGGAATCCTTACAAGAAGAAAGGTCAGAGAAAAATCATGTATGATCTCTGAATTTGAGCCTAAATCATTCAAAGAGGCTCATAAAGATGAAGACTGGATCAAGGCAATGGAAGAAGAACCTGACCAGATAGAGAAAAATGGTACATGGTCTTTGGTACCCAGACCGGAGCATAAAAATGTCATTGGTACGAAATGGGTTTTCAGAAATAAGCTGAATGAGGATGGCATAGTGATTAGGAACAAAGCCAGAGTGGTGTGCAAAGGATATGCTCAAGAAGAAGGAGAAGACTATGGAGAAACCTTTGCTCCTGTAGCCAGATTGGAAGGAGTCCGTATGCTTCTTGCATATGCAACTTTTAAAGGTTTCAAAGTATATCAAATGTATGTAAAATCTGCATTCCTAAATGGTGTACTTGAAAAGGAGGTGTATATTGAGCAACCAGATGGGTTTGCCCTATCTAAAGATAGTGACATGGTATTTAGGCTACATAAAGCCTTATATGGTCTAAAGCAGGCATCTAGAGCATGGTATGAGCATCTGCATTCCCATCTTGTGAAGATTGGATTTAAGAGAACAAGTGAAGATAACAATATCTACTTGAAGTCTGAAGGAGATTAGATCCTGATCTGTGAGGTATTTGTTGATGACATTATCTTTGGTGGAGATGACAAGATGAGTCATGAGTTTGCTGATGAGATGACAAAAGAGTTTGAGATGTCACTCATAGGGGAGATTAAGTTCTTCATTGGACTGTAGATCCAACAGATGAAAGATGGAATCTTTATCACTCAATCCAAGTATGTAAAAGAGGTGTTGAAGACCTTTGGAATTGAAGATTGCAAACCAGTTGGTACTCTGATGGTGACCGGTTGTAAACTATCCAAAGAAGATGACTCAGCATTAGTCGATGAGAAGGAATACTGATCAATGATTGGTAAGTTGCATTATGTAGTGCATAGCAGAACAGATATTGCACATGCAGTTGGAATTACTGCAAGATTCCAGAAAACCCAAGGGAATCCCACTTGGTTGTAGTGAAGCGGATTCTTAGGTATCTGAAGGGAATTATTGACTATGGATTTTGGTATCCATATAGCAAGGATTTCAACTAGAAAGTATACACAGATGCTGATTGGGTAGGCAATATAGATGATCGGAAAAGCACAACCGGTGGTGCATTCTTTCTTGGTGGAAGACTGGTCTCATGGATGAGTAAGAAGCAGTGTTGTATCTCTCAGTCTATAGCGGAAGTAGAGTATGTTGCAACTTTCATGAGCCACACTCAGACAATTTGGATGAAGCATGTATTAAATGGCTTCAAAGTTCCTATATCTGAACTGGTAAGTATATTTTGTGACAATACTAGTGCAATTAATATCTCCAAGAATCCGGTTTTACATTCTAGAACCAAGTACTTTGAGCTTAAGTATCATTTCTTAAGGGAAAAGGTTTAGAACAAAGAGATTGCACTAGAACATATTTCCAGTCAGGAGCAATTAGCAGACATATTCACCGAGCCTCTCCCAAAGGCTACATTTATGTACTTAAGAGGTGAATTAGGGGTGTTGCCCCTTCAGGAGGTAAACTAAAGGTATATGCTCCACATCAGTCAGGTATTGCATAGTCAAATTTTGCTTTAGGATCGATGTGTTGAAGGATGCTACTCCTCGGGAGGAGTAGCATAATGGAATAGGGAAGCTTGTGCCTCCACTTTGGCATTGTTGTCAAAGGGGGAGAAGATGTGAAGTGAAGAAGATATCTGCAGAAATTGGGGGAGAAGATGTGAAGCGGAGAGATATCTTTGTATATTGCCGTCAATGCCAAAGGGGGAGATTGTTGGCATTTTGTGAAGCGGTATGAGGACATAATAACATTGTATGTTGTCATTGATGTCAATATGCCAAAGAGGTGAGAACCGGCATATGTGAGAACTGGTATAACACTGTGAACTGGCATTTGTGCCAAAGTGAAGCGGTATGTTTGTTCAAGGCAAACCGACATATGGTTATGAGAACCGACACATGGAAGCATTGTATGACTACCAATTGGTAGTCTCAACTTCAGGGTTTCTAATTGAAGTGCTTCAAGCCTGTGTGGCTCAACCAGTGACTTTGTGTGATGAGTTTGCATGGTAACGAAGAACAGATCGTGTTGCCACGTAAGCCTTGTGCACGTGAAGGATCTTGCATGAAGGAGATTATTCCTATCTACCTCGGGAATTTGCAAAGTTTGTAAAATGGTGATAATGTGTAATGGGTTATCAGTCGCCATGAAATTGGTGGAAATGGACGATGGAGAATGTCTTGAGATTGGATCAAGAACTGTTGCATTTAATGCAATATGCTCAACAGTCAGGATTGAACCGTTTGAATTCCTTAACCTAACAGGTTTAGGGTTGAGGGCTTATGCTACCGACCTATCTATTTTCCTATAAGATCGATGTTGTGTTTCTTTCTGAGGTTGTTGGAAAAAGTTGTTTGTGTATCCAAGAGAATGGATACGTGATTCTTGCCAGACCAAAAGGAGAGAAGTGATACCTGCAGAGTGTAAGTGCAGAAGGTGAAGATGAGCTTAAGCGGATCTGCATTGGCATTGAGTGCTGTTGCCAGATCATTGTAATACTTGTTGATCTCTAACCACTTCCACAGTTGAGAAATCTCTTAATAGGGTAGCTTTAATAGGCTTGTTGTAAATCCTTTAACAGGGTGACTCAAAACCATTGAGTTCTTGAAATCCTCTAACAAGGTAACCTTTAATAGGGTTTAACCCTTAACCAGGTATTCTAGCCATCCCTTAATCGGGTGATCCCTAACAGGATCGGTTCCTAACAGAACCTATTGTATCAGTCTTTAACCAGATAAGGCTCCTAACAAAGCGAACTTCTAAAGAGTTAAAAAACAAGCTTGTGGGTATTCATCCCCACCGTGGTTTTTCCCTGTTGGGTTTCCACGTGAAAAATATGTGTGTTATGTGTGATGTCTTCTTCATGTGATGCTTTGTTGTTTCCTGTCAAGTGGTGAATCTTGTTGATCTTGTTGCTCATATGTATATCTTTGATGGTTGATTACCTGTTCATGCATTAGGGTGAAAAGGAAATGAAGTGTTAGATTGTATGAGAAGATAAGTGTTAGCCGGTTTATGCCTGTCTCAGTTATTCTGGGTTTTGCTGGTTGTACTCTGTTTGAGGACCGGTGTCACTGTTTGTCTGTCAATGCACAATGTCTGCAGAAAAACCGGTTCAATAGTGTGTTTTTGTTTGTACTGATTCACCCCCCCTCTCAGTACCGGTTGGGTACTACTCGTTCATCATTGTGTTATCATGATTATCATGTCCACAATGACCCTTGTATAGTTCATATCCTAGGATAGATTAAGCATGTATCCAGATTGCATAATAAATAAATTTACTCGAAATAAATAAGGACATGATTCCAACCTCCTTGTAGCATACAAATAAATGGAGTCAAGGTATGTGTGGTGATTTCACCTTGATGTGAAGGTACTTATCACAGACACCCAACCTATGAGATGTTTTCAGATCATCAGAATCATTCCTACAAGTTGAAAACAAAGAAAAGTATTAAGCCCCCAGTCCTTAGTCCTCTTAGTCAAGATAGACTTCCTCAAGTTACTCAAAAGGAATAATAATCGAAAACCAAGTTTAAGGACAACATTTAAAGAAAATTTCAGTTAGAGCTCAAACAATTTTCAATGTTTATTTTTTCAGTGTTCTTGCTTTGTGTGTTTATTTAGTGGTAAAACTTAGTAGTGGATAGGAGACAGGTGATTGACTCAGATTGGATGACCTAGTACTACCAACAGAAATATGACTTGGTTGAACTGCTTAGGACAATGTAAATTGACCAGTTGATTTCCCTAAGACTAGGACGTTGATCGGTTTCAAGCCATGAGGGTTCCAAGAAGAACCAAGGTGTCACCAAAGTGACTGAAGGATATAGACAAGCTAAAGCGAAGATGCAAAAAAGAAAGAATTAAATCAGGAAATACCAAATGTGTGTTGATAAATGGAGCGCTTGAGTACAAGAAGCACCTGTTTACCAGGTTTTCTTGCTTGGCAAAGATTATTTCTTTTTTTTTTACTACCAAGGTGCCTATTTACCAGGTTTTCACCAAGGCATTTTTCTTTTATTTTTGATTTTTTTCTTCTTTTCTTTTTTCTCTCTCCTTTTTTTCTTGAGGACCTTTTTATGATTTTTCGAATTTCTTCAGGACTTTTTATGATTTTTAGAATTTCTTCAGGATTTTTTTTGATTTTTAGGATTTCTTCAAGACTTTTTTTGATTTTTAGAATTTCTTCAGGACCTTTTTAGAGTTTTTGAATTTCTTCAGGATCTTTTTGTTGTGTAGATTTCTGGAGCAAAGAATGCTATGTGTAGAATTTCTTCAAGTGGATGGTGTTGATTGGTTCACGAAGCTATTCTCCTTCCGATGTTGAGAGTTGATAAGCACCAGAGCCAAAGGATGCAGTAACAATGTAGGGACCTAGCCAGTTGGGTTCTAATTTCCCCTTTTGTTCTTGTAACTATTGATTTTTAGGATTCTCTCTTAAAACGAGGTCACCAACTTGAAATTATATGTGTTGAACTTTCTTGTTATAACCTCTAGACATTCTCTTCCTATAAGCTCATACATGATCAAACACCACTTGCCGATGTTCATCTAGTAATTTGAGTTCTTGCAATCTAGATATTCTGTGGTCTTCATCAGTGACAAGACCTTGCAGACAAACTCTTAAAGAAGAGATTTCCATCTCTATAGGCAAGACTGCTTCACCCCCATATACCAAAGAAAAAGGTGTAGGTCCTGTAGGTGTTCTGATACTTGTTCGATAAGCCCATAGTGCTGGATTGAGCTGCACATGCCAATCCTTTCCAAATTTGTTGACCGTTCCATGTAAGATAGTCAACAAGTTTTTATTAGATGCCTCAGTCTGACTATTACCTTGAGGGTAATATATAGAAGACTAATGCTATTTGATTTTGAACTTTTCACAGAGCTCATCTAGGTCTTTGTTTTTGAACTATCCTCCATTGTCAGTTACAATCTGTGTAGGAGAAAAAGTGACACTAAGCAAACATGCCCTAATCCCACTTTCAACCACACACTTGTGGAATACGAAAGAGCCTAGAGGTATCACACAATTGGCTACTTCTTTTTGTGGAAGAGAGAGCCACGGGATACCTATTAGGATTTCTATTCCCTTGTTGTAATTGAAAGATAAAATGATGCAAGTTCAATCCCTAACCCCAAAGTGCAAATATGAACTAATAACAAGATTACAGAATTGAACTTAAATGATGGAAAGCTGTAAACACAAGGACAAGACAAGAATGCAAATGCATACCCGGAGTTAAAATCTGAGTGAAAATGTTTGGGACGAGGGCGCAGGCGCCACTGTCCTGATTCTGCCCCTGAAACTGCTCCGGAAACTGCTGTTTTGCACTTTGGAAAAAGCTGTCAAAAATGCTGAAAATGCTGTCTGTCAGGAGGACCAGGGCGCCCAGCGCCCCTGTCCCAGGGACCAGGGCACCCAGCACCCCTGTCCTGGTAGGACCAGGGTGCCCCACACCCCTGTCCTAGTCTTTTGCTCTGAAATTTGGTGGGAAGGTCGGTCTCAGTCTGCTTCTCCCGGATCTGCAACTTGCGGCGTCGTCCGAGTCTCGAAACCTGCACTTATATCTGAAAAGGTGTTTGGGCGGCTATATAGGGTTTTTCCTTAGTCAAACCCCCACTTCGGTGATTTCCACCTCCACGAATAGCCAATTTGTATTGTAAAATGTATTGTGTGTGCAGACCTAGTGTGTGTGCAAGGTCCTAAAATGCAAGAAAGCAAACTAGAGCAACCTAGAAAGTAAACCCTAATTGCTTGTAAATGATAATGTAAATGCTCTAAATAAAGATGCAAAGTGATCTAAAGCATGAATAAATGATATATTGAAGCTTATGCAAAGACATGAAAACAACATGAAATCATACCCAACCCTCAAGGGAGGAGTACAAGCCAATCTTCAGTCGGTAATCTCCTATTGTTCTTCAATGTCTTCCAAGCCCTAAATGGATGAATGAAATTGAATGCTTGATGGATGGATGTTGATTGTTGTTGAAGTCTTCAAAGATCTTCTCTTTCGTTGCATAGAAGGTCCTTGAAAACCAAAGTTCGGATCCTTTCAAATGAAGAAAGAGAGCTCTTATGTATGAAACCCTAGGTCGTAAATTCGTATTTTGGCCGACCTAGAGATTGAATATCCCACCAATTTCTTGGGGTTAAGCTTTATTTTATGATTGGATTGTGCTCCCAAAATTTCAGGAAAAATGTCCGGGACCATGTGCACCGGGCGCCACGGTCCCGGCAACTTTTCACCGAATTTTCAGGGCCATCGGATATGATGATTTTAGAGAGAATCCCGAAGTTACAGGTGACTTCGAGATGTTTTGACCCCCGAAATCAAGCCCCCAAGTTCAAAATAGGACCTAATTAGGGTTTTTGATTAAATGACGTATTGGAGGAATAAAATGGAAAGGGCACTCTTTAATGAAAGGGCCCAACTTTATGATATGGGAGATGATAAAATAGAACCTTAGACCTAATTAATTTAATTAATTAAGTGCTAAAGGGGAAATGCAATGCAAAAATGCAAAATGACCAAGGCGGGTGCTAAACCAGGTGTGAAATTGTACCACCCTAGCAAGTGCGTACAATTTACGATGCTACATTTAGCCCCCACTTTAGCGGTCATATGAACACTACGTGCATATGCAAGCTAAAGTATAGAAAAGTAAACATTATTTGAAAAAGGATATATCCATAAGTCTGTCGAATGAAGCCCCCAGCGGTATCTGCAGTACACAGTTAGGAACCGCACCCTACAAAACACACGTTAGATCACAAAATCACCTAATGCTTACTAAGGAAGGTGATGAAAATTAGAGGGTAGCTATATGCCCCCCCCTGTTTCGGCTTGCTAATTTTAGTGAGTTGAAATAGGGTATCATGTTTACCACTTCGAATTGTTAAAGAATATTGATGACAAATGCTCACAAGAAGATTTGATATGAGATCAAAAACTAATGGAGAATCATTTGGTAAGAAAGAGGACTAAATCTCAATTCCAACACAACAAAGAGTGTGAGGATTTGAGAGTTCTCTAACACAAGATGAAGGATGTAAATGGAAACAAAATGCAAAGAGAAGAAAAGAAAGGAAAAAAGCATGAATACACACATTGGTGATCCATGAGAAGAATAGTGAGAGAGAAAACATGGACTTCTCGCCCCTAGATCTTGTCTAGGTGATCCATGGGAAAAGGACATGGAAAACTAGCCCCTAGAGTCTGTCTAGGTGATCCATGTAAGGGAGGAGAGTGAGAAAGTCTAGCCTTATGCCGCTAGTTCCACTCAACCTCGTGCATGTGTGTGTAAGGGAGGTTGGAAGCACCTCATAGGAGTCTATGCCCGAGTATGCTACAACCTGTATATGTATAGTACAAAAGCGTGACATCTCGCTCTAAGAGTCTGTGCTCTGGTTCTGAGAATAATCACCTTGCATAAAAGAAAAATGGAAACATCTCGCTCTAAGAGTCTGTGCTTTGGTTCTGAGAATAATCCATTGCTCAAAAAGTATAATGTTTATGTCATAAGCAAAGTAGAACAAGGATACCTACCTTCATCACAAAAGAAGATACCCCAAAAAATGCAACAATGTCATAGATCCAAGCAAGAGAGTTTTACACTCCTTAAGCAAGGATAAGATAGTTGAAAAGGGATATCTTGTAGTATGTGTAAAGGAGATCCTTAGAGGAGAAGAGATCTTTGTACAAAAGACACCTATCCCCAAGAGGAATTGTCTTAGACAAATATAACATCTTCTAGAATAAGACAAAGAAGAGAATAAGAATGCAATACTTCCTTCTTTTGCGAGGTGAAAGTGATTCTTAATGAAGGATGACGCTCTTTTTAACCCAATTGGGAGAGTGAATTCATTATGGATGTATTTTACCAAGTGCAAAAGAGGTTGTAGTCAAGGACTTACACCTCTTGCAAGAGAGAACCCTTGAACAAACAACAACAAATGCGTACAAGGCATAACACCAAGTAATAAAGTCCACACCATCCACAAAATAGGAAAAAGTGGATCCTTAGATAAAAATAAGGAAAGATCATTGCCTCCCAAGGATAAGGACAATGAGAAAGACTTACACAATCTTCTAGGGAGAGATTTGGACATAAGCAAAAGAAGAGATGTATGAAATCATTCTTGTCCCCATAGGAACAAGAAAATTAGGCTATTATGTTGCTTCAAAAAATATGATTGCACTTGAAATTGTACCATCATGAATGACAATGAGCCCCCAGTAAATGAGCTACCAATGTCACATAATGATGAGCAACATAACAGCCATTAATGTTATTTAAAGACATGATAGATTGAATGAGGTATTTGAATATGACATGCTAAATGCTCAACTATAAGTGAGATCAAAAACATGTGTAAAATGATAAAAATTGAACAAGAAAAGTCACAAGAAATCTTAGGAGAGGGATGAGTGTAATTTATTAGAGCCTTATTCCTGGAGGAAAGGACTTTGTGATGAATAGGAGATAAAGATTCATAAGTGGATTTAGAAATTTGAGGGGAGTCATAAAGAGATTTGTTCATCGCCAAGATTTCCTTATGAGGGGAATGAGAGTTGATAGAAGTAGAAGATGTTTTAGTTGAAGTGAGATCATCATCACTAAATATAGCATTCACATTGAGAGATGGTCTTTTAGATGTTTTGGTACGTTTGCAGGGATTATAGCCAAGTCCAAAGGCATAATTGTGAAAATTAGTCTCTAGAGGAACTTTTATCCCTTGTTCATGAGCACCACAACCTTTTCCATGATACCCATGCTTAGCAAAAATGCGAAAACCACGACCATAACGATCAGCCATTTCAGGAAGAGAGGGTGGTTTTTCATAAGACAAAGAATCAAACTCTTCATAATTAGAGGTGTGAGGAGAAGAAGTTTGAGAAGCAGCCACAAAATTATTGCTCATAGGTTCATGTAAGACAGATTGATCTCTAGTTGCTTCCTTCTTTTTAAGTTCAAGCTCTCTAGGAGGAACCCTATACTCACCTACAAAGGTGGGATTAAAATCAAGAGATCCCCAATCGTCTTCTGCGAGAACCTTCTCAGGATCAAAAGCCTTTTCATGTGTAGATTCAAGTCGAGAAGGATCTTCTTTAGGAGCTTTAGACTCATCCAAAGAATTTTGATTATTAGAGGGTGATGATTCATCCATAGGTATCTTGTTCAAAGAGTCATCACTAGAAGAGGAAGGTTTAGAAGAACTTCCTTTGGAAGTAGATGTTTGTAAACAAGACTGAAGATTAGTATCACCTATCAAGGTATATGTCTTATTGTTATAAATGAATTTAACTTGTCTATGCAATGTAGAGGGGACAGCTTGCATACTGTGAATCCAAGGTCTCCCTAATAGCAAGTTGTATGATAGATTTCCCGACATAACATGGATAGGAGTAGGCAAAGTAACAGGTCCTACTGTGATGGGTAAGGTGATAATACCTAATGAAGACTTAGCCACATTATCAAAGCCTCGAATGGGACGAGAGTCAGGCTCAATAAGGGATGTATCCACATTCATCTTATGCAATAGATTAATGCTACACACATTAAGGCCAGAGCCATTATCTACCAGTGTTCGTCTTATAGCAGTGTCATTTATGATAACCACAATCATCAAGGGATCATATTGTTGTTGAATTTCACTAGTAGGCAACTCATCTTGGGTAAACACAATTTGAGCTTTAGGATTCATCACAGAGTTAACCAAAGATACTATATTACTAGATGAATTAGGTGGAGGAACATTCAAATCTTTCAAGGCATCTTGTAACATTCCATGATGAACGGAAGAAGTTTGGATCAAATCCCAAAGGGATATCTTAGCAGGGGTAGCTTTAAGTTGTTCTATGAGATCATATTCCTTACCAAGAACTTGTGAAATACATGGAGCTTGCGGAAGAATTGGTTGAGAAGGAGGAAGTGAAGTTGGGATAACAGGAGGAGGATTAGGTTGCGTATTGTTTCTTATGTTATAGGTATGAGCAACCGCATGATAACTCTCTCTAGTCAGTTGCTTAGCATACTCATAAGGGCTCTTAGAAGAATAACCTCCTTGCACAGTAATAATAGGTTTCTTAGGAGTGCAAAAAGAATCATTAGCATAACCACCTTGAACCACTAAGATAGGCTTATTTAAAGGTTGAGAATTTTGAGAAGGACAAGCACCTTGGATAGTGAAGAGAGGTTTGTTAGGTGTCTCATTCACATGTATCAAATTGATTGAGGATGGTTTAGGAGAATGAACAAAAGTGTTGGAAGAATTGTTGATGGTCTTCTCTTGCACTAAAATCTTATCATGGATTAAATCAATTTTAGGAGAGACAAGGAATAAGCATTGATGTTCTAGTAGGGAGAGTAATACTAGGAAAGGTCATATCATCCTCTATCATCAAAGGATCTACATGGGGAATAAACTCTCTAGGAGAAGGATCAACATTACTCTCTAAAGTCTCACTTTGGAGAGGGAGATCTTTGAAAGAGATATTAATCATCTTGCTTTGAACTAGGGTATCCTTATGAGTAGAACCAAGTTGAGGAGAGGGAGATGCTTTATTTTTAGAGGGAGAATAATTGAGATTCAAGGAAGGTGAGGAATTATCAAGGGAGAGAGAATAATCTACACCTTCTTCTAATGGTTCATCCCAAATAGTGAAGTTGTTGAAAGGAATGTTTGAAGTATTGTCAATTTCGGGAGAGGAGATAACATTGTTTATTAATTCCTCATCCTTAGGAGGGAGAGCATCAATAGATGTGTTAAACTCATCCCATTTCCTCAAAATATATTCAATATGATCTTTAGGGGAGAGAGAATTAAGGAAATTGCTTATTATTTCATCTTCTTTCTCTAAGGGATGCTTATGGGTAAGACAAACTTTAGGAGAAGGGTAAGCATTTATCATTAATTCATCATCTCTAGTGGGAATTTTGTTGGAAAAGGAAATGCCATCACTAGGAAATGTAGGGATAATGTCATTTTCTTGCGCAAAAGAATCCTCATGAAGGGAGTGTTTTTTAGGCGGAACATGAATAGACTTCTCCAAAGATTCATGCTTAGGAAGGAGATCTTTGAAAGAAGTGTTCATAACCTCTTGTTGAACTAACATGCCCCCATTGGAAGGACCAACTTTAGGAGAAAATAAGTCAATGTCCAGCAATACCTTTTCACTTAAAGAGGCATCATGTAGGGAAGGTAAAGTAACATTAAGAAAGGTGTTTATGATATTATTCTCTTCCTCTAGGATAGCTAAATAGGAAGGGCACATTTTAGGAGAGTTGTCAAGATCACTCTTAAAGTCTTCATCCTTAGAGCATGGGAGAGTCTCAAAGGGATTGATAGCAACTCTTTTAGGCACTAAAATGTTGTTATAGATAGGAGGAGGTTCTTTAGAAGAAGGAAAGATTGAAACAAGGGAAGCTAACCCATTATCACATCTATGAAATGAATGCATCATGACAACAATTTTCTTCTTTCAAATGATAACACATGCAAAATAGAAGGAAATGTTTAATTTCAACCAATGCAAGCACTTAGAATGTAGATTTAGAAAATGAAATTTATGATTCAAATGAGTTCCCAAATCAGATTTGAAATTATTGATCCAAATTAAGCTATGCATAAGTTCAACTTTGAATTGAAAAATTAGGGTTTTAGCAAAAATTTCCTCTAAATTTTTGAATCTTGCAAGAAATTGAGACTTGTAAATACAATTTTGAATTTGAAATAGCATAAACACTCAAATTTGAAAACACAAATTAGAATTAGAGAAGATTGGAGTTCACGTCGGGTTCACCAAAAATGTGTAGGAGAAAAAGTGACACTAAGCAAACATGCCCTAATCCCACTTTCAACCACACACTTGTGGAATACGAAAGAGCCTAGAGGTATCACACAATTGGCTACTTCTTTTTGTGGAAGAGAGAGCCACGGGATACCTATTAGGATTTCTATTCCCTTGTTGTAATTGAAAGATAAAATGATGCAAGTTCAATCCCTAACCCCAAAGTGCAAGTATGAACTAATAACAAGATTACAGAATTGAACTTAAATGATGGAAAGCTGTAAACACAAGGACAAGACAAGAATGCAAATGCGTACCCGGAGTTAAAATCTGAGTGAAAATTTTCGGGACGAGGGCGCGGGCGCCACTGTCCTGATTCTGCCCCTGAAACTGCTCCGGAAACTACTATTTTGCACTTTGGAAAAAGCTGTCAAAAATGCTGAAAATGCTGTCTGTCAGGAGGACCAGGGCGCCCAGCGCCCCTGTCCCAGGGACCAGGGCGCCCAGCGCCCCTGTCCTGGCAGGACCAGGGCGCCCCACGCCCCTGTCCTGGTCTTTTGCTCTGAAATTTGGTGGGAAGGTCGGTCTCAGTCTGCTTCTCCCGGATCTGCAACTTGCGGCGTCGTCCGAGTCCCAAAACTTGCACTTATATCTGAAAAGGTGTTTGGGCGGCTATATAGGGTTTTGCCTTAGTCAAACCCCCGCTTCGGTGATTTCCACCTCCATGAATAGCCAATTTGTATTGTAAAATGTATTGTGTGTGCAGACCTAGTGTGTGTGCAAGGTCCTAAAATGCAAGAAAGCAAACTAGAGCAACCTAGGAAGTAAACCCTAATTGCTTGTAAATGATAATGTAAATGCTCTAAATAAAGATGCAAAGTGATCTAAAGCATGAATAAATGATATATTGAAGCTTATGCAAAGACATGAAAACAACATGAAATCATACCCAACCCTCAAGGGAGGAGTACAAGCCAATCTTCAGTTGGTAATCTCCTATTGTTCTTCAATGTCTTCCAAGCCCTAAATGGATGAATGAAATTGAATGCTTGATGGATGGATGTTGATTGTTGTTGAAGTCTTCAAAGATCTGCTCTTTCACTGCATAGAAGGTCCTTGAAAACCAAAGTTCGGATCCTTTCAAATGAAGAAAGAGAGCTCTTATGTATGAAACCCTAGGTCGTAAATTCGTATTTTGGCCGACCTAGAGATTGAATATCCCACCAATTTCTTGGGGTTAAGCTTTATTTTATGATTGGATCGTGCTCCCAAATTTTCGGGAAAAATGTCCGGGACCATGTGCACCGGGCGCCACGGTCCCGGCAACTTTTCACCGAATTTTCAGGGCCGTCGAATATGATGATTTTAGAGAGAATCCCGAAGTTACAGGTGATTTCGAGATGTTTTGACCCCCGAGATCAAGCCCCCAAGTTCAAAATAGGACCTAATTAGGGTTTTTGATTAAATGACGTATTGGAGGAATAAAATGGAAAGGGCACTCTTTAATGAAAGGGCCCAACTTTATGATATGGGAGATGATAAAATAGAACCTTAGACCTAATTAATTTAATTAATTAAGTGCTAAAGGGGAAATGCAATGCAAAAATGCAAAATGACCAAGGCGGGTGCTAAACCAGGTGTGAAATTGTACCACCCTAGCAAGTGCGTACAATTTACGACGCTACACAATCAAAGAAGGTATGCCATACCTGCAGATGATATAGTTAAGAATGAACAAAGCTACTTTTTTGCTGGTTGCTTTGATTAGCAGAACCACTTCAAGCCACTTAGTGAAGTATTCAGTAGCAGTTATGATAAACTTGTATCCATTAGAGGATGCAGGATATATTTGGCCGATGAGATCAAACACCCATTGCTGAAAAGGAAAATGTGTGATAAAAGGTATTAGCTCTCTAGCTGGAGCATGTATGAGATGCCCATGTAGTCGACATTTCTCTCAAGTCTTAGCAAACTTTATAGCATCTTTTTCCATATCTGGCCAATAGTAGCCAACCCTTAGCAATTTTTGAGCTAAAGTTAGACTGTTTGAGTGAGATCTACAAATACCTTCATGGACTTCAGATAATGCATGTTGGGACTCTTCAGGTTCTAGACACCTAAGAAAAGTACTATCCAAACCTCACCTATACAAATCGTTAGCTATGATGACATATCGCAAAGCGTTTTGGATTAGGTTTCTTTTCTCATTATGAGTTAGGTTATTAGGAATAATTTGGTCACACAAATAAGAGTAGATATGACTATAAAGAGATGAGTCATGTCCAATAATAGAATAGACCATCTGGGATCCAGGGGAATCATATGAAGGATAATGAAGCTCTTCCACCATGAATTCATAGCGATACTCAAATTCTTGTAGCTATGGTATAGATGCCAATGTAGCCATAACATCTGTTGGAATGATAGAAAAGTAAAGTATTTCTTAAAGTCATCAACTATTCTTTTGTAGGGAATTAAATTTTTATCCCGAGTTTGATATATTTAATTAATCTGGTTGATTATTAGCTGAGAGTCACCATATATGTGTAACTTAACAACCTTCCATTGAATAGCTAGCTTGATTCCATTTACCAAAGCTTCATATTTGACAACATTATTTATACAAGGAAAAATGATCTTATAAGCCTCTGGGATTCAATATCTTTGAGGAGTGATAAAAAGAATTCTAGCACCAAAACCTTGTTGAGTGAAAGACCCATCAAAGAACATTTTCCAGGATCGCTGAGTAAGGTGCATGATGGATTCATCCAAAAATTATGATGGTATGATGAAAGAATAAGGATCCGGTCAACTATTGAGAAGGGGGGGGGGTGTGAATTAGTAGATAGAAAAACTGATAATAAACTATCACCAATCTCAAAATCAACCTCTCAAAGTAAACTTAGAACTAAGAAGTTAAACTAGTGAACTATAAATGCAATATCACTGCCAGAATAAACCGGTTGACTATTACAACAGGTCAAGAGTAAACAAATTGAAACTCATAAACATCCAAATACCTTTATTGACTTAAGTAAAACTTCATTTCATATTGCTTCTAGTTATCATGACTTATCAAAGTGGATTAAGTAGTTAAGCAAATCAACCATAGAAAATATAACCACAAAAACATTCACCACTTGACACAATATTTTGATGTGGAAACTTAAATGGGAAAAACCATAGTGAGATGAGACTCACAAGATAACTATCTAAACTCTTTTGAAGCTTGCCCTGTTAGGAGCCAAGCCTATTAAAGCTTTACAAAAAGTCCTGTTAAGAACAAATCCTGTTAGGGACCACCCGGTTAAGGAATTAACTATAATGCCATGTTAGAAGAAATACCCTTCAAGGAGTAACCTCGGTAGAGGATTTAAAATCCAAGCTAATGGACCACCTAGTCAGAGGATTTAAATAACACCAAGCTTGTTAGAGATTACCTAGTTAGGGGATTTCAAAAACTATTGTAATTGTTAGAAAACAACAGGAGTTTGCTGATCTGTTTGAATAGCACTGCACTTGCTTATTCAAATCCCCTTTTTTTGCTCCTATATGCCTTTACACAAACTACAAATACATCATTTGGTTTGGCAACCACACACTCAACTGAAACTTTTCCAACTCTGAAAAAAATAACTGATTGACCTTATAAACAAATCAATAGGTCGGTAACACAACAAAAATCTAATTCTCTCATAGAGATTACAAACAAGTCAATTCAAGTATGACCATTGTATTACATAACAAACTCTACACATCATTCAAGAAAGCCTCAACCACTCCTTCATCACCGCTTCATCGAACTTAGTAACTCATCATGTGCTTTGCATTACATGCAATATACTTGCTTATTCCCTATACAAAAACCGTTATCTCAACGTGCCAAAAACACTTTGAAACTCTCTTCATACAATAAGAATATGTGTCATAATCATTACCGCTCATCATCAGATCATAAACCAATACAACCAATTCACCAAACTTAATCGATTAGGGTTTATCAAATCAACAGGTAGGGTTTACCGGTTCAACTCTCCAATACCTAGCAATACCAGTTCAGTCCACAAACTTACCTACCGGTTACAGTTCCCTTCTCTAGCTCTTCCTACCAGTTACAAAACAACATTATAACAATATCATTAGTGGTCAATTAACATCAATGACAACATAACATTTTATTAATGCATTCTTCATGCAAATACCAACAATCCCCCCCTTTGGCATTAATGGCAATACAATTATAAATACCATTGATTGCTATTATTGTGAATAGGAATCCTTGTTTACATTTTACCATGTACTCTCCTTGTCATCAGCTTGTCTTTAGTTTATCTTTAGTTTGTCTTCAGCTACAAGCTGGCTATAGATCTTCTCTTTGTCAATCATACAATTCTTCTCCCACATAATCACATAGTTCTTCCCCCCCTTTGACAATAATACCAAATTGAAAGTAAAACATGCAATGTCACACTTCACTGTTCAACATCAACAACCTGCAACTTGATGATTCCCCTATGGAATAAATCCACTCCACATCAATGATGCTATAAAATTCTGCAAGTAACTTCGAGACTGATGTAGTCTACATCATGCTCAATTCACCTAATGAAGGGGTACAAACCCTAGCTAACTTCTAAGATACTCAAAAGTAGTCTTAGGAAGAGGTTTAGTAAAGATATCTACAAGCTGCTCCTTGGTAGAAACATGCTCCGAGATCACATCTTTACTCTGCACTTTTTGCCTCAAGAAATGATTTTTCAATTCAATATGCTTGGTTCGTGCATGCAAAACAGGGTTCTGGGAAATATTTATGGCATTGGTATTATCACATAAGATCTTTACAGGTTTTGTAAACTTCATCTTGAAACCTTCCAAAATGTGCCTCATCTAGATAGCCTGGGTAAAATTCATATAAGCTACAACATACTCAGCTTCAGCAGTAGATTGTGATATACAACTCTGCTTCTTGCTACTCCATGAAACAAGTATTCCTCTAAGAAAGAATGCTCCACCGGTTGTGCTTTTCCTATCATCAACATTACCTGCCCAATATGCATCTGTGTACAACTTCAAGTCAAAGTTTCCTTCCTATGGATACCATAATCCATAGTCAATAGTACCTTTCAAATATCTGAATATCATCTTGGTTGCTATCAAATGTATTTCCTTCAGATTCTTCTGAAATCTAGCAACTAGACCAACTGCATGAGCTATATTCGATCTGCTGTGAACAACGTAGTGCAATTTTCCAATCATTGACCTGTACTCCTTTTCATCAATAGACGTGGCCTCATCTTCTTTAGATAACTTACAACTTGTAACCATTGGTATCCCAACTGGTTTACAGTCACTCATATCAAATGTATTTAATACTTCTTTCACATACTTAGACTGTGTGATGAAAATACCACTCTTCATTTGTTGTATTTACAAACCTATGAAATTTTTTATTTCTCCAACTAGAGAAATTTCAAACTCACTTTTCATTTCATTTGCAAAGTCATTGCTCATGTCATCATTACCTCCAAATATGATATCGTCTACAAACACTTCACTAACCAATATCTTATCTCTTTTAGATTTTAGATATATGTTGCTATCTTTACTGGTTCTCTGAAAACCTATCTTGATCAGGTGTGAATGAATCCTTTCATACCATGCTCTCAGTGCTTGCTTTAATCCATATAGTGCTTTGTGCAACTTACATACCATGTTTTTTTCATCAGTCAAAGCATAACCATCTAGCTGCTCAATGTATACTTCCTCTTCTAGTATTCCATTTAAAAATGTTGACTTTACATTCATTTGATATACTTTGAATCCCTTATGTGCTGAAAATGCAAGTAAAGTTATGACACCTTCCAGTCTAGCTACTGGTGCAAAAGTACCACGATAATCTTCTGCTTCTTCTTGTGCATAACCTTTCTAAACCAATCTAGCTTTGTTGTGAACTACTACACCATCTTCATTTAGCTTGTTCCTGAATACCCACCTAGTACCTATCACATTTTTATTTACTGGTCAGGGTACTAGGGTCCATGTATTGTTCTTCTCAATTTGATCAAGCTTCTCCTCCATACCTTTGACCCAATGATCATCTCCAAATGCTTCCTTAGTAGTTGTAGGCTCAGTAGTGGAGATCATGCAAGAATTTTCTCTAATTCTTCTTCTGGTTAGCACTCCAGTATCCTTATCTCCAATAATCTGGTTAGGATTGTGATTGAGTCTCACATGCCTCAAAATAACATGATCATTATCTTCAGGTTCTTCTTCTTTATTATCATCATCTTCTTCTGAATCTACCTATTCCGATTGAACTGGTACAACAACATTCTCTTTATCGGTTTCAAGTTTCACAGGTTCTGATTCCAAAAACAAAATGCAAGGATCTTCATCCTTTTTCTCCACACTGGTTTCCCCTGAGACTTCATGATACTCATCCAATCAAACATCATCACTCTTAATGATTCTCTATGTCTGGTTGTTATAAAATTTGTAGGCCTTACTCTTGGTGGAATAACCAAGAAATATACCTTCATCACTTTTAGTCTGAAACTTGCTAACATAGTCACCTCTCTTAATAAAATATTTTCTGCCAAATATCTTGAAATAACTAACATTAGGTGATCTACCATACCATTATTGATAAGGAGTCTTATCCTTACCTCTTTTTACCAAATTTTGGTTTACAGTGTAGCCAGCTGTGCTGACAGCTTTTCTCCAGAAAGTTTTCGCTACACCTCCTTGTATCAACATCATTCTAGAAGCTTCAACAATTGAGCAGTTGTTCCTCTCTACAAAACCATTATGCTATGGTGTCCTCGGTGTAGAAAGCTACCATTTGATGCCATTTTCTTCACAATATCTAGTGAATTCCTTAGAAGTAAATTCACCACCTTGATCAGTCTTCAGACACTTTATCTTCTTACCACTCTCCTTTTCAGCTAAGGCCTTGAATACCTTGAACTTACTAAATGCTTTTGTTTTATCTTTCAAGAATGTGACCCACATCATTCTTGAGTAATCATCAGTGAAGATCATAAAGTATCTATCACCTTGAATACTTTTAGTTCTTGTTGGTCGACAGAGGTCTGTATGAACCAAAACTAACAAATGTTTCGTTGAAAAAGATTTTCTCTTGAAAGTTGAGGATGTCATCTTTCCCAACTGACATTCCTTACATAGAGCATTAGCCAATTTGTCCAACTAAGGTAAACCTCTCACTATCTTGGACTTACTCACTTTAACAATGTTATCAAAATTTATATGACAAAATCTCCTATACCAAAGCCAACTATCATCTACTTTAGCAATTAAACAATTGTTGACTTTAGGATTCAGGTGAAACAGGTTACCTTTAGTCTGCTCTCCAGTTGCAATCAGTTCACCTTTGCTCCCATAGATTTTGCACATACCATCTTTAAATTCCAATGGATATCCTCTGTCATCAAGTTGAGAGACACTCAAAAGATTGTGCTTTAGACCTTCAACCTAGTAGACATCATCTGCACCACTCTTTCCATTAAGAGAAATAGTTCCCTTACCTTTAACCATTCAAGGTGAGTCATTACCAAATCTTACTCCACCATTAAATTCCTTCAAATAAATAAATTTACTCCGGTCACCGATCATGTGATGTAAACAACCACTATCAATGATCCAATCATTAGAATTATCCATGCAAGAAACTAAAGCCTTCTCATCATATGTTTCCTCTTTAATGGCTACAAACATAATGTCTTCAATAGCATCACCATCAAATTCCTCATGAGTGATACCACCACAACTGCAATAAGACAATCTCTTTTGCCTTTTCCCTTGTTCTTCTTGAAATTCTCTTGCTCTTGCTCATTATCACCATTAGGACAATTAGCTACAATGTGTCCAATCTTGTTGCATGCAAAACATTTCAAAGGTAATTTACCTCTATATTTACTGGTTCCTCTGAGCAACTGCTTGGACAACAAGGCTTCAAGCTCAACCAAACTATCTTCATCATCAACTTCTCTATTGGATCTAGATTCATAACTGTGACTGCCATCTCTACTTTTCCTCATAGATGGGTTAGAAACTGAATCTCTAAATGTAGACTCAGATTTTTGGACACTACCATCATAACCATTTAATTCAAAAGTAGTAAGTTTACCAATGACGGAGTGAAGGGTTACCTTAGTTTTTAAATCGATTTTAGCTCCTGAATTTCTAGAACTCGGATAGTGTAGACCAGTAGCAGGGTTCTCAACACCTTACTAGCTATTGTGGCATCTTCCACTTTACCACCAACACTCTTGATCTCATCAACTATCTCTTTTATCCTCTGACCATACTACTGGATATTCTCACCTTCAACAATCTGCATGTCATCCAACTCTCCTCTTAGACTCTCTTCCTTGGCAATCTTCACATGTTCATCACCACTATAAATCTCTTCAAGTTTCTTCCATACCTCATATGTAGTCTCCAGACCATGGACATCAACATATTCTGCATCAGAAAAAGAACTCATAGTAGCCTCCAGTGCTCGATTGTTCTCTTGTTTCTCTTTCTTCTGATCATCAGTCATAATCCCACTAGGTGCAACATATTGAGTACCGACATGTTCCTAGTATTGATTTCCTAGACTCTTGATATAAATTTTCATTCTATCACTCCATATTCTATAGTTCTGTCCATTAAACTTTAGACCTTCCTTCTTCATCATGTTCTACAAGATCTTTACCTCAAGCTATTAGACTTAGACCTTAGAGGACCTGAGACACTCTGATACCAATTGATGGTATGATGAAAGAATAAGGATCCAATCAACTACTGAGAGGGGGGGTGAATCAATTGATAGAAAAACTGATAATAAACTCTCACCAATCTCAAAATCAACCTCTCAAAGTAAACTTAGAACTGACAAGTTAAACCACTGAACTATAAATGCAATATCACTGTCAGAATAAACCGGTTGACTGTTACAACAACTTTATAGTAAACAACTTGAAACTCATAAACATCCAAATACTTTTACTCACATAAGTAAAACTTTATTTCATATTGCTGCCGGTTATCATGACTTATCAAAGTGGATTGAGTAGTTAAGCAAATCAACCATAGAAAACATAGCCACAAAAACATTCACCACTTGACACAATATTTTGACGTGGAAACCCAAATGGGAAAAACCACGGTGAGATGAGACTCACTAGATAACTATCTGAACTCTTCTGAAGTTTGCCTTGTTAGGAGCCAAGCCTGTTAAAGCTTTACAAAAAGTCCTGTTAAGAACAGATCCTGTTAGGGACCACTCAGTTAAGGGATTGACTATAATGCCTTGTTAGAAGCAATACCTTGTGAGGAGTAACCTCGGTAGAGGATTTGAAATCCAAGCTAATGGACCACCTAGTTAGAGGATTTAAATAACACCAAGCTTGTTAGAGCTTACCCAATTAGGGGATTTCAAAAACTGCTATAATTGTTAGAAAACAACAAGAGTTTGTTGATCTATTAAAATATCACTACACTTGCTTGTTCAGATCCCTTTTTTTTGCTCCTATCTGTCTTTTCACAAACTACAGATACATCATTTGATTCGGCAACCACACACTCAACTGAAACTTTGCCAACTCTAAAACAAAACAACTGATTGACCTTATAAACAAATCAATAGGTTGATAACACAACAAAAACCTAATTCTCTCATAGAGATTACAAACAAGTCGGTTCAAGTATGACTGCTGGATTACATAACAATCTTTGCACATCATTCAAGAAAGCCTTGACCACTCTTTGATCACTGCTTCATCAAACTCAGTAACTCATCATGCACTTTGCATTACATGCAATATATTTTCTCATTCTCTAGACAAAAACCATTATCTCAATGCACCGAAAACACTTTGAAACTCTCTTCATACAATAAGAATTGTATGCAAGAAAAGTGGGCTGATAAAACTCAATATGTGAAAATATGTTATAATACTAGTCCACACACACACACAGGACTTCTTGGTGCAAGCTATGGAGTAATAACGTATTACTCAGCTTCCCAAGGTGGGTCCCATGGTTCTCTATCTCACAATGTCCCTCAAACCAATGTTTTTGCTCTTAGATTACTGAGCAAAAATGGTTTAGGGATGGCAAATGCGTGAACGAGGGATGCTTTGATAGATTTTAGTATGAAAGGTATGCTAAACTATGTATGATTCTAAAATGCAATAAACTAAATGATAAGATGACAAGATTAGTATGAGTACTATCCTAACATGATATATTTAGTCTATGATTTAGCTAAAATGATAAAGAAATTATTCTAAACATGCATATTTAGTCTAATTCCTGATCTAAAAGAGGCTAAATGATGAGCATATATGAAATGAGAAAGCTTGAATGTATTTGAGCATAAGTGTGATGCTACAAATTTGAAGGATGATTCCTAAAAATGGAGGAATGAGAGCTCTATTTATAGCAAGAACAGGGCAATGGATGGTCAGGATTGAATGGTTTAATCAAGGGTTGAGTTTGAAAGTTGGGGATCCATGTTTGTAATTGGCACCAATGAAATGGTGACAAGTGTCAACATAGGGTTGGGTTGAGAGAAGGGGTTGGAGACATTGAATGCCTGAGAAGACCTCATGGTTATCTAGAGGCTAAGGGTCAAGTCTAAATTAAGATTACCCACTGGATTAAGAGTTAATCCAAGGATAAACCTTTGTGCAAATGATTAAGAGATAATCATGGTCAAAGCATTAATGGCCTGATGAGACCCTTGGGTTGGATGAAGGTTGAGTCAAAACAAATGTTTTAACCATGTAGGAGGGTTTGAGTTAACCATTAATGGTTATTGGAGACTTTGGGGATTAAGTGGTTGAAGGTTGAAAGCCTTTAATGGTTATCAAAGACTTTGAGCCATTTAGTGGTTGAAGGTTGAAAGCCTTTAATGGTTATCAAAGACTTTGAGGTTTTGAGAAGTGACTTCCCTTTGCTTAGGGATGTGACAAAGTTTAGAGGAGGGGTTAGGTTAATTAGAAGCGATTAGAAGATTCTAGAAGGGATTAGAAAGGGGTTTGGGATTTTGCAAGTGGATGGAGGGATAATAGGTTTTAATTGAAATAAAGTAATTTAATTCAATTTGGTTGCAATTTGGGGAATTTGAATAAATTAGATTTATTCAATTTTAGGATAACTATTTAATTAAATTTGAATTTAATTAAAAGTGGATAGGGGGGTTTTAATTGAATAAAATGATTTATTCATTAATGGGTATAGTGAATTTAATTTAAATAAATTGAGTAATTTACTTAATTAAATAGAGGAATGTGGATAATTTAATTAAATTGGATTTAATTAAATGAACATAAAATATTCATTTAGGAATATGGTCATTTTTATACGTCTACATTTTGCCCCTCTTTGAAGTGACGTGTGTGCAAATGTTATTTCAAAGAAAATGATGTGTTTTATCATGATTTATGATCAAATGCAATTTTTGTGTCGCTCTTTTGATTTGCTAGTCATGCCCCAGGTTTGATTTGATGGTGATGCCCCAGATTCGATATTTGATGGTGATGCCCCCTCGGGAGATGAATCATTTTTTTTTTTTTTTGAAATTTTTTGATTTAATTTGATGAGTTGCGTATGATGTGTATGATTTCGTGCATGTAAAATGTGTGCAAATTGATTCATCTCCCGATAAGTTACAAATGTTATGGTATAGAGGAGACCGCGACCATAGTACAAGTCCATTTGGCTAACCCTAATTTCATTTTCCTCCTATAAAAGGGGAAAAGGGCATGATTTAGATTCATTTGTGCTTTGTTGACTTTGAAGAAAGAGAATTTGGTCTGCAGAGAAAATGCCTATTCCTTATCATAGACACCGTTTCAAGTGCATTCGGAGGTACCAAAGACCTGCATCGCGTGGACCACCAGTAAGTCAACATTTTTGACCCACTTAGCCAATCTCCCTTTAAGCATTGTTTTGCTGAGAAGATATTTGAGAGGATCTATCTTAGACACTAGTTTGATAGAATGTGCTAGCATGTAATGTCTCAACTTCTGTGATGCGAAGACCAATGCCAAAGAAGCTTTCTCAATAATAGTATAGTTCATCTCATAGGAAATGAATGTCCGACTGATATAATATATAGCTCTTTCCTTTTTATTCTCATCTAGTTGAGCCAAAAGTGTTCCCAATGATGTATCAATAGCTAATATGTAGAGTATCAAGGGTTTGTTTTGATTAGTGGCATTAAGATAGGTGGATTAAAAATATATTCCTTGATTTTCTTTAGATGCTGTTCACAGTCTTCATCCCAGTTGTAGGTAACTCCTTTCCATAAAGCTTTTGTGAATGGATGAGAGATGAAACGTCTTATAGATTGGAGCCACCCTTGTAGAGTCCTCATTTGACTGACATTCTTCAAAGGTGGCATGTCCATGATAGCCTTAACTTTTTCTGGGTCCACTTCAACTCCTTTCGCTAAAACAATGTATCCTAGGAGCTTGCCAAATGTGACTCCAAATGCACATTTCTTGGGATTTAATCTGAGTTTGAATTTTTCCATCCTGTCTAAGATTGGACCTAGTTTTGATAGATGTGTTGATCTTTTCATAGATTTGAGTAGAGTATCATCGACATAGTCTTTTTTTGTTTTTGTGCATCATATCATGAAAAATTGTTCTTACAACTCTTTGATAAGTGGCACCTACATTCTTTAAGCTGAAGGGCATGACATTCTAGTAGAAATTTCCCCATGCACAGGTGAACGTGTTTTCTCTTGATCCTCAGGAGCAATTTTGATATGATTGTATCCGGAAAAACCATCCATCAGAGAGTACATTTCATAACCAACAGTCATGTCCATTATCATGTCTATGTTGGGCAGTGGAAAATCATCTTTTGGACAAGCTTTGTTTAAATCTCTGAAATATGTGTAGACACGTATTGATTTGTCAAGTTTGGAAATAGATACAATATTAGATATCCATTCGGCATAATCAATTGCTCTGATGAATCTGGATTTTAGTAATTTTTCTAGCTCAACCTTAACAAGTAATGCAACATGAGGATGCATTTTTTTAGAGTTTTTGCTAAACAGGTTTAACTCTGCGAGCGATAGAAATATGATGCATTATGAGGTTAGGATCCAAACCCGACATATCAACATTTGTCCATGCAAATTCTTTCAGTTCTTCTGCTGACAAGGATTGAGCTACATGTATGGTATGCTGAGCTTCTTCTGTTCCAATGTTTACTGGCTATGTAGGTTCAATTAGCACTGATGATCACTCTTGAAAGTTGTTGGTGTAAATAATTATTCCTCATGGATATTATTACACTTTACTTAAGTTAACTTAGGATAACGCATCTCATCATAGTCTAGATATGAGACACTCAGGGAAGTGTGTACATACGGATATAGCTTGTAGGAGAAATTCCAACTTTTGTGGTCTTATCTTGCTATTACACTCCACATTCAGTGGGTCATCCACCTCTTGTGGAATATTCTATTATTTCTCCTACCTACACCTACTTTTTCTTACCTACCCTTGTTTCTCATTGAGCTACATGTCATGATTGTGTGTTCACATATCCATATGGCCTTGCCTATATAAGCAGGCCCATATTCATTGTATTGGTTAATCCAATTGATCATTTTCATATTGATGAGAATACAATTTTGTTCTTGTCATTCTATTGTCTCTCTTTTGTGCTTTTCATTGTGCCCTTGATCTTGGCAAAATCTCACATGGTATCAAAGCCATTGGGGCTTCATTGGTTGGTTTTGGGAGAAATTTTTGGAAGGCTTCTATTTTTGGATTTGAGGTACTGCACGTCTTGGAGGCATCCTAGAGCATTTTTGACCTCAGCATTACGTCTGGGAGGTTGTTTCCATAAAAATCAAGTATAAACTTGACATATTTTGGCAAAAGTCAGTTTTTGGGTGTGGAGAATTTTTTTTGCCCAAATCGGGCGGTATGTCCATCCGGTGGCATTGAATTCCAACCTAACCACCACCTCACGCCAACCATCCTTGGTAGTAGCACGCTGACCATCCTCCGCAGCATGCCGGTCATCCTCGGCAGTAGCACCGACCCTTGGTGACCCTGCCTTCCCGGCCCTTGACGACCTTGCTGCCCCGACCCCGACGACCCTGCTTCCCTGACACTGGCAACTTGTAGATCCCACCACCAGCCTCACCGCAACCGCCTCCCGTCGGCCCTCAGGCCCTCTCATCAACAACCAGCTCTGGCACCGACCGCTGGCTCTAGGAACCCCATAGGCCATCAACCAACCATCGGGCCCAGTCAGCATAAAACCTCAGCGAATCCATGCCCGCCATGTGGCAGGAGGCCACTGGCCCGTGGAAAAAAATTGCCACGTCAGCGCCCAGTCATCCGTATACTTAGCGCCCTATCATCGCCTAGTTAGCCACCACGTCAACTTTTTCGTAAGGTCTGCCAGGGGGTGCGATGACCATTTTGACGGTCACACGACCGTCAAATTTAACACATTGCTTTTCTATTGTCAGCCTACATCAGCATCTTTTTGAAAATTTTAGACCCCTCTCCATTGAGCAGTTTGGTTTTTTGGGTCAACTTTGGAGGCTCATAACTTGCTCAATTTTGCTCCTTTTTGGGTGCAATTTTTTTTGATTTTGGTGCATAGGTTTTTCATAATTTTAGGATTCTCTCAGATGTACCTGTCCAATCCTTGATTTTACAACTTCAAAGGCTTCGTTTGAGCTCATATGACCTCCTTTTCAGGTGCCTTTTTTTTGAAAGTGCATATTTTTTTTGTCTACTTTCATAATCTATGATAAATTTTTAGAGATTTTGAGTGGACATTGCACTTTCATATATTGGTCTTCTTTGGCCTACTTGGTACTTGTAATTTTCTTGGATCTTAGTTTAGATCTCTTGCATTATCAGTTTGGGTTTCCTTTGACCTCTTTGAGGCAATTGTAAAATTGAAATCAGAAGTCCACTTTGCCATTTTTTACAAGTGGCCCATTGTACACGCACTAAGTATAAAGTGCCAAATCATCATTTTGTGGGGGGGGGGGGTTCTTTGATTGAGTGAATTTGGGGGGTTGTCTTGTGTGATTGTGCCTCTCTTTCCTTGTGCTCTTTCATTTTGGTTGCTACGAGTCCTCGTAAATTTCCACCTTTAACTCCATATAATTATGCATCTTGGAAAATTAAAACATGGAGCAAATTAATCGAAAAAGGACTCACACATTACATAGATGGAACAATAGCAGAACCACTTGATCCTAAGGATGATCCTAATGCTCAGTTAGAATGGCTCACTAAGAATTGCATGGCTCTTGGAACTTTGTGTAAGTATGTATCAGATGACCTCATTTTTCACATTGAAAAGTGTTCTACAATCAAAGAGGCTTGGGAAATGTTTTAGAAATTGTATGGTCAAGTTAATGAAATCAGAGGTTACAAGATTGACAATGAGCTCACCAACTTGGATCGCAAGATTTTTGATACAATCCAAAATTATGTCACCAAAGCAAATGAGCTAGGCACTAAGCTTAAGGATTGTGGAATTGACAAAAAGGATGCTCAATTGATATTCAACTTGTTGGACAAGCTTGCACCTGAATATGAAGCATTTGTTTCTAGCTTCCAAACTCATCGTTTGACAGTGGGGAGTTCCTACACTATGCCTTCATTTGATGCTTTCACAAAAATGTTGATATTGGAACAATCTAAGTTGTTGAACATGGGGCTTCTCAAGTCTTCAAAGTCGAAGGCTTTGGTGGCTAATCAAGGGAGTCAAGGCAAATATTCCAACAAGAAGAAGAAGCAATCTAAGTCAAAGCCACAACAAGAAAAAGAACAATCATCCTCTCCATCACAAGGCAATTTTTCATCCTCTTCCAAGAAGGAGACTCCACCTAAGAAGGATAAACCAACTTGTGCTTATTGCAAGAAGTATGGTTATGATGAGCATCGATGCCACGCCAAGCAAGTTGATGAGTTGACAAATCTTCTTAAGAAAAATAACATCAACTTGCCATCTGCCTACAACAAGAAGGATTCAAATCCTTCCTCTTGCTCATAGTCTAAGGGAAAAGGGCAAGCATTTGTGGCTACAATAGGTTCTTCACAACAGTGGATACCTGACTCGAGTGCTTGTTATCACATGGTTTCTACAAAGGAGCAGTTTTCTTCATTGGAGCCATCAAAGGTACCTCACATTTACATAGGTGATGATACACATGTTGAGGTTGAAGGGAAAGGTTTAGTTGACATGGATGATGGAACATTTGAGAATGTTCTCTATGTTCCTAACTTGTCTACCAATCTTCTCTCTATCTACCAAATCACTCACTATGGGAATGGGAAAAAGGTTGAGTTTACACCTGATTCAGTTGTGGTAAAGGAACTTGATAATGATGCCTTGGTAGCAATGGGACAAGTCAATGACAACTCAAGGCTTTATTCATTCTCCCACTTTGTGCCAAGTTTTCCTTCTAGGGCCTTTCTTACTCATTCAAATTCAGAAAGTAAGCTATGGCATGAGCGGTTTGGTCACATCAACTACCGCTATCTTCAACAGCTCAACATTAAAGATATGGTCACAGGTCCACCTTGAATCACTTTTTCAGAGGGTGTATGTTCAGGATGTTCCATGGGCAAGCATCCCGAAGGGAAGTTTGATAAGGGGAAAGCTTGGAGAGCTTTGGAAGTTCTTCAACTTGTTCACAACGATGTAGCAGGTCCATTTCCATCACCTTCATTTAGTAAGGCCCGCTGTGTCCTCACCTTCATTGATGACTACTCCCGCTTCACTTGGGTCTATTTTCTTGTTCATAAAAGTGAAGTGTTTGACATATTTCTAGACTTCAAGGCTCATGTGGAGAAGCAATCCGAGAAAGTGGTCAAGATTCTTCGCATAGATAATGGAAGGGAATATCTGGACAAAAGACTTGAGGATTTTTGTACATTTGAGGGGATTGATCTTCAACATTATGTTTCTTACATGCACGTTCTATTTGATCCCGCCTTTTGGGTAGAGGCTATCAATTGTGCCACACACATCCAAAATTAAGTTCCTCACAAAGCGTTGAAAGGTATTACTCCTTTTAAGGATTGGGCTGGTAGGAAATCGATTGTGAGACATTTCAGAGTCTTTGGGTGTCCAACATGGGCTCGCATTCCTTCGTAGAAATGCAAGGCATTGGAATCTCAGAGTAGGGCTTGTCTTTTTGTTGGATATCCTAAGGGTGTTAAGGCATATCAATTGATGGATCCTGAGACACATGAGGTGTTCATTGAGAGGAGTGTTCATTTTGAGGAAATGTCTCCTAGCTTAGCCTCTCTGCCTCCTCCACCTTCCTCCATTGTGGATAGTGATGCTAGTGATTTAGATGATGGGACTCCTTCAAGTAGGACTCACAGGGTTAAACCTCCACAGGGTCCACTTGCAGTTGAGAAGCCTCATTCTCCACCTCCACATAGACCTTGTTGGGCTCGACAGACATTTGAGTCAGCGAATTCTCTTGTTAAGGATCATTCAGATACATAGAGGACTCGATCACAACATCAAGACCTTCCACATGCATACATTACTACCGCTTCAGATCCACATACATTTTGGGAAGCATTGAGGTTTCTTGAGTGGGACCAAGCTATGGAGGAAGAGTATAGTTCCTTGATGAGGAACAACACATGGGAGTTAGTCCCTCTCCCTAAAGGGAGAAACATGGTTCGATGTAAGTGGATCTATCGGACCAAGTTTGCAGCCGATGGTAGTGTGGCTAAGTATATGACTCAACTTGTTGCAAAAGGTTTCTCTCAGGTTCCCGGTGTTGACTATACTGATACCTTTTCACTCATAGCCAAGATGAACTCCATTCGCTTGACACTTTCTACTGCTACAACTCATGGTTGGGCTGTACATCAGATGGATGTAAAGAGTGCCTTTCTTCATGGGGATCTTGATAAGGAGATTTATATGGAGCAGCGACAGGGTTTCATCCAGGATTCTTCCTTGGTTTGCAAACTAAGGAAATCTCCCTATGGCCTTAAGCAGGCCCTTAGGGCTTGGTACACCAAGATGGATTCTTTTCTTCTCTCAGCAGGGCTCACCAGGTGTCATTCCAATCTGAATGTCTACATTTTGCGATGGGATGACTCTCCCTTGATAATTATGCTCTATGTTGATGATTTGATCATTACAGGGAGCACCACATCCATCATTAGTAGGGTCAAAACTGCTTTGCATGACATATTTGCTATGACTGACTTGGGTCTTTTGCACTACTTTCTCGGGATAGAGATTTCACAATCACCTTCTAGGATTACACCATCACAGCCCAAGTATACTCTTGATCTACTTGCATGCTTTCATATGGCTGATTGTAAGCCTGCACTGACTCCCCTTTCTTTCTGGAGTCAATCTTGAGGCTCAGTTCTCTTCTCCACTAGTTGCTGCCAAATTGTATCGTCATCTTGTGGGTAGTCTCATCTACTTGACTCACACATGCCCTGATATTTCATTTGCAGTTGGCATGGTTTCCTGCTTCATTCAGGAACCACATGAGCTTCATTGGAAAGCTGCCAAACACATCCTTCATTACATCTAGGGTGTACATCATTATGGGATTCACTATGCAGCAGGTACAAGACTTCGCTTGGTTGGTTACACAGACTTTGATTGGGCTAGTGATCTTGATGATCGTAAGTCTACTTCAGGTTACAACTTCCACCTTGGTTCGGGCCCCATTTGTTGGTAGAGTAGGAAGTAACATGCTATTGCTCTCTCTTCAACTGAGGCTAAGTATCGAGGAGTTGTTAACATAGTGACTAAGACCATTTGGCTTTGGCAGATTCTCACAGAGTTTGGGTTCACCACTCCATGATTGATAGTTATACATTGTGACAATCAGAGTGCTATTGCAATCTTGAAGAACCTGGTCCAACATCAGCAGATCAAACACATCAAGATCCATATGCACTACATCCGAGAGTTGATTCAAGAGCAGGTCATTGATTCGTAGTATTGTCCTACAATGGAGTAGGTTGCTGACATCTTTACCAAACCTTTCACCGAGAGTAAGTTCTAGCAATTGCGAGCTCTCTTGGGGGTGCGGGATGTCTCATTAAGGGGGGGTTAGCTGACTTCTCCTTCCTCCCTTATGAGGGGGAGTTTTTCCTCTTTGAGGTTTTGTCCTTCTTCTTTGAGAGTCTTTTGTACATTCATCTCTCTTTTGGGGGGAAGTTTTTTCCCACTGGGATTTCTCCTTTTCTCTGTTTGTGAGAGATTTCATTGCATAGGTTTGCTTGCATTTTCATATTGTACATGGATACCTATCATGGCCTAGTAGCCAAGACCCATCTTGCATTGTTGACTTGAGTCTTCATTCCCCTAAATTGCACTTAAGGGGGGGTGTTGGTGTAAATAATTATTCATCATGGATATTATTACACTTTACTTAAGTTAACTTAGGATAATGCATCTCATCGTAGTTTGGATATGAGACACTTAGGGAAGTGTGCACATAGGGATATAGCTTGTAGGAGAAATTCTACCTTTTGTGGTCTTATCTTGCTGTTACACTCCACATTCGGTGGGTCATGCACCTCTTGTGGAATATTATATTATTTCTCCTACCTACTCCTACTTTTTCTTACCTACCCTTGTTTCTCATTGGGCCATGATTGTGTTCTCACATATCCATATGGCCTTGCCTATATAAGCAGGCCTATATTCATTGTATTGGTTACTCCAGTTGATCATTTGTATATTGATGAGAATATAGTTTTGTTGTTATCATTATATTGTCTCTCTTTTGTGCTTTTCATTATGCCCTTGATCTTGGCAAAATCTCACAAAAGTGATCGAAAAAAAGATCAAGTATCTCATCTTCAGGTGCCTCAGAGAGGTTTTCACCATTAGGTACGTCCTTTATTTTTACTATTTTTGATTTTCACATCGCTATAGTGTGGTTTTTGCCATCAGAACACTTATTTTTCTTATTTTGATTTTTGAGACTAAGATAGTTGACATCTGCTCCTATCATGTTCTCACTTTTTTCACTAGTGGAAGAGCCCATTTGTTCAATTGCATTCATATAACCGGTTAATGTATAGTCATTGGCAAAGGTAGGTATATTCAAAGGTTTTTCTTGGAGAGTATAGTCAATAAGCTCAAGATGTACCAGGGATAAATATTTAATAGGTTCAAGGGAATTCATGGTATTGTCATCATAACCTCGGACCGACAAGTTGAGTTCTAGAAGACTACCTTGCGTAAGCATCTCGAGACCAGGAAGAGTTAGAACACAATTACCAAATTTTATGTTAGTATTTAGGGGACCTAATCCAACAGACCTTCCACTAGTACCATCCTCTACTTTGGACTAGATTGCATATTGTGGTTTGATAGTAATAGGTTCATTAGACAGAGTTTCTACATTCATGATGAAGTAGTCATAGTTTGGTGTCGAATAGGAAATGCCATAAATAGATCTTATTTCAGAATGATTAGAGTCAGAAGATGAAGTCTCTGACTCCTCTTCAAGGGGCTTAGTGAAAGCACATATAGTATCAATATCTATATCTTTGATGCTGCAAGTTCCTTCGTGATTTGGTTCAATGCTCACTTGTAGTTGACATACCTGTTGACATAACCTTGATGGCTTTGTTAGTCTCTATCATCTTTCCCATTCAGCTTCCTCTGGACTAATGACCAACCTTGCCACTATAGCTTCCAATTCTTCATTTGTAGCCCCATACCTGATTTTCTCTATCTCATTAGAGGGGGATATAGTAGGTGAATAATTTTCTTGTGCTCTTCCTTCTTTTAGCTGTTGTTCATAATCTTCTTGTCTTTTTAGTCTAATTTCCTCTATTTTCTTTTGTAGCTTTAAGCATATTATCTCTTGTGCTTCATTTATGATATCATTAGATTCTTTAGGAATTTCTTTAGTAGATGTATCTGATAGAGGTTCTGGACCCCATTCATACTCATTCGGTTCAGTTTTTGAATCCTCTACTTGCATTCTTCCCGTATATATGACACGAATATTTAGTGGTGCAAACATGTTTTTAATTCCTTTTACTTCTTCTCTCATGTCTTCTGGAATATCTACTTCTTGTAATGCTACTACTAATACAGTTGGAACTTGATTAGAAGATGCTTCTTTTCTATTGATTGCCAATTATTCTTGTTCTTTCTCATACTCATCTTGAATTTGTTGAGTATTTACTTCTTGTGATGTTTGATGTAGTATCTTTTTCCTCCACTTAGTTTGGTGATGACAAGTGTATTGTTGATTTGATGACTCTTCTAGATGGTAGCTGAGTCTAGTTTTATCATTTGTATACTTAGTTTTTAATTTGATAGGTTCAGTGATTCCATCTTGGCACTTTCCCAAAGGATCGGTACCTAAATATCCCATAAGTTGAATCATCTTATATCTGAGACCATATTGTTCAGGAGAAATATTAGTGTGTTTCCCTTCTCTATTTTCACTCTCTTTTTTGAAAAGCCATTTGAGAATTGCCGCCTCTTCTATTTCATTTGCAAGAGAAGTAGAGGACTGTACAAAAATACCATCATAGATGACATTTGTATTTGAACTTTGTGGCTTCATAGCCTCTAATGGTTTTCCAGACTATCTTGGTGATAATGGAAGAGATATCAATGAGAGTACATGTTCGATCTTGTATCTATCCATACTAGTACCTGTGATTTTCAATATCTGTTCTAAGACTTTCATCAATGTTTCTGAACTTTCAGCTTTAGAGGCTTCTCTATTATGAGGAACAAAGGTATCACTACCTTGATTTAAAGCATTGCAGGTGTAGGTTCTATCCATAGGAACACTAACTTCAACTCAATTGTAGGGAAATTTCAAACATTGATGATAAGTAGATGACACTGCTTGCATCTCATGAATCCATGGTCTACCCAACAAGATGTTGTAGGAGAGAGGAAGATCAAGCACCCAATAAATAACATCTCGTTCTATAGGTCCCACCCTGATCGACAATAGTACCAGACCCTTAGATGTTCTTTCTTATTCATCATAAGCTTTGATTGTTATTTTCTTTGTCAGATCAATGACTTTATCAGAAAATCCCACTTGTATTAGTAAATTGTAGGTACAAATATTCAACCCGACGCCTCCATCTATCAGAACACACTTGAATCAGTGCTTATGGATCATAGCTTCAATATGCAATGGCTGGTTATGCGGATGATTCAGTGAATTATCATCTTCTTCAGAAAAAGATAGGTAATGAGGTGAAGTCGGGTGACCCACCATAGATTGAAACCGACCCACATATAAGTCTATAGGAATGTTAGTGGTGAGCAAAGATTTGTCTATAATATCTCTATGAGTAGAAGAGATTTGAAGTAGCTTGAGAATGGAGATTTGAGTGGTTGTTCGCTTTAATTGTTCAACAATGCTATAAACAAAAGAAGATAATGAAGCCAACTATTTGGATTTAGCCATGATCGGATCTGGCTGTTTGTTTGAAGCAGTCGGTAGATTTGACGTTTTCAATGGATTTGATGATGTTTGATCAGGAGAGAAAGAGCTAACTCCTTTGAGAGTAACATTATTTTGAGCGTGGGTTACAACATTTGCAGTTTGCGTTTTATTTTATTTATCTTTAATTATGATCACGTTGCAATATTTAGATTGGGAAGATTCAATCATGTTGATCACATTGTCATTATTGGCATAGGTGTAATTGACTTTGGCACCTCCCTTGGATTTTGAGGAATCACCTTGTTCATAAGAAGGTAATTGATCTTTGAAGGCTTTGTGATCAACATTAGTTGTATGGTTTCCAACAATAATTTTGCCTGCATCAATGAGGTCTTGAATCTCATCTTTGAGTTTCATGCAATTATTTGTGGTATGACCCTTGCTTCGATGATATTCTCTGTACTCATTTTCCCTCCACCATTAGGTTTGACCTTAGGACCATATGGTTTAGAGTTATCTGGCAATGTGACCAGTTTGTTTTCCAATAGAGTTTTAAACACTGACTCATAGGATTCACCCAGAGGAGTTAAATCACACTTAGGTTTTGAAACCTAAGGTTTCTCTTTGAACCACTCTTTTGATTTATTAGACGGGTTTTCTGTAGCGCTTTCAACTGCTTTGAGGGCTTGTGTGCCGCTAGTTAGGTTGAATACTATAGGTTTTGATTTTGGTTTGACATTATCAACGACTCCATCATTAACAACATTTCTATTATTATCTTTTCCATACTTCTAGTATTTGTTCTTTTCTTTGGAATTAGAGCCTTTATGTGTTTCTTTATAAAGTGATATATCTCCTTTCTGGACAAGCACGTCTTCCATCTTGAGAGAACTATCTACCATTTTGTTGAATGAAGGGTATACTTGCATTTGGATACTATATTTCAACTTAGGAATCAGATTATTGACAAAGATGTCCATTTTCTCAGAATTAGGAATGGGCCGTGAATACCTAGAGAACCTCTTTCTCCAATGCTAAAGAAAAATAAGAAAATGTTTTCCTATTTTCTGTTTAGTATTACAAAGCTTTATCATTGTGACCGGATGACGAATGTTATAGGAGTATTGTTGTTGAAAAAATTCAACCAGTTCTTCAAAAGATTTAATTCCTATAGGTAGGCTTGAGAACCATTCCATAACTTGTCCTCCTAAACTTCTCGAAAAGAGGTGCATGAGATAAGTATGTTCATGCATGAAATCCATACATAGGGCACACAATTATCGGACATGGTCTCGAGGATCTGAGTTTCCATCATATTTATCAAACTTAGGAATTTATGTTCTGGAAGGAAATAGAGGCATGTAAAGACTCTTGTCAAATCCAGAAAAGGACAAATCCTATCCAAGGAATATTTCATAGGAGATTTGTCTTTGTCTTTCATCTCCTTAATCTCAGTTTGTATTTCTTGTAGCTGTTTTTTCATCAATGCTAGTGGATTATTGTCTTCTTTAGTGATAAGACTTTCAACATTGTAATCAGGGGGGAGTTTAGCTCCTTGTTTGGCCAATTATAGAAAGTGTTCTTCTTTTTCTCGGGCCATGATAATCTTCGTCATCTTTCTAAAGTTTTTATCTTTTTGACATTTTGCTACTGTTTCTTCTTGGGTTCAGAAACTTTAGAATTGCTGGAAGAGGAATCACTATCATTATCTTGGATACTAATGCCATCATGAGCTTTATGTTTATCAGTCTCTTTTTCTTGTCTTCCTTCAGACATATTGGAAGATAAGGATTGATCTAAAAATGGTTTGTTTGAAGATGAAGGTTTGTCTGAGTATCATTGTTCAAAAGATTCATCAAAAATAGGTTGCTCTTGGTAAAAAGGATTGGTTTGCAATGTTACCTTCTCGTCCTTTTTCTTATTCTTATTCTTAGAAGAGGTCCTAATTTGAACAAACATTTACAATCGATGGGACTGAGAGTTAGATGTGATGCAAATGTCAAGATTAAATCAAAGCTAGTTACACATTTTAGCATAGTGATTGAGAGAGGTGACTAAGACCTAGTCTAGTTTCAGGAACGATCTATCCTGTATAAGACGTGATCTAAGAAGCCTAGGTTGATTAAGTTTGATAAGTGATTGATTTGAACTAGCTGGGAGATAATTGACAAAGTCATGCAACACAACAATAGAGGTACACTATTGAGGCTATTTATGCTCAACATTATGATGACCAAATTTATGCTCACTGCGGACTGATTAGGCAAGTATGATAGTTCTGGAAAAGTATGCAAATAGACAAGTTCTGGCTGATAAAATCAGAGATTCATAAAACAGAGCATACCGACTCAGATGACAATTTAATAGATACTAAATGACACAAATAGTTTCTTGTACAAGTTGCTACCTATACTCGAACAACAGTTTAATGCTTGCTAGATGACAACTTGTCACATACCAGAATGAATCGCACGATAGGGTTTTTGAGTTTGGACGACAATCCTCAGAGAGAAGAATGACAATTTAAATAAGCCATAATGACAAACTAGAAGACCCAGACAACAATGTATTCAACTCGTAAGATGAATTAGGAAGCTCGTACGACTATTATGCTTAGAGACAAATTTTTGACAAGGAGACTGAGTTTTTTGACAACTGAATTTTGATTTTTTTGGTGTTTTTTGTTTTTTTGAGTTTTTCCAGTTTTTTTTTTTAGTTTTTCAGTTTTAGCTTCAAATAAAAAACACAAAAAACACGCGAGATCCAAAGTGACATCAAACACAACATGCTAATTCTAAGGAAATTGGCTAAGAGAGAAAACCTTTGCTTGCAGACTCAGGTACACACCCAATAGCTAGTCAGAATACGACCGCTGAGTCTCACGCAATGGATTCTCAACACCGTATTAGCTGACTCCAAATGCATGGGGGCACAAAATGGCAAGTATCTTGGGAGAATTACTATCTCTCTTGCAGAAAGATTATACCCCTTTTGGAGGTGAATCAGGTAGTTGCTATTTTAAAGTTTGTAGTAAGGATTTTCGTTTGAAATTACCCCTTGAAGTCACACAAGTGCAATTGAGGCCTATAGCTCGACAAGGTACCAAAACAAGTTGTAGAAACGCAAGTGTGATTGAGACCACGAGGCCCTACAAAATGCTCGATATGAGGGATCTCAAAAGAGAAAACTCAAAAAGTCTCGTCCCCCGAGACTTTAATCCCGAAAGGCCTATTTATTATAGTGAGTTGGAATGCTTGGGTTTAGCTGTACTCACTTGGGTTGTTCTCACATGGTGATTACTTTTTCCCACTGTGATAGGCCCACTTAAAGGTACACAAATCTCAAACTTAGAAAAAGCTTTGAGGGTCTGGATTTTTGATTGTCTGTGCAGACAAGAGCATACTTTCCTACCTCTTAGATTTTTCTTAAAAGATTTGTTTATTAACCAAATAGTAATTTAAGTGCCTAAAAAAAAAGAATTTAAAGAATACACAATATTTGGTTGATTCTCTTTAGGCAACCTACGAAACCAACACATTAGTAGTCATGTTTGTTTTCGATTCTTTGACATGTGTGAGTTTGATTTGATAAATTATTCGAGAAGTGTTCTACAGAAAATGAGTTAGGCTGTGAAAGTATTAGGCAAATAGAAGACAATTCAGGATTAGCATCAATGAAATTCAAAGCCAAGTCAAGAAAACCCTAAAAAGATATTGTTTATAGAATGAGAAACTCATAAATTTGTACGAAAACTCCCATAGTGTAGAATGAGTATTCTCACCAGACCAAATGAGTAAAACCCAAAGCAGACGACAAAGCAGAAACTTGTATGATGATTCCCACAGGACAGAACGAGTATTCTCAGAACTCATCGTGTAATGCACTAAAAATCGTACGACCTTTTGCAGAGGCTGTACGAACAAAAAACCTGAAAAATAAAATAAAGCTTACAAGATCGAAAATGAAATTCTTGAGCCCCATGGTGGGCGCCAAAAAATGTGTGTGTGAAAAGTGGATTTGTATCTGTATCTGTATTTGAATACACAACACTTCAATTAAGTCATTAGATGCATGGTTAGTAAATCAATAATCAATAATGAACAATAAACCATTACAAAGCGACCTATTGCCTTCTAGTAGATGTGAGTTTAGTTTTGCTCTCATATTTTCATATGCAACACCAGTGACTAGATGACACCTAAACGAAGGATTTAATCTACATGAGTATGAAATTGAGTTAAATGGATGCAAGATTAAGCTAGATATGCATGATTAATCTAACATGATTTAAGAAATATTAAGCTAGATGATTTAACAAATATGCAATAACTAATATGCAATATCATAATGCACAAATCTCAATAAGCCTAGAGCAAAAACATCATAATAACAATAATCTCGAGGTTCTTTTTTATGAGAGATGAGGGCCCACCTCCACACCTCTTCATCCACTCACAATAGTAGGAGGTCACATTTTGACAAATTGAAGCCAAGAAAGCCATAAAGAGCACATGGGAAGTATTGTGAATTGGTAGGGTTCCTAGCCAAAACACTTAAGGCAACCACCTTGGAGTGGTTAAGAAGCAAGACCTAGAAGAGACTGAGAAGGACTTGGTGTTCTAGAGAGCAACTAAGCCTGGTGAGTTGGTGGAATTGAGCAACACCAACTAGGTACCCCCCCATCATCTGGTAGATGAGAAAAATTGGGATCAGTTCAGTTAGAGAAAACTAAAACCAAAGCATGAATGCAAACAATGTCTAAGCTAATCACAATCTTAACAAACATGCTAACCATTCCTATTCTGATCAACAAGGACATCAAAACAAAATGTAGAAAACATGAAAAATAAACACTATTACCATCACATCCCTTCAACATGGCCTCATTGTTTCTTCTTTCATACCTAATGGAGATTTATCGCTCTTTGTACGCGAGGATGCACAAACACAAAGAAAGCAAGTACTAATATGATATCGAGATTTACTAGAAGTATGTGATTATTTGACAAGATGATTGCTATGCTATTTTGACATAATGCCGATAGAAAAGTTAGATTACTGCTAGACAAATTGATAGAATGAAGATGCATAAAGTTATTTGATTGCTCAAAAATTCAATAGAATGACAATGCTAAAATTTAGATGATTTCTCAAAAATTTAACATAATGACAATGCTAAAAGTTAAATGAATTGATTGAAAGGGAAGTCCCAATTTATAGAAGACCAGAGACTCGATAGATGAACAAGATCAAAAAGATTTTTGATTGGGTGGACGAATCAGATTGAGTGCACGATAGAATTTCCATTTGAGGAAGAATGAAGGTGATGAGGAAAAAGCAAAGACAAAGCAAAAAAGCAATTTTTTCGAGCATGCATATCCCATTTTTGATTTAAAAAATAAAATGAATGAGATATTTCCAAAAGGATAGATTTTCAAAAATGTAAGAGGATATTAGGCAATTAAAAATTTAAAAAGCAGATATTATCCTCATATGAGAAGATAATTAATAAATAAATAAATAAATAAATAAATAAATAAATAAGTCAAGATATTTATTTAATTTTGATAACATAATTAGCTAATTGAATAATTTAAATAAATTATTCAACTATAGGGCATTACAAATAAACGTTAAATTAAATAATTAAAATCATTAAATTAAAGGGGATGAATCAAAATTAATTAAATAGTTTAATATATTTAATTAATATTAAAAGGGGATTTGATTAAATGATGAAAAATTAAAAGAAGAACAATTAGTAAAAAGGGAAGGCTTAATTAATTAATTAAATAATTAATTAATCCTAAAAGGGAAAATTAAACAAGTTGATATCTAGAGACCTCATTTTGGTCAAAAAAGTCAAATTAGATCAAATTGGGTCAACTTGGGAAGGTTTGGATAGAAAATGGGAAGAATTGAGCGAAAATGGAAAAATTAGGTCAAACAAGGTAAAATTGAGTAACAACGGGTAAACTGGGTCAAAGAGGGTCAACATATGAAAAAGGGATGAATACGATGCCATGGGGATGAAGTTAAGGAAAAAATGAAATACCAGACTTGAAATGGGGAGAAAACAATGTTAACAAGATAGAAAATGGGAAAGGGGAAGTGGTATAAGATCGTCGAATAGTAAAGACTACGCATATGATAAAAAGATATGTTAAAAATTGAAGACGCGGGTATTGACCCTTTTTTAGCATCTACAAGTCCTACATTCAAAATTCCTATTAGGAGAATTTGTAGAATTAAGGATTCCCAAGCTTTAATCACTAAGGGTATGGAGCCTCAATTAGATCACTTATTCCATGAGAATATTGATGCATCCTCTAATCCAACTAATGAAATCATTTATCTTCATTCTCCTTGTAATACTCATGATGTGGTTGAATCACTAACTAGGATTACTCTTGACCAATTGGAGAAGATTGACAATGAATTTGAAAATCTTCAACAATGGATGAGTCAACAATACCTGGATATTGAGGCAATCCCTTTTAATGAAGGATTAAAGAGAATGACCAGTGATAAAATTGGTGTTGATTTGTTGCGTGGCCTTTCTCATATTTTTGGCACTAATATTATGACAATAAAAAGTCATGCCAAAGTCCTTTGTTATTCTCAACCCACTAGTCAAGCTATTCATTCCATTCCTATGCCAAAATCCTTGCCTAGTGTGCCTACATTTACATATTCTCTCATGGCTACTTCCACACAAAATGTTAATCCTACACATGTTAGTCATGGGGGCAATCCCATTAATCAATATTATTACATACGTCCTTCCATGATTCTTCCATTTGTATCCTAATCATCTCCGATACCAACATACCATAGTGTTCCACCTCCTTCTTTTCAACCTCCATCTACATATAACAATGTTACTCCTCCATCCCAATCCAACATGTCCAATTTCAATCCATCCACCGAAGAAACCATCAATAATATAGCACAATCTGTTACTTCTCCACAACAATAATTGGCTTCCATTACTCAATCCAAGTTTAATGTGCCCACATTTGATGTAGCAAGCCCATTATCTGATGATATTGTCTATATGGTTCCCTCTAAACATATGGAAGTTCCTCAATTCAAGTTGTATAATGGAAAACGTGATCCCTTGACTCATGTGAAGACATTTCAAACTTTGTGTATTGATTTTTGTCATGACTAAAGACTTATGGCTAATTTTTTTACTTGAACCTTTAGAGATAAAGATTTGCAATGGTATTGTTCTTTGTCTCCTTATTCTATTACATCATTTAAAAAATTAGATAATGCTTTTATTCAACAATTTCAAAATAATATTGGTCCTAAAATTGATTTGATTGATTTGATTCTTTGTAAGCAACGAGTTAAACAAAAATCAAACGATATCTTTGGTAGATATAAACATTTGCATTCTCAAATTGTATATCAGATGGCTAATTACGATGTTCAAATAACTATTATTGCTAATTTACAAAAAGACATTAGAGATAAACTTCTATTTTTCAAGTACTTCCTTTACACAATTGTGTGCAACGCTTCATAATTATCAACTTCAAGTGAGTCAATTTGAATCATCTCCTTCAATGACTTTGGTTGATAAGAATGAAGGTGCTCAACACTCATTTGTGAAGTTTAGACTGAACAAAGGTTACATTAAGATAAATGACAACATCAACACTCAAGTGGCAGTCATGACATCAAGTGTGGCCCCTTTATCTAAATACTTTAAAAAAGAACTTACTACTCTTTCTGAGTCTTTGCATAGTATAAAGTCAAGGTTGATAAATTCTAATGTGTTGAAACTTCTTCCCATCAAGACAATTGATACTTCTAAATCTTTTTCATCTTACCATCATCCCAAAGCCTTTTGTCAATATCACTGTCAACCTAGCCATGATCTACCGAGAAATGTTACACATTAAGGAGTAATATTTAAGACTGTATTGTTAACAATACCATATATGTAGCTAGTGTGAATGACAAGGGAAACAAGTCCGTAGCTCCTCCTAATCAAAACCTCCAAATATTCACCAATCCTTTGCCTTCTCACTCTACTAATGTTGTTGAGTCTGAGTATCCTGCCTTTTGTCCCAATGACCTTGGTATGGATTCTAATAATGTTGTAAATATTATGGATAAAACTATACCTCCTAAAGATCTATGTATAACTTTTGATCTGAATGAGACTATTATTGCACTTGATGGCCCATTGTATATCACTGCGAATTTCAAACACAAAATCGCACGAGTGCTCATTGATCCAATGTGTATGGTAAATGTGATTACTAAAGAATATCTCAATACTTTACAATTGCATCAAGTTACATATGATAAATATGATGTTTTTGATTAAGGTTCAAATAGGTTTTGAAGAGACCTAAAACCCTTTTTACATTAAGTAGATAGAGAGATAAAACTAGTAAATTGGCAACAACCCATAACAAAAGATCTGGCAAAAAACATAGAACAACAAAAGACTAGAACAACCTAGTTCAAAATTTTAAGAGCCTTGACGACTTTAGCTTCCAATTGATTCTAACTCAGGGCGATCTTCTTCAGGTCCTGGATGTCTTGGGAGGGTTTTTCTCTAGATCTCTTCAGATTGGTTGTAGTACGCAAGTGAATGTGTTGTATTGGTTGAAAGGACTAAAATACTAAGAGGGGGGGCTGAATCAACATTCCCACAAAATCTAAAACTTTCTTACATACCTTAAACCATTTATTGACATATCAATTTCATTAAGCACATTAACATCAAATAGAAAATGCAGAATAAACATGAAAACACAACCACAAGAGGAACACCATATTTTATATGTGGAAAACCCAAATGGGAAAAACCACAGAGAGTATTATCTCTCATGAGAATATAACTAGTTATATGGTGTTTACAAAATGGGTGGCTCATTGCTAGATTACAAAAGAGACACACTGTCAGAAAGCTTATTGCAACAAGTATAAATGAACTAAGGAAAATTGTATCTCCACATGGATAAAATTAGTTCCAGGTTAAGATTATATTGTAACTCACAAAATCTACAATAGATCTGGTGAAAGATCTCTATACTACTAATCACAAGCACTTGCAGTAGATTCGATGATGGATTACTGCACTGCTTTTCCAAATCAGTCACTTGTAGAAAATCCAATGAAGGATTAGTGCAACACTATCTGCACTTTGACTTTGCTTCAATTGCTTTGTTGTCTACAAATCGCACTTCACACACTACTTCTTACCACTCATTCCTTGTCATCTCTCCATGCATCCACACACTTCTATATATTAACCAAAAAGCTTACACACCAGGATAATGTGTTGGCCAAACCCAAGTAATACACTTAGATCAAACAAGTTGTCCAATTGTAGACGTCTAAAATTAATTAGATTAAATATTTAATTAATTTATCCTTTCTACATAATTATTTCATTTAATTATGTTATTCATATTCTTCTTAGAGTTAATTAAATTAAATTTAGTTAATCTTCTCGCTATAGCCCAATAATTGATTTATTAAATAAATAAATTATTCCTTTCCTTCTAAAGTCATCTAAATAATTAATTCTTCTAAGTCCCTTTTACTTAATTAATTTTAATTAATTAACTTAAGTCATGTGATTTCTACAAATCACTTCTTCTAATCCCCATTTAAACTAATTAATTATTCTAGAAGCCTGATTATCATTATTCTCCAATTTTTAATTCTTCCATTCATTCTCTCTCCTCTTGTCAAATCCTCCTACTTGTCCACTTGCTCCCTAATTCTTCATTAACCCGCTTAATCCCTCTTTCTAATCATTTTCACATTCTTAATCTCCATGATTAGAAATAAGTCAAACATTTCCAATAAATGGCTTGTCCCCTTCTCAACCCTCAACCTTAAATGCACTAACTTTGGTCATTTCAAGGATTCCAATTTCTCCAACTTTCCTTTTCACCTCTACTTCCCAAGGATTTTTTAATTCCTTTTCTCTCCTCATTACCCCATGCAATCCAATATTTTATAATTTTTAAGTCTCTTGTCCTCCCCCAAAGAATTTTTAATTCCTTTTTATTCTCCCAATGTACTTGGGGATCTCTTCTCCATGCACCTTGTGGAGTGTGGAGACAAGAAATGCCTTTATGGAAAATCTCTTGGTCTCCACACCTTGTCCTCTCAATCCCTTCCATCATTTTCCTTCAATCCTCACCCTCCATTTTAAATCAATCTTGGCCCTCCATTCCTCCTTCAAATCTATAAATTGGGGTCTCCTCCCCTCATTCCATAATCATCTCATGTGCAATCTCATGCTACTAGAATAGAGCTAGAATAATCTCCATAGCACTCTCACTATAGGAAAATCTAGCTTCCATCCTTAGTCATTTGCAATCACTCATCCATCCATCCATTTTATCATCAACATTGTTGTTGTGTGTGGAGAGCAATCCACATCCCATCTTGGAGCCAATCCAATCAAGTGGAGATAGGGCACTATTCCACTTCATCAAAGGCTCAATATGAAGGTGAAGAGATTGTATAAAGGGTTTATTTGCATATTTGATGTTTGCATTGTGTTTTATGCTTAATATATGAATTTGAACACCCTAACCATTTTATTGTCTCTATTTTGGCACACCTAGTGGGACCCACATCCCATTTTACTAATCACTTTTTGAGTTTTTTTGAAAGTTTTAGCTACAGGTTCCAGAACGACGTGTCTAACTGCAAAACAACGTCTCTGCGGTGCTGTTTTGACGTCTCCATCCATAATCAACCTCTCTACATAGGAAATTCAAAATTCTTCTGCCTAACTTGTAGGTTTCACAAAATGGCATCTGCGTTTTGTAATTCAGTGTCTTTGCTCCAGTGTCTTTTGACACTTTTGTTTGAGATTTTTCTAGCATTTTTAGTAATTCAAAAATACAAAAACAATACAAAATCATTTAAAATCACAAAAAATAACAAGTTAGGCATCTTTTTATTTTTGGTTTTTAATAGAAAGTACAAATTTGTAGATTAATTTAGTCTTTGTGGGCTAATCTACGCATCAACATCTGCACAGATGATTGATGTCTGCTCTCTAGTTTGGTGTCTATGCTGGACCTGATTGCCCATCTTAATTCAAAATTTAAAAATTCAAATCTTCTATCTAACGACTTTTTTGTTTTTAGCATTTCGACATATGCGCAGACACTTAACATCTACGTTGTAGAGTAACATCTGCGTAGGTATTGATTTTTTTGCAGTAAGATTTAAATTTCAAATTTCAAAATTTCTCGCTTTCAACAATTTGAATTTGTAGTCTAGGCCTACTTTAGCGTTTGCGTAGACATTTTATGTCTGCACAAACGTTCGACATTTGTGCTTGTGCTTCGACGTCTGTGTTGGAGCTAGTAGGATTTTTAAGTTACTAATTTAATCTAAGTTTTAATAGGCTTCTTACATGTGTCCAAGACTAATTTTTGAAACTACTCACTTGTTTGCTGCAGCACGCTTGCCAAAGACTCAATGTTTCTCACTAGCATTAGTTTATTTTCTTGCATTCCTAGATTAGAAAATATTTTCATGTGGGACTAAAATTAATCATTGTCTTCCATGTTTTGCACACTTGCACTTGTGTAGGGTGGACCCACCATCAGACTTATTATTGTCTCCCCTCACCTTCGTGGACCTTGGGTGACAAGAAAGGTGATTGACAACACTAGATTTCTCTTTTTGTAGAGAGGGCTATTCTTGATTGGGGATTTCTTCACTCCACAAGGGTAGTTCAAATTGGGACACGTAGGGGATATCGACTCTCCCGATGCGATCTCGATTGGGTTTTTCAAGCCACTATATAAATAAGACAGTCAGGTAGTTGAAGTGCTAAGTGAATTCGATGTATGTGGAGGCTCCCTCTACACCGACAAGCTTAGTTAAAGCCTTTAGTGGCTTCCTTCAAGAATTTGTCATTGGATAGGTGATCCCTCAAAATTACACTAAGAACCTTGTTGTAGTAGCCAAAAATCCCACATTCATTATGCAGGGGTTGCGGATCGTACCCCAAAGTTACCTCTCATGTACCCACTCAAGATGAGACATAAATTCCCAATATGATAGATCCTTGGATATTTGGGGTAAGAGAATCTAGTATGCCTGAGAAGTGAGCGTGTTGTAAGAGGGAGCCAATGCTACTAGAATCTCCATTTGTCTACTTGTTTGAGGTATCACTTGTGCGAGTGGCCTATTAAATGGTTTCCATTTTCTAGCCTAAGTCATATGTTTGATGCGTGTCTTCATTTTGTGCAATACCAACAGAATTTGTTTAGGCTAATCTAGGCCCCCAATCACTTTTGCACTTGCTATCAAGTGTTTCTCTTTGACAATGTGTATACTTTGTCTGGTATTTTCTTGCCAAGAGAAGTTTACAATCAAAAAACTTCCAAAATTGACCAAATTTGACCAACTTTTCATCAAAATTTCACATCACACAAGTCAAACCTACCAATCAACATCTCTGCCCTATCATTTCCGAGTTTCAATGTCTCTGCCTCATTGTTTTAGCGTCTCCACCCTGCCAATTTTTTCAAGCAATTTCCTTCATGCACCATAAACCAAGTCTCTTAAACACCCTAAGAAGTCCATTTACCACAAGGTCAAGAAGAAGAATCCCAGCTATAAGAAATTCCTCAAGCGTAACAAGTTTCTATACATCAATTGAAAACTCTTGTGGAAACATAGGACCTTTTTACATCATTTTCATGATTATCTTCATGGTTACAATAATGAGTTTGATGAGGAGTCTTTGAAAGAACGTGCCTTCCATCAGAGGTTAGGTTTGTCACAATCCAGCAATAGGGGTGGTCGTATCCCTTTGTCCAATTTTCCTTCTCCACCAATCAATTATTGAGTCTTGGTCCACCTAAGGTAACCTAACATTTTATCACATTTTCTATCCTTCAATCATTTTCCTTTCTTCCATAATCATTATCATTTTCACCTTCAATCCTTAAGGACTTAGCACAATCAATCAATTTCAATTAATCTCCAATCCAATTAATCAAATCATCTAAATCAATCAATCAATCAACCTCATCATAGGGGTAATACCTTGTGAAAGTGGGATTTAGACCTTCATCCTTAATCAATCAATCAATTGGCTTTTGTTCTTGGGAAAGAATTTCCCCCAAGTAACTTTGTCTAATCATTGTGGGTTGATCAAAACCCTTATCCTTTAGCTTATTTTTCTTAGGGATGTTAGTCTACACTAAGTAAAAGAGGACTTGATCAGTATCATAAGGTCTAAATTATTACCTATCTTGGTTGTCACCTTTCTTGTGGTCCACATCATTGATCCCTCACCCAAATCCTAATAGAAGGACTAAGGTGTCATCCTAATCAAGTTAATCTTATCCAAAATCAATTTTATCTAAATTAAATCAAATGAAAACTTGCTAAGTCCTCCCATCATCATTTTCAATGTCTATCAACTCTTTCCTTAAGGTTACCCGTGTATGGTCTTGACTCGCTCACAAAAAGAGAAAATGGCTACCGAAGGCAATGAGATGCTTGAGACTAGTCACCACTTTGATCAAGACCCCCAACAAGAAGAGAAACTTGTTGACCAATCTAAGCTTTCTCCACGTGTTCAATCTTTTGTCGTCGATCCTTACAATCAAGACATGACAAAGAGATTTTTCAAACACAATCCTAATGGGCTTATAACTCATCTTATCACTCAAGGGGCACACTTGCCTCTAGGATTTGACCGGTCTATCCTTGACAGACCTCCAAAAGGTGACCTCATAGACCAATTTGTCATTGATACTATTCTTCACCCACAACCTGTGACATTCATACCCGCAGTTTCATTACCTTCAATCTCCATACCTCAAAGCACGTCCAACCCAACAATGTCTCTGTTGGCATTTGACTGAATAGGCAAAGACTGTTGGTGATATGAAACCAAAAAATGATTGGTGAATATGATAAAGAGATTGAGTTTCATGTTGGATGACTAAGACTTGTGTTGTCATTGATGGCAACAATGTTTTTGTAGTCATCTAAGTCTTGGAAGCCAATCGATAAGGTATAACCAATACATAAGGCAGTTTAACAGAGAACTGGTAATTAGGACTTCAACCGGTAAACAAGAACATAGTTGCATTCATGCAACTGGTACAAGCGATTGATGAAGAGTTGGATGATGCGGTTTTAGGTATTTGGAGCTATGTTCATGACCGCATTGGCAAATTCAACCGAACAAGCAAAAATTGATGCATAGAGCAGACATTCTGATGAACACCTTAACCGGTAGTGATAATGTCACTTAAATCGGTAAACCAACACATATTTTGTCTTGGTTTTGGTTTGTTATGTGGGTGGATGACATAAGTTTGGTGTGCAATATTAGTTTGTCTATATTCATTGAACCTAGGAAATTTTTCCAAGGTTTGTAGCCGACTAAGAGATGTTTATAAAAAGTGTGATGAGGTATCAAGTCGGTGTGTGTATGTAAGAGTATGAGATCGAAGGCGAATATTGAGATTTTGATTGTGCGGTGACTAGTGAAGCTCTATATTGATGTGTTGTTGAAGTTTTGAGGATCTGAAGCAGATCTTATCAGACACTGAGGTGTTACATGAAGATCATTTGACTGTTGTTTTCCTGATAGTTTGCAACAACAAAATCCCCTAACCAGGTAGGTCCTAACAGGCCTTATTTTGTTAATCCCCTAACATGGTAGCTCTATATCAGAGTCTTAAATCCTCTTGCGAGGTTGATCCTAATAGGTCAAAGCTCCTAATAGAGCTCATCATATTAAATCCCTTAATTGGGTGACTCCTAATCGGGTTTGCTCCTAACAGGGCATATTTGTAAGACTTTAACCAGTCAAGATTTATATTCTATAGATTGTGAATCTTGTGGGTATTGACTCCCACCATGGTTTTTCCCTTTTGAGTTTCCACGTATAAATCTCTTGTGTTATGTGGAATTTGTTTTATTGGGCATTAGCTTATGTGGTTATATTCCTCTTATGCTTGTTAAGTTTTAAGTTGTTTAAGTTGGTGATCAGATTCATATTGTTTTTGCTTGCACTAGTTCACCCCCCCTCTCAGTGCCTTATAAGTTTATCAATTGGTATTAGAGCCTAAATTCTTTGAGGCTTAACCTTTTGAGAAGGACTCCTAAGGAAGACATGGGGGATATGAGTTATAGAGAGATGTCTAATAAACTTGCAGAAACTAAGGAAGCCCTAAAAACATTGAGAGGAAAGTATAACGCTTCACTTGCTAAGAGAAGAGAGCTAACTGAACAACTGTTGGAGGTTTATGAGAGCAATTCTTCTGATGAAGTAAACATAGGTGCATTGGTTGATGAAGTGGAGAAACTGAATGATGAGAAGGCTAACTTGAGGAGAGAGACAGAAGCCCTAACCATCCGAATGAGTTAGGAACTTGAAGCAAGGAGGGAAGAAGAAGACAAGATCAAAGAAAAAGAAAAAGAGATCTTTAAGTTAAACCAAGAAAATGGCACTCTATATGCACATTGGCATGAGGAGAAAGAGGAAATAAAGGCAAAACTAGATATGGAAATGTCCCTTAGAGAGAATCTTATGAAAAGGAATGAATACCTTACACAAGAACTTGCTGATGCTAATGAGAAGCTTGCAAAGTTTAACATAAGTTCTACCATGCTTGATGAACAGATCCAATCACAAAGGATGAAAGGTGATACAACTAGATTGGGTTATAATGCATTTGAGAAAGACGAGTCTTCCGATACTAAGGACAACATGCATGAAGGTAAACCTACACCTAAGATTCAGAAACCCATCGGTAAGAAATCCTATAAGCTTGTTTGTTTCAATTGTCATAAGCCAAGACATACTGCTAATGTATGGAGAAGTGGATCTGATGTTACTAATGGTTATAGACCTAATACATATAAAGGATATAAGCCTAGAACCTTTAAAGGTTATTGTTACACTTGCAACATGCATGGACATAGAGCTGTTGAGTGCAGTTATGGAGCAAATAATCTGACACCTCACATGAGTTAGAGGTCCAGTGGTGGTTGGCAAAGAACATTTAATGACTAGAGAAGTCCTAACTGGCAGAGACTATATCCTAATCGGTCTAATTCCTATGAGATGGAAAAAAGGATGAATGTAGTCTACACAATCTATCATAAGTATGGTCATGTAGCTATAAACTACATAAGAAGGATTGGTAGAGCAATGCTGGACCTTGGAGAGCATCTGGTATGGCTTGTTATCATTGTCATAAATAGGGACATATGGTAAAGTTTTGTAGAGCTAAGGTGAACCAACTGGTGAATCAATTTGTAGACCAAAAAGGGAATATGAAAGTTGATGCGGAGGAGACCAGAGCTAAAATGAATAGAATCTAGAAAATGAAGGATGATTATAAAACTGAAGACAAACCATCTGAAGATCCTATTTATTTACCTAGTGTGGAGAACCCTTCACCGACAAACTAAGATGTTAAAAAGCTTAGGGGGAGCTTAATGTTAGATCTATTTCAGATCCCCCTGATGCACCATAAGATATGTTTAAATATTCATACTTTGATGTATTCTGATATTTAGTAGTGATTTTATGATCAAACTGGTAGGTTTGATGTGTTATGAGAACTGGTAGATACAACAACAAAATACTTTTGCACTTACAAGGAGAAATCCCTTCAAGTGCATTCAAAACTTAACAAACTGGTAATAGCAAAGAAAGTTAGAAAAGAAGTTGAAGCATTTGTAGAGAAAGAAAGATTTACAAAGGAAGCCATTGCTGAAGCAAGAGAAAAGCATGCTTCTCAACAAGCCAAAACATCAAGTGCACCAACTGGTACCCCCACCGGTGTAAAAACAAGAGCTAGAAAGGAGAAATCTACAGAGAAAAAAAAACCAGCAGCTGTTAAGAAGGAAAAACTAGTAGAAGCAAAGAAGGAGAAACCATCAAAGATGTAGTTCCAGAGAAAAGGTAAGATTGTTGAACCACCTACTATACCGGTTAAGACTGGTAAAAGGAAAAATAAACAAGCACAAAAACTGGTAGATGCCGATGAAGAAGAGACTGAGTCCAAAGGAGAAAAGAAATCCCTAAGGGCCAATGACAAAAGGTCTAAGGGTGTTGGTACTTCAATTGTGAAATATTCAAAGAAACTGGTAACTAAGCTCAAACCTCTTTAAAACTTAATAGTAAACATTAAAGAGTATGGTTTATTGACTGGTGTGATGAAACTCTATGAAATTTTTAATGAAGATGAACAAAGGTAGATTGAGGATGCAATTGTTTACATGATGAATAAATACAACAAAGCCCTAATTGAATTGCAAGGGAAAAATCCAAATTCTTTGTACAATATAATTGATGCTAGATGGTAGGCAACCATGAAACAAGATAGAGAATACATTGAATTTATTCTGAAGAATCTGCAACCTGAAGCTTCAAGAGAGGAGATAGATGAAATTTTTGCCAAGGCAAAGTCATCTTTTAGGTCAAAGAAAAGGTTGACAAGAATGTTAATTGGTGAGACCCATTCAGTCCATGAGGAGACTGAACAAATTTTGAAGAAGGTACTAGGTCTGATTCCGGATGAAGAAGAAGAAGTTAAGGAAGATGAACCAGAGAGGTTTAAGGCTTAAGATCTTCCTAAAGGAGTCAAGATAACTGATTTTGAGCCTAATGAAATAGTGATAAGAGATCAACCAGTGAACACACAAACTAAACCTGTGATTATCCCTGATGATGATGAAATAGGTAATAATGATAATGCTGATGTTACTGAAAATGTAGATGTACAGGATGTTTATATTCAAATGTTTGAGCAATATGGACAAGAAGAAAACAAGGATGAGGAGCCATTGGTGGTAACTCAAACTGTTGATACACAATCCCCACCGGTACAGGAAACTGAAAAGGATAAAGAAAGTGAAAAGAAAGAGGAAGTAACAGAAGATAAGCCTGAAGATGCAGAGAAGAAGACAAAGGAAAATAAGATAGAAGAAAAGAAAGAGGACAAGGTAGAAGAGAAAACTGAAGAAAAGAAAACAAAGGATATTGTGCCTAAAGTGACACCTTTGTCACTTGATTCCAAAAAGAAAATTGTTGATGAAGATGATGATGATGCTATAAGCATCAAAAGACCACTAGACATGGACAATTTGAGCTCAACTAAGTTGATGGAGATTGCAACTGCCATGCAATCCCGGACCAAGAAGAAGAGGATGAAAGAACAACAAAAGGAGACATAAACAATAAAGAATGCTGTTGAGATTTTGTCTAGTCTCCTACCAGAGACTAATACAAATAATTTTGTTACTCCTATTTGTTGGCATTTGCATAAATATTGCATTAATGAAATGTTATGTTGTCATTGATGTCAATTATATCCGGTAATAATGTTGTAAAAATGTTGTTTTGCTACCGGTAAGTGAGCTTGTGAAGGAAACCAGTATTACTAGAGAAGGAGTGAGATCAACTGGTAAACCCTACCTGTTGATATGATAAACCCTAATCGATGAAGTTTGGTGAATCGGTTGTATTTGTTTATGATCAAATAATGAGCGATAATGATTATGACACGTATGCATTTTGTATGAGATGAAGTTTCAAATGGTTTTTGGCGCGTAGAGATAACGGTTTTTGTCTTGGGAATGAGAAAGATCATTGCATGTAATGTAAACCGTGTGATGAGTTACAATTTTTGATGAAGAAGTGATCGAGGAGAAGTCAAAGATATCTTGAATGATGTGCAGTGATTGTTATGTAATCCAATGATCATACATGAACCGATTTGTTTGTAATCTCTATGAGAATTAGGTTTATGATGTGTTACCAACCTATTGATTTGTTTATAAGGTCGATGAGTTGTTTTGTTGTTGTGTTGACAATTTGTAGATGAGAGTAAGAGAGTGTGGTTGCCAAACCAAATGATGTATCTGCAGTATGTGTAAAGGCATATAGGAGCATGAAAAGGATCTCAACAAGCAAGTGTAGTGCTATTCAAACAGATCAACAAACCCCTGTTGTTTTCTAACAATTACAACAGTCAAATCCCCTAACCGGGTAAGCTCTAACAAGCTCAGTGTTATTCAAATACTCTAATCAGGTGGTCCATTAGCTTGGATTTCAAATCCTCTATCGAGGTTACTCCTAATAGGGTATCGCTTCTAATAAAGCATTATAGTCATTCCCTTAACCAGGTGGTCCCTAACAAGATCTGTTCTTAACAGGACTTATTGTAAAGCTTTAACAGGCTTGGCTCCTAACAAGGTGAACTTTAGAAGAGTTCAAAATACTTGTGGGTATTCATCCCCATCGTGGTTTTTCCCATTTGGGTTTCCACATCAAAAATATTGTGTCAAGTGGTGAATATTTTTGTGGTTATGTTTACTATGGTTAAATTGCTTGACTGCTAAATCCATTTTGATATGTCATGTTAACCAACAACAATCTAAAATATGCTTTTACTATTGTCAGTAAAGTATTTGAATGATTTAGTTAAAAGGTTTTGAGTGTTTTAAAGATGTTTTACTGTTAGTTTGTTATAACAGTCAACTGGTTTAACTTGTCAATATTATTGTATTTGAAGTTCAGTGTTTAAACTAGTTAGTTTAGAGTTTTCTTTGAGAGGTTAATTTTTTGTTTGGTGAAAAGTTTATGTTAGTTTTCTATCTACTGATTCAACCCCCCCTCTTAGTAGTTTATTAGATCCTTACTCTTTCATCATACCATCAATTAGTATCAGAGCATTAAAGGTCCTATAAGGTCTAATCCTAACAGCTTGAGGTAAAGATCTTAAAGAACATGATGAAGAAAGAAGGTCCAAAGTTTAATAGAGAGAACTATAGGATATGGAGTGATAGAATGAAAATCTATATCAGGAATCTAGGAAGTCACTACTGGGAACATGTTGGTACTCAATATGTTGCACCTAGTGGGATTATGACTGATGATCAGAAGAAAGAGCAATAAGAAAACAATCAAGCATGGGAGGCCATTATCAATTCTTGTCTGATGCAGAGTACGTTGATATCCATGGTCTGGAGACTGCTTGTGAAATATGGAAGAAACTTGAAGAGATCTATAGTGGTGATGACAATGTGAAGATTGCCAAAGAAGAGAGTCTAAGAGATAAAATTGATGACATGTGGATGGCTAAAGGTGAGAATATACAACAGTATGGTCAGAGGATCAAAGAGATAGTTGGTGAGATCAAGAGTACTGGTGGTAAAGTGGAAGATGCCACAATGATTAGTAAAGTGTTGAGAACCCTTCTACCGATCTAAGCTATCCGAGTTGCAGCCATTCAGGAGACAAATTCAATTGACAAAACTAAGGTAATCCTTGACTCCATCGTTGTTAAGCTTACAACTTTTGAATTAAATGGTTATGATGTTAGTGTTCAGAAATCTGTATATGCATTTAGAGCTTCAGTTTCTAACCCATCTATGAGGAAAAATAGAGATGCCAGTCACAGTTATGAATCTAGATCTAGCAGAGAAGTTGATGATGAAGACAATTTGGTTGAGCTTGAAGCATTGTTGGCCAAGCGGTTGCCCAGAGGTACCGGTAAGTACAAAGGTAAATTACCTTTGAAATGTTTTTCATGCAAAAAGATTGGACACATTGCAGATAACTGTCCTAATGGTGACAATGAGCACAAGTGTGAGAAGTTCAATAAGTACAAAGGAAAAGGCAAAAGAGATTATCTCATTGCAGTTGATGGTGGTATCACTGATGAGGAATCTAAGGGAGATGCTAATGAAGACATTGTTTTTGTACCCATTAAAGAGGAAACATCTGATCAGAAGGAATTAGTTTCTCACATGGATAATTCCGATGATTGGATAATTGATAGTGATTGTTCACACCACATGACCGGTGACTGGAGAAAATTTCTTACCTTGAAGGAATTTGATGGAGGAGTTGTGAGATTTGGTAATGACTCATCCTGAATGGTAAAAGGTAATGGAACTATTTCTCTTAATGGAGAGAGCAGTGCAGATGATGTCTACTAGGCTGAAAGATTAAAGCACGATCTTTTAAGTGTAGCCCAACTCAATGATAGAGGTTTTCCATTGGAATTTAGGAATGGTATGTGCAAAATCTATGGGAGTAAAGGTGAATTGATTGCGATCGACAAACAGACTAAAGGTAACCTATTTCACCTGAATCCTAAAGTCAACAACTATTTAATTACTAAAGTAGATGATAGTTGGCTTTGGCATAGGAGATTTTGTCATATAAATTTTGATAACATTGTTAAAGTGAGTAAGTCCAAGTCAGTGAAAGGTTTTCTTTAGTTGGACAAATTGGTTAATGCTCTGTGTAAGGAATATCAGTTAGGAAAGATGACATCCTCTACTTTCAAGACCAAATCTTTTTCAGCAGAACATTTGTTAGATTTGGTTCATACAGACCTCTGTGGACCAGTAAGGACTAAAAGTATTCAAGGTGACAAATATTTTATGATCTTCATTCATGATTGCTCAAGAATGATGTGGGTCACATTCTTGAAGGATAAAACAAAAGCCTTTAGTAAGTTCAAGGCATTCAGGGCCTTAGCTGAAAAGGAAAGTGGCAAGAAGATAAAGTGTCTGAGGACTGATCAAGGTGGTGAATTCACTTCGGTGGAATTCACTATATATTGTGAAGAAAATGGTATCAAAAGACAACTTTCTACACCGAGGACACCACACAGAATGGTATACTGGTCAGTTGTTGAAGCTACTAGAATGATGTTGATACAAGGAGGTGTAGCAAAACATTTCTAGAGAGAAGTTGTCACTACAACTATCTACACTATGAACCGAATATTGGTAAAGAGAGGTAAGGATAAAACTCCTTATGAATACTGGTATGGTAGATAACCTAATGTTAGTTATTTTAAGATATTTGGTAGTAAATGTTTTATTAAGAGAGGTGACTATGTTAGCAAGTTTGAGGCTAAAAGTGATGAAGGCATATTTCTTGGTTACTCCAGCAAGATTAAGGCCTACAAATGTTACAACAACCAGACACAGAGAATCATTGAGAGTGTTGATGTTTGAGTGGATGAGTATCCTGAAGTATTAGGGGAAACCAGTGTGGAGAAAAGGGAAGAAGATCCTTGCATTCTCTTTATGGAACCAGAACTGGTGGAACTTGATACTGGTAAAGAGAATGTTGTTTTACCAATTCAACTGGAATAAGTAGATTCTAAAGAAGATGATGATCAAGAAGTAGAAGAACCTGAAGATAATGATCACATTATTCTGAGGTATGTGAGACTCAATTAGAATCTTGACCAGATTATTGGAGATAACGATGCTGGAATGTTAACCAGAAGAAGAATTAGAGATAATTCTTGCATGATCTCCACTATTGAGCCTAGAACTGCTAAGGAAGAATTTGGAGATGATCACTGGATTAAAGCTATGGAGGAGGAAATTGATCAAATCAAGAATAACAACACATGGACCCTAGTACCTAGACCAGTGAATAAAAATGTGATAGGTACTAAGTGGGTATTAAGGAACAAATTGAATGAAGATGGTGTAGTATTCTGAAACAAAGCTAGATTGGTTTGCAAAAGTTATGCATAGGAAGAAGGAGAAGAATATGGTGAGACTTTTGCACCAATTTATAGACTAGAAGGTGTAAGGACTTTACTTGCATTTGTAGCACATAAGGGATTCAAAGTATATTAGATGGATATGAAGTCAACATTTCTAAATGGAATACTGGAGGAAGAAGTATACATTGAGAAGCTAGATGGTTATGCTTTGACTGATGCAAAGGACATGGTATGAAAATTGTACAAGGAACCATATGGGTTAAATCAAGCACCAAGAGCATGGTATGAAAGGTTACATTCACACCTAATGAAGATAGGTTTTTCAGAGAACCAGTGAAGACAACAACATATATCTCAAATCTGAAGGAGATAAGATACTGTTTAGTGAAGTGTATGTAGATGATATCATATTTGGATGCAATGATGACATGAGTGATGACTCTGCAAATGAGATGAAAAGTGAGTTTGAAATGTCTCTAGTAGGAGAGATAAAATTCTTCATAGGTTTGCAAATACAACAGGTGAAGAGTGGTATTTTTATTACACATTCTAAGTATGCGAAAGAGGTATTGAAGACATTTGGAATGAGTGACTGTAAACTAGTTGGGACACCAATGGTTACAGGTTGTAAGTTGTCTAAAGAGAATGAAGCCACATCTGTTTATGAAAAAGAGTACAGGTAAATGATAGAGAAATTGCACCATGTTGTTCACAGTAGACCAAATATAGCTCATGCAGTTGGTTTAGTTACTAGATTTCAGAAGAATCTAAAGGAGACACATTTGATAGCAACCAAGAGGATATTCAAATATTTGAAAGGTACTATTGAATATGGATTATGGTATCCATATGCAGGTAACTTTGATTTGAAGGTTTATACTGATGCAAATTGGGCAGGTAATGTTGATGATAGGAAGAGCACAACCGGTGGAGCATTCTTTCTTGGAGGAAGACTTGTTTCATGGAGTAGCAAGAAACAGAGATGTATATCACAGTCCACTATTGAAGTTGAGTATGTTGTAGCTTATATGAACTGTACCCAGGCTATCTGGATGGAACACATTTTTGAAGGATTCAAGATGAAGTTTATAGAACCAGTAAAGATCTTATGCGACAACACCAGTGCCATTAATATTTCAAAGAACCCTGTTTTGCATGCATAAACCAAGCATATTGAGCTGAAGTATCATTTATTGAGAGAAAAAGTGCAGAGTAAAGATGTGTTATTGGAGCATGTTTCTACCAAGGAGAAGCTTGCATATATCTTTACAAAACCTCTTCCTAAGACTACTTTTGAGTATCTTAGAAGTCAGCTAGGGGTTGTACCCCTACATGAAGTCAATTCAGCATGATGTGAAATACATCAGTCTCAAATCTACTTGTATAATTTTACAATAGGATTGATGTAGAGTGGAGTTATTCCATAGAGGGATCATCAAGTTGTAGGTTGATGATGTTGAACAATGAAGTTTGACATTGCATGTTTTACTTTCACTTTAGCATTGCTGTCAAAGGGGGATAAGAACTATATGATTGGGGAGAAGAATTGTATGATTGACAGAGAGAAGATCTATAGCTAGTTACCAACTAAAGACATGGAGAATTAGTTGAAGGTGAATACATGGTAAAATGTAAACCAGGATTCCTATTAATAATCATAGCAATCAAGGGTATTGATACTTGTATTCCCATCAATGCCAAAGGGGGGATTGTTGGTATTTGCATAAATATTGCATTAATGAAAAGTTATGTTATCATTGATGTCAATTATAACCAGTAATGATATTGTAATAATGTTGTTTTGCTACTGGTAAGTGAGCTTGTGAAGGAAATCGGTATTACTAGAGAAGGAGTGAGATCAACTGGTAAACCTTACCTATTGATATGATAAACCCTAACCGATGAAGTTTGGTGAATCGGTTGTATTGGTTTATGATCAAATGATGAGCGGTAATGATTATGACACGTATGCATGTTGTATGAGATGAAGTTTCAAATGGTTTTTGGCATGTAGAGATAACGGTTTTTGTCTTGGGAATGAGCAAGGTCATTACATGATATGTAGGATAACTCAATGATGAACAAATAGTACTAACCCAGTACTGAGAGGGGGGGGGGTGAATCAGTACAGACAAAAATATAGTCCTAAACCGGTTTGACAACAAACACTTCAAATGACTGGCAAATAATGACACCGGTTTGAAACAGAGTGCAACCGGTAAAGCTAAGAATGACCGAGACACGCATTAATCGGTTACTCACTTAGCTTTTCACTCAACTCAAGACTACACTACCATTTCACCCTTATGCATAAATAGGTAATCTATCATTAGATCATAATAATATCTAGTTCAACATGTTTTATTGACAGACATAAAACACAGAACCATCATATGCTTGACAGACAATAGGAAAGCATCACAAGATAAAAGCATCACACATGACACACATATTTTTCACATGGAAACCCAACTGGGAAAAACCACGGTGGGGATGAATACACACAAGCTATTTTTGAACTCTTTAGAAGTCCGCTTTGTTAGGAGCCTTGTCCGGTTAGAGACATTACAATAGGTTCTCCTAGGAACTGATCCTGTTAGGGATCACTCGGTTAAGGGATGGATAGAATACCCAGTTAAGGGTTAAACCCTATTAAAGGTTACCTTGTTAGAGGATTTCAAGAACTCAATAGCTTTGAATTACCCTATTAAAGGATTTACAGCAAGCCAGTTAAGGCTACCCTGTTAAGGGATTTTCCAACTGTTGAGGTGGTTAGAGATCAACAAGTATTACAATGATCTAGTAACAACAGTCAATGCCAATTTAGATCCACTTAAGCTCCTCTTCACCTTCTGCACTTACACTCTACAGGTATCACTTTTCTCCTTTTGGTCTGGCAAGAATCACGTATCCCTTCTCTTGGATACACACACACAAATTTTGCCAACAACCTCAGAAAGAGACACAACATCGACCTTATAGGAAAATAGATAGGTTAGTAGCATAAACCCTAAACCCTAAACCTGTTTAGGTTAAGGAATTCAAATGGCTCAATCCTAACTATTGAGAACACTCCATTAATTGCAACAGTCTTGATCCAATCTCAAGACATTCTCCATTGTCCATTTTCATCGATTTCATGGTGGTTGATAACCCATCACACGTTATCACCATTTTACAGACTTCGCAAATTCCTGAGGTAGATAGGAACAATCTCCTTCATGCAAGATCCTTCATGCGCACAAGGCTGACGTGGCAACATGATCTATTATTCATTACAATGCTAACTCATCACACAATGTCATCGGTTGAGCCACACAGGCTTGAAGCACTTCAACTAGAAACCCTGAAGTTGAGACTACCAACCGGTAGTCATACAACGCTTCCATGTGCTGGTTCCCATAACCATATGTCGGTTCACCTTGAACAAGCACATCGCTTCACTTTGGCACAAATGCCAGTTCACAATGTTATGCCGGTTCTCTCATATGCTATTTCTCACCTCTTTAGCATATTGACATCAATGACAACATACAATGTCATTATGTCCTCATATCGGTTCACATAATGCCAACAATCTCCCCCTTTGGCATTGATGGAGATATACAAAGATATCTCTCTGCTTCACATCTTCTTCCCCAATTTATGTAGATATCTTCTCCGCTTCACATCTTCTCCCCCTTTGACAACAATGCCAAAGTGGAGGCACAAGCTTCCCTGTTCCATTATGTTGCTCCCCCTAAGGAGTAGCATCCTTCAACACATCAATCCAAAATAAATTTGACTATGCAATACTTGACTGATGTGGAGCATATGCTTTTAGTTTACCTCCTGAAGGGGCAAGACCCCTAATTCACCTCTTAAGTACATAAATGTAGTCTTTGGGAGAGGGTTGGTGAATATGTCTGCTAACTGCTCCTTATTGGAAACATGTTCCAGTGCAATCTCTTTGTTCTGAACCTTTTCCCTTAAGAAATGATACTTAAGCTCAAAGTGCTTGGTTCTAGAATGTAAAACCGGATTCTTGGAGATATTAATTGCACTAGTATTGTCACAAAATATACTTACCGATTCAGATATAGGAACTTTGAAGCCATTTAATACATGCTTCATCCAAATTATCTGAGTGCAGTTCATGAAAGCTACAACATACTTTGCTTCTGCTGTAGACTGAGAGATACAACTCTGCTTCTTACTCATCCATGAGACCACTCTACCACCAAGAAAGAATGCACCACCGGTTGTGCTTTTCTGGTCATCTATATTTCCTGCCCAATCAACATTTGTATATACTTTCAGGTTGAAATCCTTGCTATAAGGATACCACAATCCATAGTCAATAGTTCCCTTCGGATACCTAAGAATCCGCCTGACTGCAACCAAGTGAGACTCTCTTGGGCTTTTCTAGAATCTTGCAGTAATGCCAACTACATGTGCAATATCTGGTCTGCTATGCACTACATAATGCAACTTACCAATCATTGATCGGTATTCCTTCTCATCAACCAATTCTGAGTCATCTTCTTTAGATAGTTTACAACCGGTCACCATCGGAGTACCAATCGGTTTGCTATCTTCCATGCCAAAGGTCTTCAACACCTCTTTGACATACTTGGACTGAGTGATAAAGATTCCATCCTTCATTTGCTGGATCTGCAGTCTAATGAAGAATTTAATCTCCCCTATGAGTGACATTTCAAACTCTTTCTTCATCTCATCTGCAAACTCATGACTCATCTTGTCATCTCCACCAAAGATAATGTCATCAACAAATACCTCACAGATTAGGATCTGATCTCCTTTAGACTTGAAGTAGATATTACTATCTTCACTTATTCTCTCAAATCCAATCTTCACAAGATGAGAATGCAGATGTTCATACCATGCCCTAGGTGCCTGCTTTAGTCCATATAAGGCTTTATGTAGCCTACATACCATGTCACTATCTTCAGATAGGGCAAACCCATCTGGTTGGTCAATATACACCTCCTCTTCAAGTACACCATTTAGGAATGCATATTTTACATCCACTTGATATACTTTGAAACCTTTAAAAGTTGCATATACAAGAAGCATACAAACTCCTTCCAATCTAGCTATAGGAGCAAAGGTTTCTCCATAGTCTTCTCCTTCTTCTTCAGCATATCCTTTGCACAATAATCTGGCTTTGTTCCTAATCACTATGCCATCCTCATTCAGCTTATTTCTGAAAACCCATTTAGTACCAATGACATTTTTGTGCTCCGGTCTGGGTACCAAAGACCATGTACCATTTTTCTCTATCTGGCCAAGTTCCTCTTCCATTGCCTTGATCTAGTCTTCATCCTTATGTGCCTCTTTGAATGATTTAGGCTCAAATTCAGAGATCATACATGAGTTTTCTCTGACCTTTCTTCTTATAATGATTCCTGCATCCTATCTCCTATGATCTGCTTAGGATCATGATTCAACTTGACATACCGAGGAATGGTCTTAATAGATTCCTCTTGCTTTTCTTCTTCATCCTCATCTCCATCAGTATCAGCATCTACATTTGCTAGTGTAGGAACATTATTACTAGTACTCGATTGGCTGTCAATCAGTTCCCAGAAGGTTGCAACCATTTCGTTTACCGCTTGCTCACTGCTAGTTTCCTCAGTTTTCTCAAAGGTTTCATCAACTCTTACATTGATGCTTTCCATAATTCTCTAAGTCCTATTGTTGAAACACTTGAGAGGTTTGCTCTTGGTGGAATATCTTAGGAATATTCCCTCATCACATTTCACATCAAATTTGCTCTGGTGTTCACCCCTCTTGATGTAACATTTGCTACCAAACACTCTAAAGTAGCTAACCATAGGTGTCTTACAAATCCAATACTCATAAGGAGTTTTATCCTTACCTTTCTTGATGAGTACCCAGTTCATTGTGTATATTGTAGTGCTCACCACTTCTCTCCAAAAGGTGTGATCTACCTTTCCTTGAATCAACATGGTTCTAGCTGCTTCAACCATAGTCTGGTTATTCCTATCTGCTAGGCCATTTTGCTGTGGAGTCTGGGGGGCAGACAATTGCCTCTTGATGCCATGTTCTTCATAGTACTTGTTGAATTCACCGAAAGTGAATTCCCCTCCTTGATCAGTTCTTAGGCACTTGATCCTTTTACCATTTTCCTTCTCCACTAATGCTCTGAAAGCTTTTAACTTTACAAAGGCTTCAGACTTTTCTTTCAAGAATGTGACCCACATCATTCTTGAGCAGTCATTAGTGAGAATAATGAAGTACCTATCACCCTGCACACTTCTAGTTTTCATAGGATCACACAAATCAGTATGCACAAGATCAAGCAAGTTGTCAGCAGTGAAAGATTTACCTTTAAAGGTTGAGGAAGACATTTTCCCCAATTGACACTCTCTGTACAAGGTATTATCTGGTTTGCTTAGCACTGGCAACCCTCTAATTGCCTTGATCTTACTAGCCTTCACAATGTTATCAAAGTTTATATGGCAGAGTCTCCTATGCCATATCCAACTATCATCAAATTTAGCCATAAGACATGTACTTATATTTGCATTCAGCTAAAATAGGTTATTTTTGGTCTGGATGTTGATGGCCACCAATTCACCATTCTTTCCTTTGATTCTGCAAACTCTATTCTTGAATTCCAGAGTGAGGCCACTATCATTCAGTTGGGCAACACTCAGAAGGTTGTGTCTAAGACCATCAACCCAATACACATTGTCAGGACTACTCTTTCCATTCAGAGAGATGGACCCTTTACCCTTGACCATGCATGGTGCATCATTTCCAAAGCGAACCACACCACCATCATACTCGTCCAATGATAGAAACTTGCTCCGGTCACCAGTCATATGGTGAGAACAACCACTGTTAATGATCCACTCATTGGAATTATCAAACCAGGAGACAAGAGCCTTCTTGTCTGACACATCTTCCTTGACAGCAACAAACACAATATCTTCATTTTCTTTATCCTCTGATTCTTCATCTGTGACATCTTCATCAACTGCCACAAAACAGTTTCTCCAGTTTCCTCCTTTGAATTTCTTGAACCTTTCCGGTTTGTCCTTGTTGTCGCCATTAGGACAGTTTAAAGCAATATGTCCTATCCAGTTACAAGAGAAGCATTTCAAAGGTAGCTTACCTTTGTATTTTCTGGTTCCTTTAGGAAGTTTCCTAGAAGGGAGAGCTTCAAATTCCATTAGAATCTCCTCATCATCCATTTCTCTACCTTGTCTTGGTTCACCACTAGTGCTAGCTTCTTTTCCTTTTCTGGATGGTACATCTGAAGCTTTAAAAGCTGATTCAGTCTTTTGAACATTGCCATCAAAACTATTTAGCTCATAGGCTATCAACTTTGCAATGATGGAGTCTAGGGATACCTTAGTCTTGTCTATTGATCTTAGCTCTTAAATAGCAGCAACCCTTATTGCATAGACCGACAATAGGGATCTCAAGACTTTCCTTACCACAATGGCATCTTCTATTTTACCACCTGCACTCTTGATATCTCCAACAACGGTTTTGATTCTTATTCCATACTATTGAATGGTCTCACCTTCAACCATCAGCATATCTTTAAACTTCCCTCTAAGGCTTTCTTCCTTAGCTTGTTTTACATGCTCATCACCACCATAGATATTTTCAAGAGTATCCCATACCTCTTTGGGATTTACCTTATCCTAAACATCAATAAACTCAATGTTAGATAAACTACTAATTAGGGCTTCCATGACTTGCCCATTCTCCTGCATCTCTCTCTTTTGGTCATCGGTAAGGGTACTGGTAGGAGCAACATAGGCAATCTCAACATAGCTCTAGTGTTGAGCACCCATACTTCTGATGTATATCTTCATTCTATCTTTCCTTACACTGAAATTTTCTCTATTAAACTTTGGACCTTCCCTCTTCATCATTAGACTGAGATCTTTACCTCAAGCGGTTAAGCTTATAGCACAGAGGACCTGGAGGATGCTCTGATACCAATTGATAACTCAATGATGAATAGATAGTACTAACCTGGTACTGTGAGGGGGGGTGTGAATCAGTACAGACAAAAATACAGTCCTAAACCGGTTTGACAGCAGACACTTCAAATGACTAGCAAATAGTGACACCGGTTTGAAAATGAGTGCAATCGGTAAAGCTAAGAATGACTGAGACAAGCATTAATCGGTTACTCACTTAGCTTTTCACTCAACTCAAGACTACACTACCGTTTCACCCTTATGCATAAATAGGTAATCTATCATCAGATCATAATAACAACTAGTTCAACATGTTTTATTGACAAGCATAAAACACAGAACCATCATATGCTTGACAGACAATAGGAAAGCATCACAAGATAAAAGCATCACACATGACACATATTTTTCACGTGGAAACCCAACTGGGAAAAAACCACAGTGGGGATGAATACCCACAAGCTATTTTTGAACTCTTTAGAAGTCCGCTCTGTTAGGAGCCTTGTCTGGTTAGAGACATTACAATAGGTTCTGCTAGGAACCGATCCTGTTAGGGATCACCCGGTTAAGGGATGGCTAGAATACCCGGTTAAGGGTTAAACCTTGTTAGAGGATTTCAATAACTCAATAGCTAAAGGATTTTGAACTCAATAGCTTTGAATTACCTTGTTAAAGGATTTACAACAAGCCAGTTAAGGCTACCCTGTTAAGGGATTTTCCAACTATTGAGGTGGTTAGAGATCAACAGGTATTACAATGATCTGGTAACAACAATCAATGCCAATGTAGATCTGCTTAAGCTCCTCTTCACCTTCTTCACTTACACTCTACAGGTATCACTTCTCTCCTTTTGGTCTGGCAAGAATCACGTAGCCCTTCTCTTGGATACACACACACAACTTTTGCCAGCAACCTCAGAAAGAGACACAACATCGACCTTATAGGAAAACAAATAAGTTAGTAGCATAAACCCTAAACCCTAAACCTGTTAGGTTAAGGAGTTCAAACGGTTCAATCCTGACCGTTGAGAACACTCCATTAATTGCAACAGTCTTGATCCAATCTCAAGACATTCTCCATCATCCATTTTTATCGATTTCATGGCGGCTGATAACCCATCACATGTTATCACCATTTTACAGGCTTCACACATTCCCGAGGTAGATACGAACAATCTCCTTCATGCAAGATCCTTCATGTGCACAAGGCTAACGTGGAAACATGATCTATTCTTCATTACAATGCTAACTCATCACACAATGTCACCGGTTGAGCCACATAGGCTTGAAGCACTTCAACTGAAAAACCTGAAGTTGAGACTACCAATCGGTAGTCATACAACACTTCCATGTGCCGGTTCACCTTGAAAAAGAACACCACTTCACTTTGGCACAAATGCCGGTTCATAGTGTTATCTCGGTTCTTACCTCTTCAGCATATTGACATCAATGACAACATACAATGTCATCATGTCCTCATACCGGTTCACATAATGCCAACAATGTAAACTGCATGATGAGTTACCGTGTTCGATGAAGTGGTTGATCAAGGAGTGGTCAAGGATATCTTGAGTGATGTGCAGTGATTGTTATGTAATCCAACTATCATACTTGAACCAATTGGTTTGTAATCTCTATGAGAATCAGGTTTGTGATGTGTTATTGACCTATTGATTTGTTTATAAGGTAGATGAGTTGTTTTGTTGTTGTGTTAGAAATTTATAGTTGAGAGTAAGAGAGTGTGGTTGCCAAACTAGATGTTGTATCTGTAGAATGTGTAAAGGCAGATAGGAGCATGAAAAGGATCTAACCAAGCAAGTGTAGTGCTATTCAAACAGATCAGCAGACCCTTATTGTTTTCTAACAATTACAACAGTCAAATCCCCTAACCGGGTAGGCTTTAACAAGCTTAGTGTTATTCAAATCCTCTAACCAGGTGGTCGATTAGCTTGGATTTAAAATCCTCTATCGAGGTTACTCCTAATAGGGTATTTCTTCTAATAGGGCATTATAGTCAATCCCTTAACTGGGTGGTCCCTAACAGGACTTATTGTAAAGCTTTAACAGGCTTGGCTCCTAATAGGGTGAACTTTAGAAGAGCTCAAAACACTTGTGTGTATTCATCCCTACCGTGGTTTTTCCCATTTGGGTTTCCACATCAAAAACATTGTGTTAAGTGGTGAATGTTTTTGTGGTTATGTTTACTATGGTTGAAATTTTCCTAACTGCTAAATCTACTTTGGTATGTCATGTTAACCAACAACAATCTAAAATATAATTTTACTATTGTTAGTAAAGTATTTGAATGATTCAGTTAAAAGGTTTTGAGAGTTTCAAAGATGTTTTACTGTTAGGCTATTAGAACAGTCAACCGATTTAATTTGTCAGTATTATTGCATTTGAAGTTCAATGTTTAAACCAGTCAGTTTAGAGTTTGCTTTGAGAGGTTAGTTTTTTGTTTGGTGCAAAGTTTATGTCAGTTTTATATCTACTGATTCACCCCCCCCTTCTCATTAGTTGACCGGATCCTTATTCTTTCATCATACCAGCACTATTGATAAGCTTTGACAACGTGTTTCTGATGTCGGAGAGCAAATGGAATCATTTTGAGGATGCAACATATATTAGTGTTGAGAAGGATTACAAGAAGAAAATAACTGAGAAATTGATGAATGAAATTGATAAAGGTAAAGTTGCCTTGACTATCAATAAGGACTATTTGAAGGAAGGACTTGAATCTGGAGGAAAATCCTTTCATCTGTTTCCAAATTTTCATTGTTTTTTGCTGATATGAAAAAGAAGGAGGAAGCTAAGCAAGAACTTGAAGTTCTTAGTGAGTCATTCAAGCCCCTTAATGACTCTGCTATCAATTTTGGAAGATCGGTTTTATAACTTCAGCATAAGTTGAAAGCTTATGAAAATGAATAGGTTAAGAGGATCATATCACTGCAGGAATTATAGACACAATTGATACCAAAGGTGGAAATCTTGTAGAGAGCTTATAAAGAATCTGAAGCTATTCTTGCAACATCGGTGATGAGTACTATAGATGTCATGGAGTAGTTTGCTGGACACATAAAGATACATGTGGAGATAACCGATACTATTTGGAGACATGGCATAATGATCTTAAGCAGTTGAAATCTCATTTTAGTGATTCTTTTTCAAAAATTGCATTGTAAAATTTTTTTGAACTCCAATATCTATATATGTTATGCAATTTTGATGCACTTTTTGATGTAACATGTATTTATCTTTCATATTTTTACTTCTTTGTTTGGCATTGTTGTCAAAGGCGGAGTAATAGTTGAAGAGTTAGTCAAAGTTTTGTATGTAAAAGTAAAAGGGAGAATTAGTAGTAAGTCAAAATTTTGTAATAGAATGTAAATGCTAAGGGGGAGTATATGTCATGAAGTTAATTTTTTTATTGCACAATTAGTTGAATTTTTTTTTCAAAGTGTTGCCATCAATGCCAAAGGGGGAGAATGTTGGCATTTGACTGAACTGACAAAGACTGTTGGTGATATGCAACCGGTAAATGATTGGTGAATGTGATGAAGAGATTGAGTTTGACGTTTGATGACTAAGTCTTTTGTTGTCATTGATGGAAACAATGTTTTTGTAGTCATCTAAGTCTTGGAAGCCAACTAGTAAGGTATAACTGGTATAGAAGACAGTTTAATAGAGAACCAATAATTAGCACTTCAACCGGTAAATAGGAACATAGTTGCATTCATGCAATCGATACATGTGATTGATGAAGAGTTGGATGATGCAGTTTTAAAGAAATGATGGAGATAAGTATTTGGAGCTATGTTCATGACTGCATTGGCATATTCAACTAGACAAGCTAGATTTGATGCATAAAGTAGGCATTTTGATGAACACCTTAACCGGTAGTGATAAATTCACTTAAATCGATAAACCAACATAGGTTTTGTCTTGTTTTTGGTTTGTTATTGATGGGGTTTACCTAGTTTTCTCAACATTTCACCTAGCTGGTGTTGCTCAATTGCACTAACTCACCAGGCCTAGTTTCTCTCTAGACCTTCAAGTCCTTCTCAATCTCTTCTAGGGCTTGTTTATTGATCTCACTAAGGTGTTTTCTTCAATTGTTTTGGCTAGGAACCCTACCAATTCACAGTGCTTCCCATGTACTCAATTATGGCTTCTTGGCTTCAAGTTGTCAAAATGACCTCCTACCATTGTGAGATGATGCAAAGGTGTGGAGGTGTCTTCATTAATGTTTTGGATGCATTTAGGGTCCATTTGAGGTTTTCCATTTATAGGTTTCTTACCGATTCCAAAGTCTTGCCTAGAAAAGGGCTACAAGAAATTAGCCCAATTAGGCCTCCTAAAACCAGTTTTTTAGGGCCTGAGCGAAAATGGTCCAAAAGAGCCCCCAAAAAATTTGGATTTCCTTCAATTATTCACCTAACCTCAATATATTTTTGTGGTTTTATCTTCTTGTTCCACCATTCAATGTGCTAACCCCAAAATGAGGGTTTTGGAGGGTTTCTAGGCCTTCTAGGTGGCAGTGACAGGTCAAGTTGGGGTTTATGCATTAAATGACCTCTTCAATACTCCTCCTTGGATTGGAAGCTTTGCCACAAATCCTTGGACCCCTTCAAAAACTTAGAAAGTGATTTGACAACCACCCCTGCACTTGGAACTTCATTTTCACCTTATTTCTTCTAACCGGGTTGCTCCTAGACTCGCCTAGAATAAGATGACAGTCATATCAAAACTCTTCTCTAGAACTTGCACCCACATATGTAAATTTTATGGAGGGTTTCCCATCATTTCCCAACAAGCTGTGATGGAAGCACTTGTGGAACTCATGGGGCAACCATATTTACAAGAAAACTGCTATATACAAGCCAAAACTGGTTGCTTGCAAACTAAAGAAAGAAAACACTAATGAATAGTAACTACAAAGCTCTAAAGTGAACCAAAAACACAATAAAACATAGGAGAAACTCAATCCATTTCTGGATCAATGGATTCAATCCATCTTTAATTACAAAATGAGTAAAATCGAGCCAAAACGCTGCCAACTAGTCTGAAAATGAGTAGTTTTGGATTGTTAAGCTCGCAAAACACATTCAAAAACCTTGGTAACCATGCAAGAGAGGGTTATTATAGATTTCCCATGTTTGGAGTCATTCTAGGGTGTTGAACAATCCCTACCTCCATCGCTAACCATTTCAGGACAAAAGTTGTCATGACAACTTTTCGCAACTTTGCAACTTTTGCACTTTTGGTATTTCCAACCTACAAGACCTATTCCAGGTCATCACAAATGACTTTTAAAACTTTCCTAATACCAATTTAACCCTCCCTAATTGTTATACCAAGTTTTGACACTTTTGACCAACAAAAGGTCAATTACCTACTTAAACTCACTATTTACACAAAAATGCAAACCTAAGAAGTATGAACTCAATCTAGGCTTACATTGACTCAAAACACTAACTCTTGGACCCTCCTATAGTCCTTATTCACTACTAACTTGGATAGGGTCAGTACAAGCCAAAATTGAAAAATGAAACAATCTAAGTCCTAGGTGCTCTTGCACCATTCTCCCAAATAAAAGAAGATCATGTCACCTTCTTAGGAATCAGATTCTGATCAATTCCAGGGTTCTTAAACTCTGTCTCCATCACCCATGTAGCTTCAACATCATCCATACCCCACCATTTGATTAGGTGCTCCCAATAGGCTTGATGCCTTGTTTTCTTGGTGATCCTTGAACTCAACACCTTCTCGGCCTTTCGATTTGGTTTGGCTGGTAACCGAAGTTTTGTTCACATCAATTGAAACCTCTGAGTGACTACAATCTGAACCTTGAACTAGTTTGTTGTATGCAACTAAGTCTTCTATATTGAAAACCGATGACAAGCCTATGTCACTAGGTAGATCCACCTTGTATGTATTTTCTCCATACTTGGCTAGAATGGCACATGGACCTATCCTCCTCATTTGCAACTTATTTGGCACTCCTTGCTGTACCCTTGCTTTATTAAGGTGCACCATGACAAGATCTCCTTCTTGAAATTGTAGGTTCTTCCTCTTTTCATCAACTTTTTGTTTGAGCTTTCTTGTGTTCTCCATAAATGCTTGTTTAACTGATTCATGGACCTCCTTCATTGATTGGGAAAAGTCCTCTACATATCCACTTCTTGCTGCTGCACTTCCTAAGTCTCTTAACTCCAAAATGCCTCTTGGGTGCACACCATAGACCACTTCAAAAGGGCTCTTGCCGGTAGTCCTATTTATGGTGTCTTTATATGCATATTCACCTTGTGAGAGTACTTGATCCCATGTTTAACCATATTCCTTAGTAAGGCACCTTAACAAGTTTCCTAAGCTTCTATTCACCACTTCGGTCTGCCCATCTGTTTGAGGATGGTAGGCTGATCCAAAAGAGAGGTTGGTGCCAAGATTTTTCCATTGTGTCTTCCAAAAGTGACTCATGAAATTTGAGTCCCTATCTAAAACAATGCTCATGGGTAAACCATGTATCCTCACCACCTCTTTGAAGAACAATTGAGCAATTTAGCATGCACCATGAGTAGTCTTGCAAGACACAAAGTGAGCCATTTTGCTAAATCTATCCACAATGACATAAATGCTATCATATCCTTGCTTTGTCCTTGGTAAACCTACTACAAAATCCATGCTAATTAATTCCAAAAGTCTATTTGGTATGGGAAGAGGTTGGTATAAACCAGCATTTGTAGAAGTACCCTTGGCCTTTTAGCAAACTATGCAAGTCTCCACATATTTATTCACATCTTGATTCATCCTTGGCCAATAATAGTATCTTTGAACCAACTCTTGAGTCTTATTGACTCCAAAATGTCCACTAAGGCTTCCATTATGCTTCTCTTGAATAGGGTTTTGTCTCATTGAGCGTCTAGGCACACAAAGCTTCCCACCTTTGAACAATAGTTCATTTTGCAAGGTAAAATCAGAATACTCACCATGGAAGTGATTTTGGTACTCCTTACACACCTTGTAGGCATTTCATAACTCTTCATCCTTTAGGTACAAGTCTCTAAAACTGTCCACACCTATGCTTCTTAATTGGATTTCTTGGACTATCAAAAGTCTTCTACTTAATGCATCAACTACCTAGTTTAACTACCCTTTCTTGTGCTTAATGGTGAATGTATAGGCTTTCATATACTCCACCCATTTCATGTGTTTATGACTGATTTTATCTTGTGAGTTTAGGAAACTCAATGCTTGGTTGTCCGTATAGACCACAAATTCTTTAGGGAGGAGATAGTGTCTCCATTTCCTCAATGCCTGCACTAAAGCATACAACTCAAGATCATAAGAGGAGTATTTCCTCTTGGCATCACTTAGATTCTCACTATGGAAAGCTACTAGTATTTCTTCTTGGCTTAGAAAAGAACCTACTAGAACATTGCTTGCATCACATTCTATAATGAAAACTTTCTCAAAACTAGGCAACACTAGCCTCAATTGGGTAGCTATCTTCTCCTTCAAGGTTTCAAAACCTTTGTTTTCTGCTTAGCCCCATTGAAACTTTGCCTTTAGTCCACCTCTAATGGTATCTAGCATTGGTGAACATATAGCACTTAATTGCCTAATGAACTTCCTCTAGTACTGAGCTAGTCCATGGAAGCTTCTCACCTGTGTTGCTGTCTTAGGAGTAGGCCAATTTACAATGCCCTCAACCTTGCTTGGATCCATCTTGAGGTTTCCTTGAGACAACACAAACCCAAGGTAAACCAACTCCTGCTTGACAAACTCACACTTATCCAAATTCATGGTTATCTTTTCATCATCCAATCTTTGCAATACATCTTGCAAATGATTAATGTGATCTGCCCTATCTTTACTGAAAATGAGAATATCATCAAGATATGCTACCACAAATTTACCTATGAAGTCCTTCATCACCTCATTCATGCATCTCATGAAGGTTCTTGGAGCATTGGATAATCCTAATGGCATTACAAGCCTCTCATAAAGACCCTCAGTAGTCTTAAATGTAGTTTTCCATTCATCACCCTCCTTAATCATAATTTGATGATAGCCAGTCTTAAGGTCAATCTTGGTAAAGTACTTGGCTTCCCCTAAAGAATCCATTAGGTCTTGTATTCTAGGAATAGCAAACCTATATTTGATGGTGATTCTATTTATGGCTCTAGAATCAGTACACAATCTCCGAGTACCACCTTTTTTTGGTCCTAACATGGTAGGGACAACACAAGGGCTAATACTTTTCCTAATTAGGCCTTGGTCTAAGAGCTCTTGGATTTGCTTGGCAATATCAACATTTTGTTGAGGATTCATTTTATAAGCTGCCTTATTAAGCAAGGATGCTCCAGGAATGAAGTCTATTTGATGGCTGATGGTTCTTTTAGGTGGTAAGGTGGTTGGCTGTCCTTCACTTGCTATGCCTTTGAATTTCTTCAACAAATCTTGCACCTCTAATGGAAAATATTGCTGCTCTTTCTTGTCTTCTTCTTTGGGCTTCATCACAAGTGAAAACCCTATACCTTCACTTTCCTCAAGTGTCTTTAAGAACTATTTTTCACTTACCAAAAGAACATTAGGACCTACTGCCCTCTTTTAACCTTCTTGAAGGATAGTCTGAATCTTGAATGTGACTCCATGTTTCTTGAATGAGTATAAATTCTTGGCTCCATCATGGATAGCTTGTCTATCAAATTTCCATGGTCTTACTAATAGAAGATGGCATGCATCCATGGGTAATACATCACATAACACCTTGTCCTTATACCTTCCAATGGTAAAATCCACCCATGCTTGCTCATTGACTAGGACATGTTTGCCTTTGTTCAACCAAGTGACTCTATAGGGATTGTTGTGAGGTATCCTTTGTAATTTGAGCTTGCTCAATGCCTCTTTTGACACAATGTTTTCTGTAGACCCTGAATCAAAGATCACTTTGCACACTTTGTCCATAATCTTGCATTTGATCCTAAATAAGGACCTTCTTTGGCTTGGCTCTTCTCTGACCGGTTCTTTGATCAATTTTCTCTTTATCATCAAGTTGTCGCCTACCTCTGACTCTAAGGCAACCTCTGAGATCTTTCTACTTGAAGACTCTTCTTGAAGATAGCTCACTCGTCTTTCACGACCATGTGTTGATGATCCCTTCTCTGGACACCTATATGCTGGATGACCAAGTTGGTTACAAAGGTAACACTTCATTGTTGCAAAGTATGAGGAACCTCTACCTTGGCCACTAGACCTTCCTCTGAAACCACTATTGGATCCCCTTCCTCTATTGAATCCTCCTTCACTACTACCACGATCTTGTTGCTCCGTGAGTTTAGACTCTCCTTGTGTTCTTTGTTCAGAACTTCTTCCACCAAAGCCTCCTCTATGTCCTCTATTGTCTTTTCCTCTACCCCTGCCCCTATTGTTGCTTGAGTCATGTCTTCTTTTCAGTTTTTCCTCCACCTTAAGGGCAAGTTGATAGGTTTGATGGACTAGTTTTGGGATCATTAGATTGATTTCTTCTTGGAAGTTCCACCGTAGACCATTTAGGTACCTAGCAACCTTGAGACTCTCTTCTTCCACCGCATGAGATCTAAGGCTAAGTTTGTGAAATTCCTCTGTATAGCTACTAACATCAAGATCTTTTTGTCTTAAGTTTTTCCTCTTCCTATGAATTTGCACTTCATAGTCATCAGGGAGATAGACTTCTTTGATTTTGACTAACATCCCTTTCCAAGAAGAGATGGGTGCTTTGCCCATTTTCTTCCTTTCATCTTGCACAAATTTCAACCATGTGAGAGAAGCTCCTCTCATCCTTGACTTGGCTACCTTGATTCTCTGGGCTTCAGTTATGCCTTCACATTCAAAATGGTTCTCCATTCCTTCTATCCATTCTAGGACCACTTATGCCTCCATCTTACCAGTGAACAATGGCAATCCTTCTAGTGATTTGCTACTCAAGGACTTATATGCCTTGAAAAAAGGTTCTTGCTCTAGGATAGGATTAGGTTCAGGTATCTTGTCTATCTCTTCCACTTCTTTACCCTTTCCTTCTTCTCCTTCCACTTTTACCATCACTTCATCTACCTTGGTTTCTACCTCTCCAAGCTTACTCTCCAATTCTAGCAACTTCTCCTTCAAGAGGCTATTCTCTTCCTCTTGATCATCCAATTTCTTTGCTAGCTTTGCATTGGTCACCATTCTTTTGTCTCCTATAGATTCCACTAAGGATATCTACTCACCTAGCCCAAATCTTATAGGCTCTGATACCAATTTGACGGGTTTACCTAGTTTGCTCAACACTTCACCTAGCTGGTGTTGCTCAATTGCACCAACTCACCAGGCCTAGTTTCTCTCTAGACCTTCAATTACCTCTCAATCTCTTCTAGGGATTTATTCTTTATCTCACTAAGTTTTTTTCTTCAAGTGTTTTGGCTAGGAACCCTACCAATTCATAGTGTTTCCCATGTACTCAATTATGGCTTCTTGGCTTCAAGTTGTCAAAATGACCTCCTACCATTGTGAGATAATGCACAGGTGTGGAGGTGTCTTCATTCATGTTTTGGATGCATTTAGGGTCCATTTTAATTTTTCCATCAATAGGTTTCTTACCAATTCCAAAATCTTGTCTAGAAAAGGGCTACAAGGAATTAGCCCAATTAGGCCTCCTAAAACTGGTTTTTAGGGCTTGAGTGAAAACGGTCCAAAAGACCCCCAAAAAAAATTGGATTTCCTTCAATGATTCACCTAACCTCAATATATTTTTGTGTTTTTAGCTTCTTGTTCCACCATTCAATGTGCTAACCCCAAAATGAGGGTTTTGGAGGGTTTCTAGGCCTTCTAGGTGGTAGTGACAGGTCAACTTGGGGTTTATGCATTAAATGACCTCTTCAAGGCTCCTCCTTGCATTGGAAAATCTGCCCCAAATCCTTGGACCCCTTCAAAAACTAATTAAAGGATTTGACAACCACCCCTGCACTTGGAATTTCATTTTCACCTTATTTCATCTAACCGGGTTGCTCCTGGACTCGCCTAGAATAAGGTGACAGTCATATCAAAACTCTTCTCCAGAACTTGCACCTATATATGTACTCTGTACAGAGGGTTTTCCATCATTTCTTAACAATTTTTAATGGCAGCACATGTGGAACTCATGGGGCAACCATATTTACAAGAAAACTGTTATATACAAGCCAAAACTGGCTGCTTGCAAACTAAAGCAATAAAACACTAATGAACAGTATCTACATAGCTCTAAATTGAACCAACAAAACAATAACACATAGGAGAAACTCAATCCATTCTTGGATCAATGTATTCAATCCATCTTTAATTACAAAATGAGTAAAATCAAGCCAAAACGCTGCCAACTAGTCTGAAAATGAGTAGTTTCAAATTGTTAAGCTCACAAAACACATTCACCAACCTTGGTAACCATGCAAGAAAGGGTCCTTATATATTTCCAACATGTGAAGTCATTCTAGGGGATTGAAAAATTCCTAACTACTACAAAATCCATGATAATGCATTCCCAAGGTCTATTTGGTATGGGAAGAGGTTGGTATAAACCGGCATTTGTAGAAGCACCCTTGGCTTTTTGGCAAACTATAAAATTCTCCACATATTTCTTCACATCTTGATTCATCCTTGGCAAATAATAGTATCTTTGAACCAACTCTTGATTCTTATTGACTCCAAAATGTCCACTAAGGCTGCCATTATGCTTCTCTTGAATAAGGTTTTCTCTCATTGAGCCTCTAGGCACAAAAAGCTGCCCACCTTTGAACAATAGTTCATTTTGCAAGGTAAAATCAGAATACTCACTATGGAAGTGATTTTGGTACTCCTTACACACCTTGTAGGCATTTGAGAAGTCTTCATCCTCTGGGTACAAGTCTCTAAAACTATCCACACCTATTCTTCTTAATTGGACTTCTTGGATTGTCAAAAGTCTTCTACTTAATGCATCAGCTACTCAGTTTAACTTCCCTTTCTTGCACTTAATGGTGAATGTATAGGCCTACATATACTCCACCCATTTCATGTGTTTATGATTGAGTTTATCTTCTGAGTTTAGGAAACTCAATGCTTGGTTGTCCGTATAGACCACAAATTCTTTAAGGAGGAGATAGTGTCTCCATTTCCTCAATGCCTACACTAAAGCATACAACTCAAGATCATAAGAGGAGTATTTCCTCTTGGCATCACTTTGCTTCTCACTATGGAAATCTACTGGTCTTTCTTCTTGGCTTAGGACAACACCTACTGCAACATTGCTTGCATCACATTCTACAATGAAAAGTTTCTCAAACTTAGGCAACACTAGCACCGGTTAGGTAGCTATCTTCTCCTTCAAGGTTTCAAAACCTTTGTTTGCTGCTTCACCCCACTAAAACTTTTCCTTTACTCCACCTCTAATGGTATCTAGTATTGGTGCACATATTGCACTGAATTGCCTAATGAACTTCTTGTAGTACTGAGCTAGTCCATGGAAGCTTCTCACCTCTGTTACTATCTTAGGAGTAGGCCAATTTACAATGGCTTAAACCTTGCTTGGATCCATCTTGAGGTTTCCTTGAGACATCACAAACCCAAGGTAAACCAACTCCTGCTTGACAAACTCACACTTATCCAAATTCATGGTTATCTTTTCATCATACAATCTTTGTAATACATCTTGTAAATGATTAATGTGATCTGCCCTATCTTTACTGAAAATGAGAATATCATCAAGATATACTACCACAAACGTACCTATGAAGTCCTTCATCACCTCATTCATGAGTCTCATGAAGGTGCTTGGAGCATTGGATAAGCCAAATGGCATTACAAGCCACTCATAAAGACCCTCAGTAGTCTTAAATGTAGTTTTCCATTCATCACCCTCCTTAATCCTAATTTGATGATAGCCACTCTTAAGGTCAATCTTGGTAAAGTACTTGGCTTCCCCTAAAAAGTTCATTAGGTGTTCTATTCTAGTAATAGGAAACCTATATCTGATGGTTATCCTATTTATGGCTCTAGAATCAGTACACAATCTCCAAGTACCACCCTTTTTTGGTGCTAACACGGTAGGGACAACACAAGGGCTAATACTTTTCCTAATTAGGCCTTGGTCTAAGAGCTCTTGGATTTGCTTGGCAATTTCAACGTTTTGTTGTAGAGTCATTTTATAAGCTTCCTTATTAGGCAAGGATGCTCTGGGAATGAAGTCTATTTGATGGCCGATAGTTCTTTTAGGTGGTAAGGTGGTTGGCTGTCCTTCACTTACTATGCCTTTGAATTTCTTCAACAAATCTTGCACCTCTAATGGAAAATATTGCTGCTCTTTCTTGTCTTCTTCTTTGGGCTTCATCACAAGTGAAAATCCTATACCTTCACCTTCCTTAAGTGTGTTTAAGAACTATTTTTCACTCACCAAAAGAACATTAGGTTCTGCTGCCCTCTTTTCTCCTCCTTCAAGGATAGACTGAATCTTGAATGTGACTCCATCTTTCTTGAATGAGTATGCATTCTTGGCTCCATCATGGATAGCTTGTATATCAAATTGCCATGGTCTTCCTAAGAGAAGATGACATGCATCCATGGGTAATACATCACATAACACCTTGTCCTTATACCTTCCAATGGTAAAATTCACCCATGCTTGCTCATGGACTAGTACATGTTGGCCTTTGTTCAACCAAGTGACTCTATAGGGATTGTTGTGAGGTATCCTTTGCGATTTGAGCTTTCTCACTACCTGTTCTAACACAATATTGTCTGTAGACCTCGAATCAATGATCACTTTGCACACTTTGTCCATAATCTTGCATTTGATCCTAAATAAGGACCTTCTTTGGCTTGGCTCTTCTCTGACCGATTCTTTGATCAATGTTATCCTTATCATCAAGTTGTCACCTACCTCTGACTCTAAGGCAACCTCTGAAGTCTTGTTGCTTGAAGACTCTTCTTGAAGATATATCAGTCTTCTTTCACCACCATGTCTTGATGATCCCTTCTCTGGACATCTATATGCTGGATGACCAAGTTGGTTACAATGGTAACACTTCATTGTTGCAAAGTATGAGGAACCTCTACCTTGGCCACTAGATCTTCCTCTAAAAACACTATTGGATCCCCTTCCTTTATTGAATCCTCCTTTACTACTATCACTATCTTATTACTCAATGAGTTTAGACTCTCCTTGTGTTCTTTTTTAAGAACTACTTTCACCAAAGCCTCCTCTATGGCCTCTATTATCTTTTCCTCTACCCCTGCCCCTATTGTTGCTTGAGTCATGTCTTCTATTAAGTTTTTCCTCCACCTTAAGAGAAAGTTGATAGGTTTGATGGACTATTTTTGGGCTCAATAGACTGATTTCTTCTTGGATGTTCCACCATAGACCATTTAGGTACCTCACAACCTTGAGACTCTCTTCTTCCACCGTATGAGATCTAAGAATAAGTTTGTGAAAATCCGCTGTATAGCTACCGAAATCAAGATATTTTTGTCTTATAATTTGCCTCTTCCTATGAATTTTCATTTTATAGTCATCAGGGAGATAGACTTCTTTGATTTTGACTAACATCCCTTTCCAAGAAGAGATGGGTGCTTTGCCCATTTTCTTCCTTTCATCTTGCACAAATTTTCACCATGTGAGAGAAACTCCTCTCATCTTTGACTTGGCTACCTTGACTCTCTAGGCTTCAGTTATGCCTTCACATTTAAAATGGTTCTCCATGCCTTCTATCCATTCTAGGACCACTTTTGCCTCCATCTTACCAGTGAACAATGGCAATCCTTCCAGTGATTTGCCACTCAAGGCCTTCAATGCCTTCAAAAAAGGTTTTTTCTCTAGGATAGGATCAGGTTTAGGTATCTTGTCTATCCCTGCCACTTCTTTACCCTTCCCTTCTGCTCCTTCCTTTTTTACCATCACTTCATCTGCCTTGGTTTCTACCTCTCTAAGCTTACTCTCCAATTCTAGCAACTTCTCCTTCAGGAGTCTATTCTCTTCCTCCTGATCATCAACTTTCTTTGCCAACTCTGCATTGGTCACCATGTTGTTGTCTCCTATAGATTCCACTAAGGACATCTACTCACCTAGCCCAAATCTTATGGGCTCTGATACCAATTTGATGGGGTTTACCTAGTTTGTTCAACACTTCACCTAGCTGGTGTTGCTCAATTGCACCAACTCACCAGGCCTAGTTTCTCTCTAGACCTTCAATTCCTTCTCAATCTCTTCTAGGGATAGATTCTTTATCTCACTAAGGTGTTTTCTTCAAGTGTTTTGGCTAGGAACCCTAGCAATTCACAATGCTTCCCATGTACTCAATTATGGCTTATTGGCTTCAAGTTGTCAAAATGACCTCCTACCATTGTGAGATGATGCAGAGGTGTGGAGGTGTCTTCATTCATGTTTTGGATGCATTTAGGGTCCATTTTAATTTTTCCATCAATAGGTTTCTTACCAATTCCAAAATTTTGCCTAGAAAAGGGTTAGAAGGAATTAGCCCAATTAGGCCTCCTAAAACTGGTTGTTTAGGGCTTGAGTGAACATGGTCCAAAAGACCCCCAAGCAACTTTGGATTACCTCCAATGATTCACCTAACCTCAATATATTTTTGTGGTTTTAGCATCTTGTTTTACCATTGAATGTGCTAACCCAAAAATGAGGGTTTTGGAGGGTTTCTAGGCCTTCTAGGTGGTAGTGACAGGTCAACTTGGGGTTTATGCCTTAAATGACCTCTTCAAGACTCCTCCTTGCATTGGAAACTCAGTCCCAACTCCTTGGACCCCTTCAAAAAATTAGAAAGTGATTTGACAATGACCCCTACACTTGGCACTTCATTTTTACCTTATTTCATCTAACCGGGTTCATCTTGGACTTGCCTAGAATAAGGTGACAGTCATATCAAAACTCTTCTCCAGAACTTGCACCTACATATGTACACTGTACAGAGGGTTTCCCATCATTTACCAACAAGTCTAGATGGCAGCACATGTGGAACTCATGGGGCAACCATACTTACAAGAAAATTGTTATATACAAGCCAACACTGGCTCTTGCAAACTAAAGCAATACAACATTAATGAATAGTATCTACACAACTCTAAATTGAACCAACAACACAATAACACATAGGAGAAACTCAATTCATTTTTGGATCAATGGATTCAATCCATCTTTAATTACAAAATGAGTAAAATCGAGCCAAAACATTGCCAACTAGTCTGAAAATGAGTAGTTTCAGATTGTTAAGCTTGCAAAACACATTCACCAACCTTGGTAACCATGCAAGAGAGGGTTCTTAAAGCTTTCCAACGTGTGGAGTCATTCTAGGGCATTGAACAATTCCTAACTACATCGCTAACCATTTCAGAACAAGAGTTGTCATGACAACTTTTTGCAGTTTTGCTACTTTTGCACTTTTGGTCTTTCCAACCTACAAGACCTATTCCAAGTCATCACAAATGACTTTTAAAAATTTCCTAATACCAATTTAACCCTCCCTAATGCTTATACCAAGTTTTGACACTTTTGACCAACAAAAGGTCAATTACCTACTCAAACTCACTATTTACACAAAAATGCAAACCTAAGAAGTATGAACTCAATCTATGCTTACATTGACTCAAAACACTAACTCTTGGACCCTCCTGGAGTCCTTATTTGCTACTGACTTGGCTAGGGTCAGTACATGCAAAAATTGAAAACATAAACAATCTAAGTCCTAGGTGCTCTTGCACCATTCTCCCAAACAAAGGTTTTTGCTCTAGGATAGGATCGGGTTCGGGTATCTTGTCTATCTCTGCCACTTCTTTACCCTTCCCTTCTACTCCTTCCACTTTTACCATCACTTCATCTACCTTGGTTTCTACCTCTCCAAGCTTACTCCCCAATTCTAGCAACTTCTCCTTCAGGAGTCTATTCTCTTCCTCCTGATCATCCACTTTCTTTGCCAACTCTACATTGGTCACCATGCTATTGTCTCCTATAGATTCCACTGAGGACATCTACTCACCTAGCCCAAATCTTATAGGCTCTGATACCAATTTGACGAGGTTTACCTAGTTTGCTCAACACTTCACCTAGTTGGTTTTGCTCAATTGCACTAACTCACTAGGCCTACTTTCTCTCTAGACCTTCAATTCCTTCTCAATATCTTCTAGGGATTGATTCTTTATCTCACTAAGGTGTTTTCTTCAAGTGTTTTGGCTAGGAACCTTGCCAATTCACAGTGCTTCCCATGTACTCAATTATGGCTTCTTGGCTTCAAGTTGTCAAAATGACCTCCTACCATTGTGAGATGATGTAGAGGTGTGCAGGTGTCTTCATTCATGTTTTGGATGCATTTAGGGTCCATTTAAAGTTTTCCATCAATAGGTTTCTTACCGATTCCAAAATCTTGCCTAGAAAAGGGCTACAAGGAATTGGCCCAATTAGGCCTCCTAAAACTAGTTTTTTAGGGCTTGAGTGAAAACAGTCCAAAAGACCCCCAAAAAACTTTAGATTTCCTTCAATGATTCACCTAAACTCAATAGATTTTTTTGGTTTTAACTTCTTGTTCCACCATTCAATGTGCTAACCCCAAATGAGTGTTTTGGAGGGTTTCTAGGCCTTCTAGGTGGCAGTGACAAGTCAAGTTGAGGTTTATATAGTAAATGACCTCTTCAAGACTCCTCCTTGCATTGGTAACTTTGCCTCAACTCCTTGGACCCCTTCAAAAACTTAGAAAGTGATTTGACAATGACCCCTGCACTTTGCACTTCATTTTCACCTTATTTCTTCTAACCGGGTTGCTCTTGGACTCACCTAGAATAAGGTGACAGTCATATCAAAACTCTTCTCCAGCACTTGCACTTGCATATGTACACTATACAGAGGGTTCCCCATCATGCACCAACAAGCCATGATATCAACACATGTGGAACTCATGGGGCAACCATATTTACAAGAAAACTACTATATACAAGCCAAAACTGGCTACTTGCAAATTGTTACTCCTATATTTTTGCTCATTCCTAAAGCCTCATAATCAAATTAGTTATTATTAATATTTTAATGCTGAAGTTTTTATGGTCAAACTCCATGTCGGATGGGAGATTTTACTTGTTTTATTTTTGAGTTACCCATATACCGAAACAATTAAATCCCCTGTTTTATGTGTGTCATGCAAAAATGATTTCTGGGTTATGCTCTACTCAACTTATTTATTCTACAGTTAAAATTTCACAAGAAATGGAGTCCTCACTAAAAATTTATGCAGGTTTTTCAGTGGCAGCCCAAAAGAACAATTTTCATTCAACTTGAACCTTGAACCTTTTTAAAAAGTTCAAAGTTCGGGTTTAAGTTCAAAGTTCGGTTTCAAGTTCAAAGTTTGAATTCAACTGGAGCGGGCTTTGTAATTTTTGGTCATTGAACTTGAGTTTTGAACCTTTTTGGTTCAAGGTTCAAGGTTCAAAGGTTCAACACGAAGCCAAAATGGAAAGGCAAAGAAATCAATGAAGCATATGGGTGTAGTTTGTGTTTTTGAACCTTTTGATTGAACCTCGTAGGTTCAAGGTTCAAGGTTCAAGCTCTACAAGTTCAAAGTTCAAGGTTTGATTTCAGAGGTTCAAATTCAGAATTGAGAGATTCATCAGATGCAGGTTCAAAGTGTATGAGTTCAAAAATTCAGAAAGTTCAAAAATCCAATAACATTGGCATGTATATTGTTTATAGTTTTTCAATGCAGCCCGTAACCACAAATTTTCTAAGATAGAAAAATCAGTCTTGGTGTGTGCTGAATAACTTTTAATTTCACAGTTGGATCGGGCTGAATTTTTGATATGTTTTAGAAAACCTAGTTTTCTAAATCCTCACTAGAGTGATTGGAAAAATATTATCTCCTACAAAAGTTATTAATCTTTGAGTACGGGTCTATAAAAATTTCAGAGATAATAGATTTGAAGACAAAAAAAAAAAGAGAGTTGTCGGAAGAAGATAGAAGATAAAGGAAAAAATTAATTAATAATATTTTCAAGAATCAGTTATTGATAAATGAAATTCTCAAAGGCTATATATATGTAATGAAAGAAAAGAGTAAGGGTTCTTCTTTCTTTTTCTTTCTCTTTCTGCTGTAAAAGAAGAAGGGGCAGTATTGTTTTCTTGACTGCATAGTTTCATTTTTCAGAAAAATTGAGTCTGTGAGCTCACATTTTGGCATTGATGAAATGAAGAAGATTTTGTTGATCTGTGAATTTGTCAATATTTTCTTTTGATTACAATGATCTTTGTTTCTCTTTTAATTACCTTTCATTGCCTTGTCTGTTACATCAAACTATGTATATGCATTTAATTCTGAAACTTTGATTTCAGAAATAATTTGTATTTGGAAAGAAATCGATTGTTTGCTCATTGCCTAGATTTTCTGATCCACCTTGTCTTTTGAGGCATGAGAGAGACTCGATCAGAGTCCAAGGCATTTTGATTCCATTGGAAAGGGTGTTTTCTTGAGTGTGGATAATTAAATTGTGTTTTACTTATCTTCGTTCATTTCATTATAAATCTACTATTCACATCTATGTCATGGCTATGAGCAGATGTTAGTTGCCTTTATTGCTTTCCAGTCAAAAGCATATTTAGAAATTATACATTTTTTATCTAACAAAGGGTGCTATACCTTTATATCAAAATTCAAGAGAGAACTTTCACTCACCATTGCAAGTGACTCAACTGTTGGTTCTTATTTTTGTCTTTCAAATTTGGGCATTTGGGAGTCATTTTTGAAAGGTATTTAAGAAGGACAAATCTATTAACCAACACAAACTAAAGCAAGAAAACACTAATGAACAATATCTACAAAGATCTAAGTTGAACCAACAACACAATAACACACAGGAGAAACTCAATCCATTGCTGGATCAATGGATTCAATCCATCTTTAATTACAAAATGAGTAAAATCAAGCCAAAACGTTGCCAACTAGTCTGAAAATGAGTAGTTTCAGATTGTTAAGCTTGAAAAACACATTCAAAAACCTTAGTAACCATGCAAGAGAGGGTTCTTATAGCTTTCCCATGTGTGGAGTCATTCTAGGGCATTGAACAATCCCTAACTCCATCGCTAACCATTTCAGGACAAGAGTTGTCATGACAACTTTTAAAAGTTGTCACGACAACTTTTTGCAACTTTGCAACTTTTGCACTTTTGGTCTTTCCAACCTACAAGACCTATTCTAAGTCATCACAAATGAATTTTAAAACTTTCCTAATACCAATTAACCCTCCCTAATGCTTATACCAAGTTTTGACACTTCTGACCAACAAAAGGTCAATTACCTACTCAAACTCACTATTTACACAAAAATGCAAACCTAAGAAGTATGAACTCAATCTATGATTACATTGACTCAAAACAATAGCTCTTGGACCCTCTTGGAGTCCTTATTCACTACTTCCTTGGCTAGGGTTAGTACAAGACAAAATTGAAAAACTAAACAACCTAAGTCCTAGGTGCTCCTGCACTAGTTATGTCAGTGGCCGACATAAGTTTAGTGTGCAATGTTAGTTTGTCTAGATTCATTGACCCTAGGGAATTGTTCCAAGGTTGGTAGTGGACTAAGAGATGTTTATGAAAAGTGTGATGAGGTATCAAGTTGGTGTGTGTATGTAAGAATATGAAATCGAAAAACAATTATTGAGATTCTGTTTGTGCAGTGATTAGTGAAGCTCTGTATTGATGTGTTGTTGAATTTTTGAGGATCTGAAGTGGATCTTATCAGACACTAAGGTGTTACATGAAGATCATTTGACTATTGTTTTTCTAATAGTTTGCAATAGTAAAATCCCCTAACTAGGTAGGTCCGAGCAATCCTTATTTTGTTAATCCCCTAACATGGTAGCTCTATATTAGAGTCTTAAATCCTCTTGCGAGGTTGATCCTAACAAGTCAAAACTCCTAATGGGGCTCATTATATTAAATCCCTTAACCGGGTGACTCCTTACCAGGTCTGCTCCTAACAGGGCATATTTGTAAGACCTTAATCGGTCAAGATTTCTATTATGTAGATAGTGAATCTTGTGGGTATTAACTCCCACCGTGGTTTTTCCCTTTTGGGTTTCCACACATAAATCTCTTGTGTTATGTGTAATTTGTTTTATTAGGCATTAACTTATGAGGTGATATTCCTCTTATGCTTGTTAAGTTTTAAGTTGTTGAAGTCGGTGATCAGATTCATATTGTTTTTGTTTGCACTGATTCACCCCCTATCTCAGTGCCTTATACGTTTATCAGTTTCAATCTCCTAGGTCAACCACACCCCTTCATAACTCTCTCAATTAAATCAACACAAGTTTTCCTCCCGCTAGCACTATCCGTGGGTCACACCCTCAGGTCACATCACAACCCTCTATTTCTTCATATCAATACATTGTTGGTGGTGGTATCACATCCTCATCTAATCAAATCCCTGGATCTAACATGGGTCATTTTGTCCCTCATGTCCCTAACCAACAACCCGATCTCATAAAATAAATTCATGACATGAAGGATCTTTTCAAGAATCTTAAGAATGAGAGAAAGAAGAGACCCTACACTTTGAAATAAATATGTCCTTGTCCCTATGATCCTTCTATTTAAATTGCACCCTACCCACCTGCTTTTGAAATGCCTAAATTAAAAAAAATACAAAGGAAAGGATGATCCTAGAGACCATGTTCACGAATTTTACATCTTATGTCAAGAGGTCTCTTATAGTGATATCTAGCTTAGAAGATTTTTTCCAAAGAGTCTTAGTGGGGACACCCTTGCTTGGTTTTCCACTTTACCCCATGGTTCCATCAAGTCTTTTCTAGACCTAGCAGAAAAGTTTTTGTCCTAATACGCTTATCATATTGAGAATTATGTTTCTATAATGGACTTGTGCAATACAAAGAAAAGGTCTAGAGAAACCTTCACCAACTTCCTCCAAATGTGGTGACATCTCATCAAGAAATTCCCTCAGGACAACCAGAACCACACCTAGTTGAGTTATTTCAATGTAACCTAATACCCGAGTTATCTAAACCTTTAACTTATCAATGTTTAAGTACCTTTGATGAAATATCCAAGAAAGTATTAGCCTTAGAGAATGTACTCCTAGAGGAAGGAACTTTAAAACATTATCAAAAGTCAAATCAAAATTCCTCCTCTTACAATGACAAGACAAAGTTTTGGTCTAAGAACAAGAATGCCATCAATGATGGAGTCGTCGATGCCAAGCATTTCAAAACTATTGCCACCCCATCCAAACCCTCTACCACCAGTAACTTCTTCAACAATCCATCCTACTCATTCAATCAATCTAATTCTTACAATATATCACAACCCCACAACAATCCCTTTGTCCAAGGTTGACCTCCCCACCCCAACAATCAATCCCAATGTGAGTACACTCTTCTTGCTGAACCCATCAAGGTCATCTTCTAAAAGCTATTCAAGGATGGCATTGTTGTCATTCCGATAACATGCCCTTTTCATCCCAATAAACCTAAAACTCAGTGGCACAATAAAAATGAATATTGTGACTACCATCTGTCAATGGTCATGATACACACAAGTGTATTAAAATCAAGAATTACATCCAAGACCTTATTGACAAGGGTTACATTGAGGTTGACATCGCAAAACTTGGTAACTTGAATGACAAGTCAAGATGGACCAAGATCCTTTCCCTAAATATGGTAAGGACAAGGCCTCATCATGTCATGCCATCAATTATGACTAATACCAATTATGTGTCCGACTTTGACTCCTTTTTAGGATACATAGAACATACTGACACCCATATTAACACCATCACAATCAAAGGAGCCGATCCCCCTCCCACCACTCATAGATCCAGAATCACTATCCAAGGTTCTCTTCCTCCACAAACTTCAAACTGACCTAGCTAGGAAAAAATAGTCATTCAAGGTGCGACACCTTTAAAATATCATAATGGTTGTAATGTTACCACCCGCAAAGGAAGAGTAACCATCCAAGAAGATCCTTCCCATCCCCCACAACCCCCCATGTCATCCACCCACCAATATGATATCCTTGATCATCTTAGGAAAAAACTCCTGCATAGATCTACATCCTTGAATTTCTTAAGACATCCCCCGTTCACAAAGAGATCCTTGAGAAAGCCCTCCTAGAATCCTGTGTCCTAGACAATATCAATACAAACCAATTTTAGGTCCTTATTAGAAACATTGCTACACAACACCACCTTGTGTTTGCATCCAAAGGCACACCTGTTGATGACCAATCTCATAATAAGCCCCTCCATATTGAAGCTATTATCCAGAAGCACAAAATCAAAAGGGTCCTTATAGATGGTGGATCTGGCTTAAATCTTTGTACATACAAGTTAATTAAACAATTGGGAATCTCTGAAGACTTGGTTGATCCATATGGAAAGATCACAATAAAGGCCTATGATGATGCAGAAAGGGTTTCAAAAGGCACAATCACATTACCTCTTCCAATGGGTCCCGCTATTGTGGAAACAATATGGCAGGTCTTGGACCTTGACCTACCATATAAAATCCTTCTTGGCTATCCATGGATCTATTCTATTCAAGCCGTTCCATCCACCTACCATCAATGCCTCAAATTCCTATTCAATGGTAGAGAAATCATCATTCACACTAACTCGCAGCCCTTCCAATATTGTAAACTCCTTGAAGGGAAGCACCCCTACTATTGTTTGCTCAACTCACCCGCTCCACCACCCCCATCTGATCCCTAAAATGTTTCTTCCACTTCATCTCAACTCGAGGTCAAGGTCAAGATCATTGATAATGGCTGTGAAGAGTACACCCTTCAGAATGATCTCTATGTGGGTCAACTCCCACCTTCTCCCAAGTCATATGGAAAGCTGAAAGAAATCATGAAACAAAGCAAGCCCACAATAAAGTGCAAGAAAATCACCTTCCAACAATGGGGCCCAATTGATGAAGAAAGCTTGGAAACCAATGTCACCTCTTGGTTGTATCAAAAGGAAAATGAATCAACAACATACATCCCCAAGAAGATGTATCCTAAGGCATCTGGAATGGTAGATATGATGGGTTATTAAAGACATGATCTTGGACCACAAGAACAAGGAATCAAAGCATCAATTTAAACCATCTCTTATAAACATAATAGGGGCTTGGGTTACTCACCAGTGCCTAAGATTACTATCACCAATGCACTGACAGATCCTCCTATTGAAGTCTAAGACTCTGATGAAGAGGAATTTTATGAAATGAATTTTGAATAGCTTGATGACATATTTGATGATGCTTACATGAAAACCATCACCCCTTATCCCTTCTACTCCATCTGAACTCCAACTTGTATACCCTAAACTTATTGATTGGGGCCAACGAGGACAACCTATTCTTGACATATGTTCTAATGACGATGCTCTCCTTGCATTACTCAACATGCAAGACCTTGAGGACCACACTTTTGTCAATGGGATTCGAATTCATCCAAAAGTTTACTTTGGTAGTCAGGTTAATTCCCTCAGTCAGGAAAATGAAAATAAAAAGAAAAATTAGAAGTCTTAGGGTGAAAAACCTCTTTGAGGCACCTTTGGACACAAAAAAGTAAAAATAAAGGACACATCTTCTAGTGAAAACCTGGATCGGGCGCTAGAAGATGAGGGATTGACCTCCCTACCATGGCTACCCCTGATCAGAAAAAATTACCTCTAGTCATTCAAGAGATAAACACAATAAATTTGGGTACAAAAGACACTTTGAAGAATGTGCTCATAGCTAAGTCTCCAAAGGATCAAGAAAGACAAAACTTTATGAGCTTTCTAGATGAGACAAAAATCAATTTCACTTGAACGTATGCTGACATGCCAAGCCTTGATCTCAATTTGGTGGTACATAATCTTGTTGTCCATTTGGAAGGAAGACCAGTTCAATAGAAGCTATGCAAGATGCATCCTCATATTGCTCTTCTAGTCAAAAAATATTTACAAAAGATGTTGGATGTCAGTTTCATCAAACCCATTGACTATGCTGAATAGGTTTCAAATATTGTACCTATTGGAATATCTGCTGGGGGCATTAGAATTTGTACTCACTTCAAAGACCTTAATAAAGCATGTCTGAAAGATGTCTTTCCATTTCCCAACATAGATATTATCATAGATCTCACGACTAGACATGAGATGCTTTCCTTGATGGATGGTTTTTCTCGGTACAATCAGATAAGGATCGCCGAAGAAGATCAACATAAGACAATATTCATAACAGCTTGGGGCACATTTTTCTATCAAGTCATTCCCTTTGGACTTAAAACCGTAGGAGCAACTTATCAACGCGCAATGATAACTATCTTTTTGTAGTGTTGTAAATTGTACACCTTTGCTAGGGTGGTACAATTTCACACTTAGGTTAGCACCCACCTTAGTGTGTCTTGCATCTTGCATTTCTAATTTCTCTTTAAGAATTTGATTAATTAATTAAATTAAATCTAAAGTCATGTTTCATCACTTTACATGTTATAAAGTTGGGCCCTTTACCCTAAGTGTGCCCCTTTCCATTTTATTCCTCCAATGAATCATTTAATCATAAACCCTAATTATGTCCTATTTTGATCTTTTAGGACTAAATTTTTATATCAAAACATCTCAGAATCAGCTGTAACTTTGGGATTTGCTCTAATATTATCATATCCAATGATCCTAAAAATTTGGTGAAAAGTTAGTCGGACCATGGCAGGAATGCACATGGTCCTCGACTTTTTTCCTAAAATTTCGGGAGCACAATCCTATGATATAATAATTCTTAACCCCAAAATATCGACGGGAAAGTCAAATCCTAGGTTGGCCTAAATATGAAATTAATATCTAGGGTTTCATACTTAAGAGCTCTCTTTCTTCATTTGAAGGGGTGTTCTTCTAAGAACTTGAGTGCAGGTTTTTGGAGCATAAGAGCCTTCTTTGTAGGGAAAGAGTAGACCTTTGAAGTCTTCAACAACATTCAATATTCATCCACCAAACATTCATCAAGCATCATTTTATCAATTGGGGAGCTTTTGAAGATGTAAAAGAACAATAGGAGATCACCGACTGATGATTGGCTTGTACCTCTCCCTTGATGTTGGGTATGGTTTCATGTTGTTTTCATATCTTTGTATAAGATTCATTTTGATTAATATTCATGATTTAGATCACTTTTCATCATGAATTTAGAGCATTTACTTTGTCAATTATAAGCAATTAGGGTTTACTCTTTAGGGTTGCTCTAGATTGTTTGCTTTCATTTTAGGATCTTGCATGTACACAAGGTTCTTGTACACACATTTTTAGTACATTATAAACTATTTGTGGAGGTGGAAATCACCAACACGGGGGTTTGATTAAGGCAAAACCCTATATAGCTACCCCAAACCCTATTTTTCAGCTTTAGGTACAGGTTTGGATCCGAGCATCACTGGAAGTTTCAGGACTGAAAGAGCACACAAAGACAATTTTCGGTTGTAGATTTCAATTAAAAACCTAAGGAAAACAATGTGGCACCCTATTCCTACTCAAGATAGTGACGTGGCACCATGGCCCCACCCTCTGTCAGCAGGATTTGGCAAAACAATGTCGTGCAGGCTTTAGAACCCATCCTGTTAGTTATAGCTCCAGACTTGTAGAATCAAGAAAGTGGTGTGGCACCTTGGTCCCAAACAATTTTGCTTAGATTTTAGACACAGATGCACCTCTAATTTTTCTTCCTAATATGTACTTTTTAGTAGTGTATTAGTTATCCTTTGATCTGCATTTCTAGATTAGGGTTTTCTTGCTTACTTGCATCCTAGGTTAGATTGCATTTTGAATCATTCTTCCCTCTCATTTGCAGAAAGGGAACAAAAACCCCAAGAGGTGATACTTGGCTCTCTCTTCCATAGGAGAAGTATCCCGAATTGTGTCACCTCCCTAGGTTCTTTCGTATTCCGTGAGTGTGTATGAGAGTGGGATTAGGGCTTCCATGCTTAGTCTCACTTTTTCCCCTACACATCTTTGGTGAACCCGACGTGAATCCAATTTCATTTCATTGCGTTGCATTTTTAGATCTAGATCTAGTTTATTTTATTGTCTTTCAGAACATTAAAAAAAAGAGAGGAGAGATTTCTTTCATTTTCCTTACATTGTGTGTTTAAGTTTCATGCAATTTTCATTTAAAATGTCAGATTTCTATTTACAAGATATTCATGCTTTTGATGATGTATGCAATTGTGTTGATTATGAGTTTATTAAGGATGGATTAGATTCATATCTAGAATAATTTTTGAACCCTAAGCCTTCTAAACCCTTGTTCTGCCAAAAATTAATCAACCTTGTTACTATGCCATTTCATGGCAATGAGAAAGATAAGTTGAATGATTCCTCTCATGGGTACATTCCTATCAACTCCTCCACTAGATCTAGAAACATGGTTGACTCCCGTGATTCCCTCTATGATGTTATGTCTCCTTTTGAGTCCAAAGATAAACCTTTCAATCACTATGACCATGCTTTATTGGATGATGCCCTTGATGAATTTATGTCTTTGCCTAAACTTTCAAACAAGAATAATGCATCTAAAAGGTTAACCAATATGATGAATGTGAATGAACATAGAAACCCTCTTTTTTTTGTCCAAGGTGCTTGTCCTTCTCTAGCTTCATCTCTTTCTAATCAACCTCTTTTCATTGTTCAAGGTGGATATAGTCACGATTCCTTTAGCACTCCAAAAAAACCTATCATTACGGTTCAAAGAAGGAATCTCACTAAGAGTCCTTATAGCTATGCTAGACAACTAACTAAGGAGATTTATAATGCAATTGCCCATACCTATAACACAAGAAACAATAGGCAACCTAATCCTCCTTTGGTTTTTCCAACTTCTCTACCTGATCCTCAACCCATTCTTCCTCAAGAACCTTGCATTTCACAAACCCTTGGTAATGAATATGATCTTATTGAACAACTTAAAGCTACTCCTGCCAAGATATCCCTTTGGGATTTGATTCAAAATTCCTTGACTCATCATGGAATGCTATAAGATGCCTTGAAAATATTGAATCTCCTATCCGTAGTGACATCCAATAATATGGCTTCCTTGATTAACTCTATTGCAACACCCAAGGCTCAGATTGTGTTTACACAAGATCAGCTGCCCTCTAGTGAAATTCAACAACAATATGGTCCCTTAATGATTATGGTTATTATAAATGATAGTGCGATAAGACAAACACTAGTGGGCACTGGTTCTGGCCTTAATTTTTGTAGCATTAACTTTTTGCATATGATCAATGTTGATACATCTCTTATTAAGCCTGATTCTCTCACTATCCGTGGCTTCGATAATGTTGCTAAATATTTATTAGGTATCATCACCTTGCCTGTTACTTTACCCACACCTATCCATGTCATGTTTGGAGAATTGAAAGACAACTTGTTGCTAGGGAGACCCTGGATTCATAGCATGCAAGTTGTTCACTCTATATTGCATACGCAAATTAAATTTATTTACAACAATACAATATATACCTTGCTAGGTGACACAAGATTCCAAGCTTGTTTAAAAACATCAAGTTCTAAATCCTCTTCAACCAATTCTTCCCCAACTATCTTAGATAATTCCTCTAAAGCTTCTACTTCGATTAGTGTGACCACTTCATCAAACCTATCTCCTATATTTGAATTGATTCCCAATACTTCCTCAAGTGGACCTAAGGTTCTTGAGGAAGAGTCTTATCAACCCAACTCTACTATTAAAAACGCCTTTTCTCCTGAGAAGGTTCTTGCAGAAAAATGATGGGAGATTCCTTGATTTCAATCCTACTTTTGTAGGGGAATACATAATTCCCCCTAGAGAACCTAAGGTTGAAAAGAAGAAAGAAGAAGAAGAACCTAAAAAGAAATCCACTTTGTCTGGGCCATTGAGTAATAAATTTGTGGTGGCTTCTCAAACTTCATCTTCCTTAGTTTCCAGTCTAGAGGATTTTGATTCTTCACTTTATGAAAATCCTCCTTCTTCTTTGGAAATGACTAACCTTTATGGTCCTGGTTTTCGCATCCTAGCTAGGTGTGGATATAATAGAAATGGATGTGGTGCTCAAGAGAAAGAGATTAAGGCTCCCTTGGAAAACAACTTTCATGATATGACATTCGGGCTTGGTTATTATCCTTTCAAGCATACTAAAGCCTCTAAGAGACCATCTATTAGTGTTAATGTCATTTCTACTTCTCTCTCGCTAAAATATTTAGAATATATTGATTGTGACTCTTCTTGTGTCTTTGATTTGGATGCTTTTTCTACTGATGATTCCCTAGCTGAATTCTTGGGAGCTTATGACAACCTTCCTCATTATCACCATAATCGTGGTTTTCCCTATTGTCTAAATGCATAAGCTTACTTTGGGAAAGAAATAAATAATGATGAGATAGTTAAATAATTTCCTCAATTAAAAGATGCTCCTCAACAAAGCAATCTCCTAATAAATGACACCATTGATATCAAGATGGATCCTTGCATTGAAGATAAAATCATCAAGATAGGTAAGGTCTTGACGAAGAAGAGCAAAAACAATATGCCAGGTTGTTACATGAATTCCCTAATATTTTTTCTTGGATATATTCTGACATGCCTGGCATAGATCGTAAGATTGTCACTCATAACATTGTCCTAATTCCTGATGCTAAACCTGTGAAGCAAAATATTCGAAATATTCACCCTAAAGTGGCATTACTTGTTAAAGTTGAGACTGAAAAACTGTTGGATGTTGGATTCATTTGTCCTATCGATTATTCCCCATGGATTTCAAACATTGTGGCTATGGCTAAGGCTGAAAATAAGATTAGGATGTGTACGGATTTTTGTGATTTAAACATGGCCTCTTTAGAAGATGACTTTCCTCTCCTGAATATCTATATGATAGTGGAATCGGTAGCAGGTCATGCTTTATTATCCTTTATGGATGGTTTCTCAGGATATAATCAAATCTTCATTAGTCCTCAAGATCATGTTAAGATCCTTCATCAAATATTTGGGAGAATTCGTAAGTATAACATGTGTTTGAATCCTCGAAAATGTGTTTCTGGTGTGGATAGTGGAAAACTATAAGGATTCATAGTTTCACATCGTGGCATTGAGGTGGATACGAAGAAGATAGATGATATTGTTAACATGCCACTTCCTAAGAATATCTCCCAACTAAAGAGTTTGCTGGGAAAGATCCAGGCTATGCATAGGTTTGTTTCTCAACTTGTGGATCGTACCTTTCCCTTCACACAATTTCTTATAAAGAATATCACTTTCCAATGGAATGAGGATTGTCGTCAAGCATTTGAAGACCTAACAACCTATTTGGTTATTCCTCCTATTCTTCAACTTGCTGATCCTACTAAGCCTTTCCTTCTGTACACCGCTACTTCCCCTCAAGCTCTTGTAGCCCTATTGGCACAATGTGATAAGGATGGTAGAGAATGCCTGGTTTATTACATAAGCCACACTCTACTTGGTTACAAAGTCCTATATTCTGTAATAGAAAGACAGTGCCTTGATTTAGTCTTTGCAACCCAAAAGTTGAGGCATTATCTCTTGAATGTTGAGGTCCATGTTATCATTAAATTTGATCCTCTTAAACATCTTTTTTCCAAAACTGACCTTTCTGGACACTTAGCTAAGTAGGTTATGATGTTGACTGAGTTTGACCTTAAGTTTGTCTCACAAGAGGCAATAAAGGGTAAGCGTTGATTGACCACTTAGTTGATGCTCCTTCACCCTTCTCCCTACCTAATCTAGAGTCCTTTCTTGACAAATACATTTTTTCCATTAAGGTTGATGAGACTTGGGAATTGTAATTTGATGGCTCTAAGTGTCATACAGGATTAGGGGCAGGAGTGGTCTTAGTCTCTCTTAAAAAGAAGCCTATTCCTTTATCATATCGTCTCAATTTATTATGTACCAACAATATTACTGAATATGAGGCTCTTATAGTTGGAATTAAAGCAGCCTTGGCGCTGAATGTGAAACATCTATAGATTTATGGAGATTCTCAACTAATCATAAGACAAGTGATAGGAGTTTATCAAGCTCAACAAGACAAATTATCACAATATAGAGACCTAGCTATATCCTTATTGCAAAAAATTGATTCTTATACCATGGAGCCTGTTCCACGAAAAGATAATCGACATGCTGATGAGATGGCATGTGTTCCCTCTCTTGTGTCTCTATAGGACCCCTTGGTAGATCTTAAATTCACTATTCACAACCTCACTACCCTAGCTATTGCTAATAATCCTAGTGATGTGGTGTATTGTTGCATTATAGATTCTGATGAATGGTACTCACATATCCTGAGATATTTGAGTGACGGTACCTTTCCTGACTCTACGAATAAGAATACTAGGGCTAGGATTTACAAATTGGCTGCTAGATACATTATCCTTTCTAATGTTCTTTATAGGAGGGGTTATAATAGTCTTCTCCTTCGATGCCTAAACAAGGTTGAAATCCCTATTTCTCTTGAGGAAGCACATTTTGGGGTAGATCTTTAGTTCAGAGATTGCTCCGAATGGGATATTATTGGCAAACCATGAAAAATGATTCCTTTGCATTTGTTAAAAAATGTCATTAGTGTCAGCAACATAGCAATTTGATCCATGCCCATGTCCAAGAAATTCAATCTCAAGTGGCATCTTGGCCCTTTTCTAAATGGGGTTTGGATCTCATTGGTAAAATATCTCCTCCTTTATCTCAAGGACATACCTTCATCATAAATGCAACTGATTACTTTACAAAGTGGGTGGAAGTCATTCCTCTTTGATCCACTACCACTGAAGTAATTTGTCAATTCATTTTGGAAAACATTATTTCTCGATTCAGGATACCTTCCGCCTTAGTTTTAGATAATGGAACATGATTCAAAAATAAGGATGTGAAGAAGTTTCTTGAGAAATATAATATTCAACATAAATTTTCTACACCTTATTATCCTCAATCAAATGGTCAAGCTGAGTGTTCTAATAGGATAATTGAACAAATTCTTCGAAAGACTGTAAACAAGCATGGTAAGGATTGGCATACTCAGTTAACCTATGCTCTTTGGGCCTATCACATGAGTGTACATGTTGCTATGGGTTGTATTCCTTATAATCTTGTTTATGGTGTTGATGCCATTATGCCTTTAGAGTTATAAATTCCTTCTTTGAGAGTTTCTCTTAGGGCTATAGTGGATGATGATTCCTATAGAGAGAAACTGCTTGTGAATTTAATCACCTTCCTTAGTAAGCATTAGGTGATTTTGTGATCTAACATGTGGTTTTGTAGGGTGTGGTTCCTAACTATGTACTAAGGATATCATTGGGGGCTTCGTCCGAAAACTTATGGCTAATCATTTTTCAAATGATCTTTACTTTTCTGTACTTTAGCTTGCATATGCATGTAGTTTAATATGACCTCTATAGTGGGGGCTAATTGTAGTGTTGTAAATTGTACACCCTTTCTAGGGTGGTATAATTTCACACTTAGGTTAGCACCCGCCTTAGTGTGTCTTGCATCTTACATTTCTAATTTCTCTTTAACCATTTAATTAATTAATTAAATTAAATCTTAAGTCATGTTTCATAACTTTACATGTTATAAAGTTGGACCCTTTACCCTAAGCGTGCCCCTTTCCATTTTATTCCTCCAATGAATCATTTAATAATAAACCCTAATTATGTCCTACTTTGATCTTTTAGGTCTGACTTTGCATATCAAAACATCTTGGAATCAGCTGTAACTTTGGGATTCACTCTAATATTATCATATCTAACAACCCTGAAAATTTGGTGAAAAGATGGTTGGACCGTGGCAGGAATGCACATGGTCCTCAACTTTTTTCCTGAAATTTTGGGAGCACAATCCTATGATATAATAATGCTTAACCCCAAAAGATCGGCGGGAAATTCAAATCCTAGGCTGGCCTAAACATGAAATTAACATCTAGGGTTTCATACTTAAGAGCTCTTTTTCTTCATTTGAAGGGGTCTTCTTCTAAGAATCTGAGAGAACGTTTTTGGAGCATAAGAGCCTTCTTTGCAGGGAAAGAGTAGATCTTTTAAGTTTTCAACAACATTCAACATTCATCCACCAAACATTCATCAAGCATCATTTTATCAATTGCGGGGCTTTTGAAGATGTGGAAGAACAATAGGAGATCACCGATTGATGATTGGCTTGTACCTCTCCCTTAGGGTTGGGTATGGTTTCATGTCTTTGCATAAGCCTCATTTTGATTCATATTCATGCTTTAGATGACTTTGCATCATGGATTTAGAGAATTTACTTTGTCAATTATAAGCAATTAGGGTTTACTCTTTAAGGTTGCTCTAGATTGTTTGCTTTCATTTTAGGATCTTGCATGTACACACATTTTCAGTACACTATCAACTATTTGTGGAGGTGGAAATCACCAAAATAGGGGTTTGACTAAGGCAAAACTCTATATAGCCACCCCAAACCCTATTTTTCAGCTTCAGGTAAAGGTTCAGATCTGAGTGTTGCTGGAAGTTTTGGGACTGAAAGAGCACACAGAGACAGTTTTTGGTTGCAAATCTCAGCAAAAACCCTAAGGATAGGGGGGTGGCACCCTGTTCCTTCTCAAGAAAGTGGCGTGGCGCCATGGTCCTACCCTCCGTCAACAAGGTTTGGCAGAACAATGTCTTGCAGGCTTTAGAACCCATCCTGCCAGTTGCAGCTCTAGACTTGTAGAGTCAAGATAGTGGCATGGCACCTTGGTCCTGGACATTTCTGCTCAGATTTTAGACATAGGTGCACCTCTGATTTTTCCTTTTGATCTATACTTTTTAGCAGTATATCAGTTATCCTTTGATCTGCATTCTCAGATTAGGGTTTTCTTGCTTACTTGCATCCTAGGTTAGATTGCATTCTTGAATCATTCCTCCCTCTCATTTGCAGCAAGGGAATAGAAACCCTAAGAGGTGATCCTTGACTCTCTCTTTTGTACAAGAAGTAGTTTGAAGTGTGTCACCTCCCTAAGCTCTTTCATATTTCGTGAGCGTGCATGAGAGTGGGATTACGGTTTTCATGCTTAGTCTCACTTTTTCCCCTACACACTTTCATGACCTCTTGCACAAGATAATGGAAGATTATGTATATTATTTCCTAGGTAAGTAAAAAACAAGAGATGAATACATTCCATTCTTAAGGAAGATCTTCAAGAGACTTGAGAAATATAAGCCGCACCTAAATACTAAGAAATGTGTCTTTGGTGTAACATCAGGAAAACTTCTAGGGTTTATAGTCTCTCATAGAGGCATAGAGGTGGACCCAACAAAAGTGAAAGATATAATGGAAATTCCTCCTACTAAGACACTTTGACAATTTTTTAGCCTCCAAGAGAAACTACGTACAGTCCATCCACAGATTCATTGCATAGCTGACAGATAAGTGTCACCCATTTGCACACCTTCTACGCAAAGATACCAAATTCAAATGGGATTGTCTCTGTCAAAAGGCCTTTGATAAATTAAAAGAATACCTGGCCTCCACTCCAGTATTAATGCCACCAATTCTTGGACAACCTCTTATTTTTTACATACCAGCAATTACAGTGGCACTGGGGGCATTGTTAGCACAAACAAATAACAAAGGAAAAGAACATGCAATTTATTACACTAGTCGCACTCTTGTAGGGTATGAGATTAATTATACCCCCATAGAAAAATATTGCCTTGTATTGGTCTTTAGCACACATAAACTACAAAACTATGCTCAACAACAAGACTAAGCTAATAGCAAAAATTGACCCTCTCAAGTACTTGGTATCCAAAGCAACTCTCACTGGACGCACAGCTAAATGGGTCATGCTCTTGAGTGAATTTGGCATTGAATATGTAGAACAGAAAGCCATCAAAGGACAAGTTATAATATATCAACTTGCTAATGCTCCCCTACAAGGTGATCATGCCCTTATCATAGAGTTTCCTGAAAAATTCCATTATGACTATCACCACATATTCAAAGTGGTAGTTGCATTTCGATGGCTCCTACACAAAAAATGGATTGGGGGTAGGTATCTAGCTCGTAAAACCTCACGGGGACTGCATCCTGAAGTCATATAAGATAGCCTTCGCATGTAGCAACAACATAACAGAGTATGAAGCATTAATCACTAGGCTCTATCTGGATATCTAATGGAAGAAAAAAAAATTATAGGTCTATGGTGATTCTCAACTCATCATAAAATAGGTAAACGATGGATATCAAACAAAGGATGATAAGTTACTTCCTTATCACAACATGGTCACAGATCTCAAGCAACACTTCATTCTCATTTAGTTTGATCAGATCCCTAGGACAAATAATAGAGGTGTTGACATGATGGCTACAATTGGTTCCCTTCTATAGATGCTGACAAACAGTTAGAAGTGTGAACTCTTGGTTGAGAAACTCTTAATTTCGGAATGTGATGTACCTCAATCTGAAATTGTGTGCATCCTCGTTGGTCCTAACTCCCCTTGGTATCAAGAAACCTTTACCTACTTACGAGAAAATATCACCCCAACACACCTCACCAAAACCCAACAACAAACCTTCATTCACTGATCCGCTTGGTACACTATCCTTGGTGACACCCTCTATCGAAGGCACTTTGATGGATCCCTCCTAAGGTGTTTAGACAAAGAGGAGGTTGAATGCACACTGTGCCAAGTGCACGAAGGTATCTATGGAGTACACTCAAGAAGCCTCACATTGGCTAAGAAGATTTTGTGCATATGATACTATTGGGCTACAATGGAAGAAGATGCATATCACCATGTAAAGAAATGTATCCCCTATCAGAAACATGACTAGAAAATCTATGCACCTTCTTAGGATTTGCAGCCGTTCATCACTCCATGGCCCTTCTCTCTGTGGGGGCTTGATCTCATAGGGAAAATCTACCCCGCTTCATCCAATGGTAATAAATTCTTAATAACCACCATTGAACACTTCCCTAAGTGGGTGGAGGCCATACCCCTCACTTTGACCACTGGAAAACAAATTTCCAATTTTATCTTGAACTATCTCATCTGTTGTTATGGAATCCCTAAGGTAATCATTACAGACAATGGTAGACCTTTCAAGAATCAAGATGTTAAAGAACTATGCTAGAAATTTTCCATCCAACACCGCTTTTCCACTCCATATTACCCACAAGGTAATAGTCAAGCTGAGGCTTCAAATAAAACCCTTATCAAAATCCTCAAGAAAATAGTCAATGAAGCTGGTTGTGATTGGCACTCGCAACTCCATCTTGCCCTCTAGGCCTACCGTACAATAATTCACACACCCACAGGTTCCACCCCATATTCCCTAGTCTTTGGTTTCACAACCATCGTTCCCCTTGAGATCAAGATCCTGTCACTTAGGGTATCGCTACAGAACATTCTCCCTAAGGAAGAATATAGAGTTGCCAGATTGCAAGAACTTGAACTGCTAGATGAAAGGCATCTCAAGGTCTTGAATCATCTTTGGGTTTATCAAAATTTCCTATGGCTAAGCTACAACAAAAAGGTTTGATCCCATGAATTTGACATTGGTGACCTAGTGCTAATGAAATCAAATAAATCTATAGGATCGTGAGAAGAAAGGAAAGTTTGGGCCTAACTAGCTTGGACCATATGTGATCATAGAAAAATATGGATTAGGTGCTTACAAATTGCCCACCCCCAAAGGATACCCTTTGGATGAGCCTATGAACATCATCCACCTAAAGAGAATCTACACCTACTCTTTAGAGGTTACTAGTTTTTCAAAATCAACAAAAAAAAATCAATAAATCATAAAAATAAAAAAAAATTGAAAACAAAAAAGTAAAGAAAAAATCAATTTGTCCACAGTGAAAACCACTTTGTGGCACTATGGGAAAGTACCTTGGTGAAAACCTGGTTTCAAGCGTCAAGGTAAATAAGATAGATCTAGCATCTTGTAGGATAAACCAACTCTTTTTTAGTGTTCGCGACCCAATTCCACTTCTTGGTATGGCGTATTGCGTTCCCCCCTCCTGCCTGATCATATGATAGGTTTACTCCTTTTATGCACATCTATGCAAGATATTCCCATCTTGACCATCTATCCCTTCCCCATCCATCCTCCATATTCTATTAGTGATGTTAGGATTTATTCACCTCCGATCCATCACTAGTTAAAGTCTGCTCCCCCTTCCGCTTAGCCTCATTCCCCCCTCCTCTGTGAGATGATGAGTTTTTGTTTGAACTGTGAATACGGATCATCCCATCACAGTGAGATTTCATCCCAATACACTAAGCTTTCCCCCAATATCTAACTTATCCCATCAATCTAAGCTTCTTCTTGACTTGCGCGTCATCCAAGCTCCCATCCACATGAGCTTAATTGATTCTTTGCAGTCAGTTTCACATCCACATTTAAGTGCGCATAACATTTTCTCTATTTCCTAGTCAGTCCTCCTAGTTACCCTTGCCCATTGGGATGCATCCTTCCCATGTCCAAAATTATTATCCTAGTCCTAGTCCTACTCTTTTCAAGAGATGTCAGTTGGCCATGTGCATGCCATTTACATGGTTTGAACCTTTTTCATTGATTTTCATATTTTTGTCCTACGACTACTCCTATCTACAACTGCTAGGATCAATCTATATCTTGGTTATGTCTTGGGTTGGTGTATACTAGGACATCTTTTTTTGGTATGGTGTGTTTGAGGGTCCCTCTTATACAAACTTTCAGTCCCGTATCTACATCTTCATGGTGTTTACGTGACTGCATACAAGGGATACCTATTTTCTGAGAGTCTAGTCCATGCCTCAGATTTTTACAACATCTTGATTCTTATAATAAGTGGTGTAGATCATCCTTGGCAATATCAAAACTAGGTTTTCTCTCTACATATACACAACAACAAATCACCTCCACTTCATCCATTCCATTTTGCATTTCATCCCATCATTTTTTATTTTGGAGACCTTAATTTATTCATCTTTCCCCTTCTTCTATCTAGTCCTGTATCATTGTATTATGGTTGGCACAATACAAAAAAATGTCTTATTATTGTTATCATTTCTCATGTAGTTGCATTCTCATTCCACTAGTTGCATATCCAATTTATGCACATTTTCATCATATTACCATTATAAGTTCATTTTTGTTATCATTATTACATTTTCATTATTGCGCTCCCATTATCACTCAGTTGCATATTCATTTAATATGATATTTTCCTTAGTTGCATATTTTCATCATTATCATTTACGATATAGTCATTTTAGATTCATTTTCGTTATTATTGCACCATCATTGCATTTGCATTATCATGTAATAGTTGCATTACCATTTCAAGTTCATTTTCATCATATTAAAACTTTCATTGTAGGTTCACTCTATCATTTTTAATTTCATTCTTCTTCATAATTTTTAGATCCAGTAATTAAATACATTTAGTCACACTAAATTACCATATATATATATATATATATATTGCTTTCATTCCACTCTAAAATTTAGATGCATTCATTTTAATTTAACATTTAGATGCATTGCATTCATCTAGGATCATTCATAATACATTATAGTGCATCCATCAAATCATATGTACAAAAGGGTCAAATCATGAGCATATTGTTAGCAATATTTCCACACAAATGTAATAAAGGCACACTACACATAGTATGACTGGAAATAAAGGCAATTACATCTATTTTAAATCATATAGGGTATGCATTTGCATTGCATACATCATAAATAAACATCCATATAGCATAATCATCACAAAATCAGCATACATCATAAGATAAGCATAATCAAAACATGATAAGATGCACATCATATATCATATAGGCATACATTATAATATACATCTTGCATCCACAAACATGTTAGGAACATCATATACAATACATATGCATACATATAACATCCATCCATCCTGCATCACAACTAGGTCAGATCACATGCATCATCATAATCATAAAACTCATAATCATCATCCGTCTCATAAATAATAATTAAGTCCATCTACAGTCCATAATAAATTTACATGCATGTCATTGCCAAAACTGCATCTTATCTCATATATATATCAAAAAAATAATAATGTGTCCACCAATAGTACAATGATACAACCTGAAGGGTCAAAATGTCACACATATACATATGGGTCCTAGCCCGTTCTCTCTCCATCTCCTACCCCTGTTGAGGGTCCTTCTATTGGTGGTTGAGGTGCCCTCATGCCTACTGAGCCTCCTGACTGAATGCTCTGTGTCGAATGTGATCAAGTGCTCTCGACATAAGATGCTACTCTCTGCTCTATTGGGAGGGCTTGATGGTACAAATCCCTGTAGTACTAGATCTCTCGACCCATCCTCTCCACCTGATGCATGGAACCTTCGATCTCTGAATAAATGGGGCTTAACCCCTAAGAATCGATAGCTATCATGTCACATGTCTCTCACCCCTAAGTTTGGTGGTATCTCCCTCAAATTTGTTCAAATGGGCTCGAAGGGTCTCAAGATCATCATCCATGTGTTGCAGCTCATCTCATAGCTGCCTTATGGATCTCCTGCTCCTGGCTTCCTCCAACATCTTCTCTACCTCATCGACTTCTCTCCTCAGGTCCTCCCTCTTAGTGATGGCAGTCTCTAGATCTTGCCCTAGTGCATCCCCCTCCCTCCTTAGTTAGTCTACCTCCTCCTGTAAGATTTCTTCCCAAGCCCTCTCTTTCTCCACCCTCTATCACTCTATGGCCACTTGGTCCTTTAAAATTTAGGATCTAGCCCTCTTTGTATCCCAAGATAGAATGACCCAATCATAATCTTCCTACGGTACTTGTCCCCCTACAATAACCTCTCCTCCCTCCTATCCCCCCTCTTCGGCTGGTATGTCCATCGACTCAGCCCCCACTCCAACACCCCAATCTTGAGGTGGTGACCCTATCCACCTTGCTGGTGCCTATACCTGTAAAGGCACCTCTATGCTAGGTACTCATTGTCCCCTCCCCCTCCTTGACACCTCTTGTTGACCCTGAGTTTGTCTTGTCGGTCGTCCTTGTCCCCTACCTCCTCTCATGACTTCCCCCTCTCTAGGACCATCTCCCTCTTTGTAAAAAAAATCATCAACTGAGGGAGCTATCTCATCTAGCTCCAACACACCTGGAATGCTGAGCTACACCAGCCTATGTGTTGCCTACTAACATGTGTATACCCTGGTGCATTCAAGATCCTCTCCTACGTGTATCCTCTCATCCCATGACACTATCTATGACCCTATCCAGCTGAGACTAACCTCGAACAAGCCCATTGCCTCTCCCCATGTTGTTGCCTCCCTAGTAATCCATGAGTGGGTGCACTCGTGTCCCACAATATCCTGCACTAGGCTAAATTGTCTCATCATATGATGGGACATGGTACTGATGGATCACATTAACTGTGCGTCCAAATAACCAATACTCACTTTGAACCCATGCGAGCTACCAATCTCCTCCCCATCTCTCACTATCCATGAATGACCTTATCGAGAATAACATCAACTCATAAAAAACTCTCCTCTATAACCAAACTACTCTGACCCTAGTATAATGCAATAGGCCTCTATAGCGGTCTACATATGGGAACTATCGTTGCTGATCCTGAACCCCAAGGGGCCATGTCACTGTGATGTGCTCCCAGACCTAGATGTGAAGAAGAGTGACACCTGTTCCGAGGTTCCTGCAACCTCGATATATGTACACATGTGCATGTCATGATATAAATGGCGAAGCATATCAACCCCAGAATCATCTAGTATGTAATATACATAGCGGCTCCATCCAATAGAAAATCAATGGCCGCTCAAGTCAGGCATCATCCGCCCGCTGATCAATCCACATATAAGCAACACCAATCGAGGGATCCATTGAACCTGCATGGCATCTTGCAGCCGCATCCTAGTACGATCCATCAGTAAATCATCACAATCACAAATGTTGTGAAGGTAATGATTCCATGGTCCAAGTGGTACTTTGGGATAACTCCTCTGATAGGTACCTTCAGGATCTACCAAACATCATGGAGTGTGATGATGGCCTCACCTATAGGAAAGTGAAATGTGTAGGTCTCGCTATCTCAATGCTCTATGAGCACTGCCATCATCATGGTGTGTGCATAGATCCATGAACATCTCCCCACAAACCCTAATCCCACCATGCTCAGCATCTCTCACTCATCTCTCCCCAACTATCTATACAACATCATTGTCAGTGGCTAGTGCTCCCGAGAGGTAATCAGATCAAGGTTCTCTTGCATCCAATATAATCACCTTATTAACCTTCTTTTTCTAGCCTATTCTACCCCTAGGGAATCTATGTGATCCCTCGACCCCTTTTCCCTTTTCCTCTATCTCTCTTTTTCATCCTTTTGCCTTTAAGTGGAGATGACGTTTCTTCCTAGCAGAGATGCCAAAACCATGATGCATACATTGATTCGTAGAGTGGAGATGTTGATCCACAATTTTCCCCTTCTTTTCCTCTATCTCTACAAAATGGCATCTATAGAGATGATATTCATCTGTGTGGGCGGGGATCAACCTATTTTAGTTAGTTTGATGCCCACATAGATGTTGAACGCCCGCATAGGCATCGATCTCCCGCATAGATGCCAAAACGATGATCGACGTCTACACCTCGACTGTTTTTCCCCTCAGTAATAGCCCTAATAAATGCCGTACCTACTAAATGACCAAGTGGGTTTGGGGACATACTGGTGGGCCGTACTCATCCGGTCATTGGAATTTCCGGACCCTCTCTACGTGGTGCTCAGGGTTTCGAATGAATGCCATCTCTCTTCTGAGCGATCTAAGCTCCTTCAATCTCCAAGGTGTGTGTGTGTGAAAATGACCCCTCCTAAGGCCCTGTGTGGCTTATATAGGATCCCCATGACCCCATTTTCTTCCCCTCTCCCCATTTTCTCTGACTTTCTCTTGAATTCATTTTCTTTCTCCCATCTTCTCCTTCTATCCTTCCATTTTATCTTCTTCCCACTGTTTTCTTCTTTTTCAAGAATTTTCCCAAAAAATATTAGAATTTTCGGTTAAATTCTCAAGGGGGCATATACACCCGATCTTCACGCTGGGGCATTTTCTTCCATCTTTTACCCACCACCAATTTTACTATTGCATAAAAAAGGGGCAAAATGTAGGCATCTAAAATTACTTAAATTAAATATCTACTTAATTTATCCTTTGTATATAATTAGTTCATTTAATTATGATATTCATCTTCTTCTGAGTTAATTAAATTAAATTTAATTAATCCCGTCGCTATAGCCCAATAATAGATTTATTAAATAAATACATTATTCCTTTCCTTGTAAATTCATCTAAATAATTAATTCTTCTAAGTCCCTTTTCATCATGTGATTCCTACAAATCACTTCTTCTAATCCCCATTTAAACTAATTTATTCTTCTAGAAGCCTAATTATCATTATTCTCTAATTTTTAATTCCTCCACTCATTCTCTCTCCTCTTGTCAAATCCTCCTAACTTGTCCACTTGCTTCCTAATTCTTCATTAACCCACTTAATCCCTCTTGCTAATCGTTTGCACATTCCTAATCTCCATGATTATAAATTAGTCAACCATTTTCCATAAATGGCTTGTCCCCTTCTTAACCCCCAACCTTAAATGCACCAACTTTGGTCATTTCAAGGATTTCAAAGTCTCCCACTTTCCTATGCACCCTCACTTCCCAAGGAATTTTTAATTCCTTTCCTCTTCTCATTCCCCCATGCAATCCAATATTTGAGAATTTTTTTAAAAAAAATTTAATTATTTTTTATTCTCCCAATTTACTTGGGGATATCTTCCCCATTCACCTTGTGGAGTGTGGAGACAAGAGATTCCTTTATGGAAAATCTCTTGGTCTCCACACCTTGTCCTCTAAATCCCTTCCATCTTTTTCCTTCAATCCTGACTGTCCATTTCAAATCAATTTTGGCCCTCCATTCCTCCTTCTATAAATTGGGGTCTCCTCCCCTCATTCCACAATCATCTCATGTGCAATCTCATGCTACTATAATAGAGCTAGAATCATCTCCATAGCACTCACTATAGGAAAATTTAGCTTCCATCCTTATTCATTTGCAATCACTCATCCATCTATCCATTTTATAATCACTATTGTTGTTGTGTGTGGAGAGTAATCCACATTCCATCTTGGAGCAAATGCAATCAAGTGGAGATAGGGCACTATTCCACTTCATCAAAGGCTCATTCTAAAGGAGAAGAGAAGGTATAAAGGTTTTCTTTGCATATTTTATGTTTGCATTGTGTTTTATGTTTATTATATGCATTTGAACACCCTAACTATTTTCTCGTCTCCACCAATAAATCCTTAAACATAAGCATGATAACCAGGTTGGCCTCTATAAGATCTCTACACGCTTCCCTTACACAATTCATTCACTAATACATATACCTTAATTACCGGAATGGGGCAAGGCTAAATTAGACCCATGGATGTTGACCCATAAACACAAAATAGCAACTCCAAACTCTAAAATACAACTTCCACACATACCACAAATATCAAACAATGAGACATGAAAAATACAATTAACATAACCGAAATAGACGATATCGGGACACATAACTGATACCCCAACCAATATGCACTAGAATAAGCACAAATTAGAATTCCAAAGATGATAATCTTCCAAAAAAAACTCCAGAAGATTATCTACACCTTACTGCATCATATGCCATAGCAATATCAGAACTGCACACCTCATCTGCATATACATCATGTCATCTACAAATACCATCTTGACCAAACCAAACAATTGATTTGACATCAATGACAACAATGTCAATATTCACACAAGTCTAACAACATGGGCCTTTATCCTCCTACCCCTTCACCTTATCAAAAGCTTCAACATCCACTACAATCCCTTTCTGCTGAGATTTTTCCATTTTCTCTACTACAATATTGAAACTATTTGGAGAATTCTTGACCACTCTATGACTAAAGGCTCCAAGAGAGATAAGATTATCATTTATGTTTTAAAACATATTCACCAAATATTGAATTCTCCCTTCGTAATCATTTTTCAAAACTTCAACATTTTTCACAGTCTTTTGTAGAGAGTCGGTAGTAGATTTCCTTTCATCCTCACTCCATAACCCCTCACTACTTTTGTCCATTTTGTTGCTAACTAGAAAGAGATTGAGGTTGATGTCCATAATCTCATGAAATATCAACTTGTTCATTCTGAAGTTGTCAACAACAACATTATGGGCTATAGCCAACACATCATTAGGGTGATCCTAATCAAGATTGAGGGGAGAAGTAGTGTTGAGATCCCTAGGGAAGTTAGTTCTCCCTTCCTTATTGGTAGTAGGTGTAGACTCCTCAAAAAGGATGTGAATGGAAGGACTAGCCACACATTCATTCTCAGAAACATGGGGCTTATTATTAACATGTTTAGATGAATTAGACCTCTTCTTCTTGACCACAAACTCTACCTCAAAACTAGTATCCTCTGTTTGCCAATCATCCCCTTCTATGAAGTGAATACCAAATTCCTCTTCCTCAGAGGTCATCTCCTCATTAGATGGGATAGGGGAGAGTTTGGAGTGGGAAGGGAGGGATTTACAATGTTAAAATATTAAAAGCAATAAACCCTCATGGAGCACCAGGTTGTTTTTAGGATATTTTCTACAATCCTTGATTATTAGCATTAATAGAGGAAAGGAAATAGAATGGAAAATAGATTTTTACTTTATGCCTAAAATGGTTTAGTAACACAAAGTGATGACCAAAAACCCTAGTGTAAAAACCATCCATAGACAAATAACTCATGATTACCTTAAGCACAACCCGCCACAGAGACTAGATTTTGCCATTTTCATAACCACTCTTCGATGCTTTAACCAGGTTCTCCCTGGCCCTCTCATCCTTAGGGAATTTCTTGATGACTACCTCTAAGAATTTATTACCCCTAAACACTTGGCCCCTTTAGTAGACAACTTGGTGACTTGAGAAATGAATTGCTAATTAGAGTGAAATGTTCACCCAAAAGGAGAAATATTTATGTCTTTCCAACCTTTAGGAAATCTTGGTTGTAATTTTTGGGTTGAAACCATGGAGCCTCTCAAGGTAAGGGGTAACACCTCCCCAATTTAGAATTCTCCAAATGGTAGCATTGTTTTTAAATTCCTCATAGTTTATGGGTTCAATCCTCTTCCTTTCTTCACCCATCTTCAAACAGTCAGTAAAATTTACAGTCTAGGTCAGGTAAACCAGAACTAGAGAAAACACAATCAATGCAATGAACACCCAAAAAGCATGAGAATGAGAACAAAAATAAAGTCTATAAAATCTCCTTACCTTCACCAAACTCTAGGCAATAATGGAAATTAAAATAAGAACTAACAACTCCATCATTGAATAATGGGGAATTGGAAACTCCATGCATGAGTCCTATCATATCTCATCAAGTAATTAGCACCTTCCGACATATGATCTCCAAAGTGCCAAATAACCAACTCATTCACATGAACTCCCACATTGGCAAAAAAATCTGCCACTCTATTGGCCTCACGAAAGGCATGTGATACATAAACCTTTTCAAACGATTTAAAAATGTCTAATATTTATTAATCCAATTTTCAATAGTCCATGAAGGTTTTTGAATTCCCTTAAGGCGCTATATAATATTATTTGAGGCCCCTTCTAACCACACCATCTTGCAATAGAAAAGTTTGCCAATGCTTTAACCATTGTAGGCAGCAATAGCTTCAACAAGGTGGTTCATCTAACATCCTAAGGGGAGTGCCACCGATGTAAGGAACCTGCCATTATCATCTCTAACCACTCCACCACACCCAACCAACCTAGCATTACATTTGGCCAACCCATCAAAATTGACTTTCACCTAGCCAAAAGGAGGAAGATTCTAAAAAATATTCTCTGGGAGATTTAATGGGCCTAAATATTATGGAGATATCAGAATAAATCTTCTAGTTAGAGGCCACCAAAAAATCATAGTGAGAGCACAATTGTTTACCTTGAAAAATAAGCTTAGATCAAGCAATATTAAATTTTTTCAGAATGGCTCTATTTAACTTTACAAAAACAACTTCTAAAGAGAGGGTGGAATCCCTTAAAACTCTGTTATTTCTTTTCTTCTAGATCCCCTAGACCAAATGAGGAAAAACCAAGACCACAAAAGTTTCAAAGCCGAGCTTGAGGTAGGAGCCAACAATTGACTAAGTGTGAGGGAAATGTCTTCATGAGAATCAATTGTATGCCAATATGGATAAGTGTGAGTTCCTCCAAACCAAAGTAAAATATATAGACCATGTTATTTCAGGAGAGGGTATTGCAGGAATTATGGATTGGCTAACACCTACCAATATGGGCGAAGTTCGCAGTTTTATGGGCCTTGCAAGTTATTATAATCAGTTTGTTCAAGGGTTTTTGAAGATTTCTCATCCTATTAATTATCTTTAGAGGAAAGGGAAGAATTTTTCTTAGTCAGAATAGTGTGAGACAACTTTCTAAATCCTTAAGGAGCGTTTGACCAGTGCACCTATTTTAGTAGTGCCATATCCAGCAAGAGATTTTGTTGTGTGCACAGATGCTTCCTTGGAATGTTTAGGAGCAGTACTCATCCAGGATTGACATGTGTTAGCTTATGAGTCATGTAAAATCAAGGATCATGAGTTGAACTATCCCACTCACGATTTAAAGTTATCGGCAGTTGTTCATGCTTTGGTGATATGGAGGCATTTTCTTCTTGGGCATCGGTTTGAGATGCATAGTGATCATCGTAGTTTGTAGTATATCTTTACTCAACCAAACCTGAATGCTAGACAATGTCGATGGATGGAGTTCCTTTGTGAGTATGATTTTGAGGTTACGTATATCTAGGGGAAGGAGAATGTTGTGGCAGATGCATACATGCTTCTCATTGGACTAATGCACACCTAGCATGCACATTAGTTGAAACTAGTAGGGGGTAATACCCCTAACTTCTACCTAAGATACTCACAAGTATCTTTGCATAATGCCTTTGTGAAAATATCTGCAATCTGCTCCTTTGTGGGCACATACTCAAGTCTGGCCTCATTGTCTATAAATTTCTCTCTCAAGAAGTGATACCTGATAGATATATACTTTGTTTTAGAATGTGCACCAGATTATTGGAAATGTTTATTGCACTAGTATTATCATACATGATTGGAATGGGGTCATCAAATCTCACACCAATGTCCTTTAAAGTTTGCTTCATCCATAAAATCAGAGTGCAACAAGAAGATGTTGCAATGTACTCTACTTCAAATGTAGATAAGGACACAAAATATTACTTTTCGCTTGACCATGTGACTAACCTGGAGCCAAGAAAGGATGCTCATTCACTTTTGGTTTTTCTATCATCAACAATTCCAACCCAATCTACATCTGTGTAATTTGTGAGGTTAAAATCTGAATTTAGGGGATACCAAAAACCAAACTCTTCCGTACCTGAATTTAGGGGATACCAAAAACCAAACTCTTCCGTACCTTTAAGATATCTAAAAATCCTTTTTACTACCACATGTGATTCTTTTAGTTCTTGTTGAAACCTTGCTTCCAAGCATACTGCAAACATGATATCCGATCTGATAGAAGTCAAAAATAATAGTCCTCCAATCATTGACCTATACTGACTTGCATCTGCCTTAGGTGATTTATCATCCTTAGTTAAATTGCATCCTAGCCAAACTTCTTGAAGAATTATTTGACATACTTAGGCTGGGAAATGAAAATTCCTTTATTATTATTATTAACTTGCAAGCCAAGGAAAAAAATCAACTCGTCAATCATGCACATCTTAAATTATTTTTGCATCTCAACAACAAATTTTCTGGACATACCTTCATTTCCTCCAAAGTTTATATAATCAACATATACTACAAAAATTTGAATTTTACCTGATTCTATCTTGAAGTATAAGTTACTATCCAAATAACCCTTTTAAAATCCTTGATCAGTTAGATACTTGTCTAATCTCCTATACCAAGCTCTAGGAGCTTGTTTCAGTCCATACAAAGCCTTTTTTAACCTGCAAACAATATTTGGATCATCCTTCAAGTTGAATCCTTTCGTTTGTTCAATCTAAACTTCTTTTAATTCTGCATTTAGAAATGCCAAATTTTACATCCATCTGATAAACTTTGAAATCTTTGAATCCTGGAAATACCAGGAACATCTAGATTACCTCCATTCTTGCAACTGATGCATCAATTTCATCAAAGTCAATGCCTTCAATTTGAGTGTATGCTTTGCAAACCAACCTTGCCTTATTCCACACAACTTTTCCATCTACATCCAACTTGTTTCAGAATACCCATTTAGTATCGATTACATTCTTATGTTCCGGTCTGTTGACTAATTCCCATGTCTATTTTTTCTCAATCTGATCTAGTTCCTCTTTCATTGCCTCCATCCAATTCTGATCTTTGCAGGCTTCCTCTACTGTCTTTGGCTCAGTTTCAGATAGCAAATATAGCAAGACCTATTCTTGTAAAGCATGACAACTCCTTTTCTCTTGTCTCCAATGATCTGATCTTCTTTGCGATTCTTCTTGACATACCTTTGAGTCTTGGATGCAGATGTTGAAGCATCTTGATCATTCTTTTCTTCACTTTTAGTTTCTTCTTTTCCTTTTCTTTGGACTCATCTAAGTCATATCTTGCTGCTATTTTTGACTCTTTTGAAATATTCTCATCAACTTTTACACTTGCACTTTCAACAATCTTATTAAATCTCTTGTTAAAACATCAATATGCCTTTCTCTTTGTTGAGTAACCCAAGAATATTCCTTCATCTTCTTTGTTGTCAAACTTTCAAAGATTATCTTCATCTCTCCCAATATAGCATTTGCTTCCAAAGACTGAGAAATATTTTACTATCAAAGTTCTGCCATACCATAGTTCATAACATGTCTTTCCATACTTCCTTATGTACATAATTGTATTGAGTGTGTACGCTGCTATGTGTATTGCTTCTTCCCAATAGACTTCAGGTAACTTTGTACCTTTTATCATGGTTCTAGCTACTTCTTGTATAGTCTAGTTCATTATTTTTACTACATCATTTTGTTGAGGTGTTTGGGGAGCTGATAACTATCTTTTGAAGCCATACTTTTCACAAAATTCATTGAACTCATCTAAGATGAATTCTCCTCCTTTATCAGACCTTAAACATTTGATTTTCCTACCAACTTCATTCACAAATTTTGCCTTGAATATCTTGAACTTTTCTAATGCTTCAGATTTTTCTCTGAGAAATGCAACCCAAGTCATTCTAGAATAAGCATCAATCAGTAACATGAAATACCTCTCACCTTGCATGCTTCTTGTCTAGGTCAGACCACAAAGATCCGTGTGAACCAAATCTAGTAATTTGGTGGATGAGTACCATTTCCTCTAAATGTGCTTTTGGCCTACTTTCCTATTTGACATTCCCTACAGATGTTGTTCTCCGGTTTAGACTTTCTGGACAAATCTCTTACCGCACTCTTTGAACAGATTTGCATCAAGTTATCAAAGTTGATATGACACATCCTCTAGTGCCATAGTCAACTGTCATCAAGTTGTGATATCAAGAAATGATTTGTATCTCCTTCCAACTAGTACATATTTCCATTTTCCCTCCTTCTAGCTGCAATAACCATTCCAGAATCCTTTTGGATCTCACATCCATTGTCCCAAAAGATGATATTGTATCCATTTTCATGCATCTGTCCAACACTTAAGAGATTATGATGTGAACCCTTCACAAAATAAGCATTGTCAGTGATATGCTTTCCATTAAAGGTAATTTAACCAATACCAACAATTTGTACCATCTGATCATCTCCAAATCTAACTGAACCTCCATCATACTTTTCAAGTTTTATGAATTTTCTTTTATCACCAATCATATGATTTGAGAATCCACTATCAATCAACCATTCATTCTTATCTCTTCTAGCATGAAATGTGTTTATCAACAATATTATAGATATCATACTTAGGAACACCCTTTTCTACCAAAAACAAATAATCACCATCCTCATAGTCCAATTCTTCATCTGAAATACCAACATCATCCTTAACATAATATTCCTTTTGATTGTAGTTTCCCTTGTTTTCCTTAAAATTTTGTCGATTTCCCTTTTCCAAACATCTAGTTGTAATATGACCAATCTTACCACATCTAAAACATTTAAAGGGTAACATACCTTTGTATTTGTTGATGCCTTTCTTCAACTTCCTTACAAATTTTTCTTCTACCTCATCCAAGCTTTCTTCATCATCCACACTATCTTCAGATGCCTTGAATCTGGTCTCTAACTTGTCTTTCTCCTTTATGAATTTTCTTACTTCAAATGTAGTCCGGGTACCAAATAGTTGTGATACAGCCATGGTCTAGAGGTACCTCAAAGAGAACATTCCAGATCATGTAACAAGAGTAACACAACAAAAGCATGAACACAAAACATAGAAAATGCAATCAGAGACATCCAAAACATCAAATATTTATCATAAATCAACTGACAACATCCAGAAATCAAAACATTCTTGTAGGACCAGTTACATCATACATTCCAGATTACAATCATCTAGGTCTCCAAATTATAGATCATAAAACTAAATTATCATATTTATTCTTATCTACCTCTATATATACTCCTCCCCCTCTTAAAGATAAATTACATCAATATATATCATTCAAAACACATTCGGGTCGGCCACAAAAGATCACATTCTCCAAAATAGGAAAATGAAACGTGTAAAATAGGTCAGCCCCCAAAATGTGAAGACCTCCTCCGCCAAGAACACAAATGAAGTGTGGACCACCAACGAAGTTTAGCCAAGGGCTAAGTAACATCAAACATGGTACCAAATGGATTAGCAAGGCAAGAAATTGCTCTGCACAAGAAGAAACCTCCAACTAGCTGTTAAGCTCAAAACTGCTCCGGGAACCAAGAAATAGACAATCTGGAAGTGATAACTTGCTAGAAAAGAATCCAGATGAACTAAAAATCCCAAAAAAGGAACAAGAACCAGTCTGGAAGCCAACAATCTGATCTACAAAGAAAAAGGAACAACTACCAGAAAATTCCAGAAGAAACACAGAAACTGCAACACAGAACAAGAACAAAGATGAAAGCAAATATTTTTGGTTGATGCAAGATCGCTCATTGACCGGGGATGCTCCTACATTGGACAGCCCAGGTAGAAAAATATGTTCCATGAGAGGCAACTCATGAACATCGAAAAGGATTTGGTATATAGATACCATGCACACTTCTGATCCAAATATCTTCATTGTCTATAAAATTCTTCCCTCCTGCCATTTTCAGAACTTCGGTCAGATCTTCCAATCTCTTATCCTTTTCTCCTCTCTTTTCTTGTTTCATACCTACACTCTGCCTCTTACCACTATTCCCTTTCTTCTACAAATCTGATTTGTTCTATCCACCAGAATCCATCTTAACTGCCATCATAATTCTAGCCTTTCTGTCATCCGATACCACCTTGTTATCAGCTAGATCTTTCTTCAAATCCATGCCAACACCCAATATAACCTCTGCAACTTGTTTCTCAGGACTGCAGCTCTTCACAAGACTCAAATTCTTCACTTCCTTCTCTTTCTCTTTCAAAGAAGAAAAAGTGAACTTTTGTCCATCCTTCTCAATAGTGATCAGGTTTCTTCTACAATCATAGATAGCCCCCCTATCAAAATACCAAAGTCTAACTAGCAAAACAAGACAAGAACTCATAGGCATAAAATCACACAAGATTTCATCCTCGTAAGGCCCAATATTAAAATTCACCAAGCACTGCTCTCTCACTTCTACCACATGATCATCCTACAGCCAAATCACCATGTAAGGACAAGGGTGGTCACGCCTCCCCAAACCAAGCTTCTCTACCATCTCATTTGATATCAAATTTTTAGTACTTCCACTATCTACAATAACCTTGCAACAATTACCTCTTGATTTTCAAATAATCCATAATTATAGATTCTTTGAGTAGGTCCGGTATCCTCACCGCTCTGCTCCATTAAGACTCTTCTTAACATTAGGGATTATCCTAATTTTAACTTTTTGAATGGAGGGAATAGCGCAGCTAAAGGGAAATTTGAATTCTGTGAATGGAGGGAACAACATGACTGGTTCCTCTGGTTCTGCTGCCTCTGTAGCTCAAAGACAACTTGTTTCTTTGGGATCTACGATGGATGATGAGGATGGTCAAAAGGATGGGGACCCATGGCATCAAGACCCTCCTCTTAAATTTAAAAATACTGAAGATTCTTCAAATTTGGGTCCCAAGAACTTGAATGCTAAGTTGGAAAAGACAACTAAAGTCAAGGTTCTCAAACACTGGAACAACTTATTTGCAAACAAGCCCACTGGTAAATCGACTTTTCCCTCTATGGAAGATATTTTTGATAGAAAGGTAGGCAGATTAGCTATTGCAGTACCAGATGTGGTCATAGACCACAGTATTTATCTAATGCCTTTTTCTCTAGTGGGAAAATTTGTTGGACCAAAACCTAATATTGAAGTTGTTAGGTCTTTTGTGAAGAGAAAATGGAGGTTGAAAGGACAGGTTGATGTCTCAGCCCTGTTAAGGGGTTTCTTTGTCTTTTCCTTCTCTTGTGGGGAAGATTTGGAAATGGCTCTGAGTGGAGGACCTTGGATGCTTGGGAAATCTTCTTTATCCTTAAGAAAATGGTCTCTAAAAATGGAGCTCAATGATTCATTTTTTGAATCTACTCCGGTTTAGGTGCGATTGCCTAGTTTGCCGCTTGAATTTTGGTTGGAGGACGTGTTCTCAGGCATTGCAAATTCCTTCGGGGGGCTTGTGGCTATAGATTCTATGAAAACAACATGAAAGAGACTGGTGTATGCAAGGATATGTGTTAATATCTCACAAAATATGGACCTTCCTAGCTCTATCAAAATAAATTCCAAGCTAGGTAAGTGGGAACAAGTTATAGAGTTTGAATCCATCCCTTTTGTGTGCTTTTCTTGTAAGAAAGTTGGACATTGGGCAAAGGCTTGTCCTAGTAACCCCAAGAATTCTCAGAAGCACAATAATCATGTCAAACAGATCTGGAAAGAGAAGATGAACGAAAATGAGGAGGGCAGATCGGAAGGAGGAATTGGACTTCCTAGTAACTCAAAAGATATAACAAAGGATGAAAGGAAAGCTAGTCCTTCCAAGGATACTCCTCAGAAGGAAGTCAGAAAGGATGAAGATAATGTATTTGAAGTTAAAACAATCAATGGATTTGAAGCTTTACAAATTCAAGAGGAAGAAAATGTAATTATAGAAGAAATTCTTGAAGATGGTGAGATTGGCGACATAAATGAATCACAATATGAGTCTCCAAAAGATACAAAATAGGAAAGTAATAGAGTGTGTTCAAAGGACTCTGAAGGTCTAGATGTTATCATTGAAAAAAAGACCTAGTTCAGATCACCCCAGGTTAACCTTAACTCTCTATTCCAGAGTTTTGGAACTAATTCACCCACCTCTACTCAGAGAAAAGGAGAACCTTGGAATAGTAAGAAGTCTGCATATAAAGATGAAGAAGATGAAGAGATAATAAGAGTGGGAAAAAAGAAAAACAAGAGAACAGGTTGTTCTAATGGGGTTAAAACTAGAACCAGGTCTAAGGCAGATATTGGTCTTTCCAAATCCCCATAGGGATGTAAAACTATGAAGTAGCATAGGGTCCAGGAGAGAAAACAAAATATAGCTGATGGAAGGGAGCGAACCATTCAAGAATCTGTTCCCAAGTTTCCAAACGAAGGTAATCTCCTGGAACATACGAGCCTTAAATGGTCTCCATAAATAGGATGTGCTTAGGAATTTTATTAGAGATCATAAGCTGGACATTATCCTGGTTCAGGAAACTAAAATGAGTAAGGAAAAAGTTGAAAAATTAAAATTATTTAAACAGGGGGGTGTTTGTGGTAGTAGTTCTAATGGAGCGTCTGGTGGGGTTGCCATATTTTGGAATAAGAAAACTATTGATGGAGATCTGATTGATGAAGATGGTAATATCATTTCTATGAGAGTGGAATGCATTGCTGAAGGACAAGAATGGGTGGTCACCAACATTTACGCTCCAAACTCTAAAGCTGCTATGAGTAAGTTTTGGGATAAAATCCAACAGAAAAGAGGGATTTTTTCCCAGGATAGTTGGCTTTTGATGGGTTATTTCAACACCCCTCTCCAGGAGATTGAGAAATTTGGAGGAACTCAAGCCCAACTGGATAGCAGGATTGATCTTATGGACTTCATCAATGCCAATGCCCTCATTGATGTTGACCTTTCTGGAGCCTCCTACACTTGGTCTAATCGAATGGATGGAGGAGATCTTATTCAGGTAAGGCTAGATAGATCCCTTATCACTCTTGATTGGGTCCTTAAGTATAGATGTTTTCTATCTATTATTAACAGAATAGGACCGAATCATTATCCCATTTCTTTTGTTGCTGATTTTATTAAGGGCAAACACTGTTTTCCATTCTGGTTTGAAAAAATGTGGATTTCACACCATTCTTTGGAAGCTTCCATTGCCAAATGGTGGAATATAACTGTGGATGGTTCTGTCATGTACAAAGTTGCTAAAAAATTAAGAAATATCAAAGACAACATTAAGATTTGGAACAAAAAGGTTTTTGGAGATATTTTTGAATCCAAGAGGAAGCTTAAGGAGGAATTAGAACAGATTCAAAACTCTATTCAAGAATATGGCTATAAGAAGTTCCCCAAGGCTAAAGAAGATGAGGTTCTAGCCAAATTACACAACACTATTTCAAGAGAAGAAATTTACTGGAGGTAGAGATCCAAGGCTATTTGGTTAGAAGTTTGTGATAGAAATACTAAATTCTTTCATATGACATCAATGAAGCATAAAGCAGCAAGCATAATTTCTAGATTAATTGTTGATGTAATACCCTAAAAATGGTCATCTAAACCATGAGCCCCTAATCTCGACAACGTCACCAAGGTCCTAACCAAAGGCAATTAAATAAATCTTGAGCACACAATTAATTTCTAAAATCATCAATGTCACATGGCAAATTAATCACTCAATATTAATTAAATATTTATTTAATTAATTGATCATTCCAAGTAAATCATTTTAAACAATTATCTTATTTATTTTATTAAATATCCTAGCATATTTAATTAAATAAATCAATTTGCCATTAAATCATCAAAAAAGGAATTAATTGACAAAAAAAGAATTAAAAATTGAGAAAAGAAATCAATTGGAGATAATCTTGAAAAACAAATTAAAAATTGATAAATAATCTCAAAGAAAGCAATTAAAACAATTAAATATTATAATTGAATGAAATAGAGAATAAATCAGTTTTTTCTTGATTTTATCTTAATTTTAGTTCAATTTCCTTTAAAACTAAGAAAAGCATCCAATCACATCAATTCACTTGGATTGTGCTTCCTCTTGGAAAATCTTGACCGCTCATCATCATTTGATCTCAGCCTTTGGTTTCTTTCTGAATTTTCTATAAATTTAGGCCTTCATCTCTCATTCAAGGATCCTGGAGAATATATTGTTATTATGTTGTTTTTGCTCTAGGTTCATTGAGAATTTGTATTGAGATATTGCATATTAGTTATTTCATATCGCTTAAATCATTTAGCTTAAATATTCATATATTGCTTAAATCAAGTTAGATTAATCATGCATATCTAGATTAATCTTGCATCCATTTAGCTCATATTCATGCTCATATAGATTTAAAAATCCTTCATTTAGGTGTTGTCTAGTCACTGGATAGCTTAGCAATCTGAGAGCAATCTAAACTTGCAACTACTAGAAGGCAATAGGTTGCTTTGTAATGGTTTATTATTAATTGATTATTGATTTACGAGCCATGCATTTAATGACTTAATGAAGTGTTGTGTATTCTAGATACAAATACCAGTCCACTTTTCACACACACAATTGATGACAAAATTCTTGTCAAAGATGATGACATAGGTGATGAAGCTGTAAGGTTCTTCTCTAACCTCCTGACAGGTAGCAAGGAAATTGACATTGTTAAGCAGCAAGATTTGATTGATAATAATCCTAAGATTATTGGACCTAATCAAAATAAGATATTATCTGTCATCCCTTTAGTTGATAAAATTAAAAAAAGTTGTTTTCTCCTTCAAGGGGATAAGGCACCGGGCCCGAATGGCTTCCCCATGTTTTTCTTTCAAGAATATTGGCACATTGTTGGGGCTGATATGGCCAATGTTGTCAAAGAATTCTTTGGATCCAGAAGAATTCTTAAAGAAATCAACTCTACTTTCATTTCTCTAATTCCTAAGGTGGATGGAGCTGATTCTATGGGTAAGTTTAGGCCAATAAGTCTTTGTAATTATTTTTACAAGATAATTTCAAAAGTCCTGACTTCTAGATTTATGGTTGTTCTTCCCCTTGTTATCTCTGAGGAGCAAAAAGGATTTGTCCTAGGCAGGCAGATTTTGGATTCTATAATTCTTGTGCATGAGAATATCCACTCTCTTAATGCTGCAAACAAAGAGGGATTTCTCATCAAGCTGGATTTGGCAAAAGCCTATGATAGGGTTGAATGACAGGTTCTTTTTAGGATCATGGAGGCCTTTGGATTTGAAGAGAAGGTTATTAAAATCACTAGAGAGCTGATATCTACACCAAAATTTTCTATTATTATTAATGGATCTCCATCCAGATTCTTTAAATCTTCAAGGGGACTTAGGCAAGGAGATCCTATCTCACCTATTCTTTTCACTATTTTGGTAGAATGTTTGAGCAAATTGATTCAAAAGTTGAAAGAGAATAGGACCATAAAAGGGTAGCAACCCTCTTCTGCTAATTTCTTTTACACACATCCATAATTTGTTGATGATACAATATTGTTGGGATATTCTTCTATTAGTGAAGCTGCTTCCTTCAAAGGTGCTCTTAGATCTTATTCCCTTTCTACTGGACAACAGGTTAATTGGGAGAAATCTGCTATTTGCTTCATCAACACCTCCTTGTTGAGGCAATAGAGGATTGCTAACATAATTGGTTGTAAGGTTGAGTTGCTCCCCTCTACTTATTTGGGTCTCCCTCTTGGTTTGGCTCCTCCAAATTCTTTCTGGAATTCTTTAATTGATAAGTTCAACAAAAAATTGGCTAGTTAGAAAGGCTCTATGTTATCATAGGCTAGTAAGCTTCAACTTCTTCAAGCCACTCTTCAGAATCTGCCTGCTTATGCTCTTAGTTTGTTTAGTATACCGGTCAAATTTGCATAAGCATTAGAAAGAATTCAGAAAAAATTTCTTTGGTCTAGTGTGGAAGATAAGAAAGGGATTGATTTGGTTGTTTGGGATAAAGTCTGTTGTCCTAAAATCAATGGGGGGTTAGGTATTAAATCTCTTAAACCTTTCAACAAAGCTTTGTTAGCCAAATAGATTTGGAGGGCATATGGTAATAAGAGAGATTGGAGTAGGGGTGTGGTTTGAATAATACATACATAATCAGCCCATTCATTCCCTTCTCTATTCTGAAGATATCCCCGTTGGATCTTTTATATGGAATATATGATCAAATCTATTAAAGTTGCTAAAGTTGGAGTTGGATGGGTCCTTGGAAAAGGTAACAAAATCAGATTTTGGGAGGATGCCTGGATCAAAGATGGGTCTCTTTTTAACTAGGATTGCAGCCATTTCATTGAAGATTGTAAAAGGAGGTTTGGTTCTATGGTCTGTAATTATTGGGAGGAGAATAAATAGGTTAGACTTGATGCAGATTATGCTGGATTTTCTTTGCTCCAACATGATTTGTTATCTTATTCTGTCAGCAAAGATTCTGATGATGTTTTCTTATGGAAGAGTAATCCTAGGGGTAATTTTATTGTTGCCTCTGCTTATAAAAAATTGCTACTTAGGCCTGCAACCCTATATGGACTAAAGTTTGGAATAGATTCCTCATTCCTAAAGTTAATATGTTTTTTTGGCTTGCAACTCACAACAAGATACTTACCATTAATAACCTGGTTCAAAGAGGATTCATGATTCCTAATAGGTGTGATTTATGTGAGAAAGAGGCTGAGTTTGTGGATCATTTGTTCATTCACTATTCTTTTACCTGGGAGATCTGGGGTAAAGTGTGGACATAATGGAAAGTTGATTGGGGTAATGCAGAATAGCTTTAAGGAAGTCCTTTGGCACTAGATTTTCCCTACCAAGCTTCCCATGATTAAGACCCTCTGGTTCTTTGTCCTTCCTATGACTTGTTGGCATATTTGGAAGGAGAGAAACAATAGAATTTTTAGGGAGACTAAGTGTTCTTCTCAGGTGGTTTTTGAAAACATTTGTAGGACTATTAAAGAAAACATCAATACCATTCACAAAAGTAACAAGCAATGTAGTTATATTGACATGACTGATAATGAGAAAAACATTCTCATTGAATGGAATTTGATACACAAGGTTTGGAAATCTGATATGAAGAGTAGAAGAGATAATGTTGTGTGGAGGTTCCCTCCTCATGATTGGGTTAAGGTGAACTTTGATAGTGCAGCTAAAGGAAATCCAGGGAATTCTAGAGAGGGAGGGGTCATCAGAAACTCTTATGGCTTTTGTGTTGCAGTGATTGCCTCTCCCTTTGGAGTTCAAAACAACTATATGATAGAAGCTCTGGCAATGTTAAAATGTCTTCAGCTTGTTTAGAGATTTAATTTTAAAAGAATTTGGCTGGAGGGGGATTCCCTTAATATAATTCAGGCTATTAAAGGTATTAGTTCCCCTTCTTGGAATATCCAAAATATCATTGATAATGCAAAAAAATTGTTAGACGCCTATGAAAGTGTGATTATTACCCATACCTTTAGGGAAGGTAATGGGGTAGCCGATTTGTTAGCTAATGAGGGGGTCATTTTAGCAAAGGATGCTAATTATATCGAAGAAACATCATGAAAGAATGGAGTCTGAGAGCAATTATTTTATGACAGAGTCCATAGTACATATTAATTTCATTATTACCTTTTTGGGTTTGGACTTCAATGATAGATTTGGAGTGAGGCAGATTGTCAGTTGATTACCTGTCTCGGGCACCATGATAATGAGTATCGGTGTGAAGGGCCTTATCATATTAAGTGTTGGGTTAATTTGAATGTTTTACAAGACTACTTGAAAAACAAGAAAATCACCTTGGTTTTTTATTCTAGCGTCTTTGTTCTTCAACATTTGGTCAGTTTGCGCTCCTTTGAGGGTTTCAACTTGAACAACTATCACATTATGGGAGGAAATCTCAACTGTAATGAGCCTACCAGCTGTGATAGGTGGAAAGGTGAAAGGAAAATTTGGCGAAGGTTGCACAGATATGGCTTCACCGATTATATGGAGAAATTGCATGGGAGCAAGAAGTCTATTTCCCGTGGTTTTGCCAAGGGCTGGAAAAATAATAAAGTTACTCTGTTTGGTCAGACCTAGAAAGTGGACGAATATTTGGTGGCTGAGGTGACCGGTTTGCAGAAGGATGACATCAAGTTTTACAGAGACCGCAAGTTCTCGATGGAAGCCATCAAGAATTTTCCCAAAAATGAAGAAGAAAGGGCTCGACTCGCCAAAAAGGATAATGCTTCCTATTATCTCCCTAACTAGGTAAAATCTTTCTAGCAGAAAATGTTGAAAGTTTTAATGGAGTACCTTACGGTTGATGGTAGGTTTTTGAAAGTCTATAATTACCACTTTGTTATCCTTAACCATTTTTGCCATGGATCTAAGATATCTCTGCCTTTCTACTTGGCCTCCTCCCTTAATGATAGTATGGCTGACCATGCTAAGAAACCTAATTCCTACCCCATTTCTCACCAAGGCCTTATTTTGTTAATATATGAGCATCTTAAGGGTAAAGCTAAGGCTAATAATGATGATCCCTTTGTGGAGAATGCCCATATTTCTGAGGATTATGACGGCTCTGACTCTAATGAGGATTCTTCTAATCTTCCTCCTAAAAAGAAATTGAGGGTTAGTGAAAAAGATAAAGAATACATTGAAGAGAATGTTGGTTCTGAGAAAGAGCAAGAGAAGGAGGTGGAAGAAGAGGTGGTGAATGAGCAAGAGAAGGAGGTTAAGGGTGAGGAAGGGGATGAGCAGAGAGAAGAGGATGTTGAAGAGTCAGAGGCAAAGGTTAATCCCTATGTTTTGGATAATAGGGATGATGTTCAACATAACATGGAGGAGGGAAACCCTAGGTCTGAGGATTCTGCCCCAAATATGGAGAATGTGGAGTCCATTCTGAATGCTACTAGAAACAACACTCTGGAAATGTTCAATTTCTAGAAGTGGGTGATTGATAACATCACTAGCATTTAGCAAAAACAGAGAGATGGATTTTAAAATTGAAAATTTGGTTAAGGATATCAACATTAAAGGTAAAGAGGATAATGTGGAGGATACTAGTGTTGTAGAGGATGAAAAAGAAATTTCAGACTGGCCAGAAAGTGAGATTATAAAGGGATATTTGAAGCACCTAGAGGATGTGGTGAGGATTCTCAAAGAAAAGGGTGAGTCTGATAATGGTCTGATAAACAATCGGATTCAAAAAACTGAGAGTGCTTTGAGGAAATTCATGAAGCATAGTTTGGCTATGTTGAAGGTGTCCTCTCAAAGCATGAATGCATTGGTTGCTTGCCTAGAGAAGGATAAGCAGAATAAAGAAACTGTGGTTATTGATGACGAGTCGGCTTCTAGTTCTGTTAAACACTCCTCTAGACGCAGAACTAGGCAAAATGCAAGTGAGCTGGAGCTGAAGACCAAAGACAATCAACAAATGTAGGAAAATAAAGACCTGAAAGAGGTAGCTAATGCAATGATGATGTTGGTCAAGGATGCGAAAGAGACTATAAAGAGTTTCACTTGAAATGTAATTTTATTTTAGGTGTGCCAGTCTCTCGTCGACCTTTTGTTGTTCTTTACTTTGGCTGATGTCTCTTGTGCTATTCTTTTGCAGCCTTTCTCTCTTTGTTTTGTCTTCTCTAGTATCTCTATTGCTTTTCTTTTTGATATGTAAGCAGGTTTCGGGTCCCTTAAAACCTAATTTTCCTTAATAAAAAACATTAGGGATTATCCTTGCTCTAGTGCTATCATGCTTTCACCTGCAACTCCAGTTTCTAGATCTTCACATGCTAAGAAATTCTTTTCTTCTCCTTTGTTACCCTAAGGATAGTCATAAGATCTATGTCTAGTTTCCCCACATTTGAAACATGTACCCAAGAACTCCTTACTGCTACCTCCTTTCCTTTATGTCATTTGCTCTGATTCTTTACCCTATTTAGTTTTTGGTTCTTCAGAAGTTTGCTTCTCCATACTTCCACTCATCTTCCCTCTATCCACTGCACGTCTCTCTCTTCCCTTAGGGTTATTCTATTGTCTTCTCTTCACTTTATCTTCTTCCTTCAATGCATATTGATAAGCCTCCTCAACTATGACAATCTTCAGCATACCCATCTCATCTTGGATGTTAAATCGGAGTCCATTCGGGTATCTAGCCACCTTTTCCCTATCCATCTCGATGACCGGATCTAATCATCACCTTGTAAAATTCTTCAGTATACTCCTTAACACTCATGTCCTGCTTTAATTTTGACAACCTTTTGAACAACTCCAACTCATAGTCTCTCAGAATGAATTTAGCCTTCAATCTCGTAACCATTTTCCTCCATCGAGTGATTTTAATCTCACCATTCTCCACTTTATCTCTTTGCAACTCTTTCCACCATAAAGTAGCATGCCTTTTCATCTTAGTTTGTGCCAACTAGACTCTCTATGGGTCCTTAAAATCTTCAAACTTGAAGTATTCCTCCAGCTCTCCGATCCAGTCTATCAAGTCTTCCAGATTCAATGAACCCAAAAAGTTAGAAAACTCAACTTTATGAACTCTTCTTACTTGTGCCACCACTCTAAGAAATATTTCTTCTCCCTCATCCACTGGTCCTTTAGCTTCTTCAACCTCAATCTCTTCTCCCGCCTCTTCATATTCATCATCTGATTCCAGATTCCTTTGCAAACTAGCCAACACGTTTCGGATCTCATTCCTCATCTCATTCTTGAAATCCTCCATCATCTTCTCTACCCTCCTAGGGTTCATCCTCCTCGACAAAATCTCCTCCCTTTGCTTTTGTGCAACTACCTCAACTCAGCAATCTGACTATAAGGTTTCAATTGCCTCTCTGTTGACAATCTATTGAACACACTTGCAGCCTACCTCAATTCAGTGATCTATTCATCCAAAGGAATTCCTCGAGGTTCACAATGAGCTCTGACACCATCTGACGCAACCATCATCCATGTTGGTTCCCAAAACCACAGATTGGAAATCCTAGAGCTTTGCCAAATCTCCTACTAATTTCTCAATCAGCCTTGGCCAACGAATAGGAATAGTCAAAGACCAATTCCTCTGTACTTTAGGCTCCACTAGACCTAGGCAGGTATACCTTAATCTCCAAAGCACAAAGAGACTTCTTTATAGTGAATTTAAACTTGTCAAATTAGCTATTTGCAAGAATGGCAAAATGTTCCCTGCTGTAGACACCCAAAATTGTCCAGTCTAATTAAATAAATATTTTATTTATTTAATTACTTTAGCCTAATTCATCTATTAATTAAATAAATCTTTATTTATTTAATTAATTCATTTATCCTCTTCTAGCCTTATTTCTCATTTAAATAAATACATTTATTTATTTAAATTATCCTTTTCCTAAATTAAATAAATATTATATTTATTTAATTGATCCCACTCCTTCTATTAATTAAATAAATCTTTATTTATTTAATTAATTCATTAACCTTTTCTACCCATAACACATGTCATTCATCTCTTAATTCATAGACTACCTACCCCTTTCATTATTTTATTATTTCTTTTACCTACCCTCTAATCATAGCCGACCTCCTTTCACATCTCTTAATCTTATCCCTCCATTTCTTATTGTGTCTTCTATATAAGGAGATGCCTCCTTCATTATCAAACCCTAATCAATCATTCTAATCAATCTATGCAAACCCCCCGTTGACTACTTGACTACACTATGCTTTTGAGCATATGCGATCCTACTTGCAACCACATTCCGTTCTTTGTTGAGCTCTTGTGCACATAAAATCTGAGAGCAAATATATCAAGCAAGATCAATGGAGATAGGAAGAATGGAGATCCAAACCCTATTGGACATGTGATGGTATAATCTTTGTGATTTCATTTGATTTGCATTGTCTTAGGTAATCTTCATATGTTATGGTGGATCTTTGTTGTTGTTAGGCTAGGGTTTTGTGGTTGAATTCATTTAGCCTTTCAATATCATTATTATTGTTATCCATTTTCACCATATACATTTTGGCACGCCCCATGGGACATGGATTTTTGTTAGATCTGTGTTTTTTTTTTTTCCAGATTTTTCTAACCCTATATTGTTGTTTTGTAAAACAATTTGGAGAATAACCTTGTGCAGCTAGGGTTTTGGACACAAAATCAAGATCTTTGAGAGATTTGATCATATCTCACAAACAGAAAGGAAATTTTGCACCAAATTTTTTTGTAGGTTGAAGAAAGTATCAAGAGCTCTCAATACAAAATTCGGAATTTTTGGAGCAAATTTTCATTTTCTATGAATTTTTTATGATTTTTCATAAAAAATTAATTTTGAGAGCAAATGAGAGAATTTTTTGGATTTTCTTACATTTTTGGAAATCACTCAGAATTATACACAGGATCTGTTCTTTTTGGTTTTAATTTTGATGCAAAATATTTCCCTAAAAATTGGATCTTTAAAAATTAGGGTTTTTTCCTTATTTTGATCAGATCTCACAAAAAACTTTGAATTTTGGCATCAAATGTTTTTTTACAAGTCAGGAAAAGTATCAAAAGGATTCAGTAAAAATTTCAGATTTTTTGGATCATTTGTTCAATTTATATGAATTTTTTATGATTTTTCATAAAAAATTAATTTTGAGAGCAAATTAGAGAATTTTTTGGATTTTCTTACATTTTTGGAAATCTCTCAGAATTATACACAAGATCTGTTCTTTGTGATTTTAAATTTGATGCAAAATCATTCCTAAAAAATTAGATCTTTGAAAATTAGGGTTTTGCATTATTTTACTCATATCTCACAAACTACTTAGATTTGTTGCAGAAATTTTTTTATGCAGGTTTGGAAAACCATCATGACTATCCAATAAAAATTTTAGATTTTTTGGATTGATTTTTCATTTTATATGAATTTTTTATGATTTTTCATAAAAAATTAATTTTTGGAGCAAATTAGCAATTTTTTTGGATTTTCTTACATTTCTGGAAATCTCTTGAAATTTTACAGGTGGTATTTTTTTTATGATGAATCAGATCTTTGAATTGGTCAACAAAATGCATTGTTGAAGGCCCCTATTTCACAAAGTCTTTTGGATCTAAAATTTACCTAACTTGTGTGCTTGCAGGAAGGGGTGATTATTTCAAACAATCCAGACTACTAATAAATCTTTGTTGCAGGTCCTTGGCAAGGGTTTTTGGATTTTTATTCTATGCCTTATTTTCATAGACTAGCAAACACTTCAATTGGTGCACTAAAATTGAATCATTGTCTTTTCTGTCTTGAGCAATAGGCTCTTTTTGTTTAATCTTTAGAGGGCCTGTCTTCCCGTGTGGTCATTAGGACTACTAGTGAGAAGAGAATGACCCAAGTGGTAGTGAGGAAAACCCACCTCTTCTGAACCACTATAAACAACTGTATTCATAGTGAAAACTATGAATAACGTGTGCTGATTAGTTCATACCGACACTATGTCTCCTCATAAACCCATTTGATCAAATTTATTTGATCAGTTGCAGGGCGTAACCCCTATCGACTGGGAGCCTTTTGTATTTACAGAGCTGAAAGTGCTGCATGTATGGCCACATGAGCGGATGCCCTTACTAGCACCTTTTTGTTTTAGAAGCCCAAATCCTTCTAGTTGTTGGGGCAGGAGGTCGGACCTCTGGTAGCGGCCCACACACATATGGTTCTTAGTAGAGATACAAAGTTTGCCAAGGGGATTTTTCGTGGGGACTGATGCTTGGCTGACCCGAGAAGTGAGTGCTGAGGGTGGAGCCAATGAGGTCAAGCATCTAAGTATCCACTCTGAATAGCGTAGCCTCGGGGGTAAAACCCCATGTGGGATCAACAACTATTGTCTTGGCCAGCCATAAGAATTGTGCTTGACTTATTTTAAACATTCAAAACATTCAAGACCAAACAGCAAAACATTGTGTCTTTTGTGTTTACAAGTGTATGCAAAACAATTTTACATCAAACAACACACTTTTCTTGGAGTCATTGTCAGTCTAAACACTTGCAAACATTGAGTCCTCATCAACATTATGTCCTCTTGTCATGAAAAACAGTCAAATAGTCAGATTTGGTCACAACAAAACGACTTCACAGATTGGAAAAAATTGCACAAATTTTGCAGAAACGCGTTTGTGTCTGACATAATAGAGTCTATGTTGTATAACCACGTCTGTGAAGGGCAGAAACGCTTCTGTGTTTCCAGAATCAACAGTGCATTTTACAAAAATCTTAGAAACGCGTCTGTGTTAAACAGAACCACGTCTGTGTCAAGAAATCACGTCTGTGAAGTATATAGGCATGTCTGTGTTTAGAATTGAAATTTTTTTACAGTCCAGCAAACAAACACAGCCAGTTTCAAAAATTTTGAGCTTCCTAGGTTATTTCTCCAGGTTTCATTTAGCATTCAACCTATCTTTGGGTCTCACAAAGTCCATCATTGCTTTACATCTTGCATTAAATTTATATTTGTCTAAACTTGAGTCAAAAGGTCACTTGCTTGTCCTCATCATACTTTGTCAACACACTACATACAACAACATTTTGCTAAGTGGTCCCTCATCAAGGTCTATCACCTTTGGGTCTCATTTGGTCTTACTTAGAGTCAAGGTCAACTTACCTCATCAAGAGAAACTATCCTCTCTTTGGAAGCCACACCTACTCTACTACATACATACTTGGTCTTACACTTTGGACATTGTAAGTACACTTCAGATTCATTTACATTCCATTCAACCCTTGGTCTTCCATACTTTTTCCATTTTTCATCTAGTCTCACACATCTCGGTCAATACCTAGTTCATGGTTGAAACCCGTTCCCAAAAATCTAGGAGAGAAACTAAAGAGGCTCAAGAGTCCGCAAACATGAGTTCTTATGAGTATGACAATGATATCTTTTTCAATTCTGATCATACTACATTACCTGACATGGATGCCTATAGAAACTTTCCAAATGTTGAGAACATGGACACTACAAACAACAATGATACACACAATGATGATATGGACAACTTTTCAGTACATTCAGCAGATGTGGAAGAATCCATTATGGATCCCCGTTTCAATCGATTGGTTGAGGAAATAATGAGGAGGGATAGACAATACTTCTTACAAATGATGGCACAAAGTGGAGCCAAGATACCTCATGATTTTGACATGTCTCAAATAATGGAAAATCGACCTTTGCAACAACCTCACTCCAACATGTATCAAAGGAGGCCTAATAGTGGAGGCAATAGAAGACCACATCTTGTGCCTGAATCACCATCATCTTTGTTTCAAAAACCAAAGGTCCCACATACACATGGTCAAGCATATGATACTCACCTTCGTAGACCATTATGGAAATCTTATGCAAAGAAATATGCTCAATCACATACCAATGCTAAGGATCAACCACCAAAGCAATTGGATATTCAAAGGCATGCTCAAAATTTGGACACAAGGAAACCTCATGTCAAATTTGGGGACAACAAACTAGAACAAACTCATGACATGCCTGTAGAGTATGGTATACATGGAGAAAGCAGATATTTCGTTCCTCAACATGAATCTATACCAAGTTGTCCATATACACAACATCATTACAAACCTCCTCCATATGAACATGTGTATGATCAATATCATCCATATATGCAACATGCTCCTCCTCCTATTGGTGCCTCAAGCATGGGGTATGGTCCAAGAAGTCGATCTCCACCTAAGAGAAATTTGGAGAAACAAATCAGGGACTTACAAAAGAAAATGGAGGACATAAATACACTGAAGCCAACATACACAATGAGAGACATATGTCCTTATCCATTTGACAAGAGCATTCCAATGCCTCCTTTTCCTACACACTTTGTGATGCCTAAATTTGATAAGTATAGAGGAAAAGGGCATCCTAAGGCACACATAAGACAATTTTTCACAGCTTGCATTGAGGTAGCAGCAGAAGAGACATATTTGATGAGATTATTCCCACAAAGCCTAGGTGATCAAGCTATGGAATGGTTCTCCCAACTCCCACCTGGTATTAAGTCATGGGGTGATCTAGCAGAGGCATTTATTCAACATTTCTCCTACAACATAGAGATAGACATATCAGTCACTACTTTGTGCAACACCAAGCAAAAAGAGGGAGAGTCTTTTGCATCATTTTTACAAAGATGGAGGAATCTAGCTAGCAGATGCTCTTGTGAAATTCCACAAAAACAAATGGTAGAGATGTTCACCCAGAATGTTAACAAAGACATTGGTTATGATTTAAGAAAAGCTTGTTTGTCCACCTTTAAGGACATCATTGAAAAAGGCTTAGTGACAGAAAAGGTCCTAATTGAACAAGGAGTCATTAAGATATTCAAGGAAAACAAAGATGACTTTAAAGGAAAAGACAAGCCGAGATTTTGGAATAAAAACAAGAACACAGTCAATGATGGTGTTGTTGATGCCAATACAATGCGACCCAAATTCATTTTTTCCAAATCAAATCAGGTGAATACTCAAACAACTTCTAGATCACGAAGGAAGTACACCCCATTGGGAGAACCACTTGAGTCAGTTTTCAAAAAGCTAGTGGCAAACAAGATAATAACAATTCCAGATCTACCTCCATATGAGCCAAAGGTCAAACCAAATTGGTGGAATGATGATGAGTATTGTGAATTTCATAAGAGCAAGGGTCATAAGACAGGAAATTGCCATTGACTGAAGAACATCATACAAGATCTCATTGATAGGGGTGACATTGAGATTGAAGGGCACTCATCCAATCAAAAACATGAGATTTTTAAGGAACCATTCCCAAAACATGACAAAGGAAAAGCTAAAGTCACAGATGATCAAACCAACTATACCAAAGCAACCTATAACTATGATTCAACTATCAATCACATTTCGATGGACAATTACGTCTCTACCATTATCATCAAGGACAAAAACCTTGAGAATTCTACCCAGAGACCCAAGATTGTCCTAAAAGGTGTTGGATCTTCTTCCGAACGTACCTCTGAATGTCATGTTACAACTCATCAAGGTAAAATCACTTTGCAAGGTTCTCCAACTAAAAACACCACTTCTTCATCAACCAAACCTGAGTACGACCTTGTAGAATAGTTAGGGAAGACACCCACACTCATCTCCATCCTTGAGCTCTTATTCATATCCCCTGCACATAAAGCTATTCTTGACAAAATCTTGAGAGACACTATCGTTCCTACTGATTTGAATGTGGACCAGTTTCAAGCCATGGTGGGATACCTTTCCATTCCACACTCGCTTACATTCACAGAAGCCGATGACGCCTCCGTGAGCCTACGACATAATGCACCACTACACATTGAAGCCTTCATACACAAACATTGAATAAAATGAGTCCTGATAGATGGAGGAGCTGGTCTAAACATTTGTACATTGAGCACAATTAAACAATTGGGATATTCTGACAAAGCTGTGAATTCTACAAACAAAATTACTATCAAAGCATATGATGATGAAGAGTGTTCATCCAAGGGTACAGTCACTGTACCTCTTAGAGTTGGGCCAGTTACAAAGGATGTGGTTTGTCAAGTCCTAGACCTGGATCTCACATACAACATATTGCTAGGATGTCCTTGGATTCATGAGATGAGCGTAGTACCATCAACATATCATTGATGCATCAAGTTTCCACATAATGGAGTTGAAGTGAGTGTCAAAGCTGACCCAAATCCATTCATATATTGCAATAATCTACAACCTAAATCAGAAATAACAATTCCAGCTAATCGAGAGGCTATTCCTTCATCAGCATATGTGGATCTAGAATCATTGAAAGCTTCTACATCCAAACAGGCAGAGCTCAAAGAAAAATTCAAGATTAAAGACCCAAGATGTGGTGAGTATATCTTTCAAGTTGATCAACTCCCACTATCTCCTAAGGTATTCAGTCAACAAGAACAATCTATAAATAATTTGCAAGGAATTGGGTATGAACCACCTAGTGTTGTGGCTACTAAGTATGAATGCAAATCTCCTCTAGTGGTGCAAGCATCTCTTGATATCAATAGTCCTAAGAGTGGTTCCAGAGAAGAATCTATTGAGCGTATTGCTAGACCTCTTGAGAACTCACATATCCTTACCATTTCATCCACTCATTCCATCTCCACTCCTCTCCCAAACTTGGATCAACAAGAATCACAAAAGCCCTTTGTCATTGGGGATCAAGAATCAAGCTTTGAAAAGAAAAATTTAAAAGTCAAAAATAAAGAAAAGTGCTTTAGTCCAAATCAAAATCAAAAGCTATTGGACTCTGCAAAAATCAAAGTCAAGGATAAAAATACTATGAAAGAAAAAGAACAAGAGTTGATCTCCCCTAATATCAAAATAATTGGGGGCAAAAGTTCTGAAATTTCAAGTCAAAAAGCATACTTGTTGATCCTAAGTCTCCATCATGTCATGATACTTTCACTTCTTTTCACAATCATAAGCCTTCATAACTCATCCACTTGTTTCGCACATCCTTTCCCTTCTGGCGATACATCATGGACCTTTAATGGAGCTTCCTCAAGGGACTTTGTTATCAAGGATGCCCAAACTTTTTCAGGTGACATGCATATGGGCCTGTGTAGTCCACACACTAGTAATTCTATCTCAATTCCTTTATCAAGGAAGATAGACACTCAAGCTACACATCATTTAGTCAAGGAACAATGCAACTACAATCATAAAGTCAAGCCTCGCACATTTGAGGTAGGTGATTTGGTTCTCAGAGAAAACCCCAAAAATCAGCAAGATAGAGAGAAGAAGGGCAAATTCTAACCAAATTGGCTTGGTCCTTATATCATCACAGCAACATATGAATCTGGTGCATATCAGCTCTCAACTATAGAAGGTGAACCTTTGGAGGATCCTATCAACAACATGCACCTTCGTAGGTTTTACACATAGCTCTTCAGAGTATCCTAATTCAAAAAATACAAAAAAATTCAAAAATTTCAAAAATACAAAAAAAAATTTATAAAACAAAAGAAATCGTTACTTGGTGAAAACCTGGCAAACAGGCACCTTGTGACACAAAAAACATTGAAAAATCAAAAAAAGTAAAGAGAAATAATTTCGTCCAACGGTGAAAACCACTTCGGTGGCGCCCTGGGCAAGTACCATGGTGAAAACTAGGTCACCAGCGCCATGTGTAGAGACATTGCTCCTCCCTCCTTTAGGATTCTCTTTCATCACTTCACTTTGCACACACTCACAACCTATTCGTTCATAATAAACTTACCCATTCCCATCATGGCTTGTTATTGATCTACCCAAGATTGGTTAGCCATTCATAATAAACCTCCCTTTCCATCCATAATAAATTAGATCCTATCTGTGGCTAAGGCAAATCCTACGTCTAGTGATGGGTGTGGAACTGAGAACATCACATGTTTTGAGGAGTACAGTTTCTTCCAGCTTCCTTCAGTCTATCCGCGCACAATCCGCAATAAAGAAACATTTGCATCACAGATCCGCAATAAAGTTTCATCTTCTCCACAATAAAGTATCAGTTTCACGGATTCAGTCAGTTTCAGATGAGACACAACATCAACAATGGGCTTCAACAAATCAAATCTTTCAACAGACTCAGACAACATATGGTTCAGTGCTATCTATCCTTTCTGTGAAAGTAAACATTATGACCCCAATCAAATAAGACTTATACAAGTGACAAGAGACACTAAACTTGAGGACTACAGTGGATGTTGGTGTCGAGTCTTGGTTTTCTTTTGATTTCATCTTTTTTGGTGACATGTTTTTTAGCTTTTCCGGGATGTCTCTGACTAGAGATTCTATCTCCAGGATGTCTTTGACTAGAAAGGCGAGGATGGGGTATCGTCACCTATTTGTATTTGTTGTCTGTGGATTATCTCTTAGTAATGCTATGACTTGTCCAAGGATATGAGGACACTGAGAGTCTAGTGTGAACTGGGGCATTCCTTGTTTGTGACTGTCTTATCTCCATGCAAATGGGTACAATGACTTTCTGGGTCGAATATATGCCTCGATTGTCATAACCTACTTGCCATAATAAAGCTCAATGATGATAACGCACAAGAAGCTCTTTCACTTTCATATCTTCTGTCTTTCATCCCCCTTTCTTGATTGACTTCCATCGTCCTTCTCGAGTCCGCCTAGCCTGCTATCACATGACTGAGTATAATGACACACCAAAAACATTTGCATTTCATGTAGTTGCACCTGCATTACCACATATAAACATTTCATACATACATATAGATATCACAACTGCATCACATCCTGCACACAACACCTGTTAGCACAATTTACATTTGCATTATCATATTCATCTGCATTACATACATTCACATTTGTATCATTCATACACATATAAAACATAAAAGAACAAAAAATAATAATATTGCATTGCATCATATACATATTTGCATCCATATCATAACCATCACATAGAAACATACATCATGAAACATCTCATCACATAGAAACATACATCATGAAACATCTCATCACATAGGTACGCATGCATATAGCTGCCGCAAAGATGAATCATCTTATATATATATATAAAGTGTCATGATACAATGATGTCAAAATCATATGGCTACAATCACCCACAGGTGTCTACATCGTCATACAAAAATGGTACAATACTGATACATAGGGAGCCCTCTATGGCTATGATGAACTCCCTCCCTTAGAGCTGGCTAGCCTCAATGGAGTCTGAGCCTAGAAGGACCCACCCCAAGATCATCTCTCCTGGCCCCTGTGTCCTCTATAGCCACCCTTCGTGTCGCTCTATCCGGACAGAGGAACTCACTGATCACTCCTGCCAACACTATTGGTAGTGCTAATCCTATCCATGTCATGGTCTCCCATGCCACGTGTCCCACCCTCATCTCCAGTCTTGGATCCTAGAACACTCGTCTAAGGGCATCCCTGTCTCCATCTCGATCGTATGGAATCAGCTCCCCATCAATCGGTATCCGCATAATCTTGTATACATCCTCCAGGGTGACTGTCATCTCCCCCATCGGCAAATGAAAAGTGCAAGTCTCAGAGTGCCACCTCTCCACCAATGTAGTTAGCAATCCCATGTTCACCCAAAACTTAGGCACATACAGAATATATCGCAAACCCATAGTCTCAATCGCAACTCGGTCCTCAGCTATCAACTCAGGTCACAACCTCTAAGTCGATGGGAATCTCTCCCATGACTCAGCATAGGCAAATACTCCTATAGTCACACAAATCAATCATCTCAGTCCTAGTGACACTCACTGTTCATCACAAAGTGTTGCTTCTATCCTAGTGGTACTCCCTGTTCATCACAAAGTACTACGTGTTTGACTCCTTGTTCATCACAAAGTGCTGCTCACATTTGCACTCACTATTCATCACAAAGTGCTGCTCATATTTTAGTACTCCCTGTTCATCACAAAGTACTATATCTCGGTACTCACTGTTCATCACAAAGTGCCTTTATCTATCTTATCCTAGGGCCTATGCTTAAGTGAATCCTCTCGAGTAGTTTCCTAATTGGCAACGTATGTTCTATCACAGAATTGTCAATCCTAGCCCTATTTGTTATCCTAGTCTTCTCTAGAGGACCTGCTTGAGTGTATCCTCTCAGCAACTTATCCAATCGACAACGTATGTTCATCACAGAACTGCCGATTTGACCTAGAAGACAAAAATTCACATTTTTGGACACAAACGAGTTTTCCTGACATAAACGTGCATTTATTACATTACCTAGTATGCATTAATGACAACAATAAATGCATCAAAGTACAAGAAATTTTTGTGGTACTTACTGGCTCTCCTGCCTCTGTTGGCCTCTGAAATCGGCGAACACGATCGAATCTGTGAGCCATTGCCATCGCTGCTGACTGTTGCTTCTCTTTTCTCTCTCTACACTCTAATCTCTTGGATGTGTAGATGACAATGAGGATGTATTTCCCTCGTGGTCTATCTTATAGACTGCCCTAGCCCTCGTTTCTCGAGTCAGTCTTCATTATCCCGTGACTCTGTCACTATATCCAGTTAGTCCATTCTATCCCGTCTTTCTTATCGAGAGATTGTCTATGATCTTTTCAGACATTTTTTCATCCAATCTCTCGAGGGGGCATATCATTCCCATCTTGGGGCAACTCTGTATCAGTTCATCTTATCTTCTTTGAAACAATGCGACAAGTTGCATTGTCTCAAAGAGGGGCAAAATGTAGACACCCAGAATTGTCCAGTCTAATTAAATAAATATTTTATTTATTTAATTACTTTAGCCTAATTCATCTATTAATTAAATAAATCTTTATTTATTTAATTAATTCATTTATCCTCTTCTAGCCTTATTTCTCATTTAAATAAATACATTTATTTATTTAAATTATCCTTTTTCTAAATTAAATAAATATTATATTTATTTAATTGATCCCACTCCTTCTATTAATTAAATAAATCTTTATTTATTTAATTAATTCATTAACCTTTTCTACCCATGACACATGTCATTCATCTCTTAATTCATACACTACCTACCCCTTTCATTATTTTATTATTTCTTTTACCTACCCTCTAATCATAGCCAACCTCCTTTTACACCTCTTAATCTTATCCCTCCATTTCTTATTGTGTCTTCTATATAAGGAGATGCCTCCTTCATTATCAAACCCTAATCAATCATTCTAATCAATCTATGCAAACCCCCCATTGACTACTTGACTACACTACACTTTTGAGCATATGCGATCCTACTTGCAACCACATTCCGTTCTTTGTTGAGCTCTTGTGCACATAAAATTTGAGAGCAAATATATCAAGCAAGATCAATGGAGATAGGAATAATGGAGATCCAAACCCTATTGGACATGTGATGGTATAATCTTTGTGATTTCATTTGATTTGCATTGTCTTAGGTAATCTTCATATGTTATGGTGGATCTTTGTTGTTGTTAGGCTAGGGTTTTGTGGTTGAATTCATTTAGCCTTTCAATATCATTATTATTGTTATCCATTTTCACCATATACACCTGCAACTATGCTTTAGTATGTACTTTTAACTTGCTTTAATCTGAAAACTTTAGTGTAATTAATAGTGAATGAATTCTTATAAAAGAATGTTGTTGGAACCTTAAGTAACTATGGAAAAACAATACTGATAGGAATAAGAAGTATGTTTCCCTGATGAGGACCTTATGCACATCAAATTTACTCACAGAAAAATAACAATAGACCAGTGCCTTAACTGATAATTTATATGTTACTTAGTGGACGAATATTTGTAATCAACTTTGGAGACAGTTTGAAAAACTCACAAATATGCAAGACTATCAATGCAATGGCTTCATTATGTGTTGCAAGAATAACAAAAACAATTTTGTTTCCTACAAAACAACATGTGATGACATACTGCAGCAAATCTTAATTAGATTTATCTAAAGAACTTGATTCATCAACACCATGTAACATAAAATGATTTGAAGATAAAGACAACGAATCTTATATATTAATTTTTGGAATAAAACTATATACCAAATCTACAGACTCACGGGTGCTTCATGATATTCTTTCTTGCACGAAAATGACTTTTCATTTCTAGAGACCTGCTTTACATAACACTACTAGTCCCAACAAACAATCTAAAAGATAGGAGCTCATAAATTTGTGAATCCCCCTTGTATACAAAAATGACTCCCTATACATATGTGACTCAAAAGAGACAAATGAAAGGACATACCCTTTCACTAGTACAAACTAAAAATTGACAAAAACCTAACTAATAACTCCCTAATTGCTATAACAACTAACAATATTACAAAACATATTACAATTGACACAAATTAACTCTGGCCATCCAGGACCAAGCCACATTTACGAATATGTCATAGGTAGGCCTCACCCTTGTAAGTGTTGGCATTGAAGATGATATCCCGTACTACAATCTCTATTGTTACAAAGTTTTCCAACTGGTCCACTGTCTCTACCATGTCTAAGGTGTCAGCTTGTGCAATGTCTAGGGAAGCATTAAATAATGGTTGACATTTTGTAATCCACACATTCTTGTCCTTAATCTACCTTGTTTCATCTATCACTTTTGGAATAACATGCCATACAATTCCCTGACAATCATCATATTCAACCTTTAAGTCTGCATCAAACTTCTCATTCTTTTTTATCAGTCTCTGAATTTTCTCAATAATTGTATTTTCTGCCTGACTAGCCTTCTTATCCTGCAAGAGAATGTGTAATCTATCAGAGCTTCTCCTATGTGACATACTATTATCCATATTCTTTAGGTAAATTGTCCAGAAGTCTTCAATAACTCCATTTAACTTTTCAAATCTTTTTGACAATAAGACACATGCTGAGTCTGCCCTTATGTTATGCATTTTCTCCTTCAACTTCTTATTTTCTCTATGCAATCCCTCACACCTCTTCTTCAATTTTGATTCATCTGTTATTTGGGGTATAGGCTAACCTCTACTTCTCAAGACCTCTTCATACAATGACTTGTATTTCCCTACTTCTTTTGCTAACATCTTCATTTGTGCCTTATTCAATTTGGAAATATCAATCTCATATCCGATGTGACCATTGGATCCACTTCACCAACTTTTAGCTTCATCATATGACTGAAAGCTTTATCAACATCAATTATCTTTGGCCTTTTGTTTGAAGGATAAATAGCCCACAACAACATAGCTTCCTCATCTTGGTCATACCTTGACCTAATGAAAATATCATCAACTCCCTGAATAACCAATTTGAATTCTTTATTTTCTGAATTTAACAAACTGTCAAAAATGTATGAGGCACTCAAATCCTAGCCAGGAAAAAGAATAATCCTCGCCTATGAAACTAATTGTCTCCCTCTTTGAGGGGTCATCACAACCATCTCCACATCAATCTTAGCTTCCAGCCTCCTTGTTAACTCTACCTCATTATTTTTGGTGAGATTAGGTATTGTATCCCTCAATCTCTTGCCTTTGAATTGATACAAAAAGGTCCTAAACTCTTTAGACTTAACAAAAACATCATCAAACACAAAGGTGTTATGTTCCTCCAATTTGGCATCAATATCAGCATTCATCCTTGCAACAATTTGATCATGTGCTTCAGGTTCCTCTTCTCTTTCAAGCATTTTAAATCCAGAGACAACCTCATTTTCACCTGATTCACTTTCAACTTCTTCTTCTTCCTCCATTTCCTATAGTCTTTGTCTTTTTTCTTCTAATTTATGATTCAAATCCTAAAAAATTTGCATAGATTCTTCATACTTTTTATTTCTGAAGATATCCAAAGCTTCAATATGCTCATGCAAGTAATCACCAACTTTCGGGTCATAATTTTTCCTCCTTGTGTGCTCATATAGATTATAATCCTCTATTAGCTTTCTATCAATAACTTCATAAGATTTTGTTGATATAATGGTGAAATCACCAAAATGTAGAGTTCCAAGTATGAAGACCTTCTTGTGGGCACCCCCAAAGTGATGTGCATTAGAGACACTCATTTGTCTCACAATCTCCAAGTAAGCAATTCGGTCTGGAATAGGCTTTGGTAGCATATAGGGAGCACCTTCAAATCCAAAAACCCTATCATATGAGAAATCTTGGCATATGTACCAATCACCCCAATTATGATTCACCCTTGTATCTCCATGCTCATGGGGTCTAAGAAATCTTTAGATTTCTTCTGAGAAGGATCCATCACAAGAAACCCCAAAAACTTTGTATAGTGGTTGAACAAAAAGCTCTTCAAATTTGACATAATGGGATCTCATGAATCAAGAATCCCATAGTGATACCCACAATTGCATTGGCTACTCCTACCCATCCTTACCATAAACATTTCATTTCAATCCTTCAGGCCACAACCCCCTAGGTCGTCCATAAAACAAGATAATATGCATCAATAATGAATAAAATTTAAAAGATTTATCAGGGTTATTCTGAAGATTCAAGAAACCCTCATGCATTTTTTCCACAATGTAGGCAACATAATCAAATTTTCTTGGCTCATGCATTTGTATATATGCAGCAAGTACTAAAGGTCCTATTTGAGCCACATCTGGAACCTCAACTCCTCCTACTTGACCGCATGCCATGTACGTATACTGCAAATACTATCTGAAAATGTTGATGTTAAATGGGGTCCTGTCTTCATCTATCAACTTCCGTTTCTCAGCCTTATGGATGGCCAAATTCTACCCATTGTATATAATATCCATCTTTGTATATTCTTCTTCCAACTTCTCAAAGGACAGAGGCACACCAGATTCGAAACCAAGACCAAAAACCTCATGAATGCTAGCTACTGAAAGATGGATGAATGCATCACCACTTGGTAATTGGATACATCTCTTCGTGGAATTATAAGCCCTAGCCAGGGTTTTCAACAATTGAATATTTACAAAGACATTAGGGACCACTAGCTTACCCAATCTAGTCGTCCATGGGTTTGAGACTGTGGTCGGCTTGCTTCTTCGTGAGTAATGATATAAGAACAATTCGTGGCCTCTAAACCTAGTCCATACATCACCAATTTCCTTAAAATCATCTTCTAGTTGGTCACGGATAGGCAAATTAACCTTAGACCTTCAGGACTTGGCTCCTAGTGAGCTCATCTGGTCAATCATGTCCTGATTTAACTTCTACTTCTATGAACTCTCTCCACCTTTAGACTTCTTTGAGGCACTATCAAAAACTTCAGTGACCTTCCTCTTGCCTTTGGAACTAGAACCCTCCATATTTGAATCCTTCAAGCTTTCTGATATTCAATTTTCTACAATTTAGTTTATCTTCAATCTCTCTGTTCGCTTCAATCTGTCATGCAAATTCCTTATACAAACTTCCATATATAGATATGATATATTAGGAGAATTTACTCAAATGAAATTGTGCTATGATTTTCCTTGTTTCAAACACAGACCTATCTGCTGCCTGCATTTAATAATGTCGGGTTGATCAGTTTCCAATCTAATTTGACAACGGCTAATTGACACAACTCCTCCCGATGATTCAATCACTTGGGGCCACCTATATTTTTGATCGGCATAGGTCTCCCCAATCACTCCATCAGGCTTTAACGTAGCTCATTTTCCCTCATTTCTATGGTTATAGCTTCCCCGATGGCTCTGCTTTATTGTTAGGTTTTACTTTCACCTTTATATCACATCATCGTAAGCCATTCCAATGTAACCTCCTTCTATTCCTCCATGGAATTCTTCCCATTGGTATCGACATAACTCCAAATATGTTCCTCTGATGGTTAGAAGTTATTCTGATGAGTCCTCCTTTGTAGGACGCATCTCGTTTGTTCCATCGGGTCACCTTATCGGGTATCAGAACAACTCATTTTATGTTTCTCCGATGACCTGATGACATCAACCTCATACTTGTGTTACTTCTTCGGTCTATTGACATACATTTCCTCGATGAGATCTCCTTGCTCGCACCCATCTTTGCTTTCTCATCGGCTATTGGTGTAACAAAAAATGTCTCCTCCCGATGAGGCGAAGATATCTCGATGACTTCGACTTCAATCAATGTAACTTATCCCGATCAAGTCTCCTTCTCTTTACCCAACTTGTCTTCCTCATCGAGTATCGACATAACCTGAAACACCTCTCCCCGATGGCTTAAGTTACCTCGATGACTCAGTATTCTCCTCCTTTTGATATCACCTCATTGGAGTAGGTCCAACCGATAACACTGCCTTTGCCACCTTGTCCATCAGGTATCGGGGTAGCATAAGATGACACTTTCTGATAACCCGATGACATCACCAAAAAGTGTTCTGCCGATAACCTCATCGAGTATTGGGGTAACTTTTTCTCCGTGCTTCCGATAGTGAACGCTATGCTGATGACTCTGCCTTCTTATTATGCTATCAGTGTAGCTCTTCCCGATGGATTACTAACTCGCCAAACTTCTTCCTGTCGATCGTGCCCTGGGAAAATGCCATCGGACTCATCAGTATGAATTTTGTTGATCAACACGCACCCTTTTCTCCTTAGAAAATCTTATTGGGGTGACTTACGTCGATAAACATAATTTTATATTTTATGAAGAGAAGGCTTTCTTTCACAAATGTAACTTTCCACAACCATGTTAATGGACTTCTAAGGCACTGAAAACATCTCTGAATGCACTCATGACCTTGCTTCTTTGATGAGCCCTAAAATGTGCTCTTTCAATGCAAAGACTATCATGATGAAGGTTATCAAAATGTCACCATACTTAAAGCCATCCCTTAATATGCCCAAGTGATACTTGTTCATATAGATTCAGGCTACAATTGGATTTCTCTAACACAACAACATATCTCCTGCACATGCAATCTAGCAATAAATGCTCTTATGATGAAAATATACATATAAAAAATCAATAAATAGCAAAAAATATTTTGCAAAAATATGTGCTAACAGTGGCTCTTTCTGGGGATGTATGTCCATTTTAGGGACATAACAAGATCTCAGCTATCTCTGGAAAGCAGACCATAAATAAACAGAAACAAAGAACAAAAAACAAAAACTACACTACTATAGTACAAGAATACTCCTTTCTCCCTAAGAGAAAAAATGTTTGAGATATTGAGCATGTACTGGAAACTCCTGAGTTTCACCATTAGTGTTCGACAAGAAATATGAATTTTCTCCTCCCTTTTCCAAGATGACATACGGTCCTAGCCAAAGTGCTTCAAACTTTCCATGCTTACCCTTGTCCTGGTCTTTTGCATTCCACTTGAGCACCCTCTCTCCTTCTTCAAAAGCCCTATCAGAAGCCTTCTTGTCATGTAATGCTTTCACCATTTTCTGCCTTTGTATATTTTGTTCCTGAGCCTCTCTTTTGTACTCATCCAATTCAGCCAATTGGACCAGCCCGTCTTCCATGAAATCAACTTCTTCTATATATCTCTCTAAAACAAATTTATACACTGGGAGCAGGGTATTTAGAAGCAACCTTGCTTCTTTACCATAAACTAGTTGATAAGGAGAAAACACTATGGACTTCTTGATTGTTACCCTATCTGCCCACACTACCAGATTCAACTTTGAGTCCCATGCCCTTTTGTTGTCACCTGACATCCTTTTAATGACCTTCAACAAGTTTTTGTTACTAGATTCTGCTTGTCCATTTGCTTGGGGATGATAAGGTGATGAATATGATAAAGTGATTCTATAACTTTCACAAAACTCAGTAAATTCATTGGATCTAAAACACATCCCATTATCTACAACAATCCTGTGGGGAAACCCAAATCTTCTCAATATATTTTCCAAAAGAAACTTTGTTACCACCTTACTTGTAGGCTGCCTTGTAGGAATTGCCTCTACCAATGACTACCAAAATCCATTTGTGTCCTCCACTGGATTTGTTTGCAATTTCTCGTATGAAATCAACTCCCCACATCTAAAAAGGTTCTTCAGTTTGCATGGGTCTAAGTGGAAGAGCTCCATCATAGTTAAGCTTTCCTAAAAAAATTTCGCAAGCCTCACATTTTCTAATATAAGTATGACAATACTTAAAAACTTGTGGCCAATAGTAACCAACATTAAATATTTTATGGGCAGTAGTTTCCACTGAAAATTGTCCCCCACATACACCTTCATGTAGTTCCTTTAAAACAGATTGTGCTTGATAAATATCCAAACAAAATAAAAGGATACCATCCTTGTTTTTCAATATAAATCACCTTTAAGCAATACGTACCTAGATGCTTGAAGCTTAAGTGTCCTTTTCTGACTATCATTTAAATCCTCTGGACACTTCATGTGTTTTAAATAATAGATAATGTTTTTGTACCAAGGACACATTTCAATACTTATTTGAGCCTCCTCCAACTCTACCTGATTTATCTGTGTTGCCTCAAAATTTGAATCTGTCATCAGTTTAGCCAAACCTTGACCTCTTACCAATTTAGTAATATGGATGTCAATGTTGATCTTTTGGATTTGATTGATCCATATGCATCTTCTCCCAGTACTTTCAGTCTGCCTGAAAATATCCTTGACTGTTGCATTAGGAACATAGGCAATGACATTAGCTCCCACTAAATATGGTCTAAAAGATTTTATAGCTTTTACTAGGGCATATGATTGTTTCTCATTTATATAATAATTTAACTCAGAAGCTTGTAGTGTTTTGCTAAAGAACGCCACTAGTTGTTCATGACCTTCATCATTCTTTTGTAACATAATTGCAACAATAGTATGAAATGAAGCAAAATAAAATACTTGAAAAGGTTTAGAGAAATCATGAGATTTAAGTACAGGTGCTCTCTTGATGGCCTTTTTAATGTTCACAAAAGACTCAATTGCTTCATTAGTCCATTTTATCTCTGCAACCTTTTTCAACATCTTTGCAATAGGTTTTACAATCTCAAAAAAAATTGACACAAATCTTCTCACAAAATTAATTTGTCCAAAGAATGATTGAATGGCTTTAACTATTTTAGGAATCTGAATTTTATCAATGGCTGCAATTCTCCTAGGGTCAATCCTTACTCCATCTTTAGATACAATATGACCCAACAATTTACCTTAAGTGACTCCAAAGTGATATTTTTTTTGGGTTTAGAGAAATATCATATTCTAGTGCTCTGATGAAAATCTTTTCTAGATCATTACAGTGGTTCTCTGCTTTCTTGGAGTATGTTGTCAAATCATCTTGGTATACTACTAGAATGTAATCAATGAGGCCTTCAAAGGCTACATCCATGTCCCTTTGAAAATTAGCTCCAGCATTGGTAAGTCCAAACAACATCTTGGCATACACATATGTGCCCCATGGTATAGTGAAAGTTGTTTTGTATTTTTATGATTCCTTGGACTTCACTTGGTTGTAACTAGAGAACCCATCCATCATAGAAAGTAGCTCATTCCTTGTTACTTTTTGTAGCAAAGCTTCCATGTTAGGCAAAGCATAATTATCTTTTAAAGATGATATATTTAATTTTCTAAAGTCTACACATAACCTGATATCATTGTTCTTCTTTTTAACAGGCACCAAGTTTGACACCTAGGTGGAATGCCTTATAAGCTCTATAATCCCTGCATTCCTCATCTTCACCAAGTCTTCCTTCATTTTGGGAGCCAATGTGGGATTTATAGGACTTTCCTTTTACCTAAATGGTTTTGCATCTGGCTTCAGTGGGATTTCATGCTAGAACAAATCCTCTGTATGCCTTAAGGTCATCATATGACCAAGTGAAAACATGTATGTATTTTCTTAACAGATTGACCAATGCAATTCTAATTAAGCTTCTTCCCAATGTAGACCTCTCTAGGATTGTTTTCACTTCTCAAGTTTATTTTCTCCACTTCTTCACAACTTCTAGTGTTGGGCTTAAAATTTGCCATATCCTTATTGTCAAATATCCTCTCTAGTTCCACCAACCCTTTTGGAATCTTATTTGTTTTAAGCTGTAGAATGTCTTTTCCAAATAGAGACTCCTTACCATTCTCCTCTTCCACATATGCATTCCAATCCATGTGTTGGCCCTCATACTAATCTTCACAAAATAAGAACTTCAAAAATCCCTGTCATCATCAAATATCTACCAGTTCTTTATGTTATCTAGTACTGCAGGTCTAGTTTTTATTTCAACTTGGGTAATGTCATCAAAAGGAATATCATTATGTTTAACTGCTAGGTTAGCCATAAAATCAGCTAAGATATTGTTAGATCTTTCAATCCATGTTATAGAAAATGCATCAAAAAATTCAATAGTCCCACACCTCATTTCTATAATTTTGAAGCCTTACATTTTAGTAGCAAACTTTTCCCTTACTTGAGATACAACTAACTCTGAATCACCACAAACTGTTAGTAGTTTGATACCATGTTTATTTGCTATTCTAAGCCCTAACATGAGTGCTTCATACTCAGCAACATTGTTTGTACATTCAAAGGATAACAAGAAAGAATATTTGAATGACTTCCCATTAGGAGAAATAAAAACCACACCAGCACCATTTCCTTCTTTACTGCAAGCAATTGACAACAAATTTAACAGTTTTAACCTTAATGCACATATCCAGAATATTAAGCTAAATTAACAGGGTTAGGAAACGCATGCGAAATTTAGATTAGTCACAAGAGACACCAGAATTTACGTGGAACCCTAGAAGAGAAAAACCATAGAGAATGTTAATTATCAATATATAAACAATGGTTAAGGTGATTTTTACAATGGGTGGTTCACTGCCGGTTTGGCTCACTACCTTGAAAGGCTCCTGTCGAAGAAGAAAGAAAGACACAGATAATCCACACAATAAAAACACAGTCTATACTACTGGAACTGCTTCTGGTAAATATCTCACATAGTCACTGGATTCCTTCAATCTCGCATGTCTTTAACACAAAAAGCCATATACGAAATCATCAAATCAAACTCCTACATATATTGTCTCCGAAAACCATAATTTTCAATGTCGGCTGAGCTAGGGATCTAAAATAGGTCTCCACTAAACATTTCGGTGGTGGCAAGGAATGAAAAGTGAACCATATCACATCGTTCTTCCTTGAACATATCAACACACTATATACATCTCCAAGGCCAGGCCTAAAACGCATCCACACACTATGCAATCTCAATATATGGTCTAAGGCCTCAAGCTCTGGATTACATCAGACCCCAAGATAATATAAAAAATCATCTTGGGAGATACCAATCACATTCGGTGAAACTGGGAAACCTTCACACGCACAATATTCCTTAATTGAACACTCCTTCTCATCATACCACATTCAAACTTAATCCGGAACTAAAGGTTGACATCAAAGACAATATATAATGCAATGCTAACATATATATGTTGTCTTATGGATATTGGTGGTTGCAAGATTGTAGGTACTAGACATTGACTCCACATGGTCTCACAGGTCTGAGGATGTCTTTATCCCAATGGCAAATTGATCAGAGGTGACATGAATTCCTTCTACACACTCTAGGCTTAAGTTGATACCTTGTCAGTTTAGTGTCTTCGCTTGAGTCGTCTTGTTAGCATCATGTCGTTGTTGTTCAACCCTACATCGAGTTGCCTTATGAAGTTGTAATTATTAATAGATAATAATTAACTGATTCATAGAGTTCATTAAATATTAAATTAAATTAATGGATGAAATTAATATTTAGATATTATTGTGTAGTTTAATTATTGGGGATTTATTATTTATTGATGTTTATTCCATTGATTTATATTTAATTGGCAATTTTCTATTATTATTATTTTATGATTTAATATTTAATTGAGCCTTTATATTATTTATTTATTTATGGAATTTGATTATTTAATTAATTATTGATTTATTGGTTATTCTTATTATTATTTCTTTTTACCCATTTGATTTATTATTTATTCCACCCACCCTCTTTTATTATTGGTTGTGTGATTTGGGATTTGAGATGTTGATATTTTATTATTTCTTACCTCGAGTTTCAATATGGTTGGTATGATTAATAATATTTTTTATTATTTTTTATTGGCTTGGAGATTGTATAGTTTTGATTTAATTTTTATAAATTCGGTTTTCTGAGTATTTTTGGAGGTTCTTTTGCTTGAGAAAATATTTCATTGTCTGAAGATTCATTGCTTTTCAATTTGGAATTGGATTGGAACTTGGTTTTCTATTTTTGTTGATTGCGGATTTGGATCGCGCTTCTTCAAATTTCATAGGCCATGACTTCAATTTACCAGGTTGGAGGATTTTTACCTTCTTGCATTTTATTTTCAAAAAGATTGTATGCTCTGTGTTTGTGGAAAGAAATATGGGGTTGCTATGTGATTAAAATAAAATATTTTGAATGATATAATATTTCTATAGTTTGATTATATTAAAGGGGTTGAGCTTGATTTCGTGGTTACCTTAATTTCTTTTGAATGACGTCATGTCTGTCTTGAGGAGTTTTGGTGTCACTAATCTTGTTGTGCCTTCATGTGTATTTTATTTGGGTTATTCATTATTCTGCCCTGAAGGCTTTGGATTCTTATTATTTCTGTGATTGTAGCTATTTTATCTTTAGTTGTTGTGGGGAGCTCATTCCTTGAATTATTATGGGAGATATGTGAGTTTGTTGATTCATAAATCTCTTAGTTGTAACATTTTGTTAGTCTTTGAAATGTATCATGTCATGTTGATTTTCTTTGTCATCGATTTACCCTTTTGAGCTATCTTTTATACTTATTTGATTATTTGTATGTCACGTTATGAGACTTTTCACCCTCCGTCATGTATATGCGTTGTTTTGATGAATGTATGCACTAACCCATTGTGTATATGCATTACTTTGATGAATGTATGCGCTAACTTGTCGTGTATATGTATTATTTTGATGAACTTATGTGCTAACTCATCATGTATATGTGTTGTTCTGGTGATAAAATGTGCTAACCCCTTGTGTATATGTGTTGTTTTGTTGTTCAGAAGCGCTATGTTATTTGGTGTATGCGCTATTTGACCTTTTCAATGCACTAGACCATTGAACAAAAGTGTTGCTCTAGTTAATAGAGGTGTCTGAGTATTCTAGAAATGCGCTATTTAAGTCTGCACATTCTAGTCTACTTGATTTACTGTTCTTGTACTTTTTCACTTTTTGTGTGGATTTTTCCAAGTTTGTGTTTGTACTAGAGGTTGTTTTTGAATCCCTATGTTTTTCAGAATTGGCTTATTGATTTAGAATTGGTTTTATTTAATCAGAATGGATATTTGAATTATTATTGTGGCTTAAGAAAGATGGGACATGTCTTGCTTGGATTTAAATGATTATCTATGGGGCTCTTGGTTGATGTATATGATTTGAGATTATGGCTTTATGGATCCTTATATGGACACTATGTGGAAATTTGTTAGAGCCTCATTGTCGTTATGTATGTTGTTTACTCTAAGGTCTTGGAACATGGTTAGGGGGAGTGGGCTTCCATGTGTCGACCGGGGTCATTAGAGATAGGTTGTTAAGAGTTTCCTTGTATGGATGCTTGGAGTGTAGACCACCAAGAGCACATTGGAAGTTTTCTTGTTTTAATAAGTGATAAACTTAATAATTAATTAGATGGGTTGGGTAATTAAGATTCATCTAAATAAGATAATAAATTAGTTTTGGGCCCTATCTCATAGCCTTAGGTAGAGATTCAGGATGAGTTGGGAGGGTCGTGGAGATGGTAAAGAAAACTCCTTTGATTCTCTCATAGTTTGAGTCAGTTTTGTATGACTATCAGGGTGGCATGTGGAGATCCTTTAGTTTTTCCTTCAATGTGAGCATAGCATGTGATGACACTCTTCTCTACATGTGTCCTTGTTCCTTTTGCCTTTTTTGTTGGATAGCCCCTGGGAGTTTTATGCTTTTGATTTAGCCTTGTGGTGTGATTTGGATTATTATTTATGTGGTATTTTTCCAGTTGTGGTTATGGTTATGTTTGAGTCCTTTAGTTATTAGGTGTCAGCCTAGGTCTAGAGTGTGTGTGGGACCTTGTGTCATTCTTTGCAACATGAGGGGTGGTTCCTTATTGGTTCCACATGGTTGGGTGGTTTGATGCCTTCTTCCATTCTAATGTTCTTGTCATTAGATGTTCATTTGCATGGATGTGGATGTTCTATCTCTTCAGTTTGTTCATGATTTCTTGGAGCAGATTGATATATGATGTGCTCTTGTATTAGTTGAAAAGCATTATTGTAATTATGTATCATGGGGTATTCATAATTGTAATAAGAGATCATGTATTATGATGTAAAAAGGAAATTGTGATCTTTTAAGATTAGCTTTTTATAAGATGACCATTCATATGGATAGTATTTATGATTCTTATTATTAAAGGAAGATATTATCTTATTATGCTTATCTTATTAATGCAATAATGCATTGAGTATCCTGGATGAATGGATGGTAATTATCAAGATATGAAAATGGATTAGCTATGTTTTAGATGATGGTTATAAGGAGTAGGAACATTTGGATTAGGCATACTCAACATGAATCTAAAGGTATTAAAAGTAAAAGGGAACTATGTTAGCATGATTTCATGGTAATCTAGTTAAATGGATGTTTTCCTATGCTTTTGATTTGAAAGGATGATAGATGGAATAAGATATGGTAGAGTTATTATGATGTTATCTATGTTCATGTTCTTAGGTTAATGTTAAGTAATGGTGTTGAGATCAAAGATTAATCTAGTGGCAAATATTTGCCAATGGCGAATATTTTGTACCGATTGGGGGTGGCCATGTTGCTAGAACTTTATCAATTTTTGTCAAATTCATGGTTTGATCGCCATATGTTTTATGTAATTAAATGTTTCTATGCGAGGATTTCACCAATACAATATACAATGGACACACGATAAATTTAAGTTTTTCGCTTGCACTCTTCGAGGTTGCCTTAATAGACGACCATAATTCACCTATAGGCATATGAAGATTTGTTAGCCAAGAGGACCCAATTCACCCGACATTTTGCCAACGCGTGTCTCCATTCACCCCAACTTTTTCCAACTATATTGTATTTGCCAATTATTTGGATGACCCATAATTGCCTCAAAAATTATATAAGTCGTGTTATAGTTATGCGAGATTTACCAAATATTTGTATACCATATAAAATTCCTACGGAATTCGCCATCTAAGGATTGTTATAAATACATTCAAAGATCATATCTATCTCTACACAATCTAGTGGGTTCTAGGCTCTGGATTATGATTAATAGAAAAGTTTCAGACCAAGGAAAACCATTGTTGTTGAGTGCATTGGCGACTGTTAGTGACCTAGAGGTGAGCGATCATATTTTTGATGTGTTATAATATTATTCTGAATTTATCTATATTTGTTTGCATTGTTGAGTTCATTCTTATTCAGTGGGGACCCATCACTGCCAAGTGGTCAGCAGGGAGATTCAAACCTCACATCTAGATTGTAGGTTGTAGGGCTAATGAAACATATATTATACTTTATAGTCTATTATTGCTTCTTCAACAAATTTTTATTTTTTTGGTAGTCTTTATTTCATTCGAGATGTTGAACAGGAAGAAGGGTAGGAAACCTGAATGTGGGGAAGGCCATGAGAGGCCAACAAAAATAAGAACGTTGTCTTCGTACTTTGGCTTTGGAAAAGATTGTGGTGAAAATCAGGAAGGTACATCATCACAAGTACAAGTACAAAATTTGCAACCTGATATCTCATATTAGGATGATCTTGAAGAAGATTATCTGGTAGATGCCCAAGTTCCCCAAAATGATATAATCAACTTAGGTGATAATGCCATTGATGATAATGTATGAAAGGGGAAAAGAAAATCCAGATCAAAAAAGGATCAACCACAATCAAAAAAGGATTAGGAGCAATTGAAGGCGAGCCTCCAATAGAATGCAGGTATAAGATTTACACTTGGAAACATAACAAGGAAATTAGGTTGCAGCTACAATTTGACACTATAGAAAAGCATATGGGTAAAGTTTATGAAAAATAAATGATAGATGGAGTTAAAAATTTGGTGATAAGATGGAAAACAAAGGAGGAATGTAAGCATGTGAGGAATGTCGAAGAGTATTATTTTCAAGAGAAAATACAGATGAAGCCTGCTGAAGTTAAAGGTTCTATTGAAGCTAGTTTTCAAAAAGCAATGCAAATAGAACAACTAGGAAAATTTGTTAAGTTAAGTGTTGTTTTTTATATTTTGAGTAGAGGGAATGCTATGATATATTTCCCATCAATTAGTGGTTTATTACACTTTTTGAAAGTTCCTAACTATCCTAATAGACACTGGTCAATAAATAGTGGATGGGAATGGGCAAGTTGTCTTGTTGAGGTTGAAAAAGAAGATGTAAAGGAAAAAATAAGAGAGTTAAACTTTATTGCATTTTCTTTAGATGAAGTTATGGTAGTAGACAATACTTCATGGGAATGCATGCATATTTATATTGTATAGAATCATACCCACCAACCTCATCTACTATTTGTTCCTAAAATGAAGGAGAGTGCAACAACGAAAAATTTATTTCAACTAGTAAAGAGAAGTTTAATTGAATATGGAGGTATGGATGGCATGACGGTTGCCAAAAAAATTGGTGTGTGTTGGAGCAGATGGAGCTTCAGTAATGCAAGGTCACAGGAATGGTCTTTGTACAAAGATTGAAACTTCATTTGCATCGTACATTACTGCAATTCACTGCATGCCTCACATAATGAATCTAGCTTTTGGAATTGTGAGCAAGTATGCTTCCGTAAAAAAAAAATTAATTTAAATCAGAGAGCTCTACTCACACTTTTGTCGAAGTTGCAAGCGATTTATGGAATTTCAACACTTTGTTGATGGAATAACTGATGGGAAAAATCTTCTCAAGGATAATGATACCAGATGGATCTCTTTGGATGGTCCAATGCATAAATTTTTTATAGAATATCCATCCTTGATTGGACTATTTCACACAACTCGCGACGAATTAGAGAAACCAAAATTTCCTGACATTCTTAAGAGGTTAAGTAATATAGAGACACTCTTAACTTTAGTAGTTCTTCTTCCCATGCTAGAGGAATTGAGGAATATTATGAAGGCTGCCCAAAAAAGAGCTTTGTATATTGCAGAATATTCTACGCTATGTAAGATGACATGCATGACCCTTGACAATCTCTATCGAAATCAACCAACACTATTTGATAAAAAATTTGTTAAGTGGCGAACACTCACAGATTTGAGCAATCCTAATAACTTTTAACAAATCAGTGCAAATGGGGAGGTATGTGCCAATGTACGGGGAGTTGAGATACCAATGCACTTCTATGCCACGGTCGACCTTGAGGAACCAAAAAAGCACCCCAGGAAGCAACTAGCAAGAGTTACAAGGGAAGATTTCGACAAGATTGTTGAGTCTGTAACTACTTCTGTGAAGAAAATTCCCTTTGATCTTTCCTCACAAATTAGAAGCAGATTCCCTCCTAACAACCTAATCGAAGCCATGTCTATTGTGTTTCCTCAATATTGGAGCCTCAACAATGTAGTTGATTTTCGAAGTAAGCTATTGACTTTGATAAAACAATTTTGCACATCCAGAGAATTGAATGGAGTAACTATAAATGGAATATTAGATGAAACTCATCTTAGAGAGAAATCATCTCATTTTTCATACACTATGAGGGAACAATATGGCACAATGGAGAACCCTCACAAAGAGGGATCAATAACAAGGCTTTGGAAATCTATAGCTGAGAATGCAGCGTTACCTGATTCAATGCCAGAATATTTGAAGCTTTCTAATTTATGTCCTACCATGATATTGGGTTTGGTGGAAGATGAGAGATTTTTTAGTGCTTTGGGGTTCCTAAAATCAAAGGTAAGAAACAAACTAGGCAAAAATTTGGAAAATTGCTTGAGGCTCTATATATCTAGGTATGATGTCCACAGTTTTCCTTACGATAGGGCACTGCAAATCTAGAGGTCCAAATGTGAAAGAAGAGGTTTGGGAAACACTTCAAACCAAAGTGCCAGTGGGACTATTGACTCATGTACTGGACCTACTGGTAGCATTGAGATGTAGTTCAACGAAGGTATGCAGACTCAGAGTGAAGAAAACACAGACAAGAATCAAGAAAGCTCTGAATTTGATGAGGATGAATGAAAACTGTAAAAGATTGGTATTTATTAATCTTATTATTGTATCTCATCATTCATATTACAAAAGCATATTATTATGGTTGATAACTTGAAGATAAATTATGAGTCTGTCAACTTTTTGCAATTAGAATTTAATATTGATTTGTAATTGTATTTTTCAACTTTCTATTTCCATATTTAAAATAGTATAATAAAATACCATAATGTGTTTATTGATACAAATATATTTATTTATACATGTTGAGAACTTAGATTTTCATTCATTCTTTCAAAATATAGCCATATGATACAATTCATTCAATACACCACTCTGTGTGATTCTCCATGCAAAACTCAATACAAAGTTTCAGAACCCTTTGCAAATGACCTTGAATTCCCTTTTATAGAAACAAGGGAGCAACAATAGCTTTAGGTTGATTTGCAACATGTGAAGACTCAACATCAAAATCACAAACTCAACACAAATTTACATGGCCATCACAGGCCGGAATAGCAATTTAACAACTACTACATGTCCAGTGTCTCCTGTTCAAAAAATAGAGTTCAAAATTAAATATTAATTCAATCCATGAGAAATTAAATATAGATAATAGCAATGCCCAAAACCTAGTAATTAGAAATAGAGAAATGTGGAAATGTTTAAACTTGGGAGAATTTGAGAATACAAATTTTTTAGGCTGAAGGTTTGCATTGTGCATCATAGATTCATAGGTTGGATTAGCAATAGCGGGTGTTGGTTTTTTCTTGTTCATAAAACAAATTTTTTTGAAGCGATGCTAAATTCCAAATAGAAAAAACATAAAACCTTGAAATTAAGAGTAAACGCAAAAAATTGTGCAATACATACTATGATTCTTAAGGTTTTTGTGCCAGTTTTTGTAGGGTGCTCCACTCTTCATCTTATGGAAGGTCAATATTCTTTAAACTATGGAAAGTCAACTACAACTTTGTCAACAATCCATATTTAGAAGAGTGACTTGACATCACTGTTTCACCCAATACCGCATTCAAAGTTGTAAATGGTTGAATGAATTCCAGAAAGCTTTGCGGAGTTGTGTTCTTAGAAAGAAAGTCTAAATCAGACTTCATTTTTATCTCCATGTTTTTTTTGTAAGCTTCTTTTCCAATGAATTTATTTGATGGGTCAATAGTCTTAGGCAAACCAAGTTTAATCAAAGTTTTTGTCTTTTCTTGCAGCTTCAATATCTTTTTGCCACATTTATCCATAACTTCTGATGTTTCCCTTAGTTTCTGTCATTTTTGAAGGATAGATGATGTCTTAACCATTGCATCAATGCGGCTCTTAATTCCCTTGGATGCCAAATAGTTGTCATTGGTACTGTAGACTACTTGCAAAATCTGTTTTGCCATATCCTCTTTTGAATAAACATGTATGCTATTCTCAATGTGCCCTTTGATTTTCATATAAATTAATCTCAAACTTTCATTCAATTCAAACCATTCACACAACTTGTCACTCATCTGCATTATTTGCCCCCAAATGTTTTCTTGTATATACTTCATTGTATTTTTCATATTATCTTTCAATTTATCCTCTGAAGTTTTAATTTTATCATTTGCATTGTGCAGGTCTTCTTTCATTTGTGCACATTTTTTTCTTTCTTCCTTTACTTCCTCTTCCAAATGTTTTGCTTTTTCCTTCTCATGATCCAATAGGTCCTGTATTTTTCTTATTTCAGCAGCAACAAACTCATAACTTTTGTATAATTTTTGAAAACCAGCTCTTTCCTCATCACTTTTTTTTATTGCTTTTAGCCAATTTTCTCTCAGGTCCTTCAATTATGCATCCATATTTTCCTGCTCTGCAATTTTTACTGTAGAGCCCAAATTTTTTATCCTTTTGTGTAAATCATTGCACTTGTTATCTGTTACTTTCCTCTTTGATTTTTTCATTTGCCAGGTCTGCCTGTAACTTTTCTATTTGTTTCTCCAGTTTATTTTTTCTCTCCATCTTTAGCATTGAAGTGTAGACCACTTCATAAGTCCTTTTTGACACACTAATTTTGTGCACATTATGTACTTTGGAAAAATCCATTTGGAGGGTGCTAACTTGAAATTTAGAGGGATCTATCTGGCTGTGTGGTGGATTTTTATCTTTAGTTGGGGGCATAACAACCATTAACTCCATCATATCTTTGTGTGGGTCATATGTTGGAAATACCCTATTTATTGTAGGTTGTTTGTCTAAAACTTCAGTAAGGGCAACCCTATGAAATGCTCTCTTTTTTTCTTTATTTGCATTTGTTGTGTGTTCAATTTTTTCATAGTAATCACGAAATTGAAAATATGGGCTTACTAAAGCAATTGAATGTTTGAAAGGTGAAATAGGAATAGCAGAGGCTCCAGTTCCACCTATGCCTGTGGTTTTAACTAATGCATTACGAGGATTACCAACAACTATTCTTGATCCTATCCCACTACCACTTTCATGTGTAGTTTTTATAGTCTTTTGAGGGGTCTGATTTGAATCTGCAAATGATAGATTTTTAGTGTCAGTGCCACTTGATATAGGATTCTAAATAGTATGAGTATCTACCACTAGTGGCCTCTTGCGAGAGATATTTTGTTGTTGCCCTTGTCCAACACCAAGACAACTAGTATCAGTAGTAGTACCCATGCCAACCCCACCAATCATAGTGGAACTTGACTAAGCACTAATAGGAACACTATCCCCAGATTCCCCATCAGTGGCACTGGCACTTGATTCATCACAAATGTAGGTGGACCCTGAGGGTAATGAGTAGTACCTTTCTGTGATGAATCTGAAGAATCAAGTCCAATGACTGGTTTAATAGAAGCTTTTGATTTTAAATTTGATGGAAGTTGTACCTCAAGTGGATACCAAATGCCTTCTCCTCTGGGACCTCAACCACCACCTTCAAAACCTATTTTTTCTTTCATGGTCTCATTGACTACACCTAATATTTTAGGGATTGTAGCAGTTGTTGGAGTGGGCTCAACCTCATACTCATTATCATCTTCACTCTTATCATATGCTATTGTGGGATGCTCCATATTCCATAATTTTATAAACACTTCATCCTCGTCAATGGACTCAAATTCTGCACTGGTCTTTGGTTCACCAAGATTCTTCCTCATAGTCCAAAAATCATTTATTTTGGTTTGGGTCCAATAACTGTCTTTACATTCTCGAAGAATTGTTTTGAGAATAGATTTGTTAGATGGATTAGTAGATTTTTGGTAGAAATTGTAGGACCTCCTATTTTGGATGCCCTAACCCTCCTCTGTTGTCCTCTGTGTGTGTAATGCCATAATTTGTGATGATATTTCTTTTGTTGAAATGTTATTGTCAGCGGCAATTTTCTCCATCTCTTTTTTCACCCCATCCCAGGAGTCCATGTTTCTAAGCTTTTCTAGCAATGGTTTACTTTCATGTTGACATAACGCTGAAGAGTTCCCATTTTTCTTAAGCCTTCGTTGTGTTGGAAACCAATAACACTGAGAGGGGGGGGGGGAGGGGTGAATCAGTGTTATATCAGAATAGTAGATTTTAGCCTTAACAAAATATTCATGCACCAACCGATATACCAGTATAAACTAATTGAAAGAAGTAAATCAACCAATAAGCCAAACATATAAATGAGAAACATAACACACAGATTTATACGTGGAAAATCTCAATGAGGAAAAACCACGGTGGGATTTGTGACCCATAATATCAATTCACCGGCCATATGAAGAGATATTACAATATATGATGGGCCTGCACTTGTAGGAAGGCTTATATCCTAGAGCACATTGATCAATCACAATAGGTACCTCACTGACTACATAAAATTCCAGACAAAAATCCAGAGAAGTGTGAACTGCTAAGATAGCATCTTCTATGCCAGAATATAGTTTTGGTTTAAGCTCTATATGTTCCGGTTGAAACCCTAAACCCCTTTACTGAAATAACCCTTACAATAAATTCCTCACATACATAGTCTTTTTGACATATTTCGCACCATATCACATTTACATATCCATTACATTACCTCCCTACTACATAAAAATGATCTAATCAATCTGACCTATATACCCTATACAAATTAATGCCTTATGTTGGCTTACAAAGATATGTACAACATCAGATTACATGTCGACCATTTAACATAAATGAATAAATATTAAAACAAGTTTCCAATGCTAGATCCAAGATAAGTCGGCCTCCAATACCAATAATCTTTGCTATACCATGTCGGCCTACATTGTCGGTGACCAAAGAAATCTTTTTGACCTGCTGGTGCCAGTATACCATATGAAGCTAGAACCCAAAATCATGTTGCCATCAATGAAAACATAGTGAAACCAACCAATAAAGTGTCAATTTACAACAATTCCCCTTTGGCATTGATGGCAACACTCATGTGAAAAATGGTCATGGTTTCATCTGCCCGTTTCATCCTGCCCTGCTCCCCCTGAGCTGAATATGTAAAATACTCCATATCTCCAAAATTCCAAAAAATCTATAACTCCCCCTAATGTATGCAACCCTTTTATCTTTTTCCACATCTATACTACTCCCCTTTGACATCAATGCCCAAAAATTGTAAAATTAATGACAAAGAATAACTATTGTACATTGAATACCTCCAAAAATGTCTTACTGCAGCTTGACCAGTTTCAAGATTTCTGGATAAGCTTTCTCCAGTAACTCCACATAAGTATCCCAACCGGTTTTGAATGTGCCGGAGATAGATACAATTCCACTCAATAAAAATGCAAAAGATTCTTTCTCATTGACCTCTTCCGGTGTGGGCTTTCCCAGCATATCCATGCATTCCTTCTTATGTATACAAAGTGAATCCAATCTTGGACTCACTAAACCTCTCAAACTTCTGGCTCTCCAAATGATTTTATCTCTTTCCTTTTCAAGAGCAGAAATTTGGTTCTCCAAAGTCAAAATTTGTCCATCAATGGATGTTGTCAGTGAAATTAGTCCATCAAAAGAGTTAGCAATACTAGAAATATTCTCTTGTATCTCTTTTATCTTTTATCTACATTTGTTGTAAGTATCTCAGTATTGCAACATACCCTATATATGTTTGTACATTGTTTCAAAGAATTTTCTATCAAAATTATCTTCTCCTCAATCTTTTTCTTCTCTCTCTCAATGATCTAATCAAAAGCGACTCTTTTAGCCTGAGTGAATCTTTCAAGTTCTTGTTGGTTAGAGATCTATTGTAAGGATTGAAAGTCTTTTGATATGTTCTCAATGATTACCTTAATCTTGTCGGAAGGGCTCACTTCATTTTCAATCTTACATTCCAAGACCAATATGTGCAAAATAGTTATTGATTGATCTATAATCCCCTTGTTTGTGGTTTTGTCCTTCATTAGTTTCTGAGCAGCCATCATCATCAATTCTATGGGAATCATCTCTATGATGGTTTTCTTTTCAACTAGAGAAGTGTCAATTGTCAATAATGATGTGCTAGCAACTGGTTCCCTACCAGATTCCCCTGTTTTCAATGATGATTTATCCTTTATCACCTCCTCAATTGCACCGGTGGCTTCGCCACTTGGTGTAGTCTGTGTAACTGCCATTTCCTCTCTAGGAATAGTATCCTCAACCTATACATTAGTATCCGGAGGACAATTGTCCTCAATGTTAGTATCTTGTACAATGTTCTCAGTATTAACCGATGTTTCAGTATTTGTCTGTACATTTGTGTTTACCGGTGGCTCAATTTCCACTATCTTGTTATTTTTCAAAATTGAGGGTGGAGTACCCATGATCGCTTTTCCTTTCCCTTCAACTAATGTATCTACAATATCTGTCTTTATCTATGGTGAAGTAAAGAATCCTCCGTGTTCTCCCAAAAATTTAATCCAAGATTTCTGAGTTTCCATTATTACTTCATTCATTCTCCCTAGTATAAAACTAGTTATCGTGCATTTTCTATTGAATACCTTTCTATTTGTAACCTCAATTATCTTATCCATTTCATCAGGAGTTATGCTAACACGGATAGCTAAAATTTCTTTCATTTTAATGTGTTTATCTTCTTGCATAGCAGATAACCTTCTATCATCTAACATGTTATATAACTCAACTAGTATTTGATTTTCTCTCTCTATTAAGGCTTTCTTGTAAATATCTAAGTATAACAGGACTGCTTCCTCTACCTCTCTCTGCTCATCAACCTCTAATTTGTCATAATAAAAATTAGCATTCTTCAGCATGGAATCTTTAGTTATTTCATTAACAATTTTTGCACAAGTTTTAGGTGTAACCTTACCAGAATGCTAACGGTGTGTTATCCTCTAATAAAAATTCTTCCTAACAACCCTCTTGAATCCTAATGGTGTGTTATCCTCTGATTCGAAATCTGCAGTAACAAGTTCAATGTGAGTACCGGATCCTTCCTCTTTCTCCCTTTCTCTGGGACATCATTAATAAGTGCCTTTATGTCCTTGGAGACCTCCTGTACAAATTTTATTGCTTTTCCTTCTTGTTTTTCCCTTCTCTTCCGATTGAACTCTATTTCAACCTCTAGAGTTTTTTGTTGTGCAGTTCCACAAGGTTTCTCTATCTCATCTATTTTTGTATCAATTGGCATTTTTGCATAGGCATCAAGAATCTGTCCATCTACCTCATATCCCATTTCCTCTATCCAAATCTTTCAGGGCTTGACTGCCTCCATGAGAGTCACATCCTTCTTAACCATGCAACATATGTCGGTAGAATATTTCTCTACTATATGCTTAGGTATTCTTATCCTAGACCTCATATATTTTTGAAAAGCCTTGAAATAACCCCATATCTTATCATCCCTTTGACTTCCTAATGCAGAAATTGATTGTTTTAATTGTCTTCCTACTAGAATGTCAAAAGGCCATTGTTTCCTACTAGAACCGGGTGTATCATTTAGTAAGTATAACATCAAGCAGACTAACAAATTTCCATAGCGAAAGGTTCCCTTCTTCTCACCTTTAATCTTTCCTAAGTTGATCAATAACTCTTCAAGCATCCAACCACAAAGATCTAACTTTACATTTTCTCTCATCATCTTATATGCAGCCAAAATACATGAACTGGAAACAAAATTCAGTTAGTTTGATTGAGTTACCTTGTATCCTATAACCATGTTGCCAAGCTTGATGTTAGTGTTGGTGATAGTGCTCACTTTCATCAATCTCTTGTCAGATGTGGCATCGGTGATCTACCTCATGAAGTCGTTTGACACTTTCTTATCCAAATGTTGCCCTACTGATGGTAAACTTGTTATTTCCTAGATGGATTTCTTAGTGATATTATAAGGTCTGTCCAGCCATATGAATTCCCCATGTACTTTTCTCAGTACATATCTGATTATTTCATCCTCGAACTTTGGAATATCTGTAAACCCTAGATCTTCAATGTGTTGATATGCTGGTTTAATCTTTCCATATTCTCCCATTAGTTCATTCATACACATTCCCTTGATCTCTGAAGTTCCTAAGTCCTCTATATGACAGTGAATATATGTCCTAACTGTTGGTATTTTGGTATGGTTTTGTCATTGATGTCAACACCTACTAGAACACTAGCACTTTGGAGATCCAGCAACATTCACTCGCAAGCAAGTAACTATTGCACAGTTACTGGTATATGGTTCACCGACAGGATATAATGTTCACCGGCACTTGGTAATGCCAAAAACATCGTGTGGACACTCTGTTTTGAAGAATTAATCATTGGTATATTCATCTTTGCATATTTGCTTTTACCGGCAAATAGGTCTAGGGTTACACCGGCAGGTTTATCTTTTCCAGATTAGCATGGCACGCTATGGAGATGATTTATTATTATTGTAAATGCATTAAGACGACATGTTCAATTGGTTATTGCATCGGATATTATATTGTTTGTAAAATGTTTTTTGTAATATCTTGTAGAGCCGACCTACTAAAATTGGTCTTAGGTTATGGTATAAATGTAAGATCTTATTTGTAAGATCGAATGTGGAATGTGAAAAAGGTTTGTGAGAAGGTATATGCAAGATTAAGCAGAGGTATACATGAAGACATCATTTGAAGGTGAAGCTAGGTTTTTGTAGAAGCATATCAACATTACACCGGTACTGAATCCAGCATATGAAGATGCTATTTTGTGCAGTACATTCTTATTGGATTTAACCATCCAATTGTAGTCAGTGTGACTCCCATTTTGTGATTGAGCAGTGAGCTCTAGGCTGTTGGCCTTTCTGCATGTGCAAACCCCATTTATGTACACTTACTATCTGCAATATTATCATCTGATTGTGGGTAAGGTTTCCCACCATGGTTTTTCCCCTTACAGGGTTTCCACGTACAAATATTGGTGTTATGTGTTGTGGATGACTTTATGTTTATGTTTCATGCATTAATCTTTATCGGTATAGCAATTTACTATTAACACTGTCTACCGACATACTTAACTGGTTTACTGGTATTATGCATTAAGTTGGTTAAATTGTTTTTGGTTTGAATTTATTAGACAACTGATTCACCCCCCTCTTAGTTGTCTCCGGGACCTAACACTAACATCTTCTACATACACCACTCCCTTCGGGACGTGAGAAAATGCTCCAACTGAATCTTCTTTGGTATCCACATGTGGATACCACTTGAAAATTGGCCTGGGGTGGTCCTTAACCTCCACTACAATTGGATTTGTAAGAAAAATAGGAACAAAAGATGATCCCACTTCCATGTTTCAAGAAAAATACCTTTTGTTCACTCTCGATGAAAACCTTCAACAAGTTCTTCCAAACGCCGATGAGGTCGCTCAAGAAGAAATCTGATTGCCTTTGAATAGCCTCTGATCATACGTAGCCACTTTGAAGTGCTCTGAAATCACTCTGAATGCAGGGTGATTAACAATGAAGTGTATTCAACCTTTTATCCTTCGAAAGAAAAACCCTAATCTTCTATTGACATAAATGACTGTCAGTGAAAGATATCGAATCTTCCTCAGAACATATCCATGCCGGATAATCTTCTCCAATATCTAGAACATCTTCCAGAACCTCTTCTTGGGGCATATGCACCATCTTCGTGAATTTTGCCTACCCCTAAGGCATCTGCCTTAGTTACCGGATGAGCTCACTATTGGTGCAAAAGCAGCCTCTTTTGCGGGATAGGTAACCGAGACATTCCCATCTGATTATTTCTCTTCAGTCTCCCTAGCCCATCTCTGAGTAGGATCTTGTCAGATTTCACTAACCTTCTCTTTTCCTTTTTCATTTGATCCTCCATTACTAATTGGTGGATTTCTACTTCTACAGAACCCAGCAAAATGTCCAATTTCATTGCATGCATAACATGTAACATTGTTCTTTTGAATTTCTTTGCTAAAACTGGTGAAACTGCTTGACTTGCACTAATTAGCCATATTTCCAAATTTTCCAAAAGCATAGCATTTTACATTCATTCTACAATCTTTTGTCTTATGACCAATTTTATTTCATTTAGAACATTTACCGGGAGTAGTATCAAGGTTCTGATTTGCTCTATTTCTACATTGCCTAGCTATGTGACCAAATCTATTGCAAATAAAAAATCTACCATTAAATTTATAAGAATTGAATTCTCTTACTGATGCTTTATTCTTTTGATCTTCATTAGCGGTACCGGAACTCTATCCTTGCTCAAATCCAAGTCCACTGGAATCTCCAATCTGCCTTTGTCTCTTCAGTAAATCATCAAGTTGTGTTGAGCTGATCTTGAATTTTTCTTTGTACTCACTTGCAGCAGTTAAATCATCTCTTAGTATTATCATTTGTCTCTCAAGCTCTTTCTCATTGCTCTAGGATTGTACCAAATCAATTCTCAACATATCATTTTCATGAACCAACCTACCACATTCTTCAAATTTGTTCTTCATGGATATAGCAAGATTTTCTTCTTTTTTCTTTCTATCCTCAATCTCCTTAGACATCCTCATAGTTATAGCTTGCATTTCATTCTTCATAACCATGTTCTCTTGACTCAATTTCTGACATTGTTCCTTAAGTGCATTTTTCTCTTCATCATCTTGATTTTGCAAAAGTTCCTTCCTCCTAGCTTGAACATATGATAGTCTCTCTTGTAGGACAAGAATGAATTCCTTAGTAGAATTCAACTCATCGTGTAGCTTAAGTTCTTCAATCTTTCAGCATCATAATCTTCAAGTGTCATCTCAAGTTGTTTCTCCAAAGCCATATTCAATGATTTCAGTTTCAGGATCTTCCTCAAGCTATTAAACTTCCTCTGAGGCACAAGGCTCTGATACCAATTGTTGGAAACCAATAACACTGAGAGGGGGGGGTGAATCAGTGTTATACCAGAATAATAGATTTTATCCTTAATAAAATATTCATGCACCAATCGGTATAAATATAATTGAAAGAAGTAAAGAAACCAATAAGCCAAACACATAAATGAGAACCATAACACAGAGATTTATACATGGAAAACCTCAATGAGGAAAAACCACGGTGGGATTTGTGACCCACAATATTAATTCACTGGCCATATGAAGAGATATTACGATATATGATGGGCCTATACTTGCAGGAAGGCTTGTAGCCTAGAGCACACTACTCAATCACAATAGTAGCCTCATTGACTACATAAAATTCTAGACAACAAACCAGAGAAGTGTAAACTGCTAAGATAACATCTTCTATGCTAGAATACAGTTTTGGTTTAAGCTCTATCTATTCTAGTTGAAACCCTAAACACCTTTACCGGAATAAACCTTACAATAAATTCCTCACATACATAGTCTTTCTGACATATTTCACATCATATCAAATTTACATATCCATTATATTACCTCCCTACTACCTAAAAATGATCTAATCAATTTGACCTATATACCCAATACAAATTTGTGCCTTATGTCGGCTTACAAAGATATGTACAACATCAAATTACATGTCGGCCATCTACCATAAATGAATAAACATTAAAATAAGTTGTCAATGTTGGATCCAAGATAAGTCGGCCTCCAATACCGATAACCTTTGTTATACCATGTCGACATGCATTGTCGGTGACCAAAGAAATATTTCTGACCTATTGGTGCTGGTGCCAGTATACCATATGAAGCTAGAACTCAAAATTATGTTGCCATTAGTGAAAACATAGTGAAACCAACCAATAGAGTGTCAATTGCAAACATCTTGAGCTACACTAATTGGATCATACTGCCAGAGACCCTCATCACCAAAGCTAAAAACTGTCCAAAAATCATGTGCCACATTGAATGCTTTTCTCTCAAATGTGAACCCTCCACATGAGAAAGGAAAGGAAGGAAATAAGCTCTTCTTTTGCTAACCATGGAAGTGCCTATCTATGCTCTCCAAGTGTCATACATATTCCAATGCAAATACCCTCTCTATCACATGTATTGGAAGTTTGTAGGTTTTTATTGTCGATCCATAAAACCTTAACACAATGTATTCTTCCATGAAGAACCAGTCAACCAATTGTATTTGACTTCTGAGTTGAATTCAATATCTAAAAGACACAGGTAATCTAGGCATTGGAGTGCTTGTAATTTCATTATACATTGGTGCCAAAAAGAAGTCTATAAAATGGTTGTAGTTCTTTCTGTTATCATGCATCCTTATCTTTTGTGTCCATTCATATATTGGACACTTTGTTTTGTTCCAAGTCTTCTCATCAATCTTATAGTTCACAATGTGAAGATTGTTGATCTCTAATATTGCATGATACTTGGATAGAAGTAGATAGCACAAGTAGGATGAGAACCTAAATGTCTTACAGGAACCTTTTTTGATCATTAGTAATTGTAATTGCATGGATTGAACAACGTTCTCAACAAAATTATATCTTATTGGCTGAGTTACACAATGGATATTAAAAATCATTTCAAGAAGGCTAGCACCCACTTCCCTATCATTTTCCAATCCCAGGCAAAATGTCAGCAAGGAAATAGTATCCCGAACCCATGGAACAAAAATGTTAGAATCATAAGGAGGCTTATGATTTTGATCCAACAGAGTACCACACATTATTAGAGCTTTGATAAATGAATCTCTGTGACCTTGATCAAGACTCTCATAATTATCTGCCAGCTTTCCTAGGTCAATGTGGACGTTTGAGTTTTGTGCTTCAAACCCTAGGTTCAACAAACGAGAAAATTCTCCCACGTTTATGGATAGAATTTCCTCTTTTGTATTTTTATTGACAATTGTTGTTTTATCTTCATCATAATTTTCAACACAGACCATGACAAAATCAGGGCAAGGGAATACTTCAGGTAACACCATGCTTCCCAATCCAACATCCCACGATGCGATTTTATTTGTTCTTTGTTTTAACATTGTGTTGAAAATGGTAAATTTTGCCCTGCTTGGATCTACCGCCTTATTAGGCAATGCTTATCGAATATCTATGATACGCTTTTCACCATGGATATCAGGGTCATAAATATCATGGTATTCATCAGTGAAACCTGGTGTTTTAACCAATTCGGTTAGGTACATTTTTTTCACTTGGCTTCCTTTTGAACTACTACTTCCCATTTTCCCCATCATTGTTATTGTTAATAATTCAAAATAATGCTAGATACAAGCCTGAAAATGCTAACCCTCAAATTGAACCACGAGATTTAACAAAGTAAAAAGTGCGTGATGTAGCTGTTCTAGATTTTCCCAAAATTTCAATTTCACTAGATTGGCACAGACATTATGTTGCAACTTGCATCCCTCAATCTAGTAGTCATTTTTGAATCTCCCTCGATTTACTAGTTTGTCCATGAAATGAAATACGATTATGATTTATGAGTCACTTATTTTGAAAACACTGAATAGTACAAAAGTAATACCTAAAGGGAAAAATATGTAGAATACTGTTGTAATTTTATTAATTATCATTAATATCTATTTGTCATCAAAGGACAAAACATTCATTGCTTCAGTCTGAATTCTGAGGACATTAAATGTAAAACATTCAATTTTGGGAAAAGTTCTCACAAATGTGTTCACTTCCCACATTCAACCCTAAATCCACCCTAAGCCATTGATATGTGCTCATCCAATGGATGATGGTATCTGTTGTCAGTTGTCATGGGTCCCATGACTTTTTCCATTTTTCGAGCATGTCACCACACTCGAGTCACTTTTTCAAATTATTTTTTAAGTCTTTTTGATCCTTCAACTTCTAACTGAAATAGAGCTTTATAGACTTAATTATATTTAATTAAATGTAAAACATTCAATTCCAGGTGAAGTTCTCACAAATGTGTTCACTTCCCACATTCAGGCTGAAATCCACCCTAAGTCGTTACTCTATGCTCATTCAACAAATGATGGTATCTATTGTAAGTTGTCGTGGGTCCCTTGACTTTTGCCATTTTTCGAGCACGTCACCACAATTGAGTCAATTTTTTGGACTATTTTTTAAGTCTTTTTAATCCTTCAACTTCCAACCAAAATAGAGCTTTATAGACTTAATTATATTTGATTAAATGTAAAACGTTCAATTCTGGGCGAAGTTCTCACAAATGTGTTTACTTCCCACATTCGGATTGAAATCCACCCTAAGACATTGAGCTATGCTCATCCAATAGACGATGGTATCTGCTGTCAGTTGTCATGGGTCCCATGACTTTTGCCATTTTTCAGGCAAGTCACCAAACTCAAGTCACTTTTTCGAATTGTTTTTCAAGTCTATTTAATCATTTTCCACTTCTACCCGAAATAGAGCTTTATAGACTTAATTATATTTAATTAAATGTAAAATGTTCAATTCCGGGTGAAGTTCTCACAAATGTGTTTACTTCCCACATTCAAGCCAAAATCCACCCTAAGCCATTGATCTGTACTCATCCAATGGACAATGGTATATGTTGTCAACTTTCATGGGTCCCATGACTTTTGCCATTTTCAGACACGTCACTAGACTCGAGTCACTTTTTCATACTATTTTTGAAGTTTTTTTAATCCTTTTCAACTTCTACTCGTAATAGAGCTTTATAGACTTAATTATAGTTAATTAAATGTAAAATGTTCAATTCTGGGTGAAGTTCTCACAAATGTGTTTACTTCCCACATTTGGGCCGAAATCCACCCTAAGTCGTTGATCTAATTGAGTCTAATCCTGTTCTCTAATTGAGTCTAAGAATCTTGATTTTTTTTCTAATGACCTTGGCCTTGAGTCTAATAATGTGGTGAATCTTATTGATAAACCTGCACCTCCTAAGGACCTATGCAATATGCATTACCTTTGATCCTAGTGAGACTATTGAAACACCTAGTGGGCCACTATATATCACTGCAAAGATCAAAGACATACTCTCATGAGGGTTTCTCATTGATCCAACATGTATGGTGAATGTAATAACTTAAGAATATCTTTATACTTTACAATCGCATGAAGTAACATATGACAAATTTGATTTAGTGGTTAACATCTTTGATGGTTTCTCTTGTCCTACTATAGGTTCTATTACTCTTCCCATTAAGGTTGGTACTAACTGCTTAGATGTCATTTTTGCTATCATTCCTACATCAGATCAATTTTGTGTCAAGTTGGGACATCCTTGGTTCTTCCATGAAATCGATCCCATCTACTATTCATAAATGTCTCAAATTTCTTCATAATGACAAAATCTTAATTATAAATCATAGCATGTACCAACCCACACATGCACTAGTTCAAAAATTCAACAACAAGTAAGTTGAACTTTTAATTCACTTGTTTTTTGCGAGATAAAGATATTTTTTTATTATTTGTTAAATTATAATCAACCATAATCAATGTACAAATAATTAATGGAACGAACTAGATTTTTTTATATATATTAAATATAGAGGAAGAAGAATTACATAAAAAAGATCATAGTATTAAATTTATTTCCATTGTTTAACAAAAGATTGAAATAACGTAGCTCATAGACAAAAAGAATTTGCAAAACTATCATTAATAAAATGAAATAGAAAGCACTTTTATATCCATAAGAGGCAAACTGAAATGAACTAGAATTTGCAAAATTATCATTAATATTTATGTTTCAGAAATTTACAATTTTTACATGTCTGAGACTTGAGTCCTTCAAAAACTTTAAAGCCAAAATGAGTGAGCCACTAAGCCTGTGAGATTACGAGGACATAGCCAAAAAAACAAAACTACCAGGGGGTCGGGGTTAGGGCACAGGTAGTGGACACATTCATGGTTTACCCTAAGAATCTGGCCCTCCCTCCATGTAGAATTCTTCAGACATTATAAGCTAAGAGAATTCTTCAAGCCAACAGTAGTTTGGAAAGTCATCCAGGATGAACCATTTCCGAAGAAAGTCCCTGCCAATCCATGCCCATTTCCTATGATGCATCAACTGCTCCGCATTCAGGTTCAAAAGAAATGGTTGCCTAGCCACTGGCACTATTTGGTCAGGGGGGAGAAGCTTGGTTAATTCACTCGCCCAAAGGATCCCCACCCGTACTTCTACAAGGACAACTATAGTAACATCATCTCTAAGGAAGTATTCTTTAAACACCTTCCTTAACAACATCAACATATCCACCTTGGCTCCTCTAAGGTCCAGAAGAGACACCAAGAACCAGGATGTAACGTCTATGTTAACACGGTATCAATTTTCATTACGCAAAAAGTTTCTGCCCAACACCATCCTCACAACCTCATTAGTGAACATCCCAACTTCCTTGCAGTCTGTTGGTAAATAGATTTGCCCCTTTTTGAAATCTTAACAATTATCTTCCTTAAGCAAAAATATAACTCTGTTTCGCCCTTTATAAAAGGAGACAAACTACCAACAATTGGATGAATTAATAAAATTCAACCTCTGCATTAGAGGGCAACTCCTCGTATGATTTGAAATAAATTTACTACACAAATGATATGCTTATACTTTTTACTAGAAAGCATTGAAAGGCTTCAACATTCATTCATCAACACAAATAAATGCCTTCAAAATTGTAAACATAGAAAAATTTCTGAAAGAATATTTAATGAGAGTTCACAAACTCTGATTTATAAGCATGTTCACAATATTAATTCAAAGCATAGCAGAGGCTCAACAATACTAAAGGCTGATCGATACTCTCTCATGCCTCACAGGGCAAGGGGGATTAGGCAAACCAATACGTGCGAGTCTTCTAACAACTAATGATAACCATGAATTAAGGAAAATATAGAGATAATTGATCACAGAAATATATCATGCCCATAACACCTTCTCAAGAAAGATTATTAATCTTCAAACACATAGATTTAAAGATTGCATAACATATCATTTCATTGATAATCAACCATTGTATTTCCAAACAATTCATATGAGAACCAAAATATTATCTGCTGCTCCTCAAAATCATAGTTTTTCGGAACTATTACAAAGACAACCTTTTCAGCGTAATTAGCCTCCAGGCTCATAGTTTTTACATAATCAAATTACATTTACTTTTGATCAAAGTGATAGAAACCATTTAAAACAACAGGAAAGAAAACTAAATCAATAGCCACTAGGAGGCTGACACTTCATCTTCAGATAAACTATGCTTCCACTGTGGCAGAGGAGGTTATGGATATGTCCTTCTTCGCTGCAGAACCACGCCATTCCAGGTGCACCGCCGAGAAGTTCAGGATGACCTGAAAATAAGGAAGACCGATGTGTTGGATTCTTTGCTTCCACACCTCTTTGTCCATGTTTACCTATGCTACTTTTGCCTTGTGAACCTCCAAATGGTCAGAACAGACTATGAGCATTGATTCAATTCTTGCCACCTTTGAGAAGTCATTTGTGGTCAAATATTTCATCATCTGAATGAATTGAATCCTCTCCTAAATGACCTTGGTCATGTCCACAGCTTCCTCAATTGTCTTGGCACCATCCTTTATGATTTGGATGTCAATACATTTGAGATCCTTCTGCATCGTATCAATCAAGTCTGTCAATCCTTTGAGCAATTTGGTGGATTCTTTGTGACCTTGCTTGATGATCAAGTTGCACCACTCCACATTCTTCCTTGACACATACAATACATTGTCATCCAGGTTCTCTAGCAGTTTTTCAGCCAAGAATTTCATCATCCCATATTTATGTATATCATTCATTTGTGTAAGGACTTCTACCCATTTGATCCTTTCCTTCTCCCAAGCCATTGTTTCCAGTTCTAGCTCCTTGCTTATAGTTTTTGCGTCTTTATAAACTTTCACCAGATTAACGATATAATCTGATCCTTGTTGTATTATAAGGTCCAACCATTTATTGAACATTTCTGTAACTACCCTATTCCTTTGAATCTGGTCTAGCATTTTCTGGTTGGCCGGAGATTTAGGGTCGAGTGATACCGGTATCTGTGACAATGGTTGGGGGTTTGGATTGTGGATGACATTGATATATTCAACCATCTAGGTAACAACTTGCTTTAGTTATCTTTTGTCTTTTTCATCCTTCCACGTTCTTGAAATTATCCTCTTCGTGGATGATTCCAAATGTCTAACATCCACAACACATGAAGAAACTCCCAAATCTATATTCTCAACTATAAAATCCTCCTCAGTAGCTTTGTCTGCATCCTTTCCTAGGATTGGTTTGGCTATTTTGGCCATCCAGTGACGTGTTGCTTCATCTACATCAAGAATTGCTTGTGTTTTGAGTTTCTTTGGCTTTGATGCCTTTCCCAAACATCTGCTAACCATGTCCTCCATTGGGATTGTAACCAAAACCATGGCACCACACTCTGTTTATTTCCAATAGCAGCTTCCAACCATCTTGGTGCATTTGCATGTTCCTTAGGTAGTGAGTTGTCAGTACGTCTGGTGAAGTGACAATGACCAAGGTGTTCATGGGATCTTGTCGGATTTCCTCTTCCTTACTGGTGTCCATTTCTTGCATCTTGGGCTCATCTTGATCCTGTGGATCCATTGTTTGTTCAAGCTCCTCACTAGGGTCTAGGTCTACAACAACCTATTTCAGAATGGGCTCCCTACTCTTCTTTTTACTCCTGTATTGAGTTACTCGAGCAACCATGAGACCGGATGGTGACCTCTTTGATCTCCTAGGTTGAATTTTCTCAACAATAGGTCTTGGAACACCTACAACATTAGCAATTTCATTAGTGAAATAAATGGGAGATTGAGTCACAACATGTGAATCAATTCTTAGTTCACGCAAGGACATGTGAGGTCCCTCCTTAAACTTCTGGTTTCTCAACCATCTTTCTATTCTCCTCACAATCTTGAAGTTTCTGGTTTGGATACTGTCATCCTCCTTTTTATTCCAATCAATTTCTGGAATCAGTTTTCCTTGAACCTCTATGTCAAACTCAGGATCTAAACATCCTCCCTTGTATCTTCTAATACTCCAGATATATTAATTAGAAGCCTCATGGTAGTTATTTGCTGCAAAGTGAACCTGGACCACAGTCTCTTCCTTACCTCAAACTCATCACTACAGTTCTCCCAGTAATCCTCTAACTGAGGTTCATGATAAAAATGACTATCTACATTTAGGTTTTCAATTGCATAACCCCTACTGTCAAACTTTCGCCTTGTCATATATGGCTGCAGGTTCATCCATTTGAATTCTAGTTCTAGGTTTAGGGCATTTGATATAGATTTGCAGCTATAGTATCTGAGTTCAACAGGGATTACAAATCCAGACTTGTCCTTTGTTCCCAATCTTTTATCAATGTAGGCTAGCTGCCTGCTTACCTCTATAAGCACATAACTATCAAAAGCATACCTAGGCAGCTTGAATGGTTGGCCCTCAAAACCACCTACCTGGAGGTAAGTAGACCTGGGAAATTGAATAAAGAAGCTACCATATATGCTCACGAATTCCATTGCTTCAATAGGCATTCTCCTGTTCGCATCACCTTGGAGCTCAAAGGCAAGTCTTCCTGTGAAGACTCCATTCCACTTATCAATTTGCTTGACATGCCTTTGTTACTGTAACAGGGGGTAATAATTATACACCCTCATCCCATTTATCCAAGTTTCATTAGGTAGACCAGGCCAATCTCTTGTGCAAGATAAAATGTAGAAAAGATAAGAAGACATATAAAACCCTGACATCCCCACAAAATTACTCAATCCTTCATGAAGTCTCTCTACAATTACCTGAGACCAATCTAGATACCTGTCATCGGATAAAACCACTTGAATGAAAAAGTACATCCAATCCTCCCAGTAGAAGGAATGTGAGTTTCCCTTCACTCTGTTTAAAAGTATCACAATATCCCACACTTTTGTGATGAAGTGCTCTCTAGTCAAGGGCTTTGGTAACCGTGACCCTCCTCTCTAAATTTTTAGGAGCCAATTCTTAGCAATTATACTCATGTACTTGCTCTTCTTTTTTTGAGAAATATGCATATGAATTCCCAATGGTCCAGTCCTCATATTCATCCTTGTGCGGAATACCCATTGCCACCATTACCGTTTCTCTATTGACACTAACTAGAAACTCACCATTACTAGTTCTGATGCATCTGTTCTCTATGTCATATCTGTTCATGCAAGCCATCACTAAATCTGGACACAATGTGACAAGCGGGAATGCAACAGCTTACACAAGTCCGCTTTTAACTATTTTCTCCATCAATTAACCGGTTAGAGGGTTCTTGGTTCTTTCTAGGAAATCCCCTAAATATACATGAACCAAGGAGGTGTCTTCTAATTTTGGTAAAATACTCACTAGACATGAGGTCCGACCAAGCTTCGGCAACATTGGCCTCATAATGCCTATCTATACTCTTAACCAAGAAATTCTAAAACAAGGTTGAATCCTACTCCAACAATTTAGAGATTTTTCTTTCTATACCAATAAATCTTCAGAACTTAAAGAAACACAGCTTAGAAGAATCATCTGAACTTACCCGTTACCACCATGAAAATTAGAAATTCCTCAGGAAATCAGAGTTGGTTTTACCTTCGGTGCCTCCAATTTGCTCAAGTATGGCAACTCTAACCTTCTCAACCATAGAAATAAATTCATACATTTCCTTCAATCGGACGGGAAAATATCTATAAAGCCACACACGCTTCATCATGATTTACCTGAGTGTGCGAAGTAATGGTGAAATGACCACTATCTGACACCTTCTTAATTATCCATCACTTCTGCACAAGTAGTTTGATGCACTCATGATTACTTTCCATATTCAGAATTTTAAACTACTGAAAAGGGAATATTCCTTCTTGTCGCGCCACTTTCATTTTCATCCAAAAAGAATTAGAGTTAGCTTTGAAATAAACTCATGTACCTTGAACCATTTGACAAAAATTTCAATGGTTCAAGTTCATTTAAGAAATATAATAGTGAGTGAGCGTCACACACAACAATACCAGGAATGAGCAACAACAAGGACTATTAAACAAGATCCTTGAACCCTTTGAACCACTTGAGATTTGGTTCAAGGTTCAAGACCACAAATCAACTTAAAACATATGGACCCACACTTGCTATACAATGATACATTGTCACGACTCACAAAAGGCATTTTGAACCTTGAACCATTTGACAAAAAGTTCAATGGGTTCAAAACTTCAAGACAAAAAACAAAAGCACATTTTCTCACACAACGACAAAGACCACAAATGACTCTCTTCTAAATGCGCTTTGAACCTTTAACCTTTTTAACTTTTTAGAAAGAGTTCAACGGTTGAAGTACGAAGGAAAATAAATGACCCGACGAAAGTAAAGGCACAAAAAAGGCAACTCGCAAGTATGAACACTCAAAAGAGAAAATTGCAGGGTGGGGGGAACTAACACAGACTGATTGGAGGGTTGGGTCTCTAAAAGAGCCCAAGAAGGCCCTTTGGTCCTCCACATAAATGCTTCTCAAGCGGATATGAGTGTCCATCTTGTGAAATCAGATTACCAAATTAAACAGTCTGAGCCTATAGACCTAAACTAGAGGCAGAATTTAAATACATGAGCTCCGACGATTATCTACCAAAGGCTAATTGAAGATAAAAGAAGCAGAGATCGTATATAAATAGTTGAAGCTCTTGATTGTAATAATACCTTCCCTAACCGTATTAAATGGTTTTTTTTTTTAAAGATTTCATATATCTCTGCAAATCTTTCCAATAAATGCACGAGTGCCAAATTGGAAACATCTATAAACCTGTACCAAATTGGAAATAGCTATAATTTATAAACTAGTACCAAGTACCACATTGGAAGTCATGGGGACAAAGTGGATTGCAGTTAGTGACTAGATATATATTAAATGACTAACATTATCGACCGGGACATTTGATACGTATCTATAGAATCCAATTCCATTCCGGGCACTTTCTCCTAAACTACGTTCTCTTCAAAAATTTGGGCTGAAATAAAACTTCAGCCATTGATCTACGATCATTGAATGGTTTAAAATCATTGATGGATTTTAGGTACATGTCACCCTCCACGTGTCAAATAGGTCACGTTTATCGATACGTTGTGTAGAGTCCGAACTCAATTTGATGTACTGATGTGATGTGATGTATCACGTGTCTTGTCTATTAATGGCAATGAATTCTTGAAATCACCAATAAAATATATATTTTTTCATAAATAACAAAATATTAGCCAAACAAATTATTTAATTTTCAAGCGGTGGATAAAAAATGCCAATACGCTTAAATAATTTTTCCTTTGGACTAAAAATCTTCGCCCATACAATTATATATTTTTTCCTTTAAACGAAAAAATATTCACCTCCTACAATATATATTTTACCCACAGAACAAGGTATTATTCACCAGAATTTTATTTATTTTTCGTACCCTAGGAAAAGATGGCTAATAAAAAATAATTTTTTTTCCTAATTTGAAAAAAAAAATCGCCATCAATCTGAAAATTTCCCCCAAAAAATAATGTTTGATTCGCAAGTATTTTACACTTTTGCCCGGGGGATGGTTTCTTAAAGTTGTCCCTGGTTGAGATACCCTAGGGAATGATAGTTTATGAGATGTTTATTCTGTTGCATACTCATTTTCTTATGAGATTGATTGTAAGATTATTATGTGTCTAAATTCTTGTATCAAGAGTTTTGTGAAGAGTCTTATAGGAGCAAGCCAGAAGTATCCTCTGCCCTTGTGCTTCCATGCAATCTAGGGATTATGAGAAACTAACTTGCATAGGTTATGAACTCTGCCTCATGTAATAAAAATTCTATGTAATAATGGCTCTATCTTGCATTATTGTTGTTCCACAATAATTTGGTATTAGAGAATATTATTTTTGTATGATATTTGTTTGCTATCAGAGCCTGGTTATTGTTCATAGAGCTAGAGTATTGTTGTAATCCTTTACAATCAGTGTATCATCTTTGAAGCATAATAGAAATTATTTGCAATGTCTATTCTTGATTTGTCTTTGTTTATCTATTGCCATTATGTCATGTTAAAAAATATTAAGATTTTTAAGTCTAAAAAGTTGAGGGTAAGTCTTGCGAGTAGTTGTAGACCCCGCAAAAGTAAGACCCATTGTTGAAGCCAGGGAGGCATTGTGAAGGGCACTCATAAGCTAGGAAATTGTAGCAGCAAACACGAATCAAAATTATGAGTAAGATATAAAAAAAAATTGTATTTTAAGAGATGGAAAGTCGTAAGAGCTTAAATACTAGCATGTTTGGAATTGCACCCTTGCATGATATCATTGAAGAAAGGGATGTTATGATAGATGAAAAAGTAATTTTTAAATTTCTAGAGGTTTATATCACTGATCTTTATCCTGAAAAGGGAATAAAATCTAGGCTAATAATTGATGTAAGGCAGACTAAGTTAAACTTGCAAGTCCAAGGTCAATGAATTCGTTCAGTTTATTTACCCTTTATTGAGCCCAAAGATATTAAAAGATGGAAAGAAAAGGGATACTTCCATGTGCACTTTTCTTATATAGATATAATTGTTCATCCATAATTTAATTATGACATTGGTGCTGAATATCTTACTTCTCTAATAGACACAAGATGTTGAATTTGGGACCAAATAGTAGTTGCACAATTTAGTGGAGTTTTAGATCCTGAAAGGGGCGATGGGAGATTGGTTGTAAGACCAAATTTTATAATTTCTCTTGACAATAAATATATTTGTTCTTCTTTATGTTTGTTACTTGAGGTCAAGGGCATAGATTTATAGCCTAAATCAATTTATACCACTATTTGAGGTAGATGTATATACCATCTACTAAATATTGTTTTTCCTCCATCAAATTTCCCAGCGGGAGTATCTTACCCAGAAGAGAATAATAAGTTGTTAGATTATGGCAGACACATTGATCCTGAAAGTTTTCATGTTGGTTTCCCTATTATATAAAAAATTATCTAAGATAATAGAGGGCCAATATTTCAAGATTTAATTACACCCCCTCATCATGTGTTGTCTTTAACTCCTAAGGTCCAGAGAAGGAAGCTATCTATAGTAAACCTTGTTACAGATCCAAAAATATTCATTCTTGACCAACCAATAAATGGTAATTTTAAAAGAAGTCATTCTAAGGCTCTAAATTTGGGTAACATTCCAAGTTCCATAAACAAGCCATATATTGACTACAACCCTGAAGAAGCCTCTACCTCATGTACAAAATATCCTTTGAAATGACAACTATCTTCTGGGAAATCTTTAATTCCTTAACCTTCTAGGCCTGCTATCACAACACTCTCTGATCTGAGTAGCAACCCTAATCTTATGGATGCTTTGGCAAGAAAAATGAGTCGAAAGCTTGCATTGACCCCAAAAGAAAAAGAAGAACTCGAGCAAGATAGTAAGGGAAAAGGGATTAAGATAAGTAAAATGCCAAAAAAAACAACCATGATTAGGGAATTTCTCCCAAGAGAACAAGAGGAGAGGAGAACAAGATTTGAAAAAAATATTAACTAGAACAAAGAAGAGCTTACTAGCTATGAACCAGGTAGATGGCCAACCGCTGAGTCATTCACCATACTTAATGAGGACTTTGAACTTTGGGGTAGATATGAGTCTAGGTTGCATACGAAAATTGGTCAACCACAAAAAAAATTTGAGGCCCAAAGAAATTGGCTTGCTCAATAGAATATATCAGCCCAAGAAAATATTAATGATATAGCTCTTGATGTCTCTATAAATCTACACATTTTTTAAAGCAACCATGTTCAAATAAATGCTATGTATACAATGATATCTGTAGTAACCCATAGCCAACAAAGAACTGGGCAAGATATATCAGACAATAAGGCATTGGTTGATTTAGTCTCTAAAAAGCTAGATAATATTAGAGCTTATGGCAAAAAGATAAGGGTAACTCAAGCCAAATATTTTAGTTTTGAAGAAGATAAAAAGAAACCCCAAACAAAACCTTCAAGAAAATTTATCATACAGAGAAGAAAAGGGCTTTTAGATGATGATGAACTTGAAAATATTCTTAAATCTCATAGCAAAAAGGAACACACTAGTGTTGTGGTAGATATAGATTGGTTCCAAGAAAATGGGATAACCGAGCAAATTAGTGAACCTATGTATGTTGAACAAGATAAAGACTCTGAAACAAAATATATGTAAGAAACAAAAATAGAAATGGACATTAATGATGTAGATACTTCATATCTAGCATCAGGAAAAGAACCAATCATAGAACTCCCACTAGAAGAAGAAGAAGAAGAATGGGAACAATTTTCCAAAATTGATGATGGTTTTGACGAAAGCATGGGAGAAAATAGTTCACTCGGTCCTCTCACCCAAAATACTCATCCTGAGCAATTAAGGCTGCAAGCCACAAATGGGTGTATCTTAAATTTAGATGAATTGACTTATCCTTATGATGCAATTGTTGCATGGTGTGATTCCTTAGAAAATTTCTTTGATACTAGAACTTCTTGTACATAATAAAAAAAGGTAGCCTATGCAGTGAGATTATTCTCAGGAAAGTTAAGAGATTGGTGGGAACGATTGCTAGATGAGGGCCCTACAAATGATATAGGTGATTAGACTGAAGATTTTGAGGAAGCCTTTGTTAAAGATTTAAATCTTGGAAAACAAGATATAATGACTGTCAGGTTTCCACAATTAAAATTTAAAATGATTGATGAATTTTGTATAGCCACTAAAAATTAGGCTAGGCAAGCTACGAGAATCTTATATACTTTGAAATTAAGGAATTTAAGGTTGATACATAGATATAATTTGGTTTTTGAAAAGTATTTGTTCCAAGCTCGCTTGCAAAATAATGAGCTAGCTAAAAGACATTATCTAAACTCCTTGCCTTGTGAATTAGGAAGTTGGACAGAAGACTATGTCATGAACAAAAAAGGTTTTCAAGTTCAAAATTGCACATTTGCTGAGCTCAAAAATATTATAGAAAATAAGCTACAAAAATATTGTCTCTTAAAATTAATTAGCCAGAATGATAATGGGTTTAATTCTACATGCAATCTTAAGGAATTTTGTAGTAAGCCCCCAAATAAGGATTTCAAGGAATTTGCTTTAGTTAAAGAATTCAAAAAGAAATGTTTCTGCAAAAAGCCTAAGAAGAAATCTTACTTTGCTCTTGATTTATACTATACTAGTGAAATGAAATCTTTTCCTCATCACTAGAGAAAATCTAGAGTCTCTCCAATCAAAAGAAACCAATTTAAAAGAAAAGGTTTTAGACCTCAACCATATATACTAAAAAGAAAAACTGCATCAAAAAAGGCTGCACAATAGGTTAAATGTTTCATTTATAATGGACCCCACTATGCAACAGACTGCAAAAGAAAAATGAATGTAGCAGCTAAAGTATATGCAGTATTTCAACAACAAAACACTTAGTGGGATGTTATTCCAGGATATCAGGGATTTCTTGAGGAAGATGATTATTTTGAACTTCTTCCTACGGAATTAGAAACTTAGAATACGGTAAAAGAAAGAGGAAAACAAAATCTAGTATATTATGAAGAAATATCTTCTAATGAAGAAAAACAAGATTATGCAGTCAACCTTCTAAGAGAAAAATTGAGTGAAACTCGGAAAAAATATGATACAGAAAAAATTAGAGATCCCTATAGAGAAACTGAATCTATAGAAGAAAGGTATGTAGGAAGAAGATATTTAAATAAGTTAAATGATCTCAAAGAAGAAATGAAACATATAAATGAGGAATCATCAACATATGGGAAGAAAATGTCTGGTTACAAGATTCCATCATGGCAACAAAGACATCAGAATAAGCCAAAAAATAGTACCAACAGGTTTGTTGAACATGATAAAGATTCAGATTTAGAAGAAGAATTTGATTCAAAATAGAAAAAGCAAATAGTTTTCCTCAATAAACTAGATCTAATAAGGAATGATGTGGAAGAATTAACCAGGATGGTTTTAAGGAACAAAAATAAATAAATAAGAGCACTTAATCAATCCGTGGGAGAAATCAGAGTTGTTTTATTCAAGACTAAAATAAATAAGACCTACATAGAACTTGAAGAACATGAAAAAGAAAAATCTTCTATTGTTATGCTCTAAGCAAATAATATTGTATATATTGGAATTTCTTTATGTTTTGAAGGATACAATCCCATTGAATTATATGCATTCATTGACTCAGGATCAACAAGATCTTTTTCCAAAACAAAAGAAATCCCAGAAAAGTTTTGGAAGCCAAAACCAAAATTACCAAGAGGACATTCTATCACAGGGGAAAATCTGAAATGGGGAAGGTACGCACAAGATGTTCATATCAGGATTCATGGTAAAGAATTTATTATAGATTTTATAGAGTTCAATGATATGGATAGTGATATTTTACTAGGATATTTGTTCCTAGTCAAATATGAACCCTTCATTCTTAGAAAAACACAAACTTCTTTACATCATAAAGATGAAGAAGTTAAAATTTCAATTTTGAAGGTAGTTACTTATAGATTGGAAGGACTAGAGAATAATTCTACAAAATAATGGGCAAAAGTGGTTTCAGAAGATAAGAATGAAAAAGAACTAGCTCAAATTAGAGAAAGATTTTTGTAGCATGAACCCTCTAGAATTTTGGTCTGCAGAGCAAGAAGAATGTGAAATTAAGATAAGACCAGAATGTGTGTCCATCATACCCCATGAACCTGCATATTTACTAAGCCCCACTAAAGTCAAAGAAATGGATGGACATTTGAATGAGCAGCTAGAAGGAAATTTTATAAGAGAAAGTAAAAGTCCATTTGCATGTCCTGCATTTCTAGTAAATAAAAGAGCTGAAAGAGAAAGAGGTAAAAAGATATTTTTTATTAACTATAAACCTCTTAATGAAATTATATTGCCATTAAATTATCTCATACCATTCAGTTTAGACTTGATTAGAAGAGTAGCAAATAAACAATTTTTCTCAAAGTTTGGCTGTAAATCAAGATTCTGGCAAATCAAGGTCAAGGAAGAAGACAGGTATAAAACAACATTCTCAGTACAACAAGGTTTATTTGAATGGAACATTATGCTATTTGGTTTATGTGCTGTACCAACATATTTCCAAAAAAGAATGGACCAAGCTCTCAAGCACCTCAAAGATTTTTGTGCTATCTATATTGATGATATAATTATTTTTTCTAATAATGTTTCTGACCATATTGAGCATTTGAGAAAATTGTATACAACAATAAAGAAAAATGAAATTTTCTTATCAATAAAGAAAATGGTGATTGGTTATATAGAAATAGACTTTCTTGGGTTACACCTAGATAAGGGAAAAATAAAGCTCCAATCCCATGTTCTTAAAAGAATCCAAGAATTTCCAGATGTATTGACAAACAAAAAACAAATTCAAAGGTTTCTTGGGTGTTTAAGCTATGTAGCACCATTCTATAAGGAATTAGCAAAAGACAAGAAAAAGATTCAAGACCAACTCCAAGAATCATCTTCTGGATGGAATCCTCAAACTACAAAAGCAGCTCAACAAATTAAGACTAAATGCCAAAGCCTACCTAGTCTTCAGATTCTAGCTCCGGGTAATCCATTGATTTTATATACTGATGCTTCTGACACAACATGGTTTGTTGTTTTGATACAGAAATTTCTAGATAAAAGGAAGAAGATTTGTGGCTACTGATCTGGAACATTTACAGATACAAAATCTCGTGATCACATTTATAAAAAAGAGATTCTTGTTGTTAAAAAAGGAATTGAGAAATTAAAAATATTTCTCAAACCAGAGCATTTTGTGGTAAGAATAGACATACAAACTATAAGGAGCCTTATGAAGAAGAAACCCAATAAAAATATTGCACAAGGGAGAATTGCTCTCTGATATTTTGAATTTCTCAGATATGATTTTAATATTGAATGGATAAAAGGGGAAAATAATCCACTTGCAGATTCCTTAACCAGAGAACCAACATCAACTATTAAAATTCAAGTTGGTGATTCAATACCCCAATGGGAATTATGAGATGGGAGTATTATAGAACTTCCATAACTTCCACTGCAAATTATTACTTCACTTGTCGAAGTATGGATTTTGGACAAATGGATATGAGATCTCAAAAGACTCATCCTAGAATATCATGACCAAAGGATTCATTCTCCAGAAGAAGAAGAGAAGTTCTTAGAAACATTTGGGTTATCTTATACTCCAATTGCTTTCACTTGTAGGAACCATTGTTCTATGGATATATAGATTACAAGGTTTCAATCCTTATGTTAGACCAATTCAACAGAAATGAATTTCCTTAAATGTTGTAAGTTTGGACTTATTAATAGTATCACTCTCTTGCAAAGTGAGTTTGAAGATTATGCAGATATTTACTCCAAACTTCCCACCTGATATGAGACAATTCTTTAATCTTATACACGGAAATTTGTTTCATGCCATTTTTAAAGGAATTGTTGATTATTTAGTTGAACCAGGAGGATAGTGTCTCCGAAGGATTCAATTCTATCCCCTCACATATCCATGGTTTCCAGAAGTATTGATTGAGGAAATAATGCCAAGATTATTTCCTTCTAAACTAGTTGTCTACATAGAATGGGATGTTGTAAGAGGTGAAGAACAAGTCATAATCATCCATGCATTCCATAGGAGACAGGAATATTGGGATGTTATTTTTGAACCTCTTCCAGATAATATTTTACCACCTAGATCCCATATCAACACAAGGGTTTGTTTGTGTTGTGAAATTAGCCACGTTAAGATCTGACAACAGGATGCAACCTTGTCTAAAAAACCCATGATGTCAGCCATGTGAAGCTTGACAATAGGATGCAAAACCTGTGTAAAAAGAAAGATCCCTGTAGCCACTTACAAGTGTTAAGTGGATGGCTCTCACTTTTTGGGAATACAAAAAGTAATTAAATAATTTAGTAAATAGTGAGTGAGTAGAAAAGTTTTAGAAATTATTAAATAAATTGTAATGGGTCTACATGAGCTTGTAAATCCCAGAGTATGTACTCTATAATGACAAGATTCCATAGTACGTACTACCATCTACCACTCCACTTCTACTACCTTCCAGAAGTTCCTCCTAATTTTTCATCTACTTTTGTTATCTACCACTCGCATCTTCCAGTACCATCTACCACCTACATTTATTGATGAAATACATCTACCACTCAAACCTACCGGTCAAATCCATCTACCGCTTGGTCTCCAACTACTATAAATAGAGGAATTGTAGGCTCATTGAAGGAACCTTGAGTGATAGTGTCTAAAGTCTTATATCAGGAGTGTGGTGTGAAGAGTCTTATAGGAGCAAGATAGGAGTATCCTCTACCCTTGTGCTTCCATGCGATTTGGGGGATTATGAGAAACTGACTTGCATAGGTTGTGAATTTTGTCTCATGTAATAAAGCTTTAATGTAATATTGGCTCTAGCTTGCATTATTGTTGTTCCACAGTAATTTGGTATTGAAGCATATTATTCTTGTATGGTATTTGTTAGATATGGAAATGGAATAGAATATGTTTTAGATTATGGTTATTAGGAGTAGGAACATTTGGATTGGGCATACTTAACATGAATCTAAAGGTATTAAAAGTAAAAGGGAATTATGTTAGTATGAGTTCATGGTAGTCTAGTTAAATGGATGTTTTCCTATACTTTTGATTTGAAAGGATGATAGATGGAATGAGATATGGTAGAGTTATTATGATGTTATCTATGTTCATGTTCTTAGGGAAATGTTAAGTTATGGTGTTGAGATACCCTAGGGAATGATAGTTTATGAGATGTTGTTTATTCCATTGCGTACTCGTGTTCTTATGATCTTGATTGTAAGATGATTATGTGCAGGTCTAAATGAAGTTATATTAATTGTAAATGTTTATTGAGTTATATGTGTTGCATTAGTTTATTGTATTTTTACAAAATATGTTTCTATTTGCATGTTAGATGGTTATATTTCTCTAAGGTATATTGGCAGGCATTACATTTGGTATCAGAGCCAATGTTCATACACTGGGTACTCTTGTTTCATGTTTAACCCATTATGCATAGTAGTAGAGTAGGGAAATGTCTATCCAGGCATAAGAAATGAAAATCTTACCAAGGAGGGACTTAGTTTTTTTAACTCTTCTTAGTCAGATTTTCATTTCTGATGCCTGGATAGACAAAGGTGTAGAGTAGTTATGGTTTTCTTTGTTATTTTTCCTTCTTGTTAGTAGTAGCCTTAGATCCTATCTTATAAATATTTTATGTCTTGCTTAGACAAGATTCCTCTAAGGGGTAAAAGTCATGGGCGAAGCGGTCGCATGGGTACTCGACAGAATCCTCATCCCGAGGTTCCTGAAGAGGATCGATAGTTTGAGCATAGGTACTTTGAGCTTGAGTGGTATTCAGTGATAGTGGAAGATGAGGCTACACTTGCACAATATTTTCCTAGGGACCCTAACACTTGTATTAGTGGAGGAGTTTAGGTATTTGAACTTAAGACTTTGGTGGTAGCTGTGGAGATGACGCATGTGGTTGAAGAGAATTTGGCTTGGGCCTTAGGAGGTACATCAGTAGTGCAGCCGATTAATGCTCTAGCTTCAGGATCAGGTGCAAGAGGTGCACAGTCACAGACATCAGAATTTGCTAGGAGTTGCCCTCCATTGTTCAAGGGTGGACATTCTTAGTAGAAGAAAGGTTCTAAGAGTTATATTTTTGCTTGCAGACATAGATCGCATATAGATAGGGAGTGTAGTAGGGAGTGTATTCTTAATAGAGGCAGTTTCCAGTAGTCCGGTGCACCTTTATCTAGTCAAGGCATCAGTAGAGGAGTTTGTTTCTCTTGTGGTCAGTAAGGTCATATTTCTATACATTTCCCTTAGAGACATACATAGATGTTTGCTCAGAGGCCAATAATTTCAAAGCCCACAATAGGAGATGTAGGGAGATCTCATCGAGTATTAGCGATGGTTGATAACCGTCAGGCTTGGCAGCAGGGTACAATTATAGAGATTGCAGGTGAGATAAGTGGTATTTCTTGCTTAGTATTATTTGATTCAAGTACTTCATATTCTTTCATTTCTCCATCTTTAGTAGAGTGATGTGGACTTGTGGTGGTAAAGCAATTCAATAGGTGGTAGGTTGAGTTAGCAATGGATTCTAAGGTGGTAGTGGATTTCCTTATTCATGGTTGTGTGTTGGATTAAGAAGTTTGTTCCACCTCTATGGACCTTCGTGTTCTTTCTTTGGGGTCCTATGGAGCTGTGTTTGGTATAGATTGGCTTGAGTCTCACCAGGCCAAGATAGATTATTGTGGTAAGAGGGTGTAGTGTTTTGGTGATAGTGGTAAGAAGGTGGAGATAGTGGATGTGTAGTGACCTATCTCTCTATACATGATTTCCAATATGCAGTTGAAGCATTATGTGCAAAAGGGTTGTCATTTGTTTGCAGTGAGGGTGAATGATTTGGATGAGGGAGATAATCATGATGATCTCTTTCATCATCATTCCATCCTTCAAGATTTTTTTAGATTTGTGTTTCCTAGCGAGATTCCGGGTATGCTACCTAAGAGTTACATTGATTTTTAGATAGACTTAGTTCTTGAAGTAGAGCCTATATGTAAGGCTCCTTATCAGATGACTATGTAGGAGTTGAGTGAGTTGCGGTTGTAGTTGGAATATTTTCTATCTAATGGATTCATTCATCCTACTGTTTCTCCTTGGGTAGCATTAATGTTGTTTGTTAAGAAGAAGGACGGATCTATTCGCTTGTTTATAGATTGCTAGAAGTTGAATAAATTAACGGTGAAGAATCATTATCCTTTGTCGAGGATTGATAACCTTTTTTATGAGATTAAGGATGCTAAGGTCTTCTCTAAGAAAGATCTTAAGTTGAGGCATCACCAATTGCAAATTCATGAGGTAGACATTTATTGGAAAAATTCACTCGTGTCATAGATCCTCTCTTGTGTGTTTGATTATTTGTTATGATTTTCCCCCATGATGTTATTTTTTGTTATGTTAGGTTCTCTTTGGATGGCCCTTGTTACTACATTGGTGTAAGGTAACAAAGAGGCTGAATTTGTTGTGAAATTCTTCTATTTGTATCTTAATTCTTTTATATGTTGTCCCTTGTGTTGTCTACTTGGGGACAATACAAAGTGTTGATATCTCTGTTTTGGTCTCTTCCATGTTGACTCAAAAAGACACGTGTTCCCTTATTCCATTGTGTTTGTAGTTTCATTACATTTGGGGGATGAGGTTAATTCAATACAAATATTCTTGATCTACATTATTTATCAAAAGAGCATACTGACCCTAGAGTTAGTGGATTTCCCTTATATGTTTTGTGACCATTATCCTTTTATCCGTCCTTTTGTCGAGGGAATCCAATTGTGGTAACGCGCTTTTCTAATGGATGCATGTTAGCTTAAATAAATTTCTCTTAATAAGGCATATGCAATTGGTTTAATGTGGGGGCATACACTTTGCTCAATGCTAAACTTTATGCACACACTATGACATGTTTTCATACTCAAGTTACTTTGCAAACTAAGCCTTTTTCTTTGTAACTTTGTAGTTTTATTTTTCATGATTCATAGTAAGCAAATCTTACTAGGCTAGTGTAGTCATGTATTCTCTCTCTTTATTCTATATTATGTTGTCCCTTTATCTCGATGTTAGAGTTGTAAGATCCTAAAGTCCTTGGGGGGTTAGTGTGTCTTGTCTCTTTGATATCTTGCTAGAAGTCTTTTGATGCAACTTTGTACATAATTGTGAGTATTCTTAGTCTCATACTCCCACTAAAGTGGGGGCTAAATGTAGCAGCCTAAATTGTACTCACTTATAATTTTGTCCTCACGTAGGCCTCACTTTGGTGTTTTGTCTTCCAAGGCCTGTATGCAATGTTGATTCTGCTGGCACCACTTACCTATTCCACATTTTTATCAACTTTCCAGTTCAAACTCTAATTTGGAGTCCTAATTTCTAGGACCAAGACGTAACGCAGTCTGGCCCCAAATCAAGACTAGGGCATACCACACCTTGGGCCTCTTAATTGGGCCCCAAATTGCACCCCCTTAACAGTCATGATGAATGAGTGCAATTTTGGATCCCATGTTAGCCTATTGTCAAAATTTAATTTGATTTTTGATGATCAAGTATAAAAGGAGGTCTACCCCTCTTATATTATAACCTAATCAATCACCTAGCGAATTGAAATCAAGATTTGCACACTAGAAAATTCAAGTGAGCAAGCAATTAGTCGTTTAATCAAGCATTGGAGCAGAAGTGAAGTCAAATTGAAGAATTGAATATGGAATTCATGATCAATGTTTTATGAAGACATCCTACATAAAACCCTAATTGCTTTATGTGAAGATAAATAAAACTTCATCAAGGTAAACATTGTGGTTTTCAACATTACATTTCAATTTCAGTCTTTCCCTCAAAAGGAAAGTACTTTACTTCAATCTTTCATTACATTTATCAATTCAATTACATGGTTAATTCCAAAACTGGGGTTTGACCTAAGCAAAACCCCTATTCCCAACATATTTCCCTTTCTTTTTGTGTGCATGAAATAGGTGTGGAGTTGTACTCGAGAAATTTCGTAGAGTCAATAGTGACGAATAGGTCATCTTTCGATGAATTGTTTTTGGAGAACCAAAGAAAATATGTGCTACTTGGTCCTGAAATATCAGGTCGAACTTCTAGGAATAGGCCAACACATCTTCTTTTTCCCAGATCCAAGATTGTGGCTTAGTGGGATATCTGTAGTTTACTGTTTATGTTAGATTGCTTCAACAATTCATTATTTCCCCCTATTTTCACAATCAATCCAATTTAACTTAAGAAAGAGGTTAAATCACAATCAAATCTGGTTGAATCCAATTAGAATCATACTCTCTTTCCCATAAAGATTGAGTCTAGATCTATTGGGTTCAACCCTCTTTCAATGTATGTATGTTAATTGGGCTATTCAGTGGTTTTATTATCTTAAACCCTAATTATCGATTTCCATACATTACACCAAGTAGAAGAACTACATGGGCTACTTCATCATTACAATCAGGATTGGTTCAACTAGCTATATTTCCTATGGGAATTTAATCTTCAGACCTGATCATGGTATGTGCATCAAAATATAACTCAAATAGCGAAGAGTCTATAGTTCTTTGGGAGATTTCATCCTAGACATTTCTTTGGATGCCATTGAAGATGCACTACACATCTAGAAGCATGATATATATGCTAAAGTAATTGTTGAACATGAATAGAAGTACTATGACCCTGAAAGGGCTCCTATATAATACATAAATGAGAACTTGATGGAGAAGTACAAGAAGCAAAGCCAACTCTAGCAGATAAAAATCATCCATCAAGATCATTTGCATGTTAATGAAAAAGATTATGTCACTCTCCTCAGCAGAGTGGCAAGGCTTCCAAATGCCAAGGAATTTTAACCATGGATGTTGTTGTTTATAAAGACCATCCTCAAAATAAAATAGTTTATAGATTGGGGAAGGATGATAAGTGACAATCTTGATGACTAATTATGAAGAGTGAGGAGGGACCCTAAATTTTACAAGACCTCTTAAGTAGTTTATGTGCTTGTTTCTCAAGCCATGTATCCAGGGTTAAGAAGAGAAGGGTCTCTTACAAATCCTAGTGCACATGTCTATAATCATTATCCTCAATTGCAATCTAAGAAGAAGGAACATTCACTATATTGTCAATGACTTCTTTGTGCTTGCAGTAATAAGGTCCATTGAGGGAGATTTCAACAAAAGATTATCCCTAAAAGATGGAAATGAGATTCATTGTTTTAGTAGCTACTTCATTCAGTTTAGAACTTTCACTGACATTTAGGTTGCAGGATGCACTATTCCTCCTCATAAATTTCCCCAATATCCATGTGATAGGTTGGTTGTCCTAGAGTTATGTAGATAAATTGTGGACACACACAAATTGGTCAAGAGAAAGCATAAGCATTGTTTCTAATTGCCTATGAGAGTAGGTACACACTCATGCCTAGAGATGAAAGCTAGAAAAACTGTATAAGAAAATCTCCTTGAATTCTCTTTGAAAATATTAAAGATAGAGCCTAGTAAATTTGATTTAGTGGGTAGATTCAATAAAGTCATGGGCTCACATTTCAAGCATGTACTTGATATTGAAGAGCATTGGGAAAAATGTGTTGACGATCATGAGGTGAGAATATGGGAATATTGTAGGCCCCAATTTATCGCAACAAGCAAAAAAGTTGTGGATATCTGATGATGTGGAAAAGCATGATAGTGAGAACAGGTTGCATCCCTTGTATGATGCAAAGAGGATTTTTTGATATTCCAATTCATAACATTGATCCCAGCTTCTTGGAGCTAGAAGATATGGATGAAAGAGAAAGATATTTAAAACATTTTACTAATGAATGGATCTCTATAATATGTTGCACATTCCTCAAGTGGAAACTCAACTACCCCAAGGTGGAGCAAGTACCTCAAAGGGTAATAAAGTTCCCACTTCATCTAGAAGACAACCACCCCCTCCTAAGAATCCCAGTGGGCACACAAGACCTTATGTAGAGCATATTCCATTGAGGGTACATAAACAAATGAAAAGTAAGAAAGGAACCCAAGAGGCACCTTCTTCCAACACTCCTTAAGAGAAAAGAAACACTTGTTACTCCATCACCTCCTCTATCTTCAATTAATCAGGTAACTAGATCAGCCAAGGTGAAGGAGAAACTCAAGGAGGTTCCTGAAGAAGATAGAATGGTATACAAAAGATTGAGAAAATGTCCTAAAAGACCTCTTCCTATAAGGTTAATTCAATATTGGTTAGAGGAAGAGGATGAGGAAGACCTTGGACCCCAATTATAGAGAAGGAAAAGGATGAGACTTGAGGCTCTAGTGCAAGAACAAGGTGAACAAGCATGCCAAGATTCTAATGTAACTCCTTCTCACAATAAACTATTTCTCTCCAAGGAGAAGGCCTCCAACCATTTTCTTCAGTAGAAGTGCCACAATAACATACCATCAAACAAGAGTTCCCTTCGGATACTGTCGACATAGAAATTGACACAGAGGTTGCAGTTGAGAAAGAGATTGAGTTATAACAATAGACACTTGGGGGTGAAGAAGAGGTGAGGGTTAAAGAAGACCCCCCTTAGGAAAATGAGTCACTAGAAGAGACACTAGAAGGGAAAATTGAGGTTCTTTAAATTTATATGCAATCATAATCTCCTACTACCACTTTGGGGACTAAAATATTTGACAAGGCTATTGAGGAAGCACTCATTTTTATGTTAGGTATGGATCTTGGTGATGATCAAGAACAAGTGTAAGAAGATCTCCCACCAAATTATGAGCAACAACAACTTAATGAGACATCATCACATGAAGATCATGAGGTGCTCCATGAGAAACAATAGCAAGAGAATGAATTTGTGCCACCTGGCCAAGAATAGCAACAAGAACATGACTCATCTATGGTATGACAAGAACATCATGAAGAGCCTAGAGAGCATGCATAGGATAAGGATTAGGAGGAAATTGAGAATCCCCATAATGAAGAGGTTCATGAAAATAATGGAGGTTAGAGGGAAGATCAATTTGAAGATGTTGGAAATTAAGAAAGAGAGGAGCAACCTCAAGACAATATAGTTCAATAGAAAATGGAGATCACTAGTATGGGCTCAACCCCTACCTGGTTAGCAAGAACATTTGCACATAGGGAAAGGAGGTATAAGGAAGTCAAAGAAGTTGATTTCTCCATGATTGAGAGAACCTTTCAAACTCATGAGTCGAGGAAACATGCAAGTAAACTCTCAATGATTACTATTGATGCATCCAAGCACTAGAAGGCCCAAACAGTTCTACCTTTAGTCAATAAGTTTGAAAGTGAAATGCGGCCTAAATATTACCAGATTCAAGAAGTGGATTTGGGGCAACAAAATAAAGAAGGAGAAAGACATTCTTTACAACAAGTTGTAGATACAATTTTTTGAAGAATGGATAAAGAGGAAAAGACTAAATAGGAGTTGAAGGCTCAAAATGTAAAGTTAAAGAAATATATTAATGAACTTCTTGGCCCCATTGATGCAAACACTCCTTCCACTAATATACAGGCCACATTGACACAGGGTTTGTCAATGATCAACTAGTTGGAGATTCTTGCATCCCAACAACATTGAGTTGGAGAGTCAAAATTGAAAAGCTCATAGAAGCAATCATTCAACAAGTCTTGATTGGCTATGACTATTTGCAAAATTAATTGACTATTATTAATGGCTTGTTATCAAGAGAAGGAAAATAATGAATAAATATTGATGAATCAATTCTCTTCTGGGATAATTACCTTCCTACCCTTCGACTGGTGAATAATACTAAGGAGAAGTTATTAGATGATAAAGGAGTTTTGTTAGAGGATTCAGATAGAGTTACTATTGTAGAGTGAATTAGAGCCATGAAGATGCTTGTACGAGAGTATAAAAAGGCTAAAGATAAAGTTATTGAACAAAGTAATACTATTAAGTCTCTATTATTCCATGTCAAAGAAATTGTTGAAAGTCTTCATGGTAATCTTCTAGATGAAAAGTTGTAATTGAATAGTGCTCCCATTATTATACAAGCATTCAAAGATAAAATTCATTAAGATTTCTTACCACGGATAATTAAACAAATGATGGCCACTAAGTACCAATTAGAAATAATGAAGGAAAAACTCCCCCAGTTTGAAGATGGAAAGAAGAAGTCTCAAACTTTTGTTTAGAGCTTTGTGATAAAATTGAAGTACACCAAGACGCTAGATATAGAGGAACTTCGTAATATGGTGGAGAGTTTCAAGTAGCATTTTCCAAAGAAGGTGGTGAATTTGTGAAGTAGAATGATTCAAATTTTGATAGAAATTTAAATGTGCATAAGTGTAAGACAATTAGTTGGGAAGGAGGATAATGTTTTCTATTGTTTTTCCAATTAGCTCCAGTTTTATAGAGGTCAAATGCAACTAAGTAGGATATTATTTTGTCTTTTTTTTCACACCCAAGAAACTCCAATGACTATTTGTTAAAGTGCAAACAATAGAAGAAGAGAAACTTCACGTTTTTTCATGCAAACCAATAGAAGAAAGAACAACACTTAACAATAGTTCAGATTTGGCTGCTCAAATCAATTATCTACCTCATGGATAAAGTTTAGGGAGCTATAGATTTAGTTTTGGAGTAGTTTTAAGGTGTTTTCTTGCTAATTTTAATAAATTTTGGGCTTAAATTTTGACCAAAATCACTAATTTTGGGTTTTCATATCTACACTCGTAAACTCTATATAAGTCCTTTTTTGATTGTGAAAATGGTTGGATGATCGATGCTTGCATTTTCAGGAGATATTAATACAATTTTGGTGTGAGTTTCACTGCTAAATTTGTGAAGTGTGTTCATATTTCATATCTATGTTTGTGTTGAGAATTTTGTCCTCTATGTGCACAAGGTATGGCTTTATGGTTTTGAGGGATTTTAAAAATTGATCTTTTGGCTCATTCCTTTGGTGATTGCATCATGTTTGTATGGTGTTGATTTGATTTATGCAAGTGTGACAAAATTGACGTAGTTTAACTATCAAAACTTTGTATGACCTTTCGATTAATATTGTGTGGTAGATTTGATTATGAATAATTTTCTTAACCCTCATCTTTTGTTATTTATTGAAATACTAAGGAATTAGTGTAGACACCTAAAATTGTCCTAGCCTAAATAAATAAATATATTTATTTATTTAATTATTTTATCCTAAGTCTTCTATTAATTAAATAGATTTTTATTTATTTAATTAATTCACTTATCCTTTTCTAGTCTTTCCTTATTTAAATTATCCTTTCCCAAAATTAAATAAATATTTTATTTATTTAATCAGTCCCACTTCCTCTATTAATTACATGAATTCTTATTTATTTAATTAATTCATTAGCTTTTTCCCTGCATGACACTTGCCATTTCTCTTAATTTTCTCCTAACTACCCCCTCATATTTTATCCTTTTCCTTACCTACCCTTTAATCCTAGCCAACCATTTATCCTTTTACCTCTTAATCTTATCCCTCCATTTTCTATGGTGTTTTCTATATAAGAGGATCCTTCATCCTTATCAACCCTAATCATTCAAGCAACTAAGACTTTCAAGCAATCAAGCAACTTCACAACCACAATATGTTCTTTGTTGAGCTCGTGTGCATATACAACATCTCAGAGAAAATATATCAAACAAGATAATTGGAGATGGGAAACGTTGGAGATCAAACCCTAGGGTTAGTGCAAGAAGTTGAGTCCACATTTTGGCCAAAAAGTGGAAGTGTTTTCCCTGATTTTTAGATTTTGCCATATTTGACCTAAACATTTGAAGCACTTAGAGATTAAATCTTGAAAAATGTTAGTAATACAAAATGTAGCACTCGGAGTCTACTTTCCAATTATGTAATTTATTTTAATACCCACATAATATAAATTGACTTTCATAATGGATTTCTAAAGGCCACTTTTTAAAAATGTCTACTTCAGGACCATACCATGCACGTGTACGACCACCACTTTTTGACACAAATAATTTGTTTTTTCAAACCCTCTTGGGAAATGATCTCTAATACACTAGAGATTGATGAGGATATTTTTGTGTAATTTTGTTTTTAATACATTTTTTTATTGACCCTAATTGTCGTTTTAAAAACTTATCATGTACGACCAACATAATTTGACCTAAACTTATCATTTTTTTATTATTTTTTAAATTGAAATTTTTTTTGTGTAGATTGATGACTTTTAATTTTTTTTTCAAAAAACATAAAAACAAAAAAGTTATTAAATACACAAAATTAATCAATATTTCAAGTTTATGGTCTAGTTTGGGTACAAATTAATTGAAAAATACAAAAATTAAACAAATATTTTTTAAAAATTACATATTCAAAATCTGCACAACATTATCTAAAATGGGTTTTAATTTCATCAAAAAATTCTTTGATACTGGACTTGAAAAATATGGTAGAAGTCAGTATTTGAGCATTTCATTGAAGCAAAGCATGAACTTGCAGGTCAAAGGCTAAGGGTTGGGAACTCCATGCCTTTCCCAAGCCTAAACTTGATACACATGGTGGGCTTTGGTTTTAAAATTTAAGTAATGGGGCCCCGATTTATAAAATGGGTCCTCGCTTTTAAAACGGGGCCCCACTATTTTTTTAATTGTTAATTTTTATAATGGGGCCCCACTATTTAAACCATTTTTAAAATGGGGCCCCATTATAAAAATAGTTGCTACTATAAGAAGAAAGGACAAAATGTAGTAATTACAAATCTTGTTATTGGGATCCATACTAACAGAGAAAAATTATAGTGTTTGGCTCACTTTTTTACTACCATTTACTCAAAATTTGCAAAAAGACCAATTTTAAATTTTAGTTGTAAAGGAATTAATTTTTTAATCAAAAGGGCTTTGTAAAGCTGAGTTCAAAGCAGTGTCGAAAGAGACAAAGAAAGACAATGACATCAGAGGAAATTTAAGCACAAAGAGAGGAGGTAAAACACCAAAGAGATAGAAGATCACAACTGCGACAATTGAAGAATAATGAAGCATCCAGTTCAATGCCTATTTAATATGAAACCATTGAAGAAACCATAATGGATACAAGCAATGTAGAACCAAATACGAGTGCATATTTAGATCATCAAACTTTGACTGGTGATGAAAATGTTCATGTTGATGCAAATCCTCATATATTTTTAAATCCCCAAGACTATACTAAAATTCAAATTGAAGATTTAAAGGAAGTTGGATATGCACTCAATGATATTAATGTTACACCTAAAGGAAAATAATTGAAAATTGAAAATAATACACCACCCTTTTTGAATGAAAATGAATGCAATTTTTTTAATATTGAAAGCAATGCATTAGATAATCTTAATGGTTTAGTTTCCTGGAGGCAAATTAGAACACATGCTAATAGTATATATAAACAATTTTTCTACAATAAAAAGCTAGGATTTCAATGTCAACTTATGTTACAATTAATGAAAATGTTGAAAATGCGTAAAGACATGAAAAAATTAGGAATATATATAAAACCAAAAAAGAAAGATGAATCGTATAAGCAAGTTGTATCTACCGTTGCTAGTGCCATTGACTCTATCGGAAAAAGAAGTTGATCTAAAGATAAGAATGCAACATACAAGTTATAAAAACTACTATAGTTAGCAAAACAACTACAAATAAAAGAATGTTAAGTAATATAAGTGGTTGTTTAAACATACATTGTAGAACCTTGTCAAGACTGGCCACGAGAAGAATCACCATTGAAAGTGATCCCCAAAATCATTGTTGGAGTTTTAGTGGTAGACTTCCAAGGTCAAACATGAAATGAAATGTTGAAACTAAATCATTAATTGAAAAATTGTGGCATGATAATACAAGAGTTTCATCTAATGCTAGAGATGTTTTGAAGTTAAGGGTGGGATCAAAAATTCGTGATCCTCATCCAAAACATCTTCTAGACATGACTCAAACTTAATTTTATAAAAAAATCTTAGATGAATCTATGTTAGTGAATGTATGTATTAGTTAGAGATCATTTGAGAAATGCACGCCCTGGTATGTTAAAATCAATAAAAAATGAATCTCTTGTTGTTGTAAAACTCATGTTCAATTTCGTTATTATTATGATGTTTTTCAATATATATGTTGTTCATTACATGGTAATGATATTGTGTAGGATTGTGGTGTGTACATGCCACCTGAAACTATCAAAGAATTTATTGCAAGTTTGTTTTGTAAACCACCTAATGAGCAATTATTTATTTCAAGTGCATGTATTTATGGTAATTGCAATGTATGTGGAAACTATTCATTGATAGGTTGATGTTTGCATGAACATGTTTCAAGTGAGTTTGGACAAATATTGGTTGATGTTAGAAGATTTATAAATATTGAGTACTCTCTAAAGGATGGAAAGGTTGGGAAATGTTTAGATTTGATAATTAAAAAAATAGTGTGAATGCATTTATCAATGAGTTTAAGATTCAGATTGTTCCAAAATATGTGAAGCATGCCCAACATGCTTGAGGGCTTGATGGACAGTTTCGCATATGAAAGAATACATTTCCAATTGGAATAGTTTTATCAGTTGTTGATTTCGCAGAAAACTACACTATAAAACCACAAGAAGAAACTCAATGTCAATATTATAATTCAGTGCAAGTGGCAATTTTTGTACATATTATATATAGACATGCACATGATAGTACAAAAGATAACATTTTTTTTTTAGAGGGTATCATTTCTATGTCAGTGATAATCAATTACACTCATCTGAATTTGTTCAGTATTACTTCAAGGTCTTTTATGACAATATAAAGGAAAGAGAAATTCAGATGACACAACATATGATATGGTTAGATAACTACACATGCCAGTTCAAAAATTCAAGAATGTTTTATTGGCTAAGCAGAGCTCACAAGGAAACCAATGTCCAACATATATGGAGTTTTTTTGAAGCAGGACATGGTAAAGAAGAGCATGATGGAGCTGGTGAATGTGTAAAATGAGCTCTTGCTAGAGAACAACTGAAATTCAAGGATGCGGTGAAATTTAGAGATGTGCGTGCAATTGTGGATTGGTGCAATTAAAAGTTATCTACAGGATCAACTAAGAACTCCACAATTCGATGTTTCTTCTAGTTAGTTGAAGAAGACAATATTCCTATTTGACATGATTGTGATACCATCAGTGGATTAGATAAATGGAATTCATTTATTAGTTCTAATTCAAACACATGGACTATATTCACAAGGGAGCTTGCTTTTTTTTGTCAGTTTTGTGTTTCTAGTGATTGGGAATTTTGTGAGAATACAGAATGGGTCGAAGAATGGCAACAAAGATCATTGACATCCACATACACAAACGATCCACATGAAAGAATAAATGAAGACATGAATCATATGTTTGTATTAGATGACTATGATCGCATTTCAAATCTTATACAAGAAGGAAAATTTCAATTCAATTTGTTTTGGTTTATTAAATAGTACCTATATGAATGCTTACAATGTATATATGTGGATTTATATCTCACTAAATATTAAATTGAAATTGGTATGTACTGGACATGTTTATGTTGTTGTTGCACCAGAGGACAATGAAGAGGGGACAGCGTATTGGCTAGCTTGATGTGTAGAGCCAAAACATAAGTTAATTCATCCTCGAGTGGATGATGATGGTTATGACTATCCAACAAGATTTGTGGTTGTTGTTGGCACTTGGCTACACAAATATCTAACAAGAAATAATGGATTGTCTGTGTTTGAAGATTATGAATCAGAAAAGAAGATTATACACTACTTGCATTGGGTAGTGACAACTAATATTAAATTGGATAGATATCGTGCCGACCTGCTAATAAACAGTTATGGACACTCTCTATGGAAAAACATGAAACAATCATAGATGCATTGTGTAGACACCTAAAATTAATTAAATTCATATTTAATTAATTTAAGCCTCTCCACATAATTAATTAATTTAATTATGTGAGTCCCTTTCTTCTTAAAATTAATTAAATCAAATTTAATTAATTTTATCATTGTAGTCCAATAATTAATTTATCAAAATTAGTTATCTCCCATTCTTCTAAAGTCATCTCAATAATTAATTCTTCTAAATCCCCTCTTAGTTAATTAATGAAATTAATTAACTTAAGTCATATGATTCCTACAAAATCACTTCTTCTAATCTTCACTTGGCCTAATTAATTCTTCTAGAAGCATGATTATCATTATTCCTCAATTTTAAATTCATCCACTCATTCTCTCTCCTCATGTCACATCCTCCTAACTTTCCCACTTGCACTCTAATCCCTCATTAACCCACCTAATCAATCCCCTTAATCATTTGCACATCTCTAATCACCTTGATCATTTAAAAAGAAATTCAAATTCTTTGAATCTTCCCACGCATCCTCTTCCCAAGGAATTTTTAATTCTTTTATCCATTTAGTCTTCCCACACATCCTTTTATTTTGGAATTTTTAATTTCTCCTCCCTCCCTGCAAGGAATTTTATATTCCTTTTTCTCTTCCAGATGTACTTGGGATCTCTTCCCCATGTACCTTGAGAGGTGTGCAGACAAGAAATGCCTTTATGACATATCTCTTGGTCTCCACACCTTGTCCTCTCAATCCATGTGCTCCCTCTCAAATTGATATCAACCCTTCATCCTAAAATCAATCTTGGCCCTTCATTTTGGCCTCCTCCAATCTATAAATTGGAGTCTCCTCTCCTCACAAATCATCCACTTCTCATCTAATATTATTCTATTAATTTGAAATCCAGAATAATCCATCATGTCATCATAATGCCCAAATCTTCTCTCATCTAATCCATATCCATCATCATTCAAATCCAATCCAAATCCAACCAATCTTGATGTGTGTGGAGAGAAATCCACATCCCAATCAAGGAGCTAATCCAAACAAGTTAAGGAGGAGCGCATCCTTGGCTTCAACAATAGCTCAATCAGATGAACAAGAGAGAACTCTCTCTTGCAAGGTATAAGAAGCTTGGTTTATGCTTTATTTGGTTATTTAAGTTTATTTGGGTTCAAACTAACCATCTAAACTTGCATTGGTTTTCCCTTGATTCACATTGCAAAAGAGAAAGGATGCAGATGGTATAACAAAATAAATAAATACAAGTAAGTTGTAATTTTGTACCCTTAAGCCATCTCCCTTTTAAAAGTCATGATGTATACTTTATGTTGCATTTTAAGTCATGCATCCTAAATATAAAAGCTAATCAAATAATTTTGTTTCATAATTATAATCATATTTATTTGATCAAATCATAATAATTCAAGTTATAATTTAATTTAAATTATAATTATAAATTATATTATGTTATAATTATTAAGTTATAATCATATTTATTTGATAAAAATTATTATAATTTAAGTTATAATTATTATAATAAATCAACTTAAATTATAATAAATATGATCTAGTTATAACTTTACTTGAATAAATGTAATTTTCTTGCACAAAATATAGAATTATGATAATGTATTTTTTTTTAAATGTAATTTTTGAGTAGGTCCCTTACAAGAAGATCTCAATGATTATAGATAGGCTTGATACTCTTTATGTAATTATATGTAATTGATAGGTTTGATAGGCTTTTTGTCATGTTAATATGTAGTTGTTCAAACACATATTTTTCTAACTCTTTATGCACGAGTTGATAGTCTTTTGGTCATGAGAACCACTATATCTCTTATTTTTTGTTCATTATGTTCAATTAAATTAATTATGTTCATTATGATTCAATTAAGTTCAATTAAATTAATTATGTTAATTATGTTCAATTGGGTTAAATTAAGTTAAATTAAGTTCACTATGTTCAATATAATTCGTTGTGTTTCAATTACGTCCAATTAGTGTGCAAGGGAAAAATTGAGACTAAGCAAACAAGCCCTAATCCCACTCTCATGTACATATTGTGGAATAGGAAAGAGCCTAGGGAGGTAACACACTTTGGCTACTTCTTGTGAGGAAGAGACAGCCAAGGATTACCTCTTAGGGCTTATATTCCTTTGTTGCAAATGTGCAGATTTGAATGATTTAACCTAGAATACAAGTATGCATAAACAACCCTAATCTGGAAATGCAGAATTGAGAATAACTAATATACTACTACAAAGTATAGATTAAGATACAAATTCAGATGTGCACCTATACTAGAAATCTGAGCAAAAATGACCAGGACCAGGTTGTTGCGCCACTATCCTGATTCTATAGGCCTGAAGTTGTACCTGTCAACTTGTGATCTGAAGACTGAAACTTGTTTTCTTGTCAAAATCTTCTCAGATCTGGAAGGACCAAGGTGCCATGCCCCTATCCCAAGGGTTTCTGCTGATTTTTGCCCTCCAAAATAGTCCCTGTGTGCTCTGTCGGTCCCGAAACTTGCAATGACGCTTGGATCCAAATTTGCACATGTAGCTAAAAAAGTAGGGTTTTGGGTGGCTATATGGGGTTTTACCTCAGTAAAACCCCCATTTTGGTGATTTCCACCTCAACGAATAGCTGATTTTAAAAGTAAAATAGTGTGTGCAAGAACCTTGTGTGTGTGCAAGATCCTAGGATGAGAGAAAACAATCTAGAGCAACCCTAATTGCTTTTAATTGATAAAGTAAATGCTCTAAATCAATTATGAAAAGTAATCTAAAGCATGAATTTAAATCAAATTTATGTAATAAAGCTTATATAAAGACATAGAGACAATATGAAATCATACCCAACCCCAAGGGAGAGGTACAAGCCAATCTTTAGTCGGTGATCTCCTATTTCTTTCCCATATCTTCAAAATCCCCCAATTGATGAAAGAATTCTTGATGAATGCTTGATAGGGATTGTTGAATGTTGTTGAAGACTCCAAATATCTTCTCTTTCACTACATAGAAGGCTCCTTGTAATCATTTGAAAAGCTTTTTCCCAAATTCGATTCCTTAACCCTTCAAATGAAGAAAGATAGCTCTTATGTATGGAACCTTGGATCTTAATTTCATCTTTAGGTTGACCTAGTATTTGAATTTCCCGCCAATCTTTTGGGGTTAAGCATTATAATATCATAGAATTATGCTCCTAAAATTTCAAAAAAAATGTCAGGGACCGTGTGCAAAGTGCACATGGTTAGACCAACTTTTCACCAAATCTAAGGGGCCATTAGATATGATGATATTAGAGTGGATCCCAAAGTTATAGCTAATTCAAAGATGTTTTAACATGCAAAATCGGGCCTTAAAGATCAAAATAGGACATAATTAGGGTTTATGATTAAATGATTACTTGGAGGATTAAAATGAAAAGGGGCACGCTTAGGATAAAGGGCCCAAATTTATAACATGTGAAGAGGTGAAATATGAATTTAGATTTAATTAAATTAATTAAATAAATACTTAAAGGAGATGAGAAATACAAGATGCAAAAACACACTAAGGCAGGTGCTAAACCAAGCATGGAATTGTACCACCCTAGCAAGGGTGTACAATTTATGATGCTACATTTAGCCCCCACTTTAGCGGTTATATGACACTACATGCATATGCAAGCTAAAGTAAAGAAAAAGTAAACATCATTTGAAATAGGATATATCCATAAGTTGTCGAACGAAGCCCCCAGCGGTATCTGCAGTACACAATTAGGAACTGAACCCTACAAAACCACATGTTAGATCATAAAATAACCTAATTCTTACTAAGGAAAGTGATGAAATTCATGGGTAGCTATATCCCCCTATTTTGTCTTTCTTATTAGTGAGGTGAAACAAGGTATCATGTTTACCGCAGTAAATTGTGATGGAGACTTTGATGAAAACATATTCACAAGAAGGCTCGATTATACTTCCAATAGATTTATAGAATGAATATGGAGCAAGAGAGAAATTTCATGATTCCAATGCCACCGACGGTGTGAAAATCAGAGCTCCCTAGCTCAAGTTATGATAGATTGAGTAAAAAGGGCGAAATTAGGGTTTTTAACTTAAATTCATAAAACAAAAAAGTGCATACCTCATAAATATGAAAGTGATACTCTCATTTGTCACTTTTTGACTTTTAGCACTATTCACTATAGAGGAGCCCACACATTAGTCATCATGCCTCGACGTCGACCTGAGCAACCCATGCAGATGGAGATCCTACGTCGAGCCATTTTGACCAGTGGACCACTCGACGAGGTGAGTTGGCCTTTCCGTTGACTCTTATTTGACTTCATTGATTGCATTGATTTTTAGTATTGATGATATCACCACCTAGATCCTGCATGCACCCCCTGTTCAGGCCCTAGGGTGCCCTGGTCCTCCCTGGGCACCCTAGTCCCAAGAGGGGAGCCTTGGTTCTTCCAGGGCACCTTGGTCCCAACTCGGAGTGACCAAGGGTCACATGGGATCAAGTGTCAGACATATAGGATAGAATGATGATGCTTTTATGCTAGATGATTATGATCAATTGAGCGATTACTGATGATTTAATGTTTTTGATTTATAGATTCTTCCCTATATTCATGAGCATATTGCCGATAACACCTTCCAGAGCCTGCGGAGTCAGATTCCATGACTCTCACCAAAGGATAGAGAGTTGCTTCATGTTGTAGGGTTGCGGTATGTGATGACCATGTCTGCCATCAAGTTCCATCCCACGATGTTGATGGAACTAATGGAGAGAAGGGACATGGATACCTCCACTTTTTTGCTACCCGTGGGGGAGATGGCAGTCACACTTGAGGATGTATACCACTTTCTTCATCTTCCCATCAGGGGAGAGATAGTGAGATACCAAGTTGACCGCACCGCTACCGCTTACAGGAGGGAGGAGGTCTACTGCATTGGGAGAGAGATTCCCAGTGAGACGAGGTGTCACATTATGATAAGTTGGCTCCTACATCCCACTGGTGAGATTTCACTACTAAGACAACTTATGATTGTGACCATTGTATTATTCATGTGCCCTAATGGGCGCGACACACATATGCATGGCGGTCTCACTTATGTAGTTAGAGACAAGGAGAGACATCAGAGGGTATTCTCCTGGGGGTAGAGCATGTTAGCCCACCTCTACCATGACCTAAGAGAGTACGTGTTTGGACAGGGATGCAGCCTGATGACCTGCACACTACTACAGATATGGATATTAGAACACATTACATGCACTAGACCCATTGGGCTACCCATTGACTTGGTTTTGGAGAAGCCTAGAGTATTCGCATATGAGTTTTGATAGATTGACACTAGAGGCCATCAGATGGAGACCCTACCTTATGATGTTCATGTGGGCAGGGATACAAAGGCAGTTATTCTACATCCAGCGAAACTATCTACTAGAAGGACAATACAGCCACCACATGGTCCCATCCTCCTTCGACCGAGTTCAGTGGTAGTTTGGGTTTGAGCAGTGTGTTCTGACACACATACCTATCTATATCTGGCACTCACATGTGACTCCTAGGTCGAGAGCCATTTCGAGGCCTACCAGTGATGAAATTGAAATCATAGATTCAAATGGGTCGGATAGGGATATCATGACCGATTATAGAGATAATGTGGGCACACACCGACAGTACACCAAATGGTGGGGTAGGACATACCTTGGATTCATCTTTCCAGTGGAATATTCTAGCGGGAACCCCGAACCATGGAGACACACAAGTGACGAGGAGAGGCCCGACACATTCGAGGATCTTGGTGAGGAGGACACGGATGATCAGGATGATGATGTAGGACAATAGGAGGTTGGCAGTGTAGGAGAGGGAGAGAAGGATGGTGATGATGAGGAGGATGGAGAGGAGGAGGATGAGGAGGAGGAGGAGGAAGAGGAGAATGAGGAGGATGACGAGGAGGTCGAGGAGGCTGAGGAGGATGAGTCAGATGTAGTTCCTCATCACTTAGGGGACAACACCATAGCCCTAGATCCACCGAGCATTCCATCACGAGTGGAGAAAGACTTTATGAGGGGTCTTAACTCTATTCCCCACCATCCTATGCCTATTTTACAGAGACACTACGAGCACAGAGAGCCTAGCGGGTCCCAGTTGCAGGAGGTCCCTTTCTCCGACCCCTATTGGTGAGAGAGAGATCTAGGTAAAGTGTTTGTGATTATTTAATTTATGCATCTTAATATTTTAGATTTGATGATATATAATGTTACTGATGAAAATATCCTTCTATCTCTGTAGTTGGCACCTTGGAGTGGCGCTCCCTTATCCAAAATGCAGTGACAGATCTCATCATGACTGCACACATTCCCAGCTCCTCACAGATAGTGCATAGACCACAAGAGAGTGTCGGGCAGCATGAGGACCTATTCACCCCCATTTGGGTTGAGATGGAAGTCTAGAGAGAGAGAGGGAGAGTACTTTGTTAGACATGCTACAATGGATAGAGCGAGATCTAGCAAAGTCTCAGGCAGAGGCAGCCACATATTGCAGGATCATGATGGAGAGGGATCGCAGGATCTCCTTGCGGAGTCACTCACGCTCCACATCACGGTATACACGCATGGGTCCACCCACACAACCAGATTAGGAGGGGACATCTAGTCACCATCCTCCAGCTACTAGTTCTAGGGATAGGAGATGATCATGATATGATATTTTGATGTACAGTGATATATATGTTATGACAAAACATGTTATTTTAATTTATGAAACATTGTATGCATTGCTTTTATTAAAAGTAACATATTTGGTAATGAACATGTATGTCTAATTTAATTTCCATGTGATTGATTTCTCAATGCTTCATGATTAAATTGATACATGTGTGATTTAATTAAATAACTAAGTATTTAATTAAATGCTACCTTGGTGATATAAATGGAAAATGTGTTTAGCTTAAGAATTATATGACTAATGTGATTTAATTATCTCTAATTAAACACAACATGATATAAACCTACTTAACACTTAAGAAATTGTATAAAATGTTGGCACATATAAAATGTAAATCTATCACAATTTACATAAATGAATCCAAGACAAACAATAAAGTAGAGAAACATGCTTGTTAAGAATGAAGTAATGTAGACAAAAACAATACAATATCATTTAATACCACATACTTTAATGAAGATATGCTAACATATTATTCAATTTGGAAGAAATAAAAGACACAAGAAGAGAGAGAGAGAGAGAGAGAGAGAGAGAGAGAGAGAGAGAGAGAGAGAGAGAGAGAATTTAGAAGAAGAGAGATAGAGGGAAATATTAAGCATATTATCTACGAAGATGCATAGCATTTATGGGTTCCTTGAGAGGTGTGTCGTCCACATCTGCTAGATTCTTGTAAGCACCTAATCCATAGACTTCGACAACAATGTATGGTCTAGGCCAATTAGGACTGAATTTTCCTTTCTCCTTGGGTAAGGCATTCACATTGCGTTGATTCTCATAAAGTGCCAAATCACCTACTGAGAAGGAACGTTGAATGACTTTATCACTGTAGCTTTGTTGTAAAGTTTTATGATACACTTGAATATGCTCAAGAGCATTTATGTGACATTCATTGAGCATCTCAAGTTGTTGAAGCTTTTGTTCTTTATAGGAATCATCATCCATTATACCCTTAAGAGAAACCCTTAAATATGGAATTTCTAACTCCAAAAGCATAATAGCATCAGCACCATAAACAAGATTATAAGGAGTACAACCCCTTCCAATACGCACACTCGTCTAGTAATCCCAAAGAGCGTAGATCAACTAAGTAATCCAATCCCTACCATGCTTACCATGTGGTGCAATCATTATCCTTGTTGAGAAATCATTATCGGTTAAGAGAATTCTTTACCTATTCTTAAACCCTTCTTAAACCTTGGCAAAAATTCATCAGAAATTCAAAACATCCCTTCCAATAACCATCATAGGATGTGGTTTCGGTTATATACTCAAATCCATCATAAAAGCTTATGTATCAAACCACAAGTCACCAAACATCTCCAATCACCCGATTCCATCAAAATTATATGCTTTACCGGTTAAGGTCCTAATTCGCAGTCTTGTTGGTAAACTCTGTCAAACTGTCAAACTCTTACTCTAGTAGACCAAATCACTTAGCCAACAAGTCAATCACCAAAAACCAACTGTAAACATCATTAAACATCAGTTGAACCTGGTTGACATCAATGACAATATAAATAACTGAACATGTCATCTTCCTCTACCGGTATAGTCATCCACCATCATCTCATCTTCATCAGTTATGCCACATGCCAACATCCACACCTAGCTAAGATGTGAAAACCAGGACCATAGAGGTTAGACATTTTTGAAAGAGGAGGATTTTCATAAAGTGAAGGATCAAAATCCTCTAGATCATAACTCAAGAGAGACAAAGTCTGAGAAGCCGCCACAAAGTTATTACTTAATGGCCCAGATAGAGTGGATTTCTTTTTAGGTTCTTCTTCTTCTTTCTTTTTGACTTTGGGCTCTCTAGGGGGAATTATATATTCTCCTATAAAAGTAGGAGTAAAGTCAAGGGATCCCCAATCATCTTCTGTGAGAATATTTTCAGGAGAGAAGGCATCCTTAGCGGTAGAATCAGGTTGGGAAGGCTCTTCCTCAAGAACCTTAGGTTCACTTGAGGAATTATTGGTAGGAGATAAATTTGAAGAAATATACACACTAGTGGGAGTAGAGGCTTTAGAAGAATCATCTAAGATTTTTGGGGAAGAACAGGTTGAAGAGGATTTAGATGTTGATGTTTGCAAACAAGCTTGGAGATTTGTGTCACTAGCAAGGTATATGTTTTATTGTTGTAAATGAATTTAACTTGCCTATGCAATGTGGAGGGGACAACTTACATTATATGAATCCAAGGTCTCCCTAATAACAAGTTGTATGTCAAGTCTATGCACATGACATGGATAGGTGTGGGTAAAGTAATAGGACCTACCTTAACAAGCAAGGTAAATATACCTAATGAAGATTTAGCAACATTATCGAAGCCCCGGATAGTAAGAGAATCGGGCTTAATGAGGGATGTATCGATATTTATTTTATGCAATAAGTTAATGCTATAAACATTAAGGCCAGAACTATTGTCCACTAGTGTCTATCTTATTGCACTATCATTTATGATAACCACAATCATTAAAGGTTCATATTGACGTTGGATCTCACTAGTAGGAAACTCATTTTTTGTAAACACAATTTGAGCTTTAGGAGATGTGATAGAATCAATTAAGGAAGTCATATTATTAGATGTCATTATGGATGGGATGTCCAAAGTTTTCAAGGCATCTTGTAACATTCTATGATGGGTTGAGGAAGTTTGAATCAAATACCAAAGGGATATCTTGGCAGGTGTAGCTTTAAGTTGTTCAATGAGATCATATTCCTTGCCAAGAGTATGTTAGATACGTGGTGCTTGAGGAAGAATAGGTTGAGTATCAAGAAGAGAAGTTGGGATAACTAGAGGAGGGTTAGGTTGCCTATTATTTATTGTGTTGTAGGTATGGGCAACTGCATGATGACTCTCCTTAGTTAATTGTTTAGCATAACTATAAGGACTCTTAGTGGGATTTCCTCCTTGCACAGTAATGATGGATTTGTTAGGAGTACTAAAGGAGTCATGACTAGATCCACCTTGAACCATGAAAAGAAGTTGATTAGAGAGAGATGAAGTTGAGGAAGGATAAGCACCTTGGACCATAAAAAGAGGCTTTCTATGTTCATTCACATTTATCATGTTGATTAACCTTTTAGATGTATTCTTTTTGTTTGAAGATTTAGGAAAAGACATAAGGTCATCAAGGGCATCATCCAACAAAGCATGGTCATATCAATTGAAAGATTTATCTTTTGATTCAAAGGGAGACATGTCCTTATAAATCGAATTATTCTAAACAACCATGTCACTATATCTATTGGAGGAGTTAATAGGAATGCACCCATGAGAAGAATCATTCAACTTATCTTTCTCATCACCCCGAAATGGCATAGTAACAAGGTTGATTAGTTTTTAGCAAAATGAGGGTTTAGAAGGCTTAGGGTTCAAAAAATCTTCTAGAGCTTCATTTAATTCATCCTTACTAAACTCATAATCAATATAATTGCATACATCATCAAAAGCATGAACATCTTGCAAATAAAAATCTGACATTTTGAAATGGAAATTGAATGGAATTTAAACACACAATGCAAGCAAATAAAGGGAAATATTTTTTTTTCCTTTTTTTCGTGAATTTTTCACTTTTTTGGGAATTTTATGTTTATAAAGAAAAATGAAAATATGCTAATTCTAGATCTAACAATTCAATGTAATCAAAATGAGATTGGATTCACGTTGGGTTCACCAAAATGTGCAAGGGAAAAAGTGAGACTAAGCAAACAAGCCCTAATCCCACTCTCATTTACACACTGTGGAATAAAAAAGAGCCTAGGGAGGTAACACACTTTGACTACTTCTTGTGAGGAAGAGAGGTCCAAGGACTACCTCTTAGGTTTTCTATTCCTTTGCTGCAAATGAGAGGAAGAAGTGATGCAAAAGTGTAGATTTGAATGATTTAACCTAGAATACAAGTATGCATAAACAACCCTAATCTAGAAATGCATTTCTGAGAATAACTGATATATTGTTGCAAAGTACAGATTAAGAGACAAATTTAGATGTGAACCTGTACCAGAAATCTAAGCGAAAATGTCTAAGACCAGGGTGTGGGGTGTTACACCACTGTCCTGATTCTGCGGGCCTAAAGTTGTAAATGGCAAGCTGAGATCCTTAATCTCTGAAACTTGTTGTCCTGTCAAAATCTGCACAGATCTGGGAGGACCAGGGTGCCATGCCCCTATCCTAGGGGTTTTTGCTGATTTTTACCCTTTGGAACAATCCATGTGCGCTCTGTCAATCCAGAAACTTGCAGTGACGCTCGGATCAGAATTTGCACATGTAGCTCAAAAATAGGGTTTTGGGTGGCTATATGGGGTTATTCCTTAGTCAAACCCCCATTTTGGTGATTTCCACCTCAACGAATAGCTGATTTGTAAAGTAAAATAGTGTGTACAAGAACCTTGTGTGTGTGCAAGATCCTAGGATGAGAGTAAACAATCTAGAGCAACCTTAAGAGTAAATCCTAATTGCTTGTAATTGACAAAATAAATGCTCTAAATCAATGATGCAAAGTAATCTAAAGCATGAATGCAAATCAAATTGATGTAATGAATCTTATATAAAGATATAGAAACAACATGAAATCATACCCAACCCCAAGGGAGAGGTACAAGCCAATCTTCAGTCGGTGATCTCCTATTGTTTTCCCATATCTTCAAAAGCCCCCAATTGATGAAAGAATACTTGATGAATGCTTGATAGGGATTTTTGAATGTTGTTGAAGACTCCAAAGATCTTCTCTTTTGCTACATAGAAGGCTCCTTGTAATCATTCCAAAAGCTTTTTTCCAGATTTGATTCCTTAGCCCTTCAAGTGAAGAAAGAGAGTGCTTATGTATGGAACCCTAGATCTTAATTTCATCTTTAGGCTGGCCTGGGATTTGAATCAACCACCAATATTTTGGGGTTAAGTATTATAATATCATAGAATTATGCTCTCAAAATTTTAGGAAAAATGTCGGGGACCGTGTGCAAAGTGCACATGGTCCGACCAACTTTTCACCAAATTTTCGAGGCTGTTAGATATGATGATATTAGAGTGGATATTAAAGTTACAACAGATTCAAAGATGTTTTAACATGTGAAATCAGGCCTTAAAGATCAAAATAGGACGTAATTAGGGTTTATGATTAAATGATTAGTTGGAGGAATAAAATGAAAAGGGGCACGCTTAGGATAAAGGGCCCAACTTTATAACATGTTAAGAGGCGAAATATGAATTTAGATTTAATTTAATTAATTAATTAAATACTTAAAGGAGATGAGAAATGCAAGATGCAAAACACACTAAGGTGGGTGCTAAATCAAGCATGGAATTGTACCACCCTAGCAAGGGTACAATTTACGATGCTAGAATTAGTTAATTATGTTCATGTAAAGTTTGAATTATTTTCAATAAAGTATATTATGTTTGAATTAAGTTCAATTAAGTTCAATTAGTTAACTATGTTCAATTAGTTAATTATTTTTAATTAAGTATATTAAGTTGAATTAAGTTCATTTTCTATGAGTAATTAAGATGGTAACATGACGAGTCATTTAAAAGATTGCATACATATTATTAAATTATATCTAATTTTGAACACTAGATACTTTCAAAAAGGAGATCAACATATATGCATACATCATATATATTCAAGATATTAAATTATACCTATTCCACATAATGTAACTTCCAAAAACACGTATACATCTACTCCACATAATATCTAATCCATATATATGAAGTTCAAAAAAAAAAATGATGTACTCCACATATTGTGTTGAAATGTAGCGACTGATCAGCAAAGTACTGTACACTTAGCACGTATCCTCACCGAGGTTCGGGGGCGGTAGTCCCTAAGAAATTTTTTTTGCCATTTTTCGTTGATGAAAATCAACATTGTAATAAAACCCTAAAAAGGCCGACTTTGTTTGTTGCCCTAAAAACGCATGTTATAAGCGGTTGGGATGCTTAAGGCATTGTAAGGTTGATGTACTATTTTTGCTGGATAATAAGAAAGATTGGATGGCTGTGTATGGTGGACGTAACCCATTCTGGGTGAACCACGTTAAATCTCTGTGTTATCTGTGTCCTGTTTTATTTCTTTATCTTTTGTATTTAAATCTGCATATAATTGTTAGTTCATATTTGCTTCGGATCTGCTTGAAACCCTAACAATTGGTATCAGAGCGAGGTTTTCTGTAAATTGGCAGGACTTTCAGATTTGAGTGGGAGCAATGGAGGATTCCAAATTCAAGGTCGAAAAGTTTAACGACCAGAATTATCAGTTATGAAAAATGCAGATGGAGGATTACCTGTATCAAAAATATTTGTGGCGTCCATTGGAAGGAAAGGCAAAGAAACCGACCACAATATCAGATGAAGAGTGGGACATTTTAGATAGAAAGGCACTGGGATCCATTCAATTGTGCCTTGCGTCGTCTATAGCATTCAATATAACAGAAGCAAAAACGATTGTAGATTTGATGGCAACATTGGCTAAGTTGTATGAGAAACCCTCGGCTTCGAATAAGGTATTTCTTATGAAGCGTTTGTTTAATTTGAAAATGAGTGAGAGAGGATCTTTAGCAGAGCACTTAAATGAATTTAATACAATTACTAGTCAATTGTCTTCGGTAAAAATTACCTTTGCAGAAGAGGTTAGGGCTCTCTTGATTTTATGTTCTTTGCCAGAAAGATGGAATAGCTTGGTTATGGTTGTAACTAACTCTGTCTCTAGTAAAAATACTTTGGTATTTGATGATATTGTTGGTGTTATCCTAAGCGAGGAAATGCAAAGGAAAAGCACAGGTGAGACTTCAACATCATTGGGTAGTGTTTTGAATGTGGAGAACAGAGGAAGATCAAAGGAAAGAGGAAAAGGCCCTCGGAATGAGAAGTCACGAGGGAAGTCAAAGAAAGAACGCTCTCAATCTAGAGGAAAGAAAGATTGTTGGTACTGCGGAAAGCCTGGTCATCTAAAGAAAGACTATTGGTCTGTGAAAAACAAAGAAGGAGACAAAAATGAAAATGACAGTAAGGAAGCTAATATTGCAAGTAATACTTTACAAGATGCTTTAATCTTATGTTTGGATAATGTTAATGATTCCTGGGTAATAGATTCTGGGGCTTCATTTCATGCGACACCCCATAGAAAATATTTTCTAGATTATGTTCAAGGTGATTTTGGACAGGTATATTTGGGTGATGAGGAGCCCTGTCAAATTGTTGGAAAAGGAAAGATAAAGATCAAGTTGCAGAATGGTAATGATTGGTTTCTGCAGGAGGTAAGACATGTTCCTAATTTAAGAAGAAATTTAATTTCTGTAGGGCAACTAGGTAGTGAAGGTTGCATAGTTACCTTCTCAGACAGTATGTGGAAGGTCACTAAAGGATCATTAGTAGTAGCTAAAGGTGCGAAGGTAGGCACATTATATCTATGTACTGGTAACACTTACTCTACCTTAGCTACTACAGATAAAGTTACGGCAAGGACAACAACAATAAATGTTGCAAGAACAGATTCGATAATGTGGCACCATAGGCTTGGGCACATGAGTGAGAAAGGGATGAAAATCCTTCACTCCAAAAATCTATTGCCAGGACTAAAGAAGATTGATTTAGAGTTTTGTGAAAACTGTGTTTATGGTAAACAAAAAAGAGTCAGATTTCTCAAGGTTGGGAAAGAAAAGAAGAGTGAGAAGTTAGAGCTTGTACATTCAGATGTATGGGGACTGGCTCGGGTATCATCTCTTGGTGGCTCTTGTTATTATGTTATTTTTATTGATGACTCAACTAGAAAAACATGGGTATATTTCCTAAAGCAAAAATCATATGTTTTTGAAACTTTTAAGAAATGGAAAGCTTTGGTTGAGAATGAGACAGGAAAAAAGTTGAAGTGTCTCAGATCGGATAACAGAGGTGAGTATTGCAGCAAAGCATTTGAAGATTACTGTTCCTTAAATGGGATTCAAAAGAAGAAGATAGTTCCAGGAACTCCATAGGAAAATGGTGTGTCAGAGAGAATGAATAGGACCATAATGGAATGAGCGAGGAGCATGAGATTGCATGCTGGATTGCCCTTACATTTTTGGGCAGACGTTGTACATACTGCTGTCTATTTGATAAATAGAGGACCTTCAACCCCTTTGGATGGTGGTATTCCAGAGGAGGCATGGACTGGTAAAAAGGTAAAATATTCTTTTCTAAAAACTTTTGGTTGCGAAGCTTTTGTCCATGTTGACAAAGAAAACAGAACCAAGCTTGATGCTAAATCTCATAAATGTACCTTCATTGGATATGGGATAGATGAATATGGCTATCGGTTATGGGATTTTGAAAATAAGAAAATAATTAGAAGTAGAGATGTTATATTCAATGAGAAGGTTATGTATAAAGAACAGATGCAGGAAAAGAAGCATGAATAGGACAAACAAGAATATGTGGTGTTGGATGAGATTCCTGAAAATGAAATGCCACAAGTACCTGATGCTCAGCAACAACAGATTGTCCCACAAACTCCTGCAAGTGTTAGACGTTCTATGAGGACAAGTAGACCCCCTGAAAGATTTTCTCCTTCTTTGTATTCTATTTTATTAATGGATTTTGGTGAACTAGAAGAATATGAAGAAGCAATGCAGGTAGATGCCAAACAACAATGGGAGCTAGGCATGAAAGAGGAGATGGACTCCTTGATGAAAAATAAGACTTGGGACTTAGTCCCTTTACCTGAAGAAAAAAGAGCCTTGCCTAACAAATGGGTTTATCGGCTGAAGGAGGAGGAAGGAGGTCAGAAAAGATATAAGGCCAGACTTGTGGTAAAAGGTTTTGCACAGAAAAAGGGTATAGATTATGATGAAATATTTTCTCCAGTTGTAAAAATGACTTCAATTAGAACTATACTTAATCTTGTGGCTACAGATGATTTACATCTTGAACAATTAGATGTCAAAATAGCTTTTCTCCATGGAGATTTGGAGGAGGAAATTTACATGTTGCAACCACAGGGATATGAGGTCAAAGGTAAGGAGAACTTGGTGTGCAGGTTGAAGAAAAGTCTGTATGGCCTAAAGCAAGCACCCCAACAATGGTATTTAAAATTTGATAGTTTCATGGCTGAACATGGTTATCATAGATGTCATTCTGATCATTGTGTATATTTTAAGAGATTTGATAATGGCAGTTATATTATCCTGTTGCTTTATGTTGATGACATGCTTGTTGCTGGGTCTAACATGCAACATATAAATGATCTTAAACAGAAATTAGCCAAGTCATTTGCTATGAAGGATTTGGGTGCAGCTAAGCAAATTCTCGGTATGAGGATTACACGGGACAGGAAAAATAGAACCTTGAATTCATCCCAAAGTGAGTATATAAAGAAGGTGTTGAAAAGATTTAACATGCAGGATGCAAAAGCAGTTAGTACACCTTTGGCTAGTCATTTCAAATTGACTAAGGAGATGTGCCCAAAGGCACAGGAAGAGGTTAATAAAATGTCTAACATCCCGTATTCATCAGCTATTGGTAGTTTGATGTATGCAATGGTATGCACAAGGCCAGATATTGAACATGCAGTGGGAGTTGTGAGTAGGTTTATGAGTAATCCGGGCATGGAACATTGGAATGCTGTGAAATGGATTCTTCGGTATTTGAAAGGAACTGCTACGAAGGCATTATGTTTCAAAGGATCTAATGCTGATCTAAGTGGATTTGTTGACTCTGATCTGGCGGGTGATATTGATTCACGGAGGAGTACTACAGGGTATGTTTTTACTATAGGGGGAACTGCAGTTAGTTAGATTTCTAGGCTGCAAAAGGTTGTTGCACTTTCAACCACTGAAGCTGAGTATGTTGCTGCTACAAAAGCCAGCAAAGAGATGATTTGGTTGCAATGTTTTCTGAAGGAATTGGGTCAGACACAAGAGGATAGCCCATTGTATACTGATAGCCAGAGTGCCATTCATCTTGCGAAGAACTCTGCTTTTCATTCAAGGACAAAGCACATTCAGCTCAGGTACCACTTCATCTGGACTATTTTGGAGGAGGGTCAGTTATGGCTTGAGAAGATTCACACAAGTGAGAATCCTGCCGAAATGTTCACAAAGGCAGTTCCACAAGAGAAGCTGATTTCTTCATCAGTTTCTGTTGGTCTTCTTGATTGATAATTGTGGAATTTATACCAGTCAAGTCCTAGTGTTTTATCTAGCGGATGTTGCATGTATAGTGGTGTCGTGTAGTATCAGTCTCCAAGTGGGAGATTGTTCGGTGTGGAGCCTGATCAGTCTCCAAGTGGGAGATTGTTGAAATGTGGTGACTGATCAGCAAAGTACTGTACACTCAGCACGTATCCTCGCGGGGTCTGAGGCCGGGCTGGGCCCCGGGCAGGGGTTCGGGGGCGGCAGCCCCTTGAGAAATTTTTTTTTGCCATTTTTGGTTGATGAAAACCGACATTGTAATAAAACTCTAAAAAGGCCGACTTTGTTTGTTGCCCTAAAACCGCATGTTATAAGCGGTTGGGATGCTTAAGGCATTGTAAGGTTGATGTACTATTTTTGCTGGATAATAAGAAAGATTGGACGGCTATGTATGGTGGACGTAACCCATTCTGGGTGAACCACGTTAAATCTCTGTGTTATCTGTGTCCTATTTTATTTCTTTATCTTTTGTATTTAAATCTGCATATAATTGTTAGTTCATATTTGCTTCGGATCTGCTTGAAACCCTAACATATTGAACATTGTCCATATATATAAAGTGCGTCCAAGAATATATATATATATATATATATATATATATATATATATATATATATATATATATATATATATATATATATATATAGTTCATGAAATTTATTCTAACACATGTCAATAGTCCATAAATAAGTACAAAGCATAGTTTAGTACATGTAAAAACCGAGCTAGATCATCAGTAAAATCTAAGTCCTATCATTAATAAAATCTCATTATCTTCAATACACGTGTACTGGACTGATATGTCTCATATTGTACAAGAAAAAAAATTATATTCAAAATAGATTAATTATTTGTCAATTAAAGTTGTGTGCGCATATCACTAACACAAGTTGGATGAAAAAATTAAGTAAACCTACTGTATGCAAGTGCTCATAACCTCCAACAACTTGCTCTGCATGTACTATCTGCTCAAGAGTTGTGACATCCTATACAAGATAAGAAACATGAGCACACACACATGTCTAGATTTTTTTAAAATTAAAATTCATTCATATAATTTGATTAAATAATCAACATTTGAAATATCATACATGAGGTTGGTCATCTCCTCTACCAATATCTTGTGCACCTGGAGGTCTAGGTACACTGGAATCAAGGCCAAAAGTTGCAGTAGCGAAGTCTTGTACAAGGTCAAATTAATTGTTTTATGAACAAATAAGGTTAAAAGATTATATATATTGAAGTATGAACTTTGTTAATCCATGTATATTAGATCTGAAATGACGTCGATGACCCTTCATGTTGGCTCTGATAAATTTCATGAGGATAGCCTATCCTAATAGTAGTATCCACCTGCAAACATAAATATAATGAAATTATATTTATTGAACATATGTGTATTGAATTGAGCTAGTACGAATTCCTAAGTACATATGTAATATTAATTTTCTAAGATATATATAGTAGATGGATAACGATCAATGCTCGATGATGTGGGTGCCACACTTGTGACACCCTTTTCTCAATACGATGTAGAGGCCTCATGACTTGGGCCCTGAAGAAACAAGCATTCAATGCATCAACATGATAACTTAAATAGTTCAAGAATGATAACATGATAACTTAAATAGTACAATGTCTAGACATAAATTGTTATTATATCCTAAAAGGTGTGCCAAGTTGTGTAGGTGTAGATGAAATATTGAATCACAGATTAGGTGTAGCCCTCACCTACATACACGAAACAATTTTAATCAAACATTAGATTGTATCAAAAAAGTGTGCACTTAATTTATATATCACACACACACATATATTTATGTGTACTTGATTGAGATGATCATCCGAGCAAAGAAAATCCACATATGATGTGATATCATCCAATGCAGCAATAGGTACATCTGAAGTGGATTCAGGATCCAGAGTAGGACCTACACATATCTAATGATAACTCATACAAATATGTGGCATTGACCGCAGAGCAGCTGCCATGTGGGAAGCTTCCTCATTGAGGTTACGCGAGAGGGCACTCAAAGCACCCAATGTGGAAATCAACGCTCTATGTTCCACATGTCCAGGAATAGCTGGAGCAATAGGAGGAACCATGGGTAGATCAGGTAAGGCTGTAACAGTGTGTACCCCTAATATGTGTTGTGTCATGCCATGACCAACACCCTAAAATGACCTCATGTCAAAATAATTGGGTTTTATACCCAATGCAAACTCACACTATAATTTCTTCAAAAAATAGAAAGGGGCCTCATAATCGCAATGTGGTGGATGATCAAAAACCATCCACCACCTATTTGAGAAATTTGTAGATATTTGTGGATGCTCAAACCACCTAACTGAAATTCTTTTTTGGGTAGGAGGAATGGGTTCTTTTGTTCGAGGATTAATGAAATATGGGGCTATGTGTGCTTTGGTGATTTAAAGATTATTTATTTGCTTATAAGCGTATCCATCAACATAAAAATGATGCAACTTCTCTCTTTGTTGGTGGAATTGATCTAACTCTATATCAACGGTTCGAACAGAGTCTACAATAACTTGCATTGAAGTTGCAAACTATAGAAGATTAGGGGGGTGACAGGCTCATTTCAGATTGCATTAATATTTTGTTGTATGATCTCAAGGTTTTTTATTTATTTGTGCTCTCAATTGAGCCTCATTTGATCTAGGGGGTGGAGGTGGAGTTGGAGGAGGTGGAGGTGGAGGTGGAGTTGGAGGTGGAGGTGGAGGGGGTTGAGGTGGGGGATTTTGACCTAACAGATCATCTATGTCAAAGACATCCATGATAAAGATAACACCTACATATATATATACATGAATTATATACAAAACTATGAACAAGAATATATTTATATTTTTTTAAAAAGTATTTAAAAGTAAAAAAATGCATATAATCTTTGAAGAATTAAAACATACATATACTTATTGAACTCACCATTATATTTAATTTTATGCAAATAACTATTTTTATATACTTATTCATCAAAAAATTATCATAAATACTATGCCATGCATTATATATCATGTATATTGTACAAGAATTCTTATCACCTCTCTTAATAGAAAAATAAAAATATAATTTGATATAAAATATCAACATTTCTAATATAATGAACAACAAGAAAATGTAACAATTATGTAAACTATAATTAAGCCAAACAATAAATGGAAGGGGGAAAGTTAAAGGGCAATATAACTAAATGAGGATCATATAGAACAATATGGTAATAAATTAAATGATATTAAACAATTTACTTACTTCATTAGAAAGATCCATATCCTAAGTTTTTTTTGTCAATATTCCATTGTGTTATATGATGGTATGATGAAAGAATAAGTATCTGATCAACTACTGAGAGGGGGGGGGTGAATCGGTAGATAGAAAAACTGATACAAACTTCACCAATCTCAAAAATCAATCTCTCAAAGTAAACTTAGAACTAACAATGTAATACTTATGTCAAGATAAAAACTCATACGATAAACCGGTTGACTATTACAACAAATTAACAGTAAACAACTTCTTCATTTCTCAATGCTTCCGGTTATCATGACTTATCAAAGTAGTTAAGTAGTTAAGTAAATCAACTTTGAAAACATAACCACAAAAAAATTCACCACTTGACACAAATATTTTTTGATGTGGAAACCCAAATAGGTAAAAACCATGGTGAGATGAGACTCACAAGATAGCTATTTGAACTCTTCTGAAGTTCGCCCTATTAGGAGCCTAGCATGTTAAAGCTTTTACAAAAGTCTTGTTAAGAACTGATCCTGTTAGGAATCACCCGGTTAAGGGATTGACTACAATGCCTTGTTAGAAGCAATACCCTATAAGGAGTAATCTTGGTAGAGGATTTGAAAATCCAAGCTAATGGATCACCTTGTTAGAGGATTTGAATAACACCAAGCTTGTTAGAGCTTACCCGGTTATGGGATTTCAATTCTGCTGTAATTGTTAGAAAACAATAGGAGTTTGTTGATCTGTCTGAATAGCACTACACTTGCTTGATCATATCCATTGCATGCTCCTATCTGCCTTTACTCAAACTGCAAATACATCATCCGATTCGGCAACTCATTAAATTAAACAACTTCATCGACCTTATAAACAAATCAATCAGGTCAGTAACACAACAAAAACCTAATTCTCATAGAGATTACAAACAAATTGGTTCAAGTATGATCGTTTGATTACATAGCAATCTCTGCACATCAATCAAGAAAAACTTGATCGCTCCTTGATCACTGCTTCATCGAAATCAATAACTCATCATGCGCTTTACATTAGATGCAATACATTTGCTCATTCCCTAGACAAAAACCGTTACAAAAACTTGCCAAAATCTTTTGAATTTGTCTTCATACAATAATCATACATGTCATAATCATTACCACTCATCATCAGATCATAAATTAATATAACCAATTCACCAAACTTAATGGGTTAGGGTTTATCAAAAACAACATGTGGGGTTTACCGGTTACATCAATAGATAAGGTTTACACTGGTTACCGGTTCACTCCACAAACTCTTCCTACCGGTTACAGTAACATTATTACAACAATATCATTACTGGTTAATTGACCTCAATGACAACATAACATATCATTAATGCAATCTTCATGCAAGTGCCACCAATCTCTCCTTTTGGCATTGGTGGCAATACAAATATCAATACCATTGATTGTTGTGTGATTGTGAATAGGAATCCTAGTTTACATTACCAAGTATTCACCATGCTCTCTATGTCTTCAGCTTGTTGCTAGTTCTCCTTCCCATAATCACATAATTATTCTCCCCCTTTGACAGTAATGCCAATTTGAAAGTAAAACATGTAATATCAAATTTCACTGTGCATCATAAATAATCTGCAACTTGATGCTCCCCCTATGGAATAAATACACTTCTACACCAATCCTTCTATAAAATTTTGCAAATAGCTTCAGGACTAATGTAATCTACATCATACTTAACTAACTTCATTAAGAGGGACAACCCCTAACTGACTTCTAAGATACTCAAAAGTAGTCTTAGGCAGAGGTTTAGTAAAAATATGTGCAATTTGTTCCTCGGTAGAAACATGCTCCAAGATCACATCTTTACTCTGTACTTTTTCCTTCAAGAAATGATACTTCAATTCAATATGCTTGGTTCGTGCGTGCAAAACGGGGTTCTTGGAAATATTTATGGCACTTGTATTATCACATAAAATCTTTATAGGTTCTGAAATCTTCATCTTAAAACCTTCTAAAATGTGCCTCATCCATATACCCTGTGTACAATTCATGTAAGCTGCAACATACTCAGCTTCAGTAGTAGATTGTGAAGTACAACTTTGCTTCTTACTACTCCATGAAACAAGTTTTCCTCCAAGAAAAAATGTTCCACCGGTTGTGCTTTTCCGGTCATCAACATTTCCTGCCCAATCTACATCTGTGTACACCTTCAAGTCAAAATTTCCTCCATATGGATACTGATGCTCTACAAAAAGGGAAGGTTAGTCAATGATAACAAAACACAAACAAGAAGAAAAACCAAGTTGTTAGTGTCAGAAATCATAAACAAAATACTTTCCTACACAAGCATATCAAAAGAGATACCAAAAGCATGATAGAATGTCTAACTAGGAAGGTAAATATGATGAGGCATCTCCAAATGCCTCCTAACATGCTCTTGGCTTCTTCTCCTTTGTTCCTCTCCTCTCCAAGTTCCAAAATAGTGTAGCTCTCAGCAGCTTTTTGCACTACGGATGCTTATGGAGGTTTGAGATTAAAGTATTTGCTCTAAATGTGAATAAAAAAGCTAATACTATGCTATTGATACTAAAATGATTTATTTTAACCAAAATGACAATATATGAGTTGATTATGCTAAAATGCTCTCTCAAAAATGCCTATAGCTTAAATGCATACAACTTTTCAAGATCTAGATTATGAAGAAATGAGCTCTATTTATAAGAAAAATGGAGCAATGGATGGTTGAGATTGAGCAATCTCAACAAGGGTCGGGATTGAATGATTTCAAATCTATGTGAGGGCTTTCAACCCAATCCAAGGATGACAAGTGTCAATGTAAGATAGGTTGAGAGGAGAGGGAATAAGCATTAAATGTTTGACATGACCTTGGGAGTTAAGGTCAAGGTTAGTTGAATGAATAAACTCTTTATTCAAAGATTAAAGTTTTTATCCAATGAATAAACTCTTGTGCAAAGGCAAAAGGGATAAACATGGTCAAAGCAATAAATGCTTGAGGAGACACATGAGTGCAAGTTGAAATAACCATAAATGGTTATGTAAGAGCCATTAATGGTCATGTAAGAGCCATAAGTGGTTTGGAAGACTTTGGAGGTTAAATTGTTGAACACACAAAGAATTAAATGTTTTTCAAAGACTTTGGAGTCTTTGAGAAGTGACTTAAAGTTGCTTAGGAATGTGACAATAAGTAGGGGATGGATTAGGCTAATTAGGAAGGGTTTAGAAGAATCTAGAAGGGGATTAGATTTGCAAGTGGATTTGGTGGGTGAGGGAAAATAGGATTTTTATTTAAAATAAATTAGTTTATTTCAATAAATGTGTGCAAGTTGTATTTGTAGGAAAATTCAAGTGGGGGGGGATAAATGATTTAAATAAATATTTTATTTAATTTATTTAAAAGAGGAAAAGGGGGATTTAATTAAATAAATAGATTTTATTCATTTAATTGATTTGAATTTGGTTTAATGAATTAATTAAAATAAATTGAATAATTTATTTAAGTAATAGGAGAATGTTTGAAGATGAATTAATTAAATGTTAATTTAATTAACTGATGGCTAGTGGATTTTTAATCAAATAAATAGCAATTATTTATTTAATTAAGCTGGACAGATTTGTGTGACTACATTTGCCCCTCTTTGAGACGATGTGGTTTATCGCGTCGTTTCAAAGAAAGAAAAACTAGTGTGAAGAAATACCCCATAAAATGTAAATTTAATGGGTGGTATACCTCCTCGATAGATGGGCCGAAATTTTTTGAAAAACCGGGCGATCTCTCGAAAAAGAATGAAAATTGGCAGGGTGGTAGAAGAGAAGAAGTTAGCAATACTGGTGAAAAATAGAAGAAATCGGGGGGAAAATGGAGAAATGGGGGGCTCGGGAAGTGCACGGGGACCACGGCGATGAGCGGGGGAAAAGTTATGGTGACGGCGAAGGGTTTAAATGGGGAGAAAGGGGTGAAAATGGGATCATTTGTTACCGCGACCAGTGTGAAACTATAGCTCTGACAGTGACTTTTGAGAGGAGGGAGCAGCAATCAGGATGTCGGTACTAGTAGCAAAGCACTATTTTGAGCGAGTTCATTGGCTCCAGCGACCAGACGACTACGGACCAGCGGTACGCAAATTTGAATTTTTGATTTTTATGCATTTTTGTCATGTTTTTTGTTGAGTCCAAGTTGAGTCAGGACAATAGCACTGAAACTATGTTTTGGCGCTTTTGTCCAATTAACTAGCGCTATTGTGCCGTAATGGCGCTATTGTGGTGTTGTTTGAACACTTTTGAAAATTTTAGTGCTATTATAGGCTTGTTTAGGCGCTATTGTTTGATGAGCGCTATTGAGGGGTCAATTGAGCGCTTTTGTTTTTAAGCAGTGCTATTGTATAGTTTGTGTAGCGTGTTTGTAGTTTTAGCGCTTTTTCATAGCTGATTAAGTGCTTTGGTTAGGGGTTTAGCGCTATTGTCAAGAAGTAGCGCTTTTGTTTGCAAGATAATAGATGCCCTAGTTTGTGTGAAGAAATCTCCCGATGCCAAAGATGGATGGATAGGGAGGTGAAGTGGGAGTTGTTTTGAACCATAGCAACTTGATGAGACTTAGGTCATTAGGATAAATGCCTGTTGAAGTCTAGGTGTGCCATAATTGCTTACCTGTTGAGACCCGAAGATACTTGATCAAAGTATCTATTGATAGTCTTAGGTTTAAACTTAAGAAAGTTTGAAAATAAAACAACTGATGATGATTGATTGATGGCCATGTGCAGGAGGATCTATGCATGTTACAGTTACGCGAGAGACATCCAGCGACACAGGGGTTGCAGAATCGGCTGATAGAGGTCGAGATCGATTGCATTGCAGCGACTAGTTTATATGATGTGATGCATATGCCTATGATTCGGATGAATCGCAGATTGATTACTTCTTTAGCAGAGCACTGGCACAGTGAGACGTGCACATTTCACCTTGCGCAGGGGGGGATGACAGTGACCCTAGAGGATGTGTGGCGCATCCTCCGTATTCCGATTCGGGGGGAGCTGGTCACATACGATAGATCATGGGGGACTCTAGCAGTACAAAGATTCTTTGATGAGGATATGTACATTGATGATGGCTCCATTGCCTGGGAGGACATCGCTGCATTATACAAGCCTTTACTAGCATTTTTGTCAAGCATTATGGGAGGACTACTATTCCCGGATAGACGATCACATGGTCTGGCCACTGGTTGGGGGCAGGTGATCGAGATGATGATTACAGAGGGGACCCGATTTGCCTGGGGACCATGCATGCTGGCACACCTATATTAGGAGCTGCATGAGGTGGTATACCGCGGGAGGGGCTCATTAGCAATGGGAGTGACGCTGCTACATATTTGGGCGTGGGAGCACTTACCAGTGAGTCTCAGATTCCGAGCAGTGGATCAGCCGTATATGTTTATGTACAGTGGTATGATGAGTCAGCCCCACCTGGGGAAGTTAGAGTGGTGGCCGTGGGCATTGGATGATCTTGATGCAGTGATATGGAGACCCTATCTGGAGTGCGAGCCCTGGGATGATGATGCGGAGGCACTATCGTATGTATTTATGACTTGATTCCTCATTGGGAGGACCTCGTATCATGTAGAGAGACAGGTGCCAGGTAGAGTGATTAGGCAGTTTGGATGGCAACAAGGACTGCCTAGGGGATCAGGGGAGTATGCTAGAGTGGTCCGAGAGAGATATGCATGGGGGTCGGTACTTCCATATGATCAGGCACTAGCAGAGTTTCGGGTGCTGCAGGCAAGACCTTGGGACATATGACTGAGGGTGGTGGATGCAGGGGTATCAGATGAGTATACGCAGTACATGGCGGCTCATCTGATTCTTCGGATATCAGATTCGACGGAGCCAATGCCCAATTTTGAGGATAATAGGGGATGGAGACAGAGGAGGAGAGGGGGGCGAGGACCTATGGTAGCTGGACGAGGGAGAGGAGATGGAGGAGATGGAGGAGGAGGGGATGGAGGAGGAGGGGGGATGGGGGAGGTGGTGGAGGAGGTGGTGGGTTGGGCAGTCGGATCCAGCGAAGAGGGAGAGGCGGATTGCCACTGCGGATATCACAGGGACTGTTAATGCAGGGAGGAGTTAGATTGGGTGGGAGAGGTATGGAGAGGGAGATACCGATGGATAGAGGGGAGAGAGCCACTAGAGAGGGATATACCGGTGAGGCAGCTATGGAGATGGGAGAGGGATCAGGTGGAGATATGCGGGAGCGACTGATAGTACATTTGCAGTCTCGACTTGAGGCATCCGAGACATGGGTGGAGGATTTGGAGGCGGAGGTTGCAGCTATAGATGTGCAGCTATTTGCACGAGAGTTAGAGCTGACTGTAGTGCTACAGGAGAGAGATCAGGCCATGGACAAGGTGATCCAGTTGCAGGAGAGAGTGAGGGTTTTGGAGGGAGTACAGGGACAGGGGCCATCTGTGGAGGCATTGGCGAGGGAGGTACGGAGAGCAGGTGTAGAGGTGGATTATTGGCGGGGCCTATATGAGCAGGTGGTACCATCCAGTCAGCGAGCACTGAGCTATTCGCAGATGCGATAGGCCAGATCAGAGTGATCCCAGAGGATGCAGAGCAGTGGGGGTGTGATGGGTCTTCTACAGAGATAGATCAGGGGGTGTAGGAGCTAGTGGGGGATTGATGGGGCCTCCATAGAGAGATAGATCAGATGGTGCGGGGACCAGTGGGGGAGCAGATGGCGATGGTGGGATGCATCTAGTTAGAGTGGCATCTGAGAGAGCATTTTGCATATATGTATTTTATTTTTGGATTGTATCTTGGATGGCTCTTGGTATCCAATTTTGTAGACTTCATTGCACTCTGATACATGAGATGATATATATGAGGAGATCCCATTTTTTGATTTATATGCATATTGTGATGTATGGATGCTATGCAGGATGGTGTTTTATGAGTTTATGCTTAGATGGATACGTGTATATGTATGCATTTTATGAGATGATTCCTATATGCATGGTTTTATGATGATTTATGATGTTCGATACTAACATATGAATGCAGGTTTATACATGTGTGCATGTTTTGTTTTGATGTAATGCTTTATGTATGTAATGCCATGATGATGATGTATGCTTATGATGATTTATGGACGGGATTTTGGTGTTTCCTGTTTTGATATAATGATAAGATAATGATATGTAATGATGTTAATGCAAAGAATGAATGGTTTATGTATGGATATGCATCTTGATGATGTCTAAACAAATGTAAAGTACAAATGTTTATATGATGATGTCTAAATGAATGCATATGTATAATGGATATATAAATGGTATGAACTAATGTTTGGACACAAATGGTTTTATGATTTTAAATGCCTAAATATGATTAAGTAAAAATGATAATGTGATGATAATGCCACTTATGGTTTAATAACTGCACCTTAATGCAATTAAAAAAGGATAATGAATGCAATGTAAATGAATCCTAAAATGAGCATAATAAGACACTTAATAATGGATGAATGAATGCACCTTTTAACTAATGAATAGATAAATGAATGCATGCAATGATAAATAATAAAGGATGATAAAGAATGATAAAATGATAATTGATAACTGACACTAAATGAATGCATAGTAAATGGTTAATACAATCAAGGACAATTGGATCCTATGAATGAATCTAATCATCATGATTATGCAATGATGCAAATGATTAATGAATACTAATGTCAATAAATTAAATGAACTATATGCAATTTAAAAAATGACATGAATGTACTTAATGAAAAATGCCACTAAATGTAATGATGATATGACCATGATGAATGCAAGGTTTTTTTAGACTTTGCATGATGTATCAGAGTACTCAGTCGTGATTGTATCCAAAACCAGCTCAATTCTTACATAACTGTTCATATTAACCTTGCTCATATTTGCATACAAATCATACATATGAATGAGTGAATGGATGGGTGATATGCAACGAAATGCAATATATAAATAGATGAGATGAAATGATGATCCATAGTGCTCTATTTTCATCATTGAGCTTTAAAATGTTGTAAGAAAATACAAGCATCTTGACATAATGATTCAAGATGACCTGAGTAGTTCTTACATGGATTTTGATATAGCAAGTTAATACAAACGACTTGATATAATGGGTCGAGTCGACCAGAGTATTGCTTGCAGAACGAACAAGGATCATCTCCATTTATGCATGACTTGGATCGTCCTCCTTGATCTTCAATTGATCATATCCTGAGACAAGTTCATACGTTAATAAGAGATAAAACCTTTATCCAATTTGGATGAGGTAGGAGGAACCAAAGAAATAGCATTCGTACCTGCAAGCAAACAGTATGGACATAAAGAATAAAGAATACGGATCCTTGGTAATGGTTCATGCTCATATGGTCAAGGTATACATTGTAGTCAACAAGCCGTAATGATCTATTACTGCATTTTGCATAAGATCACGTAGCTTAGTGAACTTCCCACGTAGACACCATTAGGACATGCCCCAGAAGTTTATCGGAATAATGTGCAGAAGATACACAAACAATGCGGAAAGATCCTGATACAGATAAACGAATGAATTACTCACAAATCAACCAAGTATTTGATAGCTTTAACACAATTTTCTTGTCAAAGAAAATGTCATTTTGTCTTTGTTTTGGTAAGGAAGGATGCATCCTTGTTGAAGACAGTTTGATTATTGATGTCGATTCTTTTGGTCAATTTTGAGAAGTGATCATCGTGCGAGTATTTTGTTCAATGTTTGCTTGGTATCTGCTTGGATGAGTATGTACAATGTGTTGCCATGTTTTTGTTTTGATTTTTTATGTTTTCTGATGTTTTTGGATTTTGTGATGATTTGTTTTTGAATGTTTTTGGTTTTTTGTGAGATAGTTTTCCAATGTTTTTGGTATTTTATGAGATAGTTTTGAATGAAGAATTTAAAGAATCATAAGACAATGTAGAATCCACTTCCATCAATAGGTTAAGGGAATTGCCCCCAGTTTAGACATGACTATGAAAAAGCGGGATGCAAGATGCATGGAGTACTTTCTTAATTGCAGATGAATAAAAAGCCATGGTTTTGGACGGATGGATGTATGTATGAAGTAGATGTGATCGCAACAAGTCTGAAAGACAATGGAGCCATAGCCTGTACGAGTGGCGCCTGTTTGCCAAGTTTTCACCATCATACTTACCCAAGGTGCCACCAGAGTGGTTGTTCACTGTTTGGATGCATGATTTTTCTCTTACTCTTTTTGGTGTTTTTGTATTTTCTTCGGGTCATTTATCTGGATGTTTTGGTATTTTTGCCAGTATATATGGGAGCCTGATGTTTTGTACAACTTTTTAGGTGTAAAACCATTTGAGGTGCATGCTATTGATCAGATCTACCAGCGGTTCTCCTTCTGAAGTAGCCAACTGATATGCCCCGGACCCAAATACAACAGTGACAACATATGGGCCCAGCCAATTTGATTCAAACTTTCCTTGATGTTCTCGGTTGGGTTGGTTATGAGGATTTTCTTGAAGAACAAGATCACCTACCTTGAATGTACAAGGTTTAACTCGATGATTATAGCTTCTGCTCATGCGTTGTTGATAGGCTTTGAGGTGATTGTATGCAGCTTGTCGCTTCTCATCAAGTAGCTCTAAGTCCTGAAGACGGGATACTCTGTATGCCTCATCATCGATGAGATTGTGCAAGGAAACCCGTAGTGATGGGATTTCGACCTCAATAGGTAAAATAGCTTCTACACCATAGACCAATGAGTATGGAGGTGCGCCTGTAGGGGTTCGAATGCTAGTTCGATATGCCTATAGTGTTGGATTCAATTGAACGTGCCAATCACGACCGACATCATTGACTATCTTCTTTAGGATCCTCAATATGTTCTTGTTTGATGCTTCGGCCTGACCATTGCCTTGTGGGTAATAGGGAGTGGAAAAGCGATGTTGGATGTGAAATTTCTCGTAGAGTTCACGGACATCTTGATTTTTGAAAGGAAGACTGTTATCTATGATGATGGACATGGGTACACCATACTGGCAGATGATGTAATTGAGGATGAATGAGGCGATCTGCTTGCCGGTAACTTGGGTAAGTGGAACAGCTTCGATCTACTTTGTGAAATATTTGGTGGCAGTAATAATGAATTTATGGACATTGGATGAAGATGGATGGATTTTACCCACAAGGTCAAGGCCCCATTGACAAAAAGGCCATGCTGTTGTGATTGGTTGCGATTCTTGTGCTGGTGCATGTATTGGGTCTCCATGAACTTGACATTTCTCGCACTTCCTGACAAAGTAGTAGGAGTCTTTTTCCATAGATGGCCAATAGTATCCATTGTGCAGGAGTTTCTTGGCTAGTGACGGACTGCTCGCATGAGTTCCACAAATTCCTTCATGTACCTCTTCCAAGGCCTTTGTTATCTCATCTGATTTTAGACATCGAAGGAGAGTACCATCAAGACTACGTCGGTATAGGGTTTCAGCGATAATGGTATATCGAGCAGTTTGGTGAATGAAGGTTTTACATTGGTTATTCGATTGGTTAGGAGGAAGGGTGTGATCGCGGAGATAGGTGTAGAACTCACCGTACCATGGGGATTTGGAACCGACAAGGCGACATATCATCTCAGATTTGGGAATATCATAAGTAGGGATCCAAAGTTGTTCTACCAAGAACTCATAGCATGTTGAATTCTATGGAAGATCTAGGAGAGATGCGATGGTAGCCATAGCGTCAATAGCTCAATTTTGATCTCTGGGTATTTGCTCAAAGGTGATAGTAGTAAATGATGCCTTTAGACTATCCACCATTTGCTTCTATGGCATGAGCTTGTCATCTTTAGTCTGATATTCATCTATTGCTTGTCGAATGACCAGTTGTGAGTTGCCATATACTTGTAGTTCTTGTAATTTCCATTGTACGGCTAGCCTAAGTCCTGTGATCAAGGCCTCATATTCTGCTATGGTGTTTGTGCATGGAAATGTGAGCCTGTAAGACTTCGAGATGATGTCACCTTGAGGTGTGATAAATAGAATGCCTGCCCCCGAGCCATGCCTAGTGTACGAACCATCAAAGTATAGTTTCCATGGTTGTGTTGTTGTGATCATGAATATCTCTTCAATTGGAAAATTTGAAATTAGAGGATGATCGCCTATGAGGGGTGCATCGGCCAACTGATCTGCAATGACTTGTTCTTTGATAGCTTTACGATCCACATACTCAATGTCAAATTCACTGAGAATCATCACCCATTTGGCCAAGCGGCTTGTCAATGCTGCTTTGCTGAGTAAATACTTGAGTGGATCAATCTTTGCAATAAGTTGTACCTTGTGTGTTAATAGATAGTGCCTCAGTTTAGTGGCTGCCAAGATTACTACTGGGCAAGCTCGCTCAATAGGTGTGTAATTGAGTTCATAGCCAACCAGTGTGTGAGAGATGTAGTAAACAACACACTCTTTCCCTTCTGCATTATGTTGTGCCAATAGTACCCCCAATGTTGTACTTGTTGCTGATATATAGAGTAACAGAGGTCTACTTGGATCTGGGGGGATCAGTAATGGTGTATTCATGAGATAGTCTTTAAGCATCTGGAATTCTTGCTGGCATCTTGCATCCTATTGAAAGCGGATGTTTTTGTGTAGCAGGTGTGTAAATGGGTGACACTTATTAGCCAATTGTGCAATGAATCTACGGATGGATTGTAGCCATCCTTGTAATGTCCTTAGCTGACTAATATTCTTTGGTGGTGGCATGTCCATGATTGCTTTTACCTTTGCTGGGTCGACCTCAATACCTTTACTTGAGACAATGTATCTTAGAAGCTTCCCAGAGGTTTATCTAATATGTCTAGATGACCTTCTCTGGTGAGTGATTTTGCTAGTAAGTCATCAACATAATCTTCCATCATAGTATGCATCATGTCATGGAAGATGGTGGTCAATGCTCATTGATAGGTTGCTCCTGCATTCTTGAGACCGAAAGGCATTACATTCCAATAGTATGTGCCCCATGGACATGTGAAGGCTATCTTATGTTGATCCTCTAGTGCAATCTTTATTTGATTATACCCTGAAAAGCCATCCATGAGTGAAATCATGGCATGTCCTGCTGTCAGATCTACTATGATGTCGATATTTGGTAGGGGGAAGTCATCCTTAGGACATGCCTTATTCAGATCTCTGAAGTCAATACAAATGCGGATGCCCCCATTTGGTTTGTCGACCGGCACAATATTGGATATCTAGTCTGCATAAACAATTGGTCTAATGAAACCAACATCCAAAAGTTTATTGAGTTCTGCTTTGACTAGTACTGCAATCTGAGGATGCATCTTACAAAGCTTCTGCTTGACAAGTTTGGCTCCTTCCGCTACGGTGAGGTGATGCATGACTAAATCAGGATCAAGCCCAGGCATGTCTGCATATGACCATGCAAAGTTGATCTGATGCTTTTGAAAGAACTCTACAAATTTAGGTTGTTCCTCTGGAGTTAAAAGAGATGCCAGATGTATGAGGTGAGGAGTTTCAGGAGTCCCCACATTGTATTCTTTGGTTTCCTCGATGAGAATCATTGATCGTTCCCATTGTGTGCTGCAAGGAAGGATATCAAACCTTTCATCCTTAGGTGCCTCAGAGAGGTTTTCACCGTTGGATACACTCTTTCTTTTTACTTTTGTTGAATAAAATAGTGCCACGGTGTGGTTTTCACTAGAAGATCCATGCTTTATTGTTATATTTTTGCAGCTGAAAGGTTTGGCATCCGCCTCAAAGTATGTTGCGCTATTAAGTTCTATGGCAAATCCAGCTTTGTGATCCCCACTTGGCAGGTTATCCCTTAATTCCAAAAAGTCAATGATGGCCTCATCATTTTGGAAGAGGTCAAGACATGGGGGATTTGGTTGGTTCCATTCGATGAGTTCAGGATGGATAATGGGCATTACTTCATCGATTAGGTTAAGTTCATTAGATGTATCAGTGAGGGTTAAGACATTATGGTAAAGGTCATTGATGGTACTCTCCTTGTCAGAATCAAGCATAGGATGTGACGTAGGGTCTATGGAAGAAGCTTCCAGTTCAGGAACCCAAGAAGTCTTTATCTGTGCTTCTCTGTAAACAGGGATGTCTTTGCGGGGTGGAGGTATCGATGTGTCTTCCTCATCTGAAGTGTTAAGTTGTATGGAATCAAATCCCCATTCATGTGAGTCGGTCTCTGAATCACTTTCCAGCATCCGATTACTATACCATGCTGGGATGTCCTTTGTGTTAAATATAGCAGGTGTGATCGGTTGATGTACCTTTGTAGATGAAATGATCGGTGTTGTAGGAAGGATGATGGGGATCAAAGAATCTGATATGGGGAGTATCGGTAGTGTTGACTTAGTTGCTTCTATTGGAACTGCTAGTGTTGTAAATGTTGCTACGGGTTCTGATACAATTGCTGTTGCTAATGGTGCTATTGATGTTATTGTTGTTGTTGATGGGATTACTAGTTTGTTTGGTGGGATGATTGGCATTGTAGATTGTTGTGTTGGTATTTCGAGCCTCGATGGGGCAGTTGCGATGGTGTTTGATGCTGCTTTGATAATGAAAGGTGTCCTCTTTGCAATAGGCTGATATAGTGGTGTGTTGGGTTTTCCTTTGAATTTGAGCTTAGGAAAGATCGCCTTTTCAAAGCCTAGGCCTGTATTATCTTTGGGCTTTAATTTTGGTAGCAGTGGCTCATGTCTTCCTTGTTTGCAAGATCCCAAAGCACTCTGACCATCATAACCCATTCTTTGCATAATGAGGAGGCCTTTGCCATACTGATTTGTGGGAAGTGTAGCTTGCGGCATATCAGTGGTGATGGGATCTTTATAGATCCATTCCGTTAATTCCTCATCTTTGGTTTCTTCTTCTTGACTCTTCCCAAGGATGAAAGGCATCAAAGCACATGCTGGTGTGATCAGTGGTTGATGAAGTAACTATTGCGGTTTTCCATGTGTTCTAGGAGAAACGGGCATTTATCCCACACAAAAGAGTTGACTTAAGTTGTATTCCCTAGGACCTTCCTCTGCTATTTTCATCTTAAGCTTTTCTTGCTTGGGTATAGTGGTGTTTGAACTGGCAAGAGAGGCTAGACTTATATATGATGTGGAGGAAATGGCTTCTCTATTGTTAGGAATGGTAATCTCTGGTTGATGACTGATATTATGACAATATGCAAAGGGATTTGCATCACCCAAGATTGTGATCTCTACATCGTTATGTGGGAACTTGATACATTGATGGTAGGTAGATGGAACGGCTTGCATGGCATGTATCCAAGGTCTTCCTAACAATAGATTGTATGGTAGAGGAAGGTCCAGAACCTGATAGATGATATGCTTCACCATAGGGCCCACTCGGATTGGTAGTACCACAGCTCCTTTGGATGAACGCTCTGCATCGTCATAGGCTTTGATTGTGATCTTCTTACGGGGATCCACTGATTCTATGGCATATCCCAACGCTGTGAACAACTACAGTGTACAAATATTCATGCCTGCTCCATTGTCGATCAAGACTCGCTTGATCCTATGCCAGTTGATAAATCCTTCAATGTGTAGTGAGGCGTTATGAGGTTGCTGGAAGGAAGAGTTGTCACTTTTGGAAAAAGTGAGACAAGGGGGTGACTTTAGACTTCCAACCATGGATTGAAATTGGTCTATATTCAGGTTTGTAGGGACTGACGCCTCTAGGAGAGCTTGATCCAAGATTGTTTTATGAGATGGAGATAAGTGCAATAGTTCTAAAATGGATATAAGCGCAGGCATTTTGTCTAAGTGTTCCACAAGATTGTACTACTTTGGAATGGAGGTGGTGCCTTATGGAGCTGCCTTTATGGTAACCTTGTCGCGATGTGTAACAACATTGCAATTGGAGCTAGGATTTTTTATGGTTATAGTTGCAATTTGTTCACTGGCATCATACAGGTGATTTACAGTATAATTATACGCAGCCTGCATATAATCAGTGGTATCAGTGCCTCTCCTGGAAGTGGAAGGACCCCTTTGATCTTGTGATGGAAGTGAATTTTTGAACATTAGATGATCATTGTTTATTATTTTTGGGTCATGCCCTTCGATTTCAATTTCACCTCAGTCAATAAGATCCTAAATAAGATCTTTCAATCTGTGACAATTACTTGTCTTGTGTCCTCTTCCTTGATGGAAATGACAATGTTCAGTATCTCTCCACCATGCAGGTTTGACTCGTGGTTCATAGTTTGATGTTTTAGGTAGAGTTACCAAATTTTGAGAAACCAGTTGTCACAACACTGTTTCGATGGGTTCCCCTAAGGGAGTGTATGTTTATTTTTGTTTTTGTTGATGAGGTCTAGGTTCATTGTGAGATGTGATGTGACCTTGATTTGAAGGAACATTTGTGTTAGTCTGAGGTGGGGGATTATGTCCTGCAAATCAAACCACAGGTTGTGCACTTTTGATAGTTCTGGCATCCACAACCCCATTGTTGACAATATTTTTGTTTTTGTTCCAGAAGCTTGGTTTGTCACTATTGAAGCATGGGCGAGGACCATCCTTTGGTTCATTATAGATTTTGATAAGTCCTTTCTTGATGAGAGCCTGCTCACATTTCAAGCCCTTGGTGATCATGTCATTAAAAGCATTTGTGTCTTTAACATCCAGGTGAAATTTCATTTCTTCGTTTAAGTTGGAAATAAATATTTCCACTAGTTCTTATTCAGGTAACTGAAGAGAACGTATGCTAGACATTTGACGCCATCATTGCAGGAATATTGAGAATAGTTCACCTGGTTTTTGTTTAGTGTTGCACAGATCAGCCATGGTGATGTCACGTTCAATGTTATGAGAGTAATGTGCCAAGAACTTCTGAATTAGCTCCTCAAAGGTCCTAATGCCACCTGGTAGTTGGGAAAACCATGATGTGGTTGTTTCTCCCAAGCTTTGGGGAAAAAGTCGCATTAGGTATGTGTCCTCATATGCCACTTCGAGGCAAGCTGAATGAAATTATCTAACATGATCACGAGGATCTCCCTTTCCTCTATATTTTTCAAATTTGGGTGTTTTGAATCCCCATGGAAAGGGTGGCATATAAATATTTCTATCAAAGGGATAGGGACAAATGTCATTGAGTGAGAATTGATTAGTCTTCACACCACTATGAAGTTGTTGGGTGAGATTTTCAACTTGTTGCCACAACATCTCGATTTCATTTGGAGGAGGAGGTGGTGGGTTACCTCGACGAATGTTATATCTGATGGGATCTCTTCCTCTTTCTTCTTCATGGTGATTCTGTTGTTCTGATGCTTGTCTTAATTGGGCAAGATCAAAGTCAGAGGGGAGCTTGGCTCCTTCTTGTACGAGCTTCAAAAAGTGAGCATCCGCATTGCTCTTGAGTATTTCGTCAAAAAGTCTGTTAAAGAGAGGGTTATGTTGGGCCCTTTCTATTGTTGCAGGAGTAGGAGTACTTGGGTTCTCATCATTTGCATTTCCTCCAAGTGCTTCTTGAAATTCATTGATATTTTCCTCATCTTCTTCAATTTCTATTTCTCGTTGTCTTGACTGTAATCGGGTTTGAGCCATTTTGCTTATGAGTTTTTGTTGAAGTTGGGTGAAAATGATGATGAGTTGTTGATGAAATGAAAGATTGATGGTTGGTGAATTGTGTTGCATGTGGATCTCTAGCACTTTAAAGGTAGATGTAACCGAAATTCCTTCTTTGAATTGCTTGTTTGTTTGATAAGGTTTGGTGTGATAAGGTGTAGAGAAATCTGAGATGTGTTACAGATTTAACTACCTAGTAATGAGAGGATTCACTCATGAACTAGTTTTAACCTCTGTAGATGTGTCTCTTAGGATGAGCTTATCCTAGATGTAGAAACAATCTAAAAAGTGATGAGATGCGTTTGATTCAAACAATATCTAAAAGAGAACTTAGGACAAGAACCTCTTAATGTTTTGAGAGTTGGAACGGATTGATGATGAAGTGATGATGTATGAGTGAGATGATGGATGAAATGTTTTAACTTCAATAAAAGCTTTGTGTCACAAATGGAACAAATTCTACCTCTTCCCTTTCGGGCATTGGTGGCATTTCTCGAGTTATGTTGTATGTGATACAAACGTTTGGGAAGAAGTTGGGATTAATCTTGCCTCCTTGGTTTTTGTGATAACTCAAAGCTCTATATTGCAGAAAAGATTTGCGGTTTAATGATTTTGAATCAAATTCGTTTGTTTTGTCTTGAAGGTAGAGACACATGTGACGTAAAAAAACTCTATGAGAGACAAAGATTTGTCTATTGAGATAGAAGAATTTCCTCCTTTTGATCAAAGCCTTTGAGCTCAATGGTCTTCTTTTCAAGTTGATGTTCTAATGACGATTCTTCTTTCGCAAGATGTGAAGAATGGTCATAAAGTTTGATACTTTGTTGTTGTTGATCTTTTTGGTTGTTTTCAAAGATGTTTGGTTGGATGAATACTTGTTTTGGAATTGATTTTTGATTCTTATTTGACAAGAAAACAAAGCAAGCACACAAACACAAGAATGTTTCCTTTAAAAGGCACAAATGAGTATGGGTCTAGATCAACCCAATCCTTGGACTTTTTATGACTCTTTCCTTTAAGTGTATTTTAGGTGTTTTTCTTTCCAAAGCCTGAAGTCGGCTCAATTTGTACTTGGTCTTGACTAAAACGAAGACACCTCAAACACTTTGTATCCCTAAGGTCAAATGGCCAGTTGTAATAAATTCAGCCCACATCTTGATATTTCTTCAACTTTAGTACTACATACCTTATGACTCCCATCGTGGCAGGTAAGGATGTGATATACTAAGTCTTGCGCGAGTATAACAAATAGATGATCCCTATGATGGGGGAGTCACCACTTTTATCAAGCCACAAGTGACTTTTTAAAAAGCTATGTTTCTACTCAAGGAAATATGTATGGTGAGTATCTTGGGAGCAAAACCATCTATGCTCTTGCACTGAATTGTATCTCAAATATTATCAATCAATAGAACGGGTGGGCTACTACTTAAAGGTGTTTAGTCATTTTCGAAGTCTTTGGACATAAGTTCATCCTGCAGTGACTCACTTAAGAGCCTTGTAGCTTGTGGTGGGGCCCATTTGTCCTTTCGGCAAGTTACACTGTAGGAACAACTATACCCAAGGCTAGAACTTTTACTCTCACCTGATTTCTATTGCGGCTCGAAGGATTTACCGCGTGAGGTCGTTCCCAAGAGTGATGTGTCTCTTGGCAAGCCTCTCTTAAAAAGATAAAAATTTGAGTGTTACTAACACTTTTCTCTTGCACCTAGGACCACGAAAGCTAAGGGAGAGGATAGTGTGTGTTAGAAGTATGTTAGAAGTAGGACCACTCGACCAACTCTTTGCACAAGTGTGCCAAACACGAAATGCACTTGTTCTTTTTAACTTATCATTGCAATGATTTTCTATCTATTAGGAGATGTTGCTCCAACAATCATGGTGTTCTTTTTAACTTCAAATGCAAAATTTTGAGTAAACTAGAACTTTGAAAATCCTGGTCAACTTAATTTGAAGCACGTATGAAGGAAAAATCACTTTGCACAAATTTTGAAACAAGTGGATTGTGAGTTTTATTTGCACCAAAAATTGAAGTGTGGATTGTAAATTTTTGCTTAAGTTTGATGGTGGAAATGAATTTTGTCTTGTTGATTTTAAGCACCAAATGAAAAGTTAAGCCTAAACTTGCAATAAACAAAGTTGTTTTGTTCAATTTTAAAGCACCAAATACAAAATTTGATCCTAAGCTTGCAAGAAAGCAAATTTTGTTTTGTTCAATTTTAAAACACTAAAAACAATTTTTGATTTTTAAGGAGTTTGGTTTTAGACCTACACAAGAAACAAATAGTTAGTAAAAACCGAACCTATGGTGGGCTTCTACAAGCCTAAGAATTTTCACTTTTTTGGTTATAGGGTCTTTTTTACAATGTTCTGTTATAGTAGCGCTACTCTGTGTTTAAATAGAAGCTCTATTTAACACAAATGCGCTAATATAGACACAACAACGCTAAAAGTAAACCTCTGACAGCGAAAGCAATAGCATCAAAACATGGTCAAAAGCGCTGAAACAAGTTCAATAGCGCTACACTTGGTACAATAGCGCTATTGTAAGAACAATAGCACTAGAACAACAAGTTTCAATAGCGCTACAATGTGATCAAAAGCGCTAAAGCGCAATCTATGTGTCAATTTTCAACATTCAAACATGTTAGTTGTAAAAAAAAATTATTTATTTAAGTGTTTAGGTTCACGTCGGGTTCACCAAATGATGCTCTACAAAAAGGGAAGGTTAGTCAATGATAACAAAACACAAACAAGAAGAAAAGCCAAGTTGTTAGTGTCAGAAATCATAAACAAAATACTTTCCTACACAAGCATATCAAAAGAGATACCAAAAGCATGATAGAATGTCTAACTAGGAAGGTAAATATGATGAGGCATCTCCAAATGCCTCCTAACATGCTCTTGGCTTCTTCTCCTTTGTTCCTCTCCTCTCCAAGTTCCAAAATAGTGTAGCTCTCAGCAGCTTTTTGCACTATGGATGCTTATGGAGGTTTGAGATTAAAGTATTTGCTCTAAATGTGAATAAAAAAGCTAATACTTTGCTATTGATACTAAAATGATTTATTTTAACCAAAATGACAATATATGAGTTGATTATGCTAAAATGCTCTCTCAAAAATGCCTATAGCTTAAATGCATACAAGTTTTCAGGATCTGGATTATGAAGAAATGAGCTCTATTTATAAGAAAAATGGAGCAATGGATGGTTGAGATTGAGCAATCTCAACAAGGGTCGGGATTGAATGATTTCAAATCTATGTGAGGGCTTTCAACCCAATCCTAGGATGACAAGTGTCAATGTAAGATAGGTTGAGAGGAGAGGGAATAAGCATTAAATGTTTGACATGACCTTGGGAGTTAAGGTCAAGGTTAGTTGAATGAATAAACTCTTTATTCAAAGATTAAAGTTTTTATCCAATGAATAAACTCTTGTGCAAAGGCAAAAGGGATAAACATGGTCAAAGCAATAAATGCTTGAGGAGACACATGAGTGCAAGTTGAAATAACCATAAATGGTTATGTAAGAGCCATTAATGGTCATGTAAGAGCTATAAGTGGTTTGGAAGACTTTGGAGGTTAAATTGTTGAACACACAAAGAATTAAATGTTTTTCAAAGACTTTGGAGTCTTTGAGAAGTGACTTAAAGTTGCTTAGGAATGTGACAATAAGTAGGGGATGGATTAGGCTAATTAGGAAGGGTTTAGAAGAATCTAGAAGGGGATTAGATTTGCCAGTGGATTTGGTGGGTGAGGGAAAATAGGATTTTTATTTAAAATAAATTAGTTTATTTCAATAAATGTGTGCAAGTTGCATTTGTAGGAAAATTCAAGTGGGGGGGGATAAATGATTTAAATAAATGTTTTATTTAATTTATTTAAAAGAGGAAAAGGGGGATTTAATTAAATAAATAGATTTTATTCATTTAATTGATTTGAATTTGGTTTAATGAATTAATTAAAATAAATTGAATAATTTATTTAATTAATAGGAGAATGTTTGAAGATGAATTAATTAAATGTTAATTTAATTAACTGATGGCTAGTGGATTTTTAATCAAATAAATAGCAATTATTTATTTAATTAAGCTGGACAGATTTGTGTGACTACAGATACCATAACCCATAATCAACAGTTCCTTTCGAATATCTAAAAATTCTTTTGGTTGCTATCAAATGTGTTTCCTTAGGATTCATCTGGAATCTAGCAACTATGCCAGTTGTATGAGCTATGCCCAGTCTGTTGTGAACAACATAGTGCAATTTTCCAATCATTGGCCTGTATTCCTTCTCATCAACAGATTTGGACTCATCTTCCTTAGACAACTTACAACCGGTAACCATGGGTGTCCCAACTGGTTTACAGTCACTCATGCCAAATATCTTCAAGACCTCTTTCACATACTTAGACTGTGTGATAAAAATACCATTCTTTATTTGTTGTATTTGCAAGCCTATGAAGATTTTTATTTCTCCCACTAAAGACATTTCAAACTCATTTTTCATTTCATCTGCAAAATTGTTGCTCATGTCATCATTACCTCCAAATATGATATCATCAACAAATACTCTAGTGACTAGTATTTTATCTCCTTCAGATTTAAGATATATGTTACTATCATCACTGGTTCTTAGAAATCTATCTTCATCAGATGTGTATGAAGCCTTTCATACCATTCTCTCGATGCCTTCTTTAATCCATATAAATCTTTATGCAATCTGCATACCATGTCTTTCTTATTAGTCAGAGCATAACCATCTAGCTGCTCAATGCATACTTCTTCTTCTAATATCCCATTCAAAAATGTTGACTTAACATCCATCTCGTATACCTTGAATTTCTTGTGTACTACAAATGCAAGTAAAATTTTTACACCTTCTAGTCTTGCCACTGGTGCAAAAGTCTCACCATAGTCTTCTCCTTCCTCTTGTGCATAACCTTTGCAAACCAACCTAGCTTTGTTGCGAACTACAACACCATCTTAATTCAACTTGTTCTTGAATACCCACTTAGTACCTATCACATTTTTTTTACTGGTTGGGGTACTAGGGTCCATGTGTCATTCTTCTCAATTTGATCTAATTCCTCCTCCATAGCTTTAACCCAATGATCATCACCAAATGCTTCCTTAGCAGTTCTTGGTTCAATAGTGGAGATCATGCAAGAATTCTCTCTGATTCTTCTTCTGGTTAGTACTCCAGCATCCTTATCCCCATTAATCTGTTCAGGATTGTGATTCAGTCTTACATATCTTGGAATAACATGATCATTATCTTCAGGTTCAACTTCTTCATTATCATCATCTTCTTCTGAATTTATCTATTTCGGTTGAACTGGTACATCAATATTTTCTTTGCCGGTTTCAGATTTCACAGTTTCTAATTCCAAAAACAAAATGCAAGGATCTTCATCCTTTTTCTCTGAACTAGTTTCCTCTCAGACTTCAATATTTTCATCCACTCGAACATCAGCACTCTCAATAATTCTTTGTGTCCGATTGTTAAAACACTTGTAGGCCTTACTCTTGGTGGAATAACTAAGAAATATACTTTCATCACTTTTAGCCTCAAATTTGCTAATATAATCACCTCTCTTAATAAAACATTTGCTTCCAAATATTTTGAAATAACTAACATCGGGTGATCTACCATACCAGTATTCATAAGGAGTCTTGTCCTTACCTCTCTTTACCAAAATCCGGTTCATAGTGTAGACAGTTGTGCTGACAGCTTCTCTCCATAAAGTTTTCGCTACACCTCCTTGTATCAACATCGTCCTAGCAGCTTCAACAACTGACCGGTTGTTCCTCTCTGCGATACCATTCTTTTGTCATGTCCTTGGTGCAAAAAGTTGTTGTTTGATACCATTTTCTTCACAATACCTAGTGAATTCCTCAGAAGTAAATTCACCGCCCTGATCTGTCCTTAGACACTTTATCTTCTTACCGCTCTCCTTCTCAGCTAAATCCCTGAATGCCTTGAACTTACCAAAAGCTTCAGTCTTATTCTTCAACAATGTGACCCACATCATCCTTGAGCAATCATTAGTGAAGATCATAAAATATCTGTCACCTTGAATACTTTTTGTTCTTATTGGTCCACAAAGATCCGTATGAACCAAACCTAACAAATGTTCCGCTGAAAAGGATTTTCTCTTGAAAGTTGAGGATGTCATCTTTCCCAACTGACACAGAGCATTAACCGGTTTGTCTAACTGAGGCAAACCTCTCACTGTCTTGGACTTACTCACTTTAACAATGTTATCAAAGTTTATATGACAAAATCTCCTATGCTAGAGCCAACTATCATCTATCTTTGCAATTAAACAGTTGTTAACTTTAGGATTAAGGTGAAACAAGTTACCTTTAGTTTGCTTACCGGTTGCAATCACTTCACCTTTGTTGTCATAGATTTTGCACATACCATTTTTAAACTCTAATGGGTATCCTTTGTCATTGAGTTGTGCCACACTCAAAAGATTGTTCTTTAGACCTTCAACCCAATAGACATCATCTGCACTACTCTTTCCATTAAGAGAAATAGTTCCCTTACCTTTAACCATGCAGGGTGAGTCATTACCAAATCTTACAACTCTGCCATCAAATTCCTTCAGAGAAAGAAATTTGCTCCGATCACCAGTCATGTGATGTGAACAACCACTATCAATGATCCAATCATCATAGTTATCCATCTTGGATACTAATGCCTTTTGGTCTAACATCTCTTCTTTATTGGTTACAAACAGAATGTCTTTATTAGCATCACCATCAGATTCCTCATCAGTGATACCACCATCAACAAGAATAAGACCATCTATTTTGCCTTTACCCTTGTACTTCTTGAATTTCTCTCATTTGTGCTCATTATCACCATTAGGACAGTTAGCAGCAATGCGTCCAATCTTGTTGCATGCAAAACATTTTAAAGATAATTTACCTCTATATTTACCTGTACCTCTAGGCAATCGCTTGGCCAACAATGCTTCAAGCTCAACTAAATTGTCTTCATCATCAGCTTCTCTGCTGGATCTGGATTCATAACTGTGACTGGTATCTCTACTTTTCCTCACATATGGGTTAGAAACAAAAGCTCTAAATGCAGCCTTAGATTTATGTACAGTACCATAATAACCATTTAATTCAAAAGCAGTAAGCTTGCAAATGATGGAGTCAAGAGTTAACTTAGTTTTGTCAATGGTCTTCAGCTCCTAAATAGCTGCAACTTGGATAGCATAGACCAGTAGCAGGGTTCTCAATACCTTACTGGTCACTGTGGAATCTTCCACTTTACCTCTCGCACTATTAATTTCACTGACTATCCCTTTTATCCTTTGACCATACTGCTAGATATTCTCACCTTCAGCCATCCGCATGTCATCAAACTTTCCTCTTAGACTCTCTTCTTTAGCAATCTTAACATGTTCATCACCGCCATAAATCTCTTCAAGATTTTTCCATACCTCATATGCAGTTTCAAGACCATGAACATCTACATACTCTGCATCAGACAACAAACTGATAATAGCCTCCAATACTTGATGATTTTCATGTTGCTCTTTCTTCTGATCATTAGTCAACATCCTAGTAGGTGCAACATACGTAGTGTCGACATGTTCTCAATATTGGCTTCCCAAACTCTTGATATAAATTTTCATTTTGTCACTCCATATCCTGTAGTTCTCTCTATTAAACTTCAGACCTTCTTTCTTCATCATGATCTGCAAGATCTTTACCTCAAGTTGTTAGGCTTTAGACCTTAGAGGACCTGATAGGCTCTGATACCAATTGATGGTATGATGAAAGAATAAGTATCCGGTCAACTACTGAGAGGGGGGGGGGTGAATCAGTAGATAGAAAAACTGATACAAACTTCACCAATATCAAAAATCAATCTCTCAAAGTAAACTTAGAACTAAGAATGTAATACTTATGTCAAGATAAAAACTCATACGATAAACCGGTTGATTGTTACAACAAATTAACAGTAAATAACTTCTGCATTTCTCAATGCTTTCGGTTATCATGACTTATCAAAGTAGTTAAGTAGTTAAGTAAATCAACCATGAAAATATAACCACAAAAACATTCACCACTTGACACAAATATTTTTTGACGTGGAAACCCAAATAGGTAAAAACCATGGTGAGATGGGACTCACAAGATAACTATCTGAACTCTTCTGAAGTTTGCCCTATTAGGAGCCTAGCCTATTAAAGCTTTTACAAAAAGTCCTGTTAAGAACTGATCTTGTTAGGAATCACTCGGTTAAGGGATTGACTACAATGCCCTGTTAGAAGCAATACCCTGTAAGGAGTAACCTCGGTAGGGGATTTGAAAATCCAAGCTAATGGATCACCTTGTTAGAGGATTTGAATAACACCAAGCTTGTTAGAGCTTACTAGGTTAGGGGAATTCAATTCTATTGTAATTGTTAGAAAATAATAGGAGTTTGCTAATATGTCTGAATAGCACTACACTTGCTTGATCAGATCCATTTCATGCTCCTATCTGCCTTTACTCAAACTACGGATACATCATCTGGTTCGGCAACCACACACTCAACTGATCTTTTCTAACTCTTTGCCAACTCATTAAACTAAATAGCTTCATCAACCTTATAAACAAATCAAGCGGGTCGGTAACACAACAAAATCCTAATTCTCATAGAGATTACAAACAAAGTGGTTCAAGTATGACCATTGGATTACATTGTGATCTCTGCACATCAATCAAGAAAACCTTGATCGCTCCTTGATCATTGCTTCATCAAAATTAGTAACCCATCGCGCGCTTTGCATTAGATGCAATACATTTGCTCATTCCCTAGACAAAAACCATTACAACAACTTGCCAAAATCTCTTGAAATTGTCTTCATACAATAATCATACGTGTCATAATCATTACCGCCATCATCGGATCATAAACCAATATAACCAATTCACCAAAATTAATGGGTTAGGGTTTATCAAAAACAATAGGTAGGGTTTACCAGTTACATCAATAGATAAGGTTTACACCGGTTGCGGTTCACTCCACAAACTCTTCCTACCGGTTACAGTAACAATATTACAACAATATCAACAATATCATTACCGGTTAATTGATATCAATGACAACATAACATATCATTAATGCAATCTTCATTCAAATGCCAACACGATAATGATAGATTAAGATAACTATCCACTAGAGTTTGAAGAAAGAATATTAGAGTATGGGTACAAAAACTAAAATGATGTGTTTTGAGTGCATAATTTGCATTTGAAGACTACAAGATAAAATTGATGTTGTAACTTTAGGGAAAATTATGTAAATGTATTCCTATTATAGATTGATTTGCAATACTAAAAAAGTGTGCATAGTTAAATTATGTAAATTAAGTTTTATTATCCTAAACTATGCAAATTGGCTTTTTGTAACCTAATAAATAAGTTCTTGGAGCACATAATTTCTTAATAATAGTAAATGATACACTCATGCTATTGAAATTATTGATCTATATCTTTGTGTCTATGATTTATGTGTTTGTGATTTCATAGATTGGGTTAAAAACATATAATTTAGTTCATAGTTATCTTTTTCCTTTCTGAAATTAAATTCAATTGTTTAATCTACAAATCTATATAACATCACTTGTGAGATGAGTTGTTGCCAATCTTGTGCTTAAACACAAGACAAAATGATAGGATAAAAACCATTTCCTTATTTCATTATTGCAAAACCCCCCAAAAATATTGTTTAGTGTTACTAAATATGTATTTTGTTAATAACATAGTGTCTAGGGTTAGTTTCTCAATAAGTTTTCCTTTGTAATTTGAAGAGAAGTTTCACCTCACATAGTGTTTCAGTTTGAAATGTCTTGGAAAAGACTAAAGTGCTAATATGTTTGGAATTAGTTGTGTTTTTATCTTATTTTATTTCAAAAAAAAAAGTGATTTTATATTTATAACACAAAATATATATAAAGCATATTATAAAAAAATCCTATTTTAACAGAACATAAAAAACTAAGGAACTAGGTACTTAGCTCATGGAATAATAATGAAGATGGAAACTCTGACTATTGCAAATCCAGTTATCACTTTGGTTGATGAAAAGAAGTGCAAATAACTTAGTTTTGTTACTCTAGAAGGTATGCCTAAACATGGTTATCAAGTATTGTTAGTCTGCCTATACCCATTTGGAGAGTGACATAATATGGGGGTTATAGGAATATTAAATCATCTTATCCCATGCTTAGGTTTGTTATTTATTTTGTTCATAACCGTAAACCCTAATTTAGTTTGTTATCACTAGCTTGTTCAATTTAGTTTGTTATCACTAGCTTGTTCATAACCCTAAACCCTAATTTAGTTTGTTTTCATTAGCTTGAAATGTGTAAAATACATTTGATCGTAAACCCTAATTTATAAAAGAAAACCTTAAATAATAGAGAAAATAAAATATAAAAGAAAACAAAACTATAAAATGTTGAGAAGGTGAAAAATGGCGTACCTAGGATGGCGATGAGAACTGGAAAATTGCTATCAAACATGGGGCCCCGTTTTTGTTTTCCTATTCACACTGCAACACTTGACAGAAAAAATGAAAATGGGGAGAAAAAAAACGCAAAAAATGCATTTAAGAAACGGGGCCCCGTTTTATTTTTGTCTCAGGGCCCTGAAACATAACAGGGCCCCATTCCTAGCGATGTGTTTCCCAACGCGTAGACTTCCCCCTAAGTGGGACTCATCTTTGTGCATTTGCCCCATACTAAGCATGTGAATGGTATAATCTTTCTATTTTGTTGTGATTTGCATGTTTTAGGTTCTTCATTGGTGTATGGTGGATTCTTGATTGTAGAACTAGGGTTTGGTTGGATCTGTAAGGTTATGCAATAGTTTAATCTTCCAAATTTCACTATATACAAATAGTGTAGGATTATTGGAATACAATAGTTGTTTTCAATTATTGTCATAGATCCAGAAAAAAAGGAGAGAAGTTTTTTAGTGTTTAAAAGAAAGAGCATCGTTATCCCAATGTTAGAAGTGTTGATACCAACAAACCCTTTATTTACACTCACATCTGTTTTCACTAGTCTATTTCACATGATTAAGACCTAGCCTCCCAAAACCTTGGAGTGGGTATCTCTCCACTTTTCAAGAGAGGAAATCCTTGCTCACATCGCAGTCAACCGTTATAAGAAAAATATTTGAGTTAGTTTAAAATTATGATTAGGGTTTATATAGGTGAAGGTTAGAGATTAATTATAGTTAGGGTTAATGTTTTTTATTAAGGGGAAACACGTTTTGAAGGGCCCCTGCAACCCTTTACATCAGAATATAAAATAGATATAGCATTGACAGCCCAACACGATAGAACATTAAAAAAAAAAAAAAAAAGGACTACTTCAAAAGACAAGAGGTAACCCATAAAAATCAAACTAGGGATAGAACTTGACTTCTCAACAAAAGGAGAGAGCCACAACCCAAAAAAAGAGACTGCCTCGAAAGACAACAGGTAACCCATCCTAAGACAAGGCTCGAAAAACTAGCCCACAACGAGGGCCCTCAAGATTTACAACTAGCCTTGTGGGAATGAAGAGTCATTTCGAAGGAAGGCTTGGACGTCTTTGAATCTTTCCCCTTTACAGTAATCCAACCCTCTTCAACTCTAGCAATCGTCGCAGACCAATCCAAGAAGCCCAACACCGATCTATCTAGATTGGAGGAAGGAGCGAGAGGAGAGGGAGCTACGACCGTCGCAGGTACATGGCTACCATCAATAGATGAGGCAGGAGAAGTAACAACACCCTATGAAGCTGCTGGCGGGGTAAGAGACAACAAACCTTTTTCAGCAGAAGAGACAACAACATCCTGTAATCCAGCATTTTTAATCATCGACCCATCCTCAGTGGCATCCGAAGAAACAAGATTAATGTTAGATTAGGGTTTAAACAAGGTTAGCATTAGGGGTCAATTAGGGTTAGATTTAATGTTAAATTAGGGTTGAGGTTGGGTTTAGAATTAGAATTAAATGTAAGATTAGAGTCGGGAATGAATTGGCATTAGTATCAATGTTAATTTATAGAACCATTTCACATCAATCTCATTACAATCAACTCTTTACTATTATTTATGAATATTAAATATTTTCAAATTTGATATCTCTTGGCATATTTTACTTTGATTTTTTTAATATATAAGTATGTTAGTTTTATTTTTATATATTCATCAAAATCTCTTAAATTATTGTATTCATAAGATATGCAATGGTAGCAAAAAGTGAAGTGTGATAGTGTGCGTGTGTTAACAAAAACTCTTATTTTTTATCTTGAATTTGAGAATTAATTATAAACATAATATTTTCAAAATGACCACATAAAAAAAAAGAAATGCCCTCAAAATAAAATAAAATAACATTAAGCTAAATAAATTAGTTCTAATTGATATCTCTAAAGGAGGGGTCCTATGGAAGGGGCTTAAGCTCTATTTTTAATAGATAGATGTACAATCACACATACAAATAATCTTAACCACTTTAAAAAAGATAAGTTTCACAAAGACGATTTATCAAATAATAATGATAGATACTTCCACCCTTTCTTAAATTCTTTGGGCAGAACAATTATCTTATCCAGCATTTTGATTTCTAAATTTCAATTAATTAATAAATTACAAGCCCCTGGAAAATACAAAGGGCAAACCAATAAATGCTTTCCGCGTGTACCCATCATAAACGGTCAGAACAATTTATCTGTAACCAAAATGTCTGTACAGGAAAAAAGAGAATATTAATTTGATTTATCAGACTCCCCTACTTTCAACACAGGCCTGCAAATCTTCTGAAGCTCTGCGTATCTTTCCGCGTCAAAATTTCTGATTTTCATGAGCTTTCTCTGTTTAGATTTGAAGCGAACCGCGTGAAAACTCTCGAAGCTCAGATCCCTTTTTGTAATGAAGGAGAATACATATCTTGCACAGAGATAACATGATCCAGCACAGAAACACGCAGGTTCCATAACATCCCATGAAAGCTCCCAGTATGTTAACCAGAACAAAACACCCGATTGCAGGATGAACAATCCCAACCCAAAATACATTTCACTGCCTACTTGCTTTTCCGATTCCATGTCAATTGCTTTCTTTTCCTCTTCTAAAATTTTCAATTCGTTTACCCAGTTGCAATATCCCGAATTCAGAACCAGAACATTTTCCACAGCTCTGGCTACCTGTACCCGAAAAATAAACCCACAAAATCAGTCAGTCACTATTTAGAAGATTCACAGACATTCAGTAATGGCAGAAATTGAAATTTTTACTGAAATGGATTGAAAGTTTCAACGAAATGGGTACCTGTTTAGGATGAATATACACCCTCTGGCCTGTTATTATAATGTCCCCTGATTGCTCCAGCGAATGTATGATTTCTCTGCCTTGGTGGGCGTTCTGTGCACAATTTGTGCACAGTAATAGCAATTTTTTGTACGAAATGCAGGCGTCTGAGATGCCTCGCAGCTTTCTTTTTGCAGTCTCTAAATGTACACAACTCTGTGTTCCTGCCGCGTCTTCTGTAGATAAGGGGCATTTTGATGCAGGGGAAGAATGGGCATTTTGATGCAGGGGATTCGGGATGAATTGATCAGAGGAAACATAGCCTTGTAAGATCAAGGAATAGAGATGAGGCTGTGATGGGAAACAAGTGATTTGAGCTATTTGGCGATGGTGAAGGAAGTATGGAACGTGCTTCTGCAGAGGCAAGGTCGAATCCTGGTAATGGTGAATACAGGGTATTATGGCGTGGAGAGTATTTGGGGGTTTTCCAGAGAGCAGGGATCGTACTGCTTTCCTTAAAGATCTGCAGATATTGGCCATGGAAATCGACTGTAGCAGGTAGAGGATGATCTGGGATTTATGTGAGAATGATAGAGGTCGCTGTTAGTGCCACCGTCCCGTGTAAAGATTGAGAATGACAAGGGAGGCAACGAAGAATGTACATTATGTGAGTGAGCTGAGCTGTACACGCTAAGGTAAGTACAAAGTAAATGGCTGAGCAAGTTTCTTTAAGGGGAATTGTCTAAGCAAAAGAAATTAGGTGTCACATTTTTGGTCTGTGATGAGTTTTCTCGTTTCTCAAGGAGGCGTGCAAGATTTCTTTTTAAACTTATTTTAATATATTATGTAATTGTTAATACAGTCCAGCTGTCACAACCAAAACTTCAAACTATTAGTGAGGTTAGGGTGTGGACAAGGGTTGAGGGTCCCACATAACAACAATAATATATGAAGTCAATTGATAAACAAGTAATGAAAATGGATTTTGATTTAAGTCGCACTAATTTTATATATTATTTAATATTTGAGATTTAGTTTCTTAATATGATATTCTTTGAAATAAACAAAAATAATTAAATAAAAAGAAATTACTTATAAAAAACACTCCCTCTTGTGTGTCTCTTCCCATTTATATATTATTTTATTTTATTTTTCAGATTTGTCATTATTGACATCAATGCAGTATAGCGAGAAGAATATAGAGTGGGAGATAAAGGAAAGAGGGGAGGAAAGAGAGAAAAGTGGGAGAGATGGTAAATTGCGGATGCATTAAGTAAATGATGTGTGTGCAACCAAAGTTTCTAAAAAGTAACAAATATTGATCTTCATAAACTCACACTAGCTTTATATATTATTTAATATTTTAAGTTTACTCTATTAAATGTGACATCCTTCAAATAAAAATGAAAGTATATATATAGTTTGTTATTAAAATCTATGCAACATAGAGAGGTGAATACAAGAAGGGTAATGAGTGAGAAAAAGATCACATTAACTTTATATATTATTTTAATATTTAAAGTGTAGTCTTTTAAGTGTGATATTCTTAAGATGCAAAAAAAAAATCAAATAAAGATATTTTATATTAAAAATATTTCATTTCTTTATGTTTATTTCTGTCTTTATATATTATTTTATTTTTCTTTGATTTGTCATTATTAAAATTCATGCAACATAGAGGGGGAAATATAAAAAGAGAGATAGAACATGTGTGTGTGTGAGAGAGAGAAATGTGTATATGAAGTTCCTATAAATTTGAGGTTATTATTGATGAGATGTGCATATCGATATCCTACATCATTTAATTGAAGTAAATGGAAAAGACAGAATATGAACAAAACTGCTTTGGCTAATTAGCAATTTTGCTTCAGAACATGGAACATGGCTGTGGGAACTAAGACCAACTTGATATATTTCGATAATATATCTTTCTACATGTACAAGTTTTCATGATAAATAAGATTGATAATGAAAAATAGGTAAGATCATTTTGATAGTCTTGCCTCCTTTCTTTTAACACTTAATGATCAAAATAAACTTAATCTCTCATTAAAAAATTACCATCAACATAATTAATAAGTACAATCAAATCTATATCTAAAATATTAAATAAATATTGTCTCAATAACAAATAACAAGTATTAACACAATGAAAGAGCAGATTGCAAAGCCCTATGACTCACACTTTGTTTGTTTCCTACTTTCAACTTATTCCCACTCTCCCTAAACGGTTGGTCTACCCAGCAGAAAGAATGGTAGGTGCGGCAGAGTCAATGAACAAATTCAATGTGATGAGTTGCAGAGCCATTTTTGTTGAACCCTTGTACACCATTGATTCTATACTCGCTGAGAATAGATTTGAAACATCTGTATACCCACTAAAACATTAATTTCTCTCATACCCACTTCCGACTGGATATGCCCCCATCAAAATCACTTTGTTTCCTCATCCCAACGGCTATGTTTAATAGGTCTTTCACATTAGGTAGGTTGCCTTTCATACGTTCAGTCACATCTACGCTTAATAAGCATTCACGTGAAGTTGCAGAAATAGAAGGCGAAGAGGAAGAAAAATAAAAGTGGAAGACGACCAAAGAAATTAGGTCGCACAGTTATCCATGCGTGGACTCGGAGAATAGCATTCAATTTGTTGAAATATTTGAGTTGGTCATAATTAGTTTACCAAAGTCAAGGATGAATAGATTGAAGGAAGGGGAATACAAAAGATTTTCTGGGGAAGGGCTTATCTATAAATGTTGATTTAATGCAAGGATGAGGAATCAACAGTATTATGGATTGTAAAAATCTAATGTCGTCAAATTCATTTGTATATTTTTTAATTTAATTTTATAGTTATGTTAAGATAATGTTGTGATATTTATTTATGAAGTCATCTCATGTTTGACTTATGGATAATAGGTTCACCATAGATTTCTTTTGAGTCGGAACTTTATATTTGTAGGATGATGTATAAGAATGTTGATGAGCCTTTTCACACATTATACAAACTACATGTTTTCACTCAATCTCTCCTAAAAGAGGTAGAAACTAAGATATTTCGGACCTCCCAAGGTCTCTTTTGTTGGGTCACAACAATGCAATATAAGTAAGTGTTCATGCAGCCCGTTTTGCATTTCTAGTTTCAAGTTGAAACATATATTTACCAATCTCCCTAAACTAAAAGGTTATATAAATAAACTACAAAAGATAGAATAGGATTGCAAGAAAATAAATGATTAGTGTTATCTTAAGTCCACATTATCAACAAAGTCCAAAAAACATTATGTATGTAGATCATTTGACATCAATTCTATTAGATTTCCACAATCCATGATTATGATAAACAGCTTCTGGATTTGAGGAAATTACCAATTCCAACATGGAAATGAATTCAAAAAGACTTTAGAACAACAACTGCTATCCATTCACACATCCATTATTAACCTCAACCACCATGAAAGATGTACATATTGATTAACCATGCCCTTTAAATTGCTAATATTTATGCACAAATGCCCCAATAGTTGTTCAAAAACGTGCACAAATGGGTCAATTATGATCCAAAAAAACTAAAAAGTGGGCGGTTATTGGTACATGTGAAATTTATTAATGGGCTTTTAGTTATATTTTTGAGGTTTCTTTAAAGTTAGTAATTGGTTGTTGGGTGCACAAGGAATGAATGGTTATTGGAACTATAAGGGCTATTGGTGATCTTCCCCTAGTCTCCAAAGTGTGATATCCTTAAAATGCACCAAAAGATCCCAAAAAAAATCATTATATATTAAAAATACTTCCTCTATATATGTATATCTTTATTTGTATCTATATCTGCATTTATTTTTATTTTGTTTCATATTAAAATCCATGCAACATAAAGGGTACTATAGAACTAGCAATTGCACCTTGGTGTGCAATGTGTACGCCGAAAATATTTGGAAGGTCAATTACATTTTTTTAATTCAATTAATTGCGAACATTTGTATAGTATATGAGGTGAAGTGGTAGGTCATTTAGCAAATGATGTTGTTTGTGCAACAAAAGTCTCAATGGAGAAGTGACAACTTGAAATCAACTATGCATCCTTCTAAACGTGATAGAGAGAAAGATAGATATACAGATGTTGATGGAGATGGAGATAGAGGAGATGGATACAAAGAGAAGCAGATGGAGAGATAAAAAGAGAGAGGAGAGATAAATAGACCTAAAAAAATTAAATATATAGATAAGGAGGGAGAGATAAAGAGGAATATATATAAGATGGAGTGATATAGAGACATGGATATAAAGATATATAGAGATGGGGAAAGAAAGATAGAGATAAATAGAGATAGATAGATTAACAGATAGATATGGAGTGGAGAGAGGGACAGATAAATAATGGAGATAAAGAGTAGGAGAGAGAATGAGGGAGAGATAGACAAATACAAGAAGAGAAAGGGAGAGAGGTAGAGGTAAAAAGATATATAGGGGGTTACAAAGGGAATGTGGGAGGGAGAGATGGGGAGAGATATATAGAGAGAGAGGGTTGAAGAGAGAGGGAGAGGTAGAGGAAAGAGAGAGAAGAGGGGGAGAGGGAGAGAGATGAGGGAGAGAGAGGGAGTGATAGATCAATTTATATAGAGAGAGAAGGAGAGAGGGAAAGGGAGAGATATAGACAAAGGGTGATATAGAAAGATAGAGAGGGCTAGGGAAAGAGAGAGAGAAATTAGGGGAGATTGTGTAGATAAAGAGATAGATAGAAAGAGATAAAGAGAGGAACAAGGAAGTATATATATATATATATATATATAGAGAGAGAGAGAGAGAGAGAGAGAGAGAGAGAGAGAGAGAGAGAGAGAGAGAGAGAGAGAGAGAGAGAGAGAGAGAGAGAGAGAGAGAGAGATTTGGGTAGACAAGTAGAGAGATATAAGGAGATAGAGGTAGAGCAATATGGATAGAAATAGATAGAGAGAGAAAGAGTGGGAGAGGGATAAGTAGAGAGAAATTAAGAGATGGAGATATAGAGTAGGAGAGATGGAGTGAATAAGAGAGAGGTAAAGATAATGTGATATAATAGAGAAGGGGGAGAGAAATAGGAAGATAGAGATAGAAGAGACAAGAGTGAGATAGGAAGAAGGTGATGAAGACAAGTAAGAGAGATATAAAAAGGGGGTGACAGGGACAGGAGAGGGAGAAGGAGATATAAGGATAGAAAGAAGAGATAAAGAGAGATATAACTTGAGAAAGATAGAGTGGGTGTGTGAGAGAGACAAGAAGTGCTATATAGAGAGAATTATATAGATAGAACAATAAGAGAAAGAGGGATATAAATAATGAGTTAGAATGAATACGAGATGGATAAATATATAAAGAGGGAGAGATGGAAGGTGAGAGGAAGAGAGAAGGAGAAATGGAGATAAAAAGGAGACAATGAGAGAGGGATACACAGAGATATAGCAAGATAAAGATATACAAGTAATGGACAAGTCAAGAGAGAGAGGGGAAATAGAGAGATAGAGATAGGGAAGGAGAAATAGGAAGTCTGTGTGAGTGAAAGAGAGCCCTATAGAGATAAAGATAGGGAGAGATAAATAAGTAGGTATGTGTGAGATACACAGATAAAGGATACAAGGATGGAGATATAGAGAGGTAAATGTAGTGGGAAATATAGAGAAAGGAGAGATAAGGATGTGGGAAGAGGTAAGGAGAGAGAGATAGAGAAATAGAGATCAAGATGGATATAAAGATGGAGATGGAGATGGTTGTTCATTATTGTTGATTTTTCAACATATGACACAATAATTTTTTTTTTACGTTGAAGGGTCTATTCATTTTCATCCATTAAAATGGATAGACAACACGAGTGACATCAATGAAATCATAATAGAAACAAATATCCTACACATTCTTTTCAATATGAGGGATACAAGTATATTGTTGATGGAGATGGAGATGATTGTTCTTTATTGTTGATTTTTTAACATATGCCAAAAGTTTTTTTTTTACGTTGAAGGGTCTATTCATTTTCATCCATTAAAATGGATAGACAACATGAGTGACATCAATGAAATCATAATAAAAACAAATATCCTACACATTCACTTTTCAATATGAGGGATAAAATTATATAAAACTCAGGACAATTTAATTTTTTTTTATATTAAAATTTAAAATAGTAATTAATAGGTTATCTATATGACTTAGTTTTAATTTAATATTACATTTTATTTACATTAGATATATAAATCTACTAAAATAGACCCCTTTCTAAGCTTGTTGCCACATCACGGTTTGTTGAGATGCTTCCCCTTCTGTTAGATTGATCAAATAGAGGTCTTCAATTAGGACAAGAATAGGAGATACATGATTTATTAAATGTTAGTTCTAATGCTTGGTTGAATTGCCCATACTGTTCTGGTAATGCTGATTTTTTTTTTAAATTCACAGCATGAGAGTATGGGTCTCAAAGAAGGTCGATTCAGCAATTACGTCTTTGAACAATGTTATAAAGGGGCATTATGTAAAAGAAAGTGCCTTTATGGTACAAATTATGAATATAGTTTAAGAGGAGCATGTAAAATTCATTATAGATTGCATTTATGAAAATCTTTCTACGGATTTAAGCCTTGGATATAGATAAATGCTAAGCACAGGGAAGCTGGAACAATTATGACTTCACTCCAAAGATTCAAAATTGTCTACAAAATAGGATCACTACAGAACAATTTATTTTGTACTCATTTAATTCTGTCAAATGTTGGATTTTTTTCAGTTTTTGCCCAATTTACTATGTCAAATGAGCGTTTGAGACCTGAAGAAGTTCAAATTTTTGTGAACACAGAGTTCTTGTTTCAAGATTTTAGTTGCTGTTTTCGAATATATTTGCGGAATTATGTGTACAGATGATGTGAGATCTCCGTCCATTGCCAGAATGTCGATCTACAGTGCAAAGCGGTTGTCCAGACTGACGGGTATTGGTCTTCCTCTATCTATGTCTGCAGCTTGTCAAATTAAGTACCTCAACACTGGTAGAGACTGCGTATAGCCTGTACGCACCGTCCTTTCACGTTGAATCCTATGTGTGTAATAGAACATGCGTGTGAGAGAGAAGAGGGGTGTATATGGAGATCTTATTATTGATCTAAAATCTTCAATTCTTTTATCCCGTTGCAATTTCCCGAATTCAAAAGCAGAACATTTTCCACAGCTCTGGCTACTGTACCCGAAAAGTAAACCGACAAAACCAAATGGGTACCCGTTCAAGAGGGGCCGAAGTTATTCAGGTTCTAAAATAGATCTTTCGTACAACATATTAGTGATAGGTTAGTCAATTGTAACCGTTAATTGCAAAATCAACGGTATAAAATGCAAGACTAACATACATGTTAGTCAATCCATACTGTCATTTTGAAACCAGAATAAATGCATCCTTCAAAAGAAATATATACCGTCTGCCCTGTTATTATTATTATAATGTCCCTTGATTTCTCCAGCGAATTATGATTTCTCTGCCTTGGTGGGCGTTTCTGTGCACAATTTGTGCACAGTAATAGCAATTGTTTGTACGAAATGGAGGCATCTTCGCAGCTTTCCTTTTGCAGTCTCTAAATGTACACAACTCTGTGTTCCTGCCGCGTCTTCTGTAGATAAGGGGCATTTTGATGCAGGGGAAGAATGGGCGTGAATTGATCAGAGGAAACGTAGCCTTGTAAGATCGAGGAATAGTGATGGGAAACACTTGTTTTGAGCTATTTGGGGATGGTGAAGGAAGTATGGAATGTGCTTCTGCAGAAAGCAGTTGTGCAGAGGCAAGGTCGAATCCTCAAAATGGTGAATACAGGGTATTATGTCGTGGAGAGTATTTGGGGGTTTTCAAGAGAGCAGGGATCGTATTGCTTTTCTTAAAGCTCTGCAGATATTGGCCATGGAAATCTACTGCAAGTGGTAGAGGATGATCTGGGATTTATGTGAGAATGATAGAGGTCGTTGTTAGGGGAGAGGGATCAATAGGTGATGGACGTGTCATTTCTGGTTTCAAAATGGATATGTCGTACCAACAACATGCATCGACATACATGTCTGAGACATGCATATCATGTCAACTTGTCAGGACGCGTCTATTCTGGCTCCAAAACGGCAGTACAGATTGACTAACACGCGTGTTAGTCGCGCGTTTTACACCGTTGATTTTGCAATTAACGGCTACGATTGACTAACTTGTCGCTAACACGTTGTACGAAAGGTCTATTTTGGAGCCAGAATAGCTTCGGCCAACTTGTCACAGCGCCTAGACCCACGATATATGACGTGGAGTTCCTGTGGAGTTCTTCGAGTTGCTGATTTCACTCCTCGAGGCCCACACGAAATTACGTGGACATGCCGAAGGACAGCCGTGGCTGGCTTCATGGTTACCGACGGTTTATTGTGCATAACATGCACATTAAAAGCAAGTGAATGAAGAAATCGCGTTTAGACGACATCCTGGCAGGAAAAAGAGGGCGCGGGCTCCAAAAATTGGTATGTTCGTCAGAGAAAAGATTAACATGGCGTGATTTGATGTACCTAATGCGGGAAAAGTTGCATTGAGGTTAGTTTATCATTTGCATGATATGGTTTGGATTTTGTGTTTAAAATCACTACAGTTTGCATTTTTAGTTTGAAGCTATTACAATTAGTTTATATTGCTTGATATAATACAACTTGGAGCTATACACACACAGGTCAGTTGATATAATGTGGCTATACACATAAAGGTCGCGTTAGGGTTAGACACGTCGGCTAGGAGCTATACACACACAGGTCGCTTGATATATTACGGCTATATACACATAGGTCGTGTTAGGGTTAGACACATCGCGAGATGCGTCTATTTTGGCTCCAAAAAAACTTATAGCACGACTAACACATGATGTTAGTCCCACCTTTTGAACCATAGATTTTTGATTGGATAGTTTACGCTAGGGTTAGAAGTCGCGTTAGATTTTTGATTAGTCGCGTTGGGGTTAGAAGCCACGAAAACAGGTCACATTAGTTATAATCGTCGTTTCACAGGTTAACATGTTGGGCTTAATCCGCGAAGTAGCGAAACGACGAAAGTTGTAACCGGCTGTGTCTATTCACGCGAAACTGCGAAAGTGCTTAAAACTGCGTGTTAGTCACAATGGTGAACAA